>NC_140501.1:29142483-30342483 GCF_964271855.1 Acomys minous | reverse complement strand
AATATTGTCAAGGAAATGCTGTCATTGAGGACATCTGTGAGGTATGATCACCTGAGCTACTTGTCTTGTCTTTTTGCTGTCTGATCCTTTTGGTCTGGCCTGTTTGGTCTTGATTTCTTTCCTTTTGTCCACAGTCAATATCTTCAGAAGTTTTCCCCCTGTCAAATCTTACATCCAAAAGTTGAGATGGAACACAAAACTTTTTGTTTCCTGTTGAGACAATAGCATATTCTCCTCCCCAACACAACACATTTCCTTTCTTCCACATTGGTTTGGGACCTTTATATGCTAATCTAATCCAGCAGGCTTTTCTAAAATCCAGTGAGCGGGTGTGCTACTTGTCTCATTTTAAAAATTTAAAATTAATAAATCATTATTTAATCTAGTTGGAGGAGATATTATACTCCCCTTCTGTTTTATGACTACCTTTAAAAATTATTGCTAGTTCTTTTCATACTTGTATAACTTATAGGGTTATATCTGTAACAGGTTTATGTCATCATATAAAAAATGATTGTTTTCCAATTGAGGAGCAGAGTTTACACAACATTTAGACAGTAAATTCTCAATCAAAGCTTCCAACCAGAGATGAGGGATATAGAAACCAGCATTTAAACTACACAATAACTTTTTGTCTACAGTTCTGTGTGTAAAGTTTTATATAGAGGACATTATTCCACTGGACTTGAATTCCTTGCAGGGCGAAGTATATAGATTTATTTATATTCTTCTACATGGAAACATACATTTTGGCTAATCCTATTTGTTTCAGACTGTTTTTGTTTAATGTGTATTCCTCTCTTCTTTATTAAGAATCAGGTGTCCATAGTTGTTTGGATTTATATATGGGTCATTAATTGGATTCCATTGATTAGCTTATCTGACTTTATGCCTACACTATGGGACTCCTTTGTTTGTTTGTTTGTTTGTTTGTTGTTGTATTTTGTCTGCTGTATCTCTGTAGTACAGATTAAAATAGGGGATGATAATACCTCAGGCAGTTCTTTTCTCTTCAGAATAGATTCAGAATTTGCCAGACTTTTTTTTGTTGGTGGTGATGATGTTTGTATGTGTATGTGCGTGTGTGTGTGTGTGTGTGTGTGTGTGTGTGTGTGTGTGTGTGTGTGTATTACCTATATGTAGTTGGTAAATTTCCTTGCAAGTTCTGGAATTAATTTTGTTGGAGTGTTGATGATGATTGATTAATTCCAGTAGAATACCTATATTTACTATGTTAGTACTACTGATGTATGAGTATGGGAGATCTTTTCCTCTTCAGAAATCTTTTTCACCATTTTTTCATTAAAGACAACATTATTATCATATAAGGCTTTCACATGCATGATTATAGTCACATCAAGATATTTTTAAAAATATTTGAGGGTATTTTACATAGTGTTGTTTCTCTCTGTCATTTCTTCCTCTGTTCATTTGTAATTCGTATATAGGAGGGCTACTGATTTTTTTTTAGTTAATCTTCTATACAGCTAGTTTTCTGAAAGTGTTTATCAGCTATAGGAGTTCTCTTACATGATTTTCAGGGGTACAGATATATACTGTCATAACTGCAAATAAATATACTTGGACTTTTTTTATACCCTTGATATCTATCAATTGTATTATTAATATAGCTAAAACTTCAGGTACTATATTGAATTTATATGGAGAGTGGATAAACTTGTGTCCTTCCTGATTTTAGTCAAATTGCTTTGAGTTTTTCTATATTTTATTTAATCCTGGGCTTTGGCTTGTTGTGCATATACCTTATTATGTTTAGGTACATTCCATTTATCCCCCATTTTTTCAATAAAAATAGTATTAACTATCATTTTTATTGATATCTCTTAGTATTAATGTGCTCAATTTGCCAACCTGGGGATTTCAATGTTCTAAGATACATACTAGAGTTTTGTTGATTTGTTTTATGTCATTTTGTTTTGTTGTAAGACAGAGTTTCTCTGTGTAGCCTTGGCTATTCTGGATTTACTTTGTAGATAAGGGTACCCTTTAACTCAGAGAGAACTCTCTGATTTTGCCTCCCCCATTACTGAGATTACAAGAGTGTCTCACCTAGCCAGACAAAAGTATCATAGTTTCAAGTGACTCAAATGCTTCATAACAGCTTTGAAAAAGATGAAATATATGTTGGTATTTCCTTAACATTTATACTTTATAAAATTTTCAGAAGTGTTTGGAAAAAGAAATCTATATAAAACTATAAACAGGATTTTTGGTAGTTCTAAAGTGTTAAAACATTTTCTGTGTAGATTGTTTTGATATTTACTGTGTTTTTGAAAATGTACAATTTAATATAAGTTTTAGAATAGAATATGGTTGACCTTAGTACTTGGAAAAAACTCAAACCATGTTGTCATTAAATATTATGAGTTGGCAAGAAGCTCAAAAACAATATATTAAATGTTTAGCAGCATTAAATATATATCTGAAATATCATTAGTGTGTATAAATAGATGTATCATTGGTTACTTTTAATGTTAATCTCAATTAGTTCTAGAACTAATACCAAATTGTCTATTCACAAATTTAGTAAGAATACAGTTCTTGACATGATGTCTAAAGAAATCAAGAATTTTTAAGAAAGAAGTAATTTAAATCTCTGAAATTGGTTAATTCCTCTTCATTATTAAGCTTATTTTTCTTCATTAATCTCTTGCAGTGCATATTTATTTTTATTTGTGATCTTGAATAACTGTTATTTATTTGAACATTGAAAGTATCTCAGTTGCTTTCATTGAAAGCTTACTTAAGATAGATCTTAGTTATTATTTTGGCCTGACTGTCTTTTATGTGGGTATAGCTTTACTTTTACGTCATGGTACTTCCACTCAACAGTCTCCTTTCCAAAATGTTCTATTTTCTTTTATAATGATTTGTTGCTACCTTGGAGAGAGTTGGTTTTCAAAAAGACTGGTAGGGGATATTGGCATTTAAAAGTTTTATCTGGAGATAAATGCTGCTGTCTTTACTGCATTATGTCTTTTTATTTCTTCTTAGACATAGCAAGGACATGTGCCCCACACAGGACCACATACACAAAAAATATGCATATGTGAATACATATTAAAAACTCACTCAGTGTATATACTTATACACTTATTAACTAAAACTTATTTGTGTAAATATAAAAAAATATATCTATAAATATTACTGTAAAATTTACAAAATATCGTACTTGTTAAAGAATTATTAAAGAATTAACTTATTTATAGCTTTCTTCTCTGTTGATGATATAACTATATATTTTATGTTAGTTTCTTGATTAAGTCTTTGTGCATACTAATTTTCTCTTTGCTATTTTTATTGTCTGTGCTTCATGCCACAAGCTACCCTAAAACTATTCATAGTTCAGTAAACTTCAAAATAATGAAAGTCAAATGTTCTGATATATTCTTTGTATTAGCAACCCATTTTTAAAAATATGCTTGCTTCCATTTGTAGGCTGTAAATGTGAAAGCTATAATTCATAATTCTCTTTGATGTTATTGTTCTTTATGGGATTTAATTACCAGCAAACATATCACTGATTATAAAAAAAAATGAAAAGAAGTTTCTTCCCTCCTCCCCCTCTCGCTCTGTGGTACCCTTCTCCCTGTGCTCATTTAATAAACCTTATATAACCTTAAAAATGCAAAGGAGAAAGATTGTATGCATCCTTATCACATTATTTCTTCAAGAACAAATTATGATCCAATCCCTATTTTCAGTGTGTGGGGTCTTCAGAAATAGGGCCTTACTTCAAGTTTGGAAACCAACAAAAGGCAATGTCAATAGCCCATGTTTTTTTTAGGAATTTAGTGTATTCCCATGACCAACAATACTGCAGAGTTTTTCCATGCCTTGCCCTAGAGAAATTGCATATATTAAAATGGAAAAATGAAATAAGTCAAAGACAACTTAAAATTAAGGATAAGCATAATTTAAAAGTTGAGAGTTTTTCAGCCAAGCCAGATTATAAAAATGAGATATATGTTCAGGAATGCATACCAAGAGTGTGACTGAATAAATGTTTTATAAAAGGATTAGTATAGATATGGATAGAAGGAAGTTACATTGAATTCATGAAAACAATAACTTTACAAGCATTTAAGAGCTGTATGAGGCCCAAATCATAAAAATCACAGAAAGGAGAAACAAAAATTTGTAAGGTATCCAAGGTCTCTTCAGTTTTCAGCTTTAGGTGAAGTATTTCTTGACATTTCCTATGTGGTACAAGTAGACTCCAGTGCAGCAGGCTCCATGATGCATAGGCAGTACTCTTTATTATTGTCCATGGTGACAATTCAGTAGAATCCCATTAGAAAAATGAACAAGTATGAATATTCCATGCAAAATTTCAAAGATCATCTGAATGGGCACCAGACCAAGGCAACATGGATGGGAACCCACAGGAACTCTCTACTTGAGAGCTATCGTGGATGTCCTGATGTTACCATCACTACTGAGTGCTCTGCAAAGGACAGTGCTGAAAAAGACAAAGTGCCAGCCAGAAATGTTCACTGGAACTGTGTACAGGTTTCTACCCCCAATATGACAAACTATAGTTACAATAGAGTTCATCTACCCTCAGTTAGGACCAGGCACAGAACTGCTAACTTTGAAAGAAATCCTAGGTGCACATATCTATTAATACTATAATAGTACCTTTTCTGGAATTTTGGAGTTCCCAAAGTCACAGTAATGTATCAGAAGGAAACAACATGGAATTCACAATCACTCTCCACCTTTAAGATTGACGGTTGTTTGACCAGTTGGCCTTTAGAATTTACAGCAGTTTCCTCTTTTTTTTCTTCTTTCTTTACTTTAGAATGCAAATGTACATTAAGGGTTTTCTACACTTTATCCTAGCAAAGTAGTTATTTTAACAAGATTTTCTAACTAATTTTTAATCTGTATTTGTCAAACACATCTTTTTTCATATTTTTTATCTTCTTTATTTTTTGTCCTTTCTTAAATATTCTCTATGGGCTGAAATTAAAGCAATGCCTTCGGGTCTCCCATGTTATTAAAAAATAGACTTGATAAAATCATCCATATGTTTTTATGTTATTCATATGCATTTGTAGCAAGTGTCTGTTTCAACTAAGAATTTAACTTTTACATTTTCCTCGTGAATGCACTGTTAGTATCTTTACTTTATAGGTAGCAATTTTTGTCTTTTTGTATCACAATTTATTAGCCTGCTACTAAAGAATAAATTAATTCTAAAAAGTACAATAATATATACAGAAACAACTAATATTATAAAACCTGAAGTAATATTGATAATCTTGACAGAATCATAAAACGTGCTCATGCAAAACACAACTAACTCGCTTAAATGTATCTTTATAGATATGTTAAGTATTTTGATTTACAGAAACTGTTGCACTCACACTTGGAATACATAAACCATATAAACCTTGAAATTACTGATCCCTTTATTTAAGACTTTAGCTTCAAAAATAATTTTTAAAATGTGTTATAAAATTAACTTTGCAGCACCTGGATGAGGAAAAGTTACATTGAAGGGCAGGATTACAGCTGAGAGTGATTGTTCATTTGCTTACTGACCTAGAGAATAAATGGCACTTTTTGTAATTTCCTTCTGTGGAAGGTGTAGTAAGTTGCTGCTTCTGCCAGCAAATTTGCCTCCTGGCCAGTCAACAGGGGAATTACTCCCGTCTATTTTATAGAAGTAATTTACCCCTGGAATTAGTTACTGATGGCAATAGCTTTCTAAAGTTCAAGTCCTTTCAAACAAATCCAAACTTGATTGATCAAGGAGAAGCAGTAAGTGCAATCTCTGTTGACTTTAGTGGTGAATTTGGTGCTACTCTTTAAAAAATATTTCTGGGCAAATTGAGATACATGTTCTATATGAATCCTATGAATTGTTAGTTGACCATTTTTTGATTTGTTATTGTCTTATTTGTTGGTGCTCATCTAAATTAATATTCAGTGCATTTTGCATAGTTAATAATTTATATTTATATGTGGATTAAATTATAAATTTACTCATTAGTAATGAAGGTATTGTCAAGTATACTTCTGGTACATTACATGCTACAATGTGATTTTTCCAAAAGAAGACCAAAGCAAATGTATTAATCTCACAAGAGGCAGAAAGAGCAATAAGTCCAAGAAATAATTTTTCCCAAGTCTAGCATGGTGGTCTCATAATTACTCTGTTGTTTAACTTACAGGAAAGACTACCTTCCATAATGTCTGTTGATTCATAGAAGCTACATACTTGGAGATCCCCGCACAACTTACTGACAGTTCCACTGAAACTCTTCACTGCTTTTTTAAAACCACTGTGTGTAGGGAAGAGGGGTGGGGCTTGTGAATCTTACAACATTCAGATCATCCTAGTCTTTGTGTCTTTAGCTTTCTGAGTCATTTCAAGCTATCAGCACCAGGCTGGGATGTTTCAGTTTGGAAGAAATTATTTCAGTAGCTGCAAATGTGCATTGTTTTTATATTATTTAAAACAAATTTCTGAGGTTTAACTATACTCAGGAAGCAAAATTCATTCCTGTTTATGACTAAATTCACAAAAGAATGATGCTATGGGATCTAATCTAAGTATCTATATTCAATCTCCTTACTTCCAACAATAATATATTTTATTAATTTATTCATATGACATCTAAATTGTTATTCCATCACTTGTACCACAGCTATAACACTAATGAGCCTATAATGGAAATATGCTCCACTACATAACAAGGACATTTTCTTAACTAGGTTCATAGCAGCTTTAATCTTAATAGCCAGAATCTGGAAACAACCTAGATGTCCTTCTTCCTGAGAAAGGATAAAGTAACAGTGGTACATTTACACAATGGAATATTGTTCGGCTATTAAAAACAAAGAAATCTTGCAAATTGCAGGCAAATGCATGGATGTAGAAACAGTCATCCTAAGCCACATAACCCAGAGCTAGAAAGGTGCACATGGTATATACTCACTTACAAGTGGATATTAGCCCAACATAATAGTTTTCTGAGAGACTCTGCCCAGTGAGGATGCTGACACATACTAGGACTTGAAGCTGGACGCTGGGAGGAGTGCTGAGGGTTGGAGGGAAGAGTAGGGGAATGGAAGGACTAGTATGGGTCAGATGCTACACATGGAGACCATCAAGGTGAGCATATATGGACCCAGGGTTGTGGGGCCTGCACAAACTGATACACCAACTAAAGACAATCAGTGCAGAGAACCTAGACTCCCTGTTCAGATGTAGTGATTGTAGAGCTGATTCCCTAAGTGGGGGTGAGCAGGACCACTTCTGAACCTCTGACATGCACTCTGATGACCAAGATTTGATCACCGTCTCTTGGCAGTGCAGCCTATGGGCACACAGAGAAAGGGGATGCAGGCTATCCTAACGAGACATGGTAGGCTGTGGCTAGACAGTGGCATAGGAGGGTACACCCTGTCAGAGGCCTAGGGGAGGAGAAAAGGGCAGAAGAGGAAGGGAGGATGAAAATGGGAAGATAAGACCAAAGGGATAACAATCAGGATATAATGTGTGAATAATTTATAGTAAATAAATATGAAAAAAGTCTTATAATTTATACATTCTTACTTATTATACATTAGATTGCTGTCTTCTGTTATTTACTGTCTTGTAATTATTTAATGTTATTTTTACTCTCTTGTTTATCCTCATTTAATATATTATGTAAATTATGAGGAGATTTTTCCATTCCACTTTATTTTATGTAATCTACAAGGACTGACACATTTTTATAGTATTGCCATTGCCATTTTACAGTGGTTTGAGTGAATGTTGCTTTATGCTTTTCCCAATGTTTATTTTACTGGTTTTAACTCACATATATAATAATAAGTATACAATATGTATTTTCACATAAATATATGTTAGGCTATTTTGAAATATGGGATTTAATGCAATAGATAATTCTTTTTTTCTCTTTTATTAATTTATTCTTGTTACATCTCAATGGTTATCCCATCCCTTGTATCCTCCCATTCTTCCCTCCCTCCCATTTTTCCCTTATTCCCCTCCCCTATGACTGTTTCTGAGGGGGATTACCTCCCCCTGTATATGCTCATAGGGTATCAAGTCTCTTCTTGGTAACCTGCTGTCCTTCCTCTGAGTGCCACCAGGTCTCCCCCTCCAGGGGACATGGTCAAAGGTGAGGCAGCTAGTGAGATTGAAAGTTTAATGCCACCCCATATTCTGCTATATGGTTTCTAAGCTGTCTTCCTATGGTAAGTTTTAGAATGAATTTACAACTTCTGTTGTGCTAATATAATATATATTTTATAGCAATATACTTTTTCATAACTTATATTGCATACATCCAAGCAAAAGATACATTAGGAAAAGCAAAAACTGGTATATGAACACAACACAAAAGTGTTTGTTTTCAAAGACAACATATTTAGTTATCATCTTCAATATTATATAAGATTAATAACCATATAATAATAGTCACAGATTAAGTTCTATTTAGTTTAATATGGAATTTTAATATGTATTATTAGTAAAGAAACATCAATATATTTATGTTCACACATACCATTTTTAGTGAGAATATTTTTGAGTCTATATATATATGGTAGCTAAGTAATGCAACTGAAAATAATTGCAAGAATTCTTCAGAGTCTACTTTCTATACATGCCTTGACTCTAGAACATCTATAAAATGAGGCAATTCTCCACATTTTTCTGAACTATTATTTTACAAATGTATTTACAGGAAATAGGTTTTGAATATACAATAAATATCTATTTGCTTGAAGTAAATAACAGGCTTAGATTTGGACATAGAGTATAGAGATATCAACTTCCTCTAAAGCAGAGGATATTGGTGTTTACTGTCTAGTACAATAGTGTCACCTTTCATAGCAAAGCTGTGGCATATAACCCATGAACATTCACAGCCTGTGACTATCCATATGGCCTATGTTTTCAACTAATATAAAATTTGGCTGCAAATGACTTGTTAATATTCATCATAATTGCTGTGTTGCAAGTATAATGATCTCATCCTGAGATGCAGAACCTCATGTCTTCTACTCGCATCCATAAAATTATGCCTGATGGAATTACTGGCTGAGAGGTACAATGAAACATCAGAATCATCTCATTTCTTGACAGTTTCATTATAAAGAGACTAATGATTAGTTATACATTTTTTTGAGGAAGAGGGAGAGGATTTGGGAGACAATTTATAGGATCATTGATAAAATTTAACAATGATCATATAGATTAATTTTATTGGTCAATTATAAAAATGTGCACTGTCCATATAGATGAATCAGATGGTCAGTTGTCAATTAATATTCTGGGTTCTGCTGTTTTTGACTAGAAAATGGCTCAAAATCAGTGTTCTGGATCTTTTCTGAGTTGGGGTATATTTTTACCACCTAGACTTCAGTCCTTTTCTGCTCCAGTACATTAGGTAGTCTTGTGATTTATTCTGAACATGCACAGCTGTTTGATCTACTCTGGTCCCATCATTTTACACTGCTAAAAATATGTTGCATATTTATTGAGCATTGAAAGAAGAAAATTCAAACTCTCCATAGGCCAAAACACCAAAACATTCTAAACCATTGGGTCATATGGAGCAGAGTGGATAAAGGTTAAGGAGAATGAAAACATCTGGCACATTTCAAAGTTAATATCTTTTTTATAATCTTACAACAATCTTATAATAGCTAGAACATGCCTTAGCATTTTTAAAGTGATTTTGTGCTACCTATACTTAAATTTTTGACAATCGAGAAAGTTTCTCTGAGAAGAAATTTTGCAAAGAAATACTACTGTTTGGATTTTATTATCTACAGATTGTGTTTAAAATATCAAATTATATTAAAAGTTTATAAGATGTGATTTTAAAAATATAATCGCCAAAATATGTTTTCAACGTAGGCCTTCTATGATAAAAGTCACTCATCGGTCTCACATTAAAAAAATGGTTAGAAATATCAACTATATGACCATCATTAGGGAACCTAATACTGACTTGGATGAATAGCAACTTATGTTCAGAGAAAACAATTTAATACATCAAGTTACAACAAAACAAAAAACACGGGCTTTGTGGTTCCTGTGAGAAAGCAGGATGATATAGCTTGACAAGAAATCCAGAATGTGCACTGGTTTATATAGTTAATAATAACTTGATAGTCATTTTTTCTTTGCAATGTAGAACAGTATTGGAAATATTTGAGCACCCAACAAACACAAGTCTGCTTAAAGCTCAGAATAAAAGTCTTTAACTCACTGGCTGGTGGGCATTCTTTTAATTATGCATTCATATCTACCTTTGATGTTGTCTTCATCTGTTTTGCTTCTTTTTTATTGAGTATATCATGACTGGTGAGTTTTCTAGTTCCAATGAACCATAAATTTAGGTGTGGAGACACATGAGAGGTGTTGAAGGAAGTGTAACTGAGAGAGGCTGAAGGGAGAAAGATAAAATGTATTTTTTAAATGCAGAGCCATCTTAATCACCATTCTATTTCTGTGAAGAGATACCATGATCAAGGCAACTCTTATAAAATAAAGCATAAATGGAGGCTTGCTTACAGTTTCAGACAGCTAGTCCATTATCAATATGGCATGACACATGGTGGCATGGGCATGGTGTGTGTGTGTGTGTGTGTGTGAGAGAGAGAGAGAGAGAGAGAGAGAGAGAGAGAGAGAGAGAGAGAGAGAGAGAGAGACAGAGACAGAGACAGAGAGAGAGACAGAGAGAGACAGAGAGAGAGAGAGACAGAGAGAGACAGAGAGAGAGGGACAGAGAGAGAGGGACAGAGAGAGAGACACAGAGAGAGAGACAGAGAGATACACAGAGAGATACACAGAGAGAGAGACAGAGAGAGAGACAGAGAGAGACAGAGAGAGAGACAGAGAGAGACAGAGAGAGAGACAGAGAAAGAGACAGAGAGAGATAGACAGAGAGACAGACAGACAGACAGGTAGGCAGGCAGGCACAGACAGAGAGACAGAGAGAGTTTAACATGTGCTGTTGAGACATCAGAGCCAATCCTCATACCTACTTCAGCAATGTTACTTCTTTTTCAACAAGGTGTCACCTACTAATCTTTCCACCCACTTACCAAACACACAAATATATGAACCAACAAGATCAATTTTCATGCCAACCACCACAAGAGTGTAGAATTTACTAAGAATTTTTACTGGGAAGATATGTTACAGAACTTTAACTTATGGCATTGGAAAGATTTTTCAGCAGAGGGATGACACTAAGATAAACTTGTACATAGCAGTATTTGAGGAATCAGCATGTATACTGGCAGATTCTCTTTCTGAATTGACTATAAGAACTATTGTGTTTCAGTCTTTTTACATGTGTGCTTAGCTAGTCTTCTTTTCGTATAATATCCTTCCATTTCATATTCTGTTTAGGAGACAGGATTAAACTGATATTTATGACTAGATTGAAGATACACTCGGCCAATTATTCATTTAGGTAAAGTCATTATTCTAATATTTTGATGATTGGTGATTTGAGACTCACCCTTTGCTGTATGCTATTTTGTTTGATTAGTACATTGGTAGGACTAATTTAGTATATCTTACTTCTTTTCAATAAAAATTTTAGATGATTTGAAGAGTTTGCCCTTGCATGCAGTCACTCTGGACTATTGTCTTCTGTACACACTATCTAAGATTGTCCTTTTTGGCATATCTGTTAACCTCTCAACTATTGAGAGGTTAGAACCCAGTTAGCACTGTCTACTAAGTGCCGTATTCTTGCTTTATTGTTCTTGATAGTTTCTTGAGACAAATCATTTCATTGTGTCATATCATTATATTTTGATTTTTGAGCAGTGTTTTTGAGGTTTCCTTAGATTACAATGTCTCTTCTTTAAACTTCCTGGGTTGGGGACATCACGTTGCTTTCTAGCCTTTAGTTACTCTTTCTTCTCTTGCCAGGTTCCTACAAATGTCTTAATAGTTAAAAAAAAAAAAGCAAGTCTCTTTCTGTTACATACAGTGGATTTCCCTTGATCGCAGTCAGTGTATTGAAGAGACTTGATGAGCTATTTGTCTGTGGCCTGCCTTGTCTACTGAAACATATATATGCATAGTCCAGCTTAAAGTAAGGAAAAAAATGCCTGAATCCTCCAGAGTGATACTTTGAAGTCAAAAGTAGAAAAGTAGCTAGAGAATTTAGCAAGTTATCTTTTCAGATTATGGGTTTTTAGTGCATAAGTGTTTTTCCAGCCACATAAGTAATGATACTTCAAGCCCCAATTTCAGAGTTCCTTTCTTAAAATGGGGTCCCAACTTTTAAGTGACATTTGATTTAGAAAGAACTTTCTTTCATGTACATCATAACATTTGAACACTGAACATGGAACTTCAATGGATGACAAAATGTAGTTCTATAATTCCCCTGACATGATATTTGTAACCCCATTTTTAATTTAATATAAATTCTTCTCTCATACAATATATCCTAAATACAGTTTCCTCTCCCTCCAATACTCTCTCTACCCTCTCCCTAAAAGCTAGGAAGAAGTCAATCTTAGACATTTGTCCCATCCATCAAGAATAGGACCGTCCTCTTGCTAAACTTGCAGTGGACAGAAAGAGGAGGTAGTATCTCATCCAGGCATTCTTGCTCTTACAGATGTTTATAAAAATTGCAAATAAGTGCCCATGCATCCACTAAATATGTCTAAAATAATTCCCTTTTTAAAGTTTTTTAAAGTGCTGCTTTCTCAGTTTGGTCACTAAATTGGTAAAGTTAACAATAAAGTTCATCATCCCAGAATCATACTTTTTTCTTCATAATCAATTACAAATTTCTGAGCTATCCCTACTTATTTACATAGTTGATATTCAAGGTAAAGGACAAGATATATCATGCTAAATATACTTCTTTTAATATTTCTGATAACAGAAACAAATGTGTCCTACTTATCAAAACAACAAAAATATCCTTAGAGTAAATAAAGGCCTTATGATACCATCTGCATAAATTGCTAGTAGAGGTCAGAAAATACCTAGATCAATAATCCTTAAGTATGCACCCACCAAAGTATATCTAATTATTCTAGGTTATCAGAAATTTCTACTTCTATACTACCAAAAATATTGTAGAAATATCACTAGACAGTAAAGACACCGCGTTTGCAGTAAAGAAAGAAAATCATTGTCAACTATTGTTGATGACTTATAACCATTTCTACAGATATTTTCAATTATATTATCAAAGAAGAAATTATCTGCATTGAGTGAAAAATCAGAAGAGATAATAACTTTAGAAGCCTAAGGGGTTGTATTTGATTTGTTGCTTCTTGGATTATCATTCATCCCAGGACTGTAGTTCATTGATAAATCAAGGCACCCACTAATTTTTTTATTTAAACACATTTTTATTGAAAAGTGAAATAATTCATATTAAATTTTATTTGCTGTCCTATCCCAATGCATCCTCCCATTCTTCCCTCCCTCCCACTTTCACCCCATTCCCTTTCCCTATGACTGTGACTGAGGGGGACCTCCTCCCTCTGAATGTGATGCTAGGATATCAATTCTCTTCTTGGCTATCCTTCCTCCGAGTGTCATCAGGACTCCCTGTCAAGGGGACATTGCCAAATATGGGGCACCAGAGTTCATGTGAAAGTCAGTCCCCAATCTCCGCTTAACAGTGGAGAATGTTCTGTCCATTGGCTAGATCTGAGTAGGGGTTTGATGATGACTGCTCATATTGTCCTTCGTTGCACTCACTAATTTTTATTCTGAATGCACTGTGTCTTAAACCTAAAAGGTACTGTGGGAAAACAAAAACAAAAACAAACCAACATAGTCATTGTCTCCTCTTTCTCTTCCCTGCCTTGAAATACTTTCTAAAAAATGCAAAAACAAAACACACCTAAACCATGAAAGCAAAATAAAACAACACATCAAATGAAAAAATAATCACCAAATTTTAACTAAAAAAACACACAAACACACACACATACATACACATACACACACACACACACACACACACACACACACACACACACACACACACTCACACACTAAAACTGTCCATACATTGGACAATTAATTCTAAACATGAGACCTGCCTTTGTATGGTTGATTTTTCAGTGTTATTCTACTGGGTAAAACCGACTTTCCCTCTCTAAGCAGTTATAATTGAATGTCAGTATTTACCTTTACCCTAGTGGTCATGTTTTCATTCATTCCTTCATTCATTCACTCATTCATTCTTAAATAGAAAACGAAATATAATAAAACTAGATATATTATATAAAAATAGATGGTATAAACAGAAGGAAAAACCCCAAGAGAAGACACATGAATCAGAGACCTGTTTGATCATATGCTCGGGAATCTCGTAAAAATCCTAAACTAGAAAGTATAATATCCTTTTGTTGTCTTATTGCTCTGGCTAGAACTTCGAGTACTATATTGAAGAGATATGGAGAGAGTGGGCAGCCTTGCCTTGTTCCTGATTTTAAAGGAATTTCGTTGAGTACCTCACCATTTACTTTGATTTTGGCTATTGGTTTCCTATATATAGCCTTTATTATGTTGAGGAAAGTGCCTTATATTCCAGATCTCTCTAAAACTTTAAACATGAATGGGTGTTGGATTTTATCAAATGCTTTCTCTGCATCCAAAGAGATGATCATGTGGTGGATTACATTGATGGATTTCCGTATATTAAACCATCCCTGCATGCCTGGAATGAAGCCTACTTGGTCATGATGAATGATATCTTTGATGTGCTCTTGTATTTGTTTTGTAAGTATTTTATTTAGTATTTTTGCATCGACGTTCATCAGAGAAATTGGTCTGAAATTCTCTTTCTTTGTTGAGTCTTTGTGAGGTTTAGGTATCAATGAGACTATGGCCTCATAGAATGAATTTGGTAATGTTCCATCCCTTTCAATCTTTTGGAGTAGCTTGAAGAGTATCGGTATTAGCTCGCCCTTAAAGGTCTGGTAGAATTCTGCACTTAAACCATCTGGTCCTGGGCTTTTTTTGGTTGAGTGACTATCAATGATTACTTCAATTTCTGTAGGGGAAAGGGGACTATTTAGCTTGTTTATCTGTTCTTCACTCAACTTTGGCAAGTGAAATTGATCAAGAAAATCGTCCATTTCCCTTAGATTTTCAAATTTTGTGGCATATATGTCTTCAAAGTAGGATCTTATGATTCTTTGTATTTCTTCAGTGTCTGTTGTTATGTCTCCCTTTTCATTTCTGATGTTGTTGATTTCAATACTGTCTCTCTGCCTTTTAGTTAGTTTGGCTAATGGTCTGTCTATCTTGTTGACTTTCTCAAAGAACCAGCTTTTGGTTTTGTTGATTCTTTGGACTGTTTTCTTAGTTTCTAATTTGTTAATTTCACCCCTGAGCTTGATTATTTCCAGACATTTACTCCTTTTGGGTGTTTCTGCTTCTTTTTTTTCTAGGGCTTCCAGTTGTGTCGTTAAGATGTTTATGTGCGATGCTTCCAATTTCTTTTTAAAGGCACTTAGTGCTATGAATTTTTCTCTTAGCACTGCTTTCAATGTATCCCACAAATTTGGGTATGTTGTTCCTTCATTTTCATTGAATTTCAGAAACTACTTGATTTCTTTCTTTATTTCCTCTCTGACCCAGGTGTCATTTAGCAGAGAGTTGTTTAGTTTCCACATACGTGTAGGCTTTTTGTTATTTCTGTTGTTGTTGAATTGCAGCCTAAGCCCATGATGATCTGATAGGATACAAGGTATTATTTCAATCCTCTTGTATCTGTTGAGGCTTTCTTTGTGAACTACCATGTGATCAATTTTGGAGAAGGTTCCATGGGGTGAAGAGAAGAAGGTATATTCTTTCCTGTTTGGGTGAAAGGTTCTATAGATATCTGTTAGATCCATTTGACCCATGGCATTGGTTAATGATGTTATTTCTCGGCTTAGTTTCTGTTTCGATGACTTGTCCTTCAGTGAGAGTGGGGTGTTGAAGTCTCCCACTACTATTGTGTGGGGATCGATGTATGGTTTAAGCCTTTTTAGCAGATCTTTTACAAATGTGGGTGCCCTTGTATTGGGAGCATAGATGTTCAGAATTGTGATGTCATCTTGGTTGACTTTACCTTTGATGAGTATGAAGTGTCCATCCTCATCCCTTTTGATTAATCTTGGTTGAAAGTCTATTTTGTTTGATATTAAAATGGCTACACCTGCTTGCTTCTTGTGACCCTTTGCTTGGAATATTTTTTTCCAACCTTTTATCCTGAGGTAATGCCTATCTTTATGGGTGAGATGTGTTTCTTGAATGCAGAAGAAGGTTGGATCCTGTTTATGCACCCATTCAGTTAGTCTGTGCCTTTTTATTGGAGAATTGAGACCATTGATGTTGAGAGATATTAATGACCAGTTACTGTTAAGAGTCTTAATTTTGATGTTGGTTCCAGTTGAGCGTTTGTGTAGTTGCGTTTTTGCCATGGTATAGTTATCTATTTCCTGAGTAGTTTTGGTTGTAGCTTGACCCTTTGGGATGGAGTTTTCCTTCTAGTACCTTCTGTAAAGCTGGATTTGTGGATAGGTACTGTTTGAATTTGGTTTTGTCATGGAATATTTTGTTTTCTCCATCAATGGTTATTGATAGTTTTGCTGGGTAAAGTAGTCTGGCCTGGCATCTGTGGTCTCTTAGGGTTTGCAGGATCTCTGTCCAGGCCCTTCTGGCTTTGATGGTCTCTGCTGAGAAGTCGGGTGTATTTCTGATAGGTTTGCCATTAAATGTTATTTGGCCCTTTTCCCTTGCAGCTTTATAATATTTTTCTTTGTTCTGTATGTTTTGTGTTTTGATTATTATGTGACAGGCAGTTTTTCTTTTCTGGTCAATAATATTTGATGTTCTGTATGCCTCTTGTATGTTTATAGGCATCTCTTTCTTTAGATTGGGGAAATTTTCTTCTATGATTTTGTTGAGAAGAGTTTCTGGGTCTTGGAGTCTGATATCTTCTCTTTCTTCAATGCCTATTATCCTCAGATTTCTTCTTTTCATGGTGTCCTTAATTTCTTGGATGTTTTGTGTCAGGAGTTTTCCAGATGTGGCATTTTCTTTAATGATTGCTTCATGATCTGTGATTGTGTCTTCTAGACTTGAGACTCGTTCTTCCATCTCTTGGATTCTGTTAGAAAAACTCAGCACTGTGTCATTCGCCTTCTCCTCTGAGGCCTCACGTTCTCGTTTTTCTTCTGTCTGTGTGTTTATCATTCAATCCATTTTCATCTTCATATCTTGAACAGATTTTTTTATTTCTTTCATCTGGTTGTTTACATTTTCCTGAAAATTTTCCAGTTCCACTCTATGTGCTTCTTTTATGTCTTGCACCTGCTTGGCTCTTTCTTCCTGCGTCTGATTTCAAATTTTATTTGTTTCCTCCATTATCATCCTCATTACCAAGGATTTGACGTCATTTTCTTGTGTTTCCATTGTATTTGAGTTCTCCGGGTTGTTTTCTTTAGGATAGCTGGGAACTGGAGATGCCATGTTGTTTAGGGTTTTTTTGTGTGTGTGTGTGTGTGTATGTTTTTACGCTGTCCTTTAGACATCTTGCCGTGTCTGTTTTTGTTGGGTAACTTCCAGAGTTGGGTGGAGGGAGTCTGATGATAGATTCACCTCACGATTTCCATAGGCTGGAAGCCCAGATACTTCACTGGTGTGGATGGCAGGAAGTTAGCCCTGTTGTTTTGGGCTCTCACAGCCAGTGATCCTCAGCTCTCCTTTGCTGTGAGTCCTGCAATTGTTCTGGGTCTCTGAATGAGCGTTGGATCAGGCCAAGGTATCCACAGTCTTTTGGGTCCCCTGCCAAGTCCATCCAGGGATACTGGGCCCGAACCATGCGTCAAGCTCAGCTAGTTTCTCAGGGCCTGAACCATCTGCCACAGCAGGAGAACTGCGACTGCACTGAGCACGCGCCTAGGGTGGAACTGAGCGTTCCACCCAGCTTGTGTCACAGCAGGAGAACTGTGTCTGCGCTGAGCAAGCACCTAGGGTGGAACTGAGCACTCTGCCCAGCTTGCCTCACAGCAGGAAAACTGTGGCTGCACTGAGCAAGCACCTAGGGTGGAACTGGGCACTCAGCCCAGCTTGAGTCACAGCAGGGAAACTGCGACTGCGCTGAGCAAGCACCTAGGGTGGAAGTGAGCACTCAGCTCAGCCTGTGTCACAGCAGTGGAGCTGTGCCTCAGGCAGAATTGCTTGCTGAGCTGAGCCAGCTTCTCCATGGCACAGCTCATTGAGCAAACCCAGGACTCTGGTGCTGAACTTTCTGTTGAATCCAGTTTGGGTCTCAAGGCACCATGTGACCCAAATCCTGTCCAGAGTCCCCTCTCCTGCAGCAACTCCCACTGCCTACCACACTAATCGCCTCCACTGGAAGGCTCTGAGCTGCAAACCTCAGCCACCGCCGTTGGTGCCGCTAGAGCCACTAGTGCCGCTGGTGCCGCAGGTGGCACTGCTGTCTCTGCGGCTGCTGCTCTGATCTGAGAAAGTCTGCACTCCTCCTGTGTGCAGGGGCAAGCAGGTCCCCCGCACCCTGGTCCCTCCGAACTGTGGAGCACCCCTTTTATTAAAACTGAAAGACAATGCATTTTCTTAAGACAATCAAACTCTTGAATCATTTACACTATACAAAATGTGTACTTATAAATTTTTAAGTGTTATGTGTGGGATTATAAATTCTAGAAAATAACATTAACAAAAATGTGGACACTAGGATGATTAGAGAGTTTAGTCCTGAATGTTTTAATAAGAATATTTTTACATATTCATTGATCTTTATCTACATTTGTCAAGATATAAAATTTCTATGCTTCTTTTCTAAACACATTTGACATTATTTAACATGTTTTAACACGCTGTAGCTTCTAAGTGTAAATACAAAATTGATAAATCTCTATGTGGAGTTTTAAAAGGCGTTCAACATTTTTTTAGTTTAGGAAATTAATAATACAATTTCATTTAAACATAGCCAGACACTCATTAATTTCTTCTTCACAGTCTTAGTGGTCACCTGATTAAGTGCTACCAAAACAGCTGTATCATCATGCATTAGTACAGTAACTTGCAGTCCTTCAAGATTTTATCCCTCAAATTCAATGGTAATCACTTAGATGAGTAGTCAGTGCTGCTATAATTTGATGAAGTTGGTAGAAATAAATCTTAAAATAAATGACTAACTTTCTGCAAGCTGAATATCTGACCATAGATATTTTATTATCCCAAATATTTCATTATAGTGATTAAAACACTATTTTTGAGTTCTTCTAGGTTTAATCTGTCTTTTACCTTCAGTTGAACTAAGTGTTTAATTGAATTGCCTACTTTCACTTGGCAGGCAGAACTGATTCATTCCCGATGGAACATAAGTCAAATCGCAGTACTTGTTTCAATATTTTATCAGACCTGATAGAACAGATTCACTGTGAATTAGTAGCAGATTCAAATAGGAAAAACAATCCTATTTGTGGAGATTGTAATGTTTATTTTATTGCTCATGATGTTCTCATATATAGCCTAATTAAATTGCTTTTTTATTATCAAACTTTTGGAGTTCATTGAAGAATTGAAATATTATTTATTGAATAATCAGTGAGATTGTCTTAACATTTAAAAAATGAATTTCTATGTATTATTTGCCTAGCTATGTGAATTCGTTGTTTAATTTTCAGATTTTTAACTCAATTATAATATTCCTCTCTTTCCTTTCCTCACAGCAAACTTTCCCATGTTACTCTCGCCACTCTCTTTAAAATTTATGGACTCATTTTTTATTAAGTATTTAGGCAAATATGTATTTTATATACATATATATTCTTAAATATAAATTGCTCAGTCCATGTAATGTTATTTGCATGTAGATTTCGGGGCCTATGAAGGGTGGTATTGGACAGAAAAATGTGTGTGTTCTTCCCTGGAGAGGACTACTTCTCCCTTCCACAGAGTCCTTATTTTTTGTAATACTTTGTGTAGCACTAAGTTGTCCTATTTAGTACATCATGTTCATTTCGTGACATTCTTCCTCAGCTTATATTTGAGTGGTCCTGTTGGTGAGACTTTGCAAGAATTACTTCTAATATTAGTAGGAGACAAAGTCTCATAGTAAACTCCATGATCCTCTGGCCGTTACAGTCTTTATTCCCCAATGTTTCTCTTTAATGATTTAAGAATATTACATATATTAAGTAAATATTTGTTATATTTTACAAGTAAGTGTTAGATTGGTATACTGCTATCTATTTCTGTACATTTATGATTGAATAAAAATTTGATAGATTAACATATTCAGGTTAGATTCTTAGGGTTGAGTCCCATAACAACAATATTTTTTTGAAAAGAGGCTAGAAATTTTAGTGAGAGAAAGGAGAGATGCATTGGAGAGAGTAAATCAACAGGCAAAATGATGTGATTATACTATTTATTCAAAAACATTATAAAATTTTCATGAAGAGTACTTGCTCTAGATATAGCAGGTTTAGAGAAATTTGTTCTAAACCTTGAGAAAGCAATGCTACCCCCAAGTATTCCTTATATTTATTATGTGAAAACCAGGCAGAGCTTCTGACCCATGTAATAGTACTATAACATACTTGTCTTGCCTTGTTTATTCTTAATTTGGGAATTATGGTGCAAACGTTGTTCACTCTTCTCTGTGTGACTCAGGGTATCCCATGCTACAAAGATACATTATTTGTGATGATGGAAGATCAGGACTTGGTGAAGATTAAAATTATAAACCATTAAAATTATAAACGACTATTAGTAATTTTTCTTCTGATATAAGTAAGGTTCTTGCTGTTGATTTTTTTGTTTGTTTTCATTTTTGTTTGGTTCTCTTTCTTTCTTTCTTTCTTTCTTTCTTTCTTTCTTTCTTTCAAGACAGGTTTTCCTTGGCTATCCTAGACTCCCTTGGTAGACCAGAGTACCCTTGAACTCAGAGATTTGCTGGCCTCTGTGCTCCCTAGTCCTGGATTACAGGTGTAGACTGCTGAGTCTACATTGCGGTTGTTTTTCTATCTTTCCAGTAGATCTCAACATCCCCAATCCTGCGACACTTTAATACAGTTTCTCGTTGTAGTCACTACTGACCATAAAATTATTATTTTTCTACATCATGAGTGTAATTTTGCTACTTCTATGAACTGTACTGTAAATATCTGTGCTTCCCAGTAGTCTTCAGTGACCCGTGTGAAAGGGCTGTTTGAATCCAAAGGGATTGTGAGCCACCTGTTGAGAATCACTGCTTTAGTCTTTCAAAATTACCTGAAATTCTCCTTTCAAAGTTTTCATCTCTCTTTTCTCTCTCTCTCTCCCTCTCCCTCCCTCCTCCTCTCTCTCTCTTTCTTCCTTCCTTCTTTTCTTTCATTGTTTTTCATATGTGTATTTTATTATTGTGGTTATCACTCCAAGGTGATATTGCTTATATTGTTCGTCAATGTATATCAATATCAGTAGGAGCAATTTTTTTAGTTTAGGTCTCCTTCTCCTGCTTTAGCATTGGAATCAACAAATTCTACAGCAAACTCTGGCTTCATTTTCCACTAAATAATGAAGATTGGTACATATACCTCTAAATCAGGAAGATTGAGACATGTACTGTGATATTTCATGCTCAGATATCAACCATGGCTTGTTAAATACAGAAAAGAAAAATGTTCTTCGAAGGGGTTTATGTGATTGAAGCTCAGAAGGTCCTTGGGATAGAAAAGCAATTAATTCAGCAGAAATATAGTTGATCTTCCTCAGGTTTTATTCATTTATTTAAATTTTTAATCATCTTAAAATTTTAATCTGGAGCCATTGTTTTTTACTACATTATCACTGTGAAAAATGAGCAGTGTCATAAAATGATTATTCAAGAAAAAAATGTCTTGTTTCATAAAATTCTTGATGACTGTGAAAAGCAATATAAAAATATGACAATAGAAGGTGAGGAATTGAATGAATGCGGGTCAAGGGTGAATATGAGAGAAGGGTGGCAAGGTGGAACTGGCTAGAGTATCATGTCTGAAATTTTTATTTTCAATATTTTTAAAAGAAAATGTGTTCAAAAGATGGGTGTTATTACATACAATGAAGTTTCTGAAATAATCCTAAATAATTGTGACGAGAACTTGTTCTTTGGAACTTACATTCTGAGAGACCTACTTTTACTACTGGTCCTGAAAGCTGCCAAGAACAGATTATACCAGGAATCTTTGCAACTTCTCTCCTTTCATAAAAAGCACTGATGGAGATACCTTTTTTTACACCTTAATTCAAGCTTGAAATGTAAAAACATAACCTGAATCCATGTAAAATTTATTATAGGGACAACACAGTCTCATACAAAGAAATTTTAATTCATGAACATGGCTGCTCTGAACATGGCTTCTCTGGCAAGGAATTGCATCCAAAGACTTAGTCTGTGTGAGGAGGCTGGAATATATCCATGCCTATATATAATAAATTTTAGTTTTATAAATTAATATATATTATATTATATTATATACTTATATACATATATTATATATTTATATGTCTTTAGTCCAATTGACAGGAATCCATATATTTAATCCCCCCAGCTGAAATTTAGGACACACCTTTAATCCAAAACAATAGTGTGTAATTGAGGAAAAGACCAAGTATCAGATGAGAAGTAAGATTTGACAGAATGTGCTTGAGCTTGGACAGATAGGAAAGAGAAGCTACTTCAGAGAAGTGCAGAGAGAAGGGAAGAGTTCCTGGAAACAGAATTTAGTAGTTCAGCACAGCTTGGTGCAATTTGGTACAGATCAGTTGGCTGCAGATGAGTGTCTGCATCTCAGTTTCCAGATTTCAGGGGCATGTTTTCCAAGCAGAACAATTCAGTAAGAAGCAAAGAGAAACCAGTTTGAATCAATCGATTTTGGAGAGGAGTTTTGAGCCAGAACAGCTAAGCTGAACCAGCCAGCCAGAGCTTAGGAAGTGCTGGAAAGGGTAAACTTATTCAGCAGTAAGACTCAGAGGCTGAATATATCTAGGCCTAGGTTAGTAGACAGAAGTTGAAAGCTAAAGCCTTTAAGGTCCAGGTTTGCAGATGGAGGCTAGAAGCCTCAGGACCTAGGCCTAGGCAAAGTTAGATAAAACACTGTGGCCTTAGTGTAAACGATGTATTTGTAAAGGCTGGGTACAGTTCTCATTACATCCCCTCATCTGTGGAAATAAAATTTACAGTCTTAAAAATATTATACCAACCTGTGTTGGAATTTAAGTAAAATAAGAACACAAGGATCAATTTTGAAGTGATGACTTTATATTACTATATATTAATCTATTACTAATGAGAAATATAATTCTCTAAATTGATCATCCACAAACATAATGTTTCCTACAGTGTACTTATTTGGTACTATTTGAAATTAAGGAATCAACATTTTGTAAAAGGAGAATAAGCCAAATATGAAAGCTTGTGAAAGACTCTTTGGAATAAACTGAATGTGGATATCAGTGCCTCGGTATTATGACATCTAATTCCATAACCCTAAAAATATATTCATTATATATTTCTCTTTATTTAAATTTGAATATTTTCAATCTGTCACTGAAGTTCCTCCCTCAAATATTATTTTCAATTGTCTTAATATACTATGCAATATTATGTAATCTTACCCATCTTGTGTTTGGTTTATCAAACCACTAGCCATAATTTCAAAAGTCTTGGACTTATTCTGCTGTAAAGTTTCAATAATTTTAGTCTTTTAAAAATGAAGTTATAGTGTCTTATATTTAAGATGTCTTCCAGCATGAAGAACACTACATATTTGGGAAGTGTGCAATTTCTTATTGTTTTTAAAAATTAGACTTTCAGAAAACATGCAATCTAATAATCCTTATTGTAATATAATTACATTTAAAAGCTTTTCTGTTTTTTCTTTCGATTTGCTTTAGATTAGCTTTCCAATAAAGTGATGCCCTGGTTTATTTAAGGACAAGCTGTTGGCATCTACCATAAGGCTGTTGTGAAGACGGAAGTTGGATGGGAACCACTCTTTATTTTGTTCTGTCTTATTTTAGAAATTAACATGCATTGCTAAGGCACTTACAAATTCCTCATACATTTCTATAATGTGTGAATAATGTTTATATCATAGAATTGTATTGTGTGAGAAATCTGTGACTCAGTAATTTAAGTGTAAATTTCTGAGTTTTCTGTTATAAGAGATTCAATTTGTAAGAAGGTTCTACATAACTTCAAAACCTTACAAATTTAATCTTAGTTTCACTTCTGATTTCAGGGAACAATGCACTATTAAACCAAAGCAAAGAAAACAAAACAAAATGCCAGCATGCTAGAGGAAAAAGTACTTATTTCTTTAAGCTCACAATTTTAGATTCGAGTCCATCTAACAATGATGTCAAGGCAGTGAGAACTGGCTAAAGAAGCTATCTCATGTTGTTTTCAAATATCAAGTGGTCAGTCCTGAAGATATTTACATAAAATTAAAGAAAAGGAAGCCAGAGACCATGAATTTTGAAGAGAGAAACCAGAAAATGGTACATAGGAAGGCATGGAAGGAAGAAAAAGGTCATAATGATATAATTATATTTCAATAAAAGCATACTACTCACAGTGCATTGAAGGTCAATAGTAAAAAGAAATCAATGTACACATAGTTTTATGAATTTAACAATTAAAATAAACTATCATACTCCATTCCTTGATATCTTGACACTCAAGTATATCACTTTAAAGTATAATCTTTAGCTCCTTGAGCAAAAACTTTTTTTAAGTTTTAATTTTATTGACTTATTCAGTTACAAATAAAGTGTTATCCCATCACTTGTATCCTCCCATCCTTTCTCCCTCCCGCTTACACCCTTTCCACTCCCCTAGGTCTAAGTCTGAGAGGAACTGCTTCCATACTATATGGTCATAGGCTATCAAGTCTCATCTTGGTAGACTACTTATTCTTTCTTTGACTGCCATCAGGCCTCCCCACCAAGGGGAGGTAGTCAAATATGGAGCACCAGAGTTCATGTGAGAGTCAGTCCCCGCTCTCCACATAATGGTGGAGAATGTTTTGTCCATTGGCAATATCAGAGTAGGGGTTCAATGTTTACTACTTGTATTGTCCTTGGTTAGAGTAATAGTTTGAGCATACCCCCCTGGGCTCCTATCCACCCATTACGATGTTCTTCTTGTAGGTTTCTAGGACCTTCTGGGTCCTTCTATTTCCCCATCTCCCATATTTCTCTTACCTAGAGTCCCAGTAGGATGTCCAATATCAATCTAATCAGTAAAAACAAATTCTTATCTCAAATATTTCATGACTAGCCTCTACCCATATCACAGATAATCTTCATATATCTCTAAACTTCAAAAAGCCAGCCCTCACATGCCCATAATTTCAAATCATTATTTTCCAAGCACCCACTTAACCCAACCTATTGTGCTCTACTTCTTACATTCAGTACTATTTCCAGTCTAACATAGGAAATTCTTCATTATTTCTATCATAACAGTTCAATACACAAAAAGGTCTATATTCACCACAGTCCACACAACAGCACTCCCACTTTGTCAATACTAATTTCCTTTCTAGTTTCCCTTCTGTTGTCAAAGTAAAGTCCCTTGACAAAAAGCAACTTATGGATGTGATGGGTATGGAGTTCAAGCAAATAAGGAAAATTCAAAGGAGAAAGTTAACATTACTAAACTGATAATTTAGGTTTCTTCAAGCTTATATTTACAATTTATTAAATATTGACATTTTAACGAAAGCAAAGAACGGCATAGAAAATTGAGCTCAAACTTGGATCCATGTTTCACACATTCTATGACTTTAAAAAAGTCATAGTCTTTGATGAGACTTTTCTCTGCTATGAACACAGTAAATTAGACAAAAAGACCTTACCTGAGAAAAATACTAATGGTAGAAGAGAAGGAATTGACATGAAACAAGAAATCTCCACAATGCATTCCTATAAATTGAATTGCAAAGTGTTTCAAATGTCTTTGAAATAATGCAAAATAAATTCAAAAGTCTTTTTAAACTAGAGATTCACATAAGTAAAGTGTGTAGGAGAAAAATGTGTGATTTCAATATAAGATTTAAAACCATGAAAAATGGAAGATGAAATATTTTTAAATAATATGGCAAATGAATTTTAGTTATTTTTTCCAGAATTTATTTACAAGTAAATAAAATATACACAATATATAATAATATATTTCTATCATACATATTATATACATTATACACATATATATTATTTCTATCATAAACTGCCCAATATGAAAATCTCCATATTCACAGAAGTTCACAAAACAGGGCTCCCACCTTGTTAATACAAATTCCTTTTCCAGCTTCCTTTCTGCCTTTGAAGTAAAATGTGTATAATTATATATATATGAATAATATATTACATATATAGTTACACATATAATTAATATACTATGTATTAATAATTAATAACAATATTATATTTAATTAGAAATCAATCATTTAGGACTAAATTATATTTTAATTATAAATAAAGTATAAATTAATAAACTTATTACAGTTAGTTTTTATCATTAACAGAACATATGTATAATTATATATTGTAATATATAAATAATATGACATCATATATATGCTTATTAATATAAAATATATTGTGCTTTGTTTTTTAATTACATTTATATTTTAATGTATTAACTTTAAATCCAGATCATAGCCCCCTCCCTTATATCCTCCCTGTCCCACCCTCCATCCCTCTTCCCCCTTATCTTCCTTCCTTAATCCTCAGAAAGAGGGAGTTCTTGTCCCCTACCAACTGACAATGACTGATCAAGTCAAGGCTGCCTGCATCCCTTTCCCCTGTGGCCTGGCAAGGCCACCTTGCAGGGGGAAATAAAAAGCAGGCAACAGAGTCCATGGCATATACAACCCCTGTTCTCCTTACTTGGGGACCCATATGGAGATCCAATTGCCTATTGGCTACTTCTGAGCTGAGGGCCTAAGTATCTTCAAGCTTGGTCCTTGGTGCATCAGTCTCTGCAGGTCCCCATTGGCTCAGATCTGTTGGCTATGGTGTCCTTTTATCCACCTCCCAATCTTCCATAAGACTCCCTGTGCTCTGCCCAAAGTTTGCTGCAGCATTTGATTTGATCCCCTGCTGAGTTGAGTCTTTCAGAAGAAATCTATAGCAGGTCTCTGTCCTGTTCCCTCTCTTTAAATGCTTCCAGAGTCTGTTCCATTTGCCCTCCTTATGAATTAAAATTAAGCATCTTCTCTAGGGTCCTCCTTGTTATTTAGCTTTATTAGTTCTATGTATTGTAGTGTGGTTATCCTTTATTATGTGGATAGTATAATTTATGTTTAGGTATTATCTATAAAAGCATCTTATTTTCTAATGAGAAACAGAGAGGGAATGGATATAGATTGGAAAGGTGGTGGGGAGGAACCAGGAGCAGTGGACAAAGGAGACACTGTAATAATACACTTATATGTATATATGTATATTCAATCTATGTATTCCAATATATGAATATATGATTATCAATTCAAGGTAAAAAATGAAAACTTTTTTTTGTCAAATCCTAAGTGTGAATACAGTAGAAAGTTGTATTATCAATATTTCTAATGCATAATATTTAAATGTTATGAACAAGTTTTACTTAAATGTTAACATGTTAAAAATTCAAAATAATTTTAAAAACACAAATGATATTGTTGTCTAGTTAGCTCTGATAAGTTGTTGCCTCAGGTATAATCCATAATAAATAATATATAATCGGTATCATAACATATCTCATCTCAGAAGAAAGAAATGTACTTATTTGTTCTTTCTCCATCAAACCCCCACTTGGAGTTCAGAGAATGAGAACCCTATAGAAAAAGAGGAAGAAGGAGTGGAGGAGACACAGGAGAGTGAGGCAGAGAATATCAGGAATAGAAGGCCCTCTATAGAAACTGAGAAAAGCTCACATAGACTCACAGAGAATGAAGCAATAAGCACAAGGCCTTACATAGATTTGCCACAGCTCCTCTGCGTGTACACTATAGCTTTCAGGCAAGCACTTTTATAGGACCGGAATGTGAATGAGTGCCGCTCTGAAGCTCATGTTTTAGTATGAGGCTCCTTTCTTTTTCTGTTAGTTTATCTTGTCCATATATTTTGTCCAGCTTTGATATGATCATTTTTGTATTATCTTATTATATTTTATATTGTCACGTTTACTTGTTACCTCCTAGAAGCCTGTTCTTTTCTTGAGAAATAGAAGGGGAAGGGATCCAGATGGAAGAGCAGGTGGGAAGGAGGGGACACTGTTTTCAGGTTATATTGCATGAGAAAATTATGCTTAGTAATAGGAAAAATTAACATTTATTGGTGTTTTAATAGTGCTTAACCTGTCACCTGTATTTCCTATGTATTGGTAATTTGATAAGACCTAAATAAATTTAAGCTACAGAAGCTTAATATTCCTTCTTAGCTACACAGTCAAATTACTACAATAATTGCCTATGTTACATGATTTCAATTGGCTCCTATTTTTATTTATACAGAAAGAGTTAATAAGTTGAAATTTTAGAATTTTTATAACATAATGCATCTTTGAAATTGGAAGTATTTACTATAATTTCCTTTGTCTGTGCTGCCGTAAGAAATGCAACTAGGCACTCTGTACCTCACCCATTCATTGATCTATAAAACGTAAATGATGATTCCATTACGGCAGTGGGTGCTCAATGTTAAAAATGTTAATTCACATTAAATACTCTAAAAATGCTGCCTCTGGTTGGCCACATGGATCTGAGTGTAAAAGCATTTGTTATGCAAGCCTAAGAAAGTGTGCTCAATCCCTAGGACCTACATCACTGATGGAGAGAACGGACAGTATTTGAATCTGCCTCCGAGTATCACAAACTTACTCTGAGAACTACACTGTGGTATAGGTATGCTAACAATCATATCCAAACACACACTCACATATACAAACATACATACATACATACATACATACATACATACATACATACAACATGTACAAATGTACACACATACAAGCACACACATAAATATACACATACAGACACACATATGTATGTTTACACACACACACACATGATAATTTAAATATATGATTTAATTACTCCCTTTCTTCTCTACTTAATTTTAAAATTGATGAACAGCGTAACTTTTTTCTTTATTTTTAGTGTAACATTTCATTAAGTAGCTAGGCTACACAACCATTAGCATCTGGGTTTTATTTTAATGTCTTCCGTTCTTTTTAATTATTGAGATGACTATAATTTCTTCACATTACATCCTGATTGTAATCCTCTCGCTCTTATCCTCCAGTTCCACACCCCCCATTCCACTCCATTCCCCTCCTTTAGACCTCTGACATGTGTGGTCCTCTTCCTCCACCATCTGACCAGGGCCTATCAGGGCTCATCTAGATAGCCTGAATCCCCACCACAGTGTTCCTACATGCCTTCTCATATAAGGAGCCTTGATCAAATATCTGGACACTGAGTTCTTGTCAGGGGCAGTCCATTGCTCACTCCCCTTCTTCTTGTAGAGAATGAGCTGTCCATTGGCTACATACAACAGGGGTCTAGGTACTCTGTCAGCAATGCTCCTGGTTGGCACATCAATTTGTGCAGGCCTCCCTGGGTCTAGATCCACCAGCCTTGATACTCTCCTAGCAGAACTTTGGGAAACAACCCCCATCCTTCCATCCCACAACACTTCCTCCCCCAACTATTCCATACAACTCACAGTTCTTCACCCAGAATCCCACTGCAAGTCCCAGTATCTGTCCCAATACCCTGCTGGGTAGTGTCTCTCAGAGGACATCTATGGAGGGCTAGTATTCACATATAAATGACTATATACTATGTATGTGTGGTTGTGTGTGTGTGTGTGTGTGTGTGTGTGTGTGTGTGTGTGTGTGTGTGTGTGCTCTTTCTTTTGATTTTTCAGATGTGGGTTATTTATTCCCTTTGTTTTCCTGGGTAATCTTAGTCTCTTTGGGTTGGAGTTTTCCCTCTATTATCTTTTATGGGGCTGGGTTTGTGCTTCTGTATTGTTTAAATTTTGTTTTCTTGTGAAATATCTTGTTTCCTCCATCTATGGTGACTGAAAGATGTGCTGGATATAGTAGTAGTCTGAGTTGGGATCCATGTCTCTTAGTGTCCGCATGACATCTGTCTAGGACCTTCTTGCTTTCATTGTCTCTGTTGAGTAAAGTGTAATTTTGATAGATTTGGCATTATATGTGACTTGGCTCTTTTCTCTTGCAGCTTTTAATATTCTTTGCTTGTTCTGTATGTTTTTTTTTATTAATATGTTGCAGGAAGATTTTCTTTTCTGGTCCAAACTACTTGGAGCTCTATAGGCTTCTTTTATATTTATGGGAATTTCTTTCTTTAAGGTGGGGAAGTTTTATTCTATGATTTTGTTGAAAATATTTTCTGGCCCTTGGAGGTGGGAGTCTTTTTTCTTCTATTCCTACTATTCTTATGTTTGATCTTTTCATAGTGCCCCATATTTCTTGTATGCTCTGTGTCAGGAACTTTTTAGTTTTACGATTTTCTCTGTTCTATCAATTTCTTTGGTCGTTACTTCTATCCTTGATATGTTGTCTTCCACACCTTGTATTCTGTTAGTGATGTTTCTGCCTGTAGATCCTGTCCTCTTCCTGAGGTTTTCCATTTTCAGGATTGTCTCAGATTGTGTTTTCTTCATTGCTTCTATCTCCATTTTTGTATCCTTTTATTCATTTCCTTCTCTTGTTTGATTGTAATTTCCTGAATTTCAGTAATTTCCTTAAGCGATTTGTTCAATTCTTTCATCTCTTTTTTTGTGTGTATTCCTGGTCTAATTCCTTGTCACTTGTATAACCTCATATTTGAAATCTCTCTCTTGTGCATAGGATGTGATAGTATATCCAGGGCTTGTTGTGGTCACTGGACTGCTGGTTTCTGGTGGTATCAAATGGTCCTGAAACTTGTTATCCTCTTCTGTTCCTATTGTGACGTCTCTGGTGTTAGTTTGGTGGTCTCTGATAGTGAGAGAGTTTGGGGTTAGGTATAGACAATGGGGATTTGTTCTTGCAACTTACTCACTTCTGCTGAGATAACTGTTTCTTTTGGCTCCCTGTTTATGACCCAAGGAGACCAGGCACCTCTGTCACCAGGGGTCAGAGTACAATATGAAACCCCGGTGTTCTTGTAGCAAATAGTTCCCTTTAAGCACTGGACTTCAGAAGCTGTTTGCCTGCCAGGCACCTATGGCTAGTCAGTCCTAGGACCATGCCACTGGCTTCAGGGACCCGGAAGCATTCTGCGTATTGGCCTGGTGACATCAGTTCAGATACACTTATGTTCCAGGCTATAGGGTCTCGTGTGGTATAGCAGCCCCAGACGCTGGGGTTTTAGCATCTCTCAACTCTCTCTGGGCCCTGCAGGTCAGAAATTGCACTTCCACCAGGTATACTGTGGCTAGTCCTTAGAGTAAGTGCCAAGTGCCTGCAGGGACCCATGGACTTTCTTGAGGATTAGCTTAGGCCAGACCAGCCTGTGTTTCACAGAGTTTACAGCCCTGTTACCTGGGGATCAACTGCACTGGTATTTTGTAGTTCTAAATTCAGTCATTAGGTAGGTCTACAGTCACTGCTGACCTGCTAATCAAACAAAATGTGTGTTTAGCTCTGCCATCTTACATCCCCCATATTTTTTCTTCTTACTGAAATGCTGTAATTTTCTGAAATCAGGTCTGCCTCACAATGAGCAAAGATAAAACTTTCCTAGTGCATGGTGACACTCACGTTCTCAAGTGTTGGAGGAAGTGACCTACATGTAGTGGTGAGGTACTTAAGTCACCTCTGCCTCTAGCAATATCTTCCAAACAGTATTTCTGTAGCAAATGTGTGATTCTGTAGTGAGAAGCAGTTTTATGATGTCATTTAGCAAAGTTAACTCTTAGAAATGCTAATTTACCCCTCTATATAAAGACGATATTTTTGTAAGCTATTAGCACTAATTTCTTAGCACAGCAAAGAAGCTATAACTATTACACATTTTATAGTTATTATTTTTCTACTGACTTTATTATATGCAGTTTATTTGAGCAGTCAACCTGGGACTACAGAAACTGGAAAGCACAACTACAAAGTAATGAATAACAGAGTTATTGATACTACATAATATGTGTTCTCTCAAAATGTTACCATAGTCCTTCAACGGACTATTTCAGTAAGTTCCCTTACACTTCTACAGCTCTAACTTACACACAGGCTTTGACTAAATGGGGCCTTCTTCTCATTGCATCAAGTCAAGTCAGTTTTATGACATCCATTTATTTTCATCTAGCTTAAGCTCAGAGCTGGATGACTTTTACACCATAGAGAAAATAATGACTGTTAAGTTCTGTCTGTGCAAGAATGAAACAGAACAGTCTATGCAAATAAAAATAATAATAATGGAAAAATAGGAAAACAACACTAGTGATGAACAAGTAAGGCCTTTTACCTATATGTTAGTGTGAAATCAAAAGCATATGTGATGTATGATTTAAACTAAATAGGCAAAAGGCTGAGGAGATGACTGTGAGATTAGAAGGGCTTCTGCGTAAGTAGGAAGACATAGTTCCAATTCCCTGTGCACAAGTCATCGCAGTGGGAATAATGCCAATAATGCCAGGAACAAGGGAGCCAGAGATAGAAATGCCCTAGTGGCTTTGGGGCCAATCAACTTAGTTACAGGTTCTGTGAGAAAGTCTATGAAAAACCAAGAGAACAAGGCACTCATAGTCTTTCTTTGGCCCTTGTATACACAGGATATAAACCAGGAGGCAATTTTGTGTATATATTATATATGTACTCACTGAAATAAGCACACACACACACACACACACACACACACACACATTATTTAAGTTAACAAGCACACATAGTCTGGACATAAACATGTATTATGATTCCATCAGATTTGTTTCAACAGCTTTCTTTTCCACATAGTTTCAATGATGACTTTAACATGATATCAGCAAACCATTAAACCTATAGTAAACTCTCACAATATTACTTTGGGTGTATATGCAACTGTAGTTTTTTCCTTAATATAAAAAAGAAATGCCAATGTGAATGTTATGCAGAGTTGTCACTGAGATATCTCACTTGGTACTTCTATATACTATGTACTCTATAATTATTGGAAATTTGATCATGTGCATCAGTTTTAAAATAATTTATACCAACAAATATGTATGTACATAGTGAAACTGTTACGTTGAGAAAGGCATGCTTAAATGCATTTTGGGTTAACTTTTGTTTGTGGGTTTTGTTCAAACTCAAATATGTCCTGAAACATGTTCAGTCAATGTTTCCCAACCTACACTAGTATTAATATGATTTTTAAAAATAATTTGATCAATGGAATTGTTATTATTATCATCTAATTAATGAATGTTTCTCTTATTGTTAAAAATCATACCAACATATTGATAAATATATAAGATAAAGTGCATTATTTATGTTACACGTTCCATGAAAATTACTTTACTTATTGTATTTACAAGCAAACTTGCTAAAGTTCTGGAGCACCCTTTCTCTCTGTGCTATTATCCTTGCTTCTCAGTGTTAATCCATCACTCTTTTTCTGTCAGCTGTCTGCACTGTTAGTTCTGGCTTTCCAAAATGCCTGAAGGGTACACTGTCAGCTATAGATACTCAAGTCAACACAGTAATATCAGATGATTTCTCCCCCTGCCCCCCGACACACACAATGCACCTTGTGGAAATATTTAGCACATTTCAAAACACAACCTTTTTTTAACTGTCTTAAGTGTCAGAAACAGCAATGAATGTCCACTGCATTTATTGCCTTAAGCTAATTTAATCTATAAAGGATGGGTATAGTTATTCATATAAAAGTTTATTAAATCTCATATTAGGAACAATTTAAAATCATTATCACTCAACATTGTATGTATAAGTAAATAAAGGTGATTATTATTTTCTAGGCTCATGTCACAAGTGGATTCACGTCATCTTATTATATTAATGTGTTGTTATTTTGAAGTTGAGGTGCAGAAACAAGATTTAAATTCTTTTAGGCATACACACAAGGGATGGTGAACTAGATATAGATACTGCAACTAAGAAAATTCAGTGTGCAAATTTTGGTGAAAGCTTTCAGTATCTTCTCATAAACAAGCCAAAATGTTTTTTTTTGTTTGACTTATAACTCCCACATCTTTTTTCCAGAGGTATATGCCAATTTTTGTTGTGTACAACATTTGAAATGGTAGTCAAGCGTGTGCTTGTTTGTCTTGAATGTGTGTGTCTGATGTGTTTGTATCAAAATACTTTGCACTTTAAAGAAAGCCAGAAGCAACTTTACCCAACAAGTCATGCCTTTTAACATTTTCATTGTATGTGTGCATATAAAATATGTGAGTATATGAATATATACAAATGCATATATAATGTGCATATATGCAAAGAATCAGGGCTTTAATGGTCCTGTGGTCCTGTGCTTATATATGTGTGTGTGTGTGTGTATGTGTGTGTGTGTGTGTTTGTGTGCTTATATCTTGTATACCCTGTGCTTATATATGATATATATATGTCTGTGTGTATGTATATGTTTGAATACATATATTACATATGTGTGTATATATGTTATATTTTGTGTATATATATATATATATTCACAACTCTATTTTATACTATGCATTTGAGAACACAATCACTTTAGACTACATATATAGAACTTGTCTCTTTGACAGAACCACTGTCATCAGAACTCAATAGAGTAAGAGCATATTAGACACTAAGCCAACCACTAATAACAAGTAGTAAAAATGACAGAAGGTAAATTCAATGTCAAAATATCTGGTACAAATGCCTGGATTAGAAGCAGGATGTATACTTAGAAAACATGTAAACCTGAATGTTTCCAGAGAATCACAGAAGAACAGACATGAGATAGAAATATTAAAATTCAGAAACCAAAAACCAGACCTTCTCAAAAATCACCTTTCTCAAAAGAAAAAACATTCAAAGGAAATAACTTAAGGGGAGGATTTAGTATTATAATCTACATAATGCATGCCTTTAATCCCAAGCACTAGAAGGTAGGTGGACCACTGTGAGCTCAAGGCCAACCTGGTCTACAAAAGTGGATCTAGGACAGCCGAGGCTACACCTAGAGAACCTGTCTTGAAAAACAAAAAACAAAACAAAACATAACAAAAACTCTATGTGATGTTCACAATGAAGATGACCCAATGTAAGTACAGCACTGAAGGCTCCTCATTCATGGCTTTGCTTTTCTTGTATTACGTGTGATACAGGCATTTGTTTTTGAAGCTCAGGCCACCTTCACCTGTGAACCTCCTAATGTATAATATCAAAGACAAGATTGTACATGGTGCCGACCCTCTCTCTAAATAATTTAACAGAGGGCCAGAGATTTCTGTGACATGCATGGGCAAGTCTAATAACTTGAACTGAATCCTGGAATCCCAGAAGCTAGAAGCAAAGAATAAACACTAGGCAGTTGTTCTCTGACTTTACATTCATGCCTGTACTACTACCCACATATACCCTTACACCTCCTCCCATACAAGGAGTAAGTTAAACACGTGAAAATAAAATTTATCTGAAATGGTTGGCTTTTTTAGAAATAATTTCTGTAAATATTTTATTGATCATCAATGTAGTTCTGTGATGGCAAATGAGAGAGTTAGATTTTTAGGGTTCTGAACTTACCCCACACAATTATTATTTACACAAATAAACACATAATTTTTATGAAGAAATGACTGTAAAAAAGCTATGAACATAGTACTTTTAATAATAAGTCTACATATTCAACTATGCATTTGATCACAACACACAGAAATAATATTTAAACTTTTTAAAAAATATACTCTATACAAGGACACAGCTTAGAAATTTAATAATATTCTAATTTTAAAAGTTTTTTTTCACTTTTACAAAGTGTATTCCTTGCATTTCCCTTATTTTTTCCTTTTTTACAAAAACATCTGTACTTTTTCTCTCAAGGTCATATAGCCCTGTGTCAGATAGCAGGAGAGCTTCAGTAATAACACCAGCTGCCATCTTTGATTAATGTAAGTGAATGCAGTTTTACAATTTTCATAGCTTCTCTCCTTTGCACCCATTTTGACAAGGAACAATGTTGGGTTCAATGTTAGATGCCCTAGAGGTGCCCTAGAGTTATTCTAACGGATTCAATTTGCTCTGCTTTTCATGTAAGCACAGTTTCCATTCTCATCTGTTTCTCAAATACAGGAGAAAGTATTTCTTACATAAAATATTTTTTAAACTTACTCTTTAAATAAGTCTTCATTATACAGACAATAGATCATGTACTCCAGGAGTTTTCAAGGCTAATACAGCCAAAAAAAATTGTTTACCATTTAAGTCTCTTACTGTGCCCCTTAATGAATACATCCATTCTCCCCTGTCCCCCTCATGCCTTATATAGATCAACAGAAAAAAAAACCAGCCAGTTTATTTTCCCTTATAATATGAAATATGAACACCAGAGTAGTTTAATCCCTCACTTCACAGTTAAAAAACCAAAACTATAGAAAAGTTTGAGTAATTGCACAGGAGCCCACAGGCATACACAAGCAGAGGCATGTCTTAAACATTGAGATGGGCCCCTAAAATGTGAAGGAAGAGTTTATCCTTTGAATTGTAGCTTCACTTTTCACCTTTATTAATCTCCTACCTCCTTTCACTATTTTCGAACTGAAAATTTTTAGCTCATTTGTTTTAATTTTCCTGTGTATCCAACCCTTTTCCCTACAGTCAATCACTCATTAACACACATATATAAAAGTTAAATGCTAGTATCTTGTGCAAGTGGCAGGCTTTTCTAAGCCTGGTTTACCATACATATAGCATTACAGATACATTCATTTTCTCCAAATTTCAGAACTTGTACACTTTTATGGTTAAATAAAATTTCATTGTGCATATATGTCATACTTGCATTACCCACTTTTTTTCTTGATGAAGGTACAGGCTGGTTCCGTTAACTTGCTCTTGTGGAAAGCACAAAAATAAGGACTGATATGTACCTTTCCTTTTAGTTGGTCAAACAGCCCTTTGAGTTTATACGCAGATACGGTATAGCAATTCATATAGTAGTTATGTCAGGTTTGGAGAAGTCTCTAGTACTTTCTAAAGTGTCTGTACCCATATCTCTCATCTTTCAAAAAAATGATTGTAAAGTAGACAAAAAAAAACCCCTCATTTCAATGCTGGTCATATTATACACTTAAAAGTATAGTTCTAATTTTGTTGTTGTTGTTGTTGTTGACATCACACGGTTTCTTTGAGTCTAGGCTGGGCTCTAATTCACAGAGATCTGCACTGCCTCTGCCTTTCTGAGAGATAGGATTATAGCCACACACCACTGTGCCCAGATTTATTGTAATTTTAAAATATATAAAAACATGGTTTTGAAAACAGTCACCATATTTTCCAAGTGTGATAACCTTGAAGCTTTTCTATTTCACTATTTCTTTTGACTGTGTGTTCAAGTTACATACCATACATATTATACTATACGTCCACATCAAAAAAAAATGTTCACCTTAATTTATTTTACTTTAATAATGTAGTGCATTTGAATTTAATATTTATTTTACACCCAAAAGTCAACTATTTATTATGGAAATATTTGTTGAATTGATACAATTTATTTCTATTAAAAGGAGAGGACAGATGATAGAGGGAAACTTTAATAGTTATTTTTATTGTTTTTAAGAAGTTTTTCAAATTTTCTTGCTTCATTTTTTTCTATTATTTCAAGCAGGCTAGGTAAATATATGTTAATTTATAACATTAATTCATTCATATGTCTGAAAATGTGTGTAAGAGTGTATGCTACTAGTAAAAAAAAACGAAAAATAAACCAAAACAAAACAGGAGGCCAAAAGAGAGCCTTTGATCTCTGGGAGGAGCTATTGTTAAAGGTGTTTGTAAACTACTCAGAATGAGTGTTGGGAACCCTTCTGGAGTTTTCCAGGAAAGCAGCAAGAGTTTTTAACTGTAGACTTACTTTTTATCCCCCAATTAACATTTTATATTTTCCTATTATAAAAGTACATTTTCATATGTTTAAAATTTTTCTATGTCGAACTTAGTTTCTCATTGTGAAAAATAATTAAGTCACTTGCAAATTAAGTGTTGGTGCTTTAATTTAAACTAAAATTATAAAATGAATAGACACTCTTTAAATCATAATTATGTGTATCATTAAGGAATTCTAATTACATCTATAGATGAAGAACTGTACCAATGTACTATTTCACATCATATTTATTATCATTATGATTATTGATACTGCTATTACTATTTAAATAGCCTCATCCATTTTGTATTGTCTTTCTGCAAGTCTGTAAATGAAAATAAATTACATTGCGGTGAAAGTACCAAGACTATTCTTTTTGAATTCCATAATTTCTTGAACAGGAACAGTTGACATTAAAATTTCTTCACTGTTAAACATATGCTTTATTATCTTTCAACTGGCTATTCACTTACTTTATTTGAGCATTTCTTTCCATATGTTACAGCGGAAAGATAAATCAGGATAAAGTCTAATTTATGAAAACTGAAGTGGATAAATGGAATAAGTTTAGATAATGCTTAATCTAAAGTTATTCTTCAGTACTCACATGCTAACAAATGCTATTTTTTACCTTCAAAATGTCCTGCTTCTCTATTCCTTTAATAATGTATTCACTTGTAAGGTTTTTTTTTTAATCTATGGAATTGTAAGTTTGTGATTTGAATATAAAATACTCCTAAAAAGGCTTATGCGATGTTTTTCCCCCATGGGAGTCATCCAAATATTGAGAAATTCTTGGATCCTGAGGAATATAACATAATCAATGAATTTTTCCTTTGTCGATTATTAATGTAGCATAATTTTATTACCAGGAGGTAGATATTGTTTGAGTACCTAGGTCACCAGACACCTGCCCCAGAAAATATTCTCATGCCTAGCTTCCTTGAGGCTTCCTTTCTCCTCTTCCAAGTTTCTTAGAAATGAGCACTATTGCTTCATTGTATACTTACTACCATGACACTCTATTTAGGCACAAACCATGGCAGGCTACAGCCATGTACCATACCCTATTAAACTCTAAAATAGAAAATCAAAATGAACTTTTCTTATAAAGTTGGTTATGTCTGGTATTTTGTTATAGCAATGCAACACTAAGCAGTGCAACTCTTTTCCTCTCTTTGTCCTCTAATTTTTTCTTTAAGGTTTTATATTATAATTTCATTATTTCTCACACTAGTACTAAATATTAAGAAGGTTCTTTATTATTGATAAACTTAGTCATAAGTGGTCTTTACAAAGTGTTATTAAATGAGTCACATGACTCCTACATAGAATGTAGGTTGTTACATTTGCTGTAGGTAAATTTCTATAAAATAAAACTTTTATATTAGGTAACAAGCTAACTCTACCCTTCAAGCATAGGAATGTCTGTACTATCCTCTTGAGAAAAATAATAATGCTTAAAAGGCTACTCACTATTTAAATATTTGAAAAGACAGTACTAAACAACTATTTACAGGTATGTCTTTGCCTTGAAAATGTACAGACTCTTAAGTGTCCCATTGCATTTTGGCATCTTGTATCAATTTGGATGTTGACTTACTAACATGGGCTGACTTCTAATAAAACTGACAACTTTACGGATTTCAAAAAAGGCTACATTTATTTATTAAGCACTTGTAATTTTTTATTGGTTTGCCTTTTACTAATCTAACTTAAAGCCATGAACATAAGATATTTTAATTTTCATTGTATAAGTGAAAATATGAGCAATGTCTAGGCATATCAATTTACAATCATAGATACTAGGAATATTGATATAAACTTACTTCATGCCCATCCAGAGCATCTTAGTATACAAAGAGGATTTTTAATATGCTTCTGAGTGGTGGTCTTGCATTTGTGAAGCTAAAGCTCTAATATCTGGAGTTGAAAAAAAGAATGGAACATAACTCTACTCTGACTTTAATTATATGCCTCTTTCTCTTCAGCTATTAAATGAAATAAGTAAGCAAGACTTAAATAGAAACAGAAATTAACAATAAAAAGATACAAAGAAAAAAGGAAACCCATAAATAAATAAAAACAAAATCTGTTACACAATATTGCAATTTGTGATTTTTAAATTTTTTATAATTTATTCACACTACATCTCAATTGTGACCCAATTGCTATATCCTCCCTTTCCCACCCTCCCTCCTTTTTCTGCCCTATTCCCCTCCCCTAGTTCTCTGTCAGGGCCCTTGTACCAGACCATCTTACGACAGCCTAAATTTTTTCATTTCTTCTCTCTGTTTTTAAAGCATTGCATTTTTATTGTATACCATTTTAAACATGAACACTCTATAAATGTAGATCCAGAATAACCTAGTTTACTCTATGGTTTTCAACCTTGTATATTATCTTTTTATATTTTTTTCTAAACATGAGGTTATACATATTATAAGCATAAGGAATACTTCTATTTCATTCTAAATTTCATATGATTATCTTTTGCAGAAACATAAAACTAACTATGTAGTCAAGTAAATAGGGAAGATATGGTTTTTGTTTCAGAATACAATATCATGTCATGGAATTGTTTTTTATTGTAAGTTGTTTAAAATAATACCAGTCACTTAAACATTTTCTAAGCTGTATAAGTACATAAAGATAGGTGTTCTAGTATTATACTGGATTAAAGATAAGAATTATAATCAATGTTAAGACATTTTAAAATTTGGAAGATGCACTTGAAAATATTGTCTTTAGGGTACATGGAAGTGAAATAAAAAAATATGTAAAGCTAGAGATGTACCTAAGCAAAATATTAAAACATTACTGTTAACTTTTTGAAAGTTATTTTTTTAATTAATTTATTCATATTACATCTCAGTTGTTAGCCCATCCCATGTTTCCTCCCATTCCTCCCTTCCTCCCACTTCCCCCCTACTCCCCTCCCCTATGTCTGTGTCTGAGGAGGACCTCCTCCCCCTGTATATGCTCATAGGGTATCGAGTCTCCCCTTGGTGACCTATTATCTTTCCTCTGAGTGCCACCAGTCATCTCCATCCAAGGAACATGTTCAAATATGGGGCACCAGAGTTTGTGTGAAAGTTAGATCTCCTTCTCCACTCACCAGTGGAGAATGTCCTGTCCATCAGCTAGTCTGGGTAGGAGTTCGAGGTTTACTGCCTATTTTTTCCTTGGCTGTTGCCATAGTTTGCGGAGGACCCCAGGGCCCAGACTCGCCTGTAGTTTTCCAGGACCCACTGGATCCTTCTACTTCCTCTTTCTCCCAGGCTTCTCACACCTAAAGTTTCAATAGGATGTCCTCCCCTCTTACCCACTTTCCTGGTAGGTACAGTTTTTCATGGGGACATACACCTTGGACTAGTGTCTCGATATAAGTGAGTATATACCATTTAGCTCTTTTTGCTTCTGTGTGAACTCACTCATTATGATTTCATGGTCAGAGGACTTTGTAACTTAAGATAATTGATATTGTTTGCTGTCTTGGTTGGGCATGGAATCATATGCAATGGGCCTCTCGATGGTTCTTTGAGAATATTTCATTCAAGAACTATTTGCACAAGAAATCCCCCAACCTATGAATCTCTGGAACCCTCTTATGAAGGTCCAGGTATAAAGAACTTCTAGAGAAAATTGTTGCTTGCTAAGAGCCCAAGGCTGCCCATTCGAGTGACTATATCTGCTCCCTTTTGATGTTACTCTTGCCATCCTCCTCTGATGTAGGAACTCAGTTTCTTTAGCCTTTCAGTGTGGATGGAAAGCCAGTGGCTTTGAGGGAACCTTACAGATCTATAGTGCCCGTTGATGTCAGTTGATACTGAGGCATCCAGTTTGGACTGAGCAGCTATCAGGCTCTTGATGTACCTAGCGTACAGAAAGTCATTGTTGTACTATCTAGGGCGAATCAGGAAAACTAATCCAATATACATGCATTTTAATATAAATTCATTATATTCGTTTTCTTCTTCTAGAGTGCATTAACAGTGCTCCTTGAGAGTATAGGTCATGCTACAATAAATATATAACTTAAATTCAAATTTTATATTAATTCTATCAAACATTTATAGTTTTAGAAGCTTTAAAAATGTATGGTGCAAGTAAGGAAAATCGCAATGTATACATTTTTATAACTATGCGAAAGTTTCCATAAAAATATTTTCACTTGCTTTTCCATGACTATGGACATTATATATTTAGGCTAAAAATTTATAATACTTCATGAAAATTCAATATTATGACAGGAATTTAGTTATATTTGCTGTATATACAAACATGATATCTGTGATCAATAGACTTTTACCATGTGAAATTGAACTTCTTCAAATGTTATTCAAGGAGTGGTTAAAACAATATTAGCACCTGCCAAGCTTAGGTGAATAAAACTAAGAAAGGAACTATTCTTAGACATGTGGTGATGAGAAGTGGATGGTCTCTTTTAAGGCCATAGCTAAGTAGTCAAAATACAGGCCATCCACTGAAAGACATGAGTTGATAACCAGAATCTATAAACAATAAAGTAAAGGGAGCCTTCCTCCACTCACATTTGACCTTAGCCTATCAAGCCCCATCTGTACTATCTGAATCCTCTTCCTCTGTGGCCTGGCAAGGCCAGCCTAACAGGGAAAAGTGATCAAAATTAGGGAGGCCAGAGTCCAAATCAGACATACTGTTCCACATACTGTGGGACCCACAGGGAGACTGTGCTGCCTGCCTGTCTGCCACATCTGAGCAGAGGGTCTAGATCCACATCATACATGGTCCTTGTTTTATGCATCAGTCTCTGTATTGTAGTGCAGTTATCCTATATTATGCAGCTAATATCTGCTTATGAGTGAGTATATACCATGCATGTCTTTCTGGGTCTGGGTTACCTTGCTCAGGATCTTTTCAAGTTTCATCCATTTGCCTGAAAATTTCAAGCTTCCCTTGTTTTTAATAGCTGAGTAGTATTCCACTGTGTAAAACCATTCTTTGATTGAGGGATGTCTAGTTTGTTTCCAGATTCTGCCTACTACAAATAAATCTGCTATGAACATAGTAGAACAAATGTCTTTGTATGGACACCTTTGGGATATATGCCCAGGAGTGGTATGGCTGGATTCCGAGTTAGAATCATTCATCCCAATTTCCCGAGAAAGCGCCAGATTGATTTGCAAAGTGGTTATACAAGTTTGTACTCTGGCCAGCAATGGAGGAGTGTTCCCCTTTCTCCATAGCCTTTCTTTGATCTTTGCCATTCAGACCGGTGTAAGATGGAAGCTCAGATCATTTTGATTTGTAATTCCTAGATGACCAGGGATGGTGATATATATTGGGTCAGAAGTCTGAAGATGGTGCTCTAATGTTATAGAAAGTTTTGGGTGACTGTTCAGGCAGCAAACAATCTCTCTCCTCTTCTCATTTTGGAAGCTACTAACCTGCACTTCCTGTCTACTCAGATAATTAGTTTTATTCCTTCTCAACTCACTGATGGGGTTAAAGACCAGATAGTTTAGTTTTACAAGTAATCTTAGTTGTTTAGGGGTTGAGATGTTTTTAGGTCTAGATAGATGTTTTAATTGATAAAGATGACATATGATAGATACTGATTTACACTGAGAATTTCAGACTCAACAAGATAGGTTGCAAAATAAAATTGTCTAAATAAAACAAAAAATGATATAAAATACACAGCAATAAAAAATTCAAAATATTTGTAATAACATAAGTTAAGGAAGAATTATGTGCTTGCTGAAGATGGTATAACACAGGTATAAAACTTTTTCATACAAAGGTTTCTGCAATATGTACCGATGTAATTTTTATTTACCCTTCTTTAATGCCAAATGTACCTGAAAGGATATATATATATATATATATATATATATATATATATATATATATATATATATATATATCCGAGGGGAGTTATCCATTGATTGAAGATATATATATATATCTTACAGAGGGGAGTTATCCAAATGGTTGAAAATAAATTGAGAAAAGAGAAGCATGATGAGAGCAGAATCAGAGGCTAATACAGATTTTTTTAAAAAGTTCTTTCCACTTTAAAGGAAAACTAGAGAACCAAACCTTTCCTTCATTGGAGTAAAGTTAACACTTAAAGATAAATTTTATTTACTCTGCAGTCAACTCATGATTATGATGACTAGGAAAGATAATAAATACCAGGCCGGATTAGATCACAGGCAGTGAAAAATGTAAACTTCCACATATTTCTGAGATAACTGAGTCAAGATTGACACTTGAAAGACTAATATGAAAAATTAAATATGAGGCACCAGAGTACATGTGAAAATCATACCCTGGATGGGGAGACCTGGTGGCACTCATAGGAAGAATAGCAGGCTACCAAGAAGAGACTTGATATCCTTTGAGCATATAAAGGGGGAGGAAGTCCCCCTCAGTCACAGTCATAGGGGAAGGGTATAAGGAGAAAATGGGAGGGAGGGAGGAATGGGAGGATTCAAGGGATGGGATAACAATTGAGATGTAATATGAATAAATTAATAAAAATGTTTATACAAATTAACAATAAATTCCAAAAGACTCTAAAAAAAAAAAAAGAAAGAGAAAAATCAAAAAGAGTACAAAGGAAAGAGGTTACCATTTACCTCAATCATTTTCATTAATGTGTTTACCATGCAAAAAAAACCCTGGAAATTCCTGACAAAACTTTAATGAATGTTTGAGATCTTGTTCTTGGAGTGCTACCATTTTATTTTGCTTTCTTTGACCTCTAGTGTAATGTGTAAAAAATACCTTGAGTCATAGATTCTAATAATGATAACCAGAGTGTCAGTGCAGCCTGTTATTTTTTATTTGTTGAAGATGAAAAGAAAGAAAAAAAATTAAGTGGGAGTAAAATAAATTTATTTATTCACTATACATCACAGACTTATGACCCTCCCTCTTCTCCTCCCAATACTGCATGTTCTCTCTCACCCTCCTCCTCTATTCCTCAAAAAGGGGGAACCACCTCAGCTCATCAAGTTTCATCAGGACTCAGTTCATTCTCTTCCTTTGTGGTCTGGCAAGGTAATTCCATCAGGGGGAAGTTGATCGAAAAATGGGCAACAGAGTCCATGTCAGACACAGCCCCACGCCCCTTACTAGTGGACCCACATGAAGCCTGAACTGTCCATAGGCTGCATCTGCGTAGAGCACCTAGGTTCAGTCCATGCATGCCGTTTGATTGGTGCTTCAGACTCCACAATCACATCCCATGGAAGATAGTAAATCCCTAACAGTATTAATGACACTCTACTATGTTAAAGAAAGGAGCTTGCTGTGCTTGCACACTGGAGATTAGAGTTGTCCTCTGAGAGGATCCACCCAGCAGCACTTTGAATCAGATGCTGAGACTCACAACCAAACATTAGGCAAAACATGGCGGTCTAGTGGAAAAGTGGGGTGTGTGTTTGTGATAAAAGAACCTAGAGGTGACAAGAGCTCCACAAGAAAACCAATAAAGCCAATTATATTTTTACTTTTAATACAGTTCTAGTTGTCCTAGAACTCACTATGTAGACCAGTCTGGACTCAGACTCAGACTTTTATGCTTCATCTCTGGAATAATGGTGTGCTCTACCATGCCTGGCTTCTAGGTCTATCATCATAAAACATGACACTGTTGTGATTTTACACTGCATATAAATGCAGTAATATATAGCTCAACATTTGATGCCATCAGGGAGTATGATAACCTCATTAATTCATTAGTATCACTTTAATAACAAGCTTTAGTAAAATATCAATATAGTGTCAATGGTTTGTTGAAGCACTGAAACCACAAAATGACAAAGCACACTGCTTAAATATGTATATTTTCCCTCTGTGTCATGTATTAGAGCTTCACTCATAACATGGGATGATTCTGTTCTTTCATGTTATGTTTTCCCTGACATCAGTGATGAACTGAAATTGTGAATTAAACCAACACACACTGCTGGACTCCAGGTGAGAGTGCTATGGAGGAATGGGAGGATAGAGGACCCAGAGGGTCTAGGATCCCCACAAGAACACTAAGGCTGGCAGATCTGGGCCCAGGTGGTGGTCTGCAAAAACTGTTGTACCAACCAAGGACAACGCATGTGTTAAACCTAGACCTCCTGTTCATATCTATCCAGTGGACAGCTAATTCTTCATGGCTGTGAGTAGAGCAGGGAATGCCTTTGACATGAAATCTCGTTACCCAAACCACTTCTTCTTGGTAGGGAGGGCTAGAAGCATACAGACGAAAGGGAAGCAAGCTATTGAGATGAGACCTGATAGGCTGTGGTCATATGGTGGGGGAGGAGGTCCTCTTCCATCAGAGGTATATGGGAGAATAGGATGAAAAAGGGAAGATCCATGTGACAGGATAACAATCAGGATGCAATCTGAATAAAGTATAATAAATACATAAATAAAACCAGCAGAACTGAAAGTAAAATTCGGCATGTTTTCTCATGTTTCATGGACAATAAATTCTCAATTTAACATTGTTCATGCCTCAGACTCTACTCTTCAGGAGTATTTCTGAAGTAATTATTATCTATCTCCTTGCCTAACCTTGAATTAAATCCATATAATCCTGAGTCCTAGTTTATACAGGCCCACCATATGCTTGAAGTATGCTCGATCAACTAATTTTCCAAAATTCATGAATCTTAACTGGATAATTAATTTTGAACTAAAAACAAAACAAAACTAAAACAACAGCAGCAACAACAACAACAACAACAAAAATTTTAAAAATTTTACTTTGAATCATGTGTGAAATACGCCTATGTCATTCTATAATACTAAATATTGTATTTCAATACAGTGATTGCATTAGGCAAGCAAATATAAATAAAAACTGTAAAGTAAACAACACCAACAATGTTAAGTAGGTGACTCAGAGTTCCATGTGCGCACACAAAGTCTTAGGGCTGTGAAAGTTACGGTTTTTTGTGGCGCCTGCGCCACCGCGGTACCGAGTCGAGGGCGATGGACTGCGGATTTAACTCATGCACACACACACACACACACACACACACACACACACACACACACACTAACACAGCGGGTCCTTCGTGTCAATGACTTAAATTTTTTCATGGTGCATATTTTGATAATATTCTTTTCCCTCTCCCATCTCTTTCCAGATCCTCCATATGCCCTTACTTACCAACCTTCTTTCTCTCCCTCGAACAAAAATAATAATCAAAACAATAAAACAAACTAAGGAAAAACACAATATGAAAGAAAATAATAAAACAAAAATTACACACCCACAAAAGCACTGAATCAGTTTTGTATTGGTCAACTACTCCTAGGAATTAAGCCTTCCCTAGAATGTGGTTGGTATGCTCAGTGTTACTCCACTGGACAAAGCTGTTTTGTTTGTTTTATTTTATTTTGTTTTGTTTTGTTTTGTGTTGTGTTGTGTTGTGGTTTTTGTTTATTTGTTAACTTTTCCACCAAGTATCAATTGCAAAGAGCTTCTTGGTTAGGGTTGGGACTTTTTGCACACTTTTGTTTCTATATGTTGGTGTATCATATTGTTTGTTCCTGTACAGGTCTTCTGCATGCTGTCCTAGTCTCTGTCAGTTAACATATGCATTATGCCTGTTGTGGCATAACGATGCTATTTCCTTGGATTCTTCTACCCACCAATGCTGGCTCTTACAATCTTTCAGCGTTGTTTTCTGAATAGATCCTGAGACATGAAGGAAGGGTTTGATTTTTTTATTTTATTTTATTTTTTTACTTATTTATTTATTTTTATTTTTTACATGTACATTTATATTATTACACATATATACAATAAACTACCTACAGCAAGAAGACCCATGAAAGAATCAGGAGTTATATAAATGTTGCACTCTTAGTGTTTTGGCTACTTGTATTTGAAGAAAACATCTTTCTTATCTTGGTAGGTCTAAAATTCTGAATGTAAATTAATATCTATCATATCTTATCATTATCAACTTAAAACTTCTATCTAGACCTAAAAACATCTTAACTCCTAAACAATTAAGCTTAATTGTAAAAGTAAGATATCTGGTCTTCAATCTCACCAGAGACTTGAGAAGTGATAAAATTAATTACCTGAGTATACAGGGGTGCAGGTTTGCAGGTTTCCAAATGATAAGATGACAGAAACAGTTTGCTATCTGAGCAGTAACACAAAACTCTCTGTAACTCCGAATTCATGGCCTAGTGCTCTAAAATCTTTCAGTCTCTGAACTTTTCCCAGTTGTTGATATCCATCATGTTAGTCACTACCTATTTCATGAAAGAACTTCTCTGATGAGATTCGGGTGACATATTTTGGTGAGTGTAGATATATATCACTAGGAGTTATTTTATTACATGTTCCTTTAGGAGAGTAATAGTATATTTTTCTTTTAGGAACCATGACCTATCTAGACTCAAGTTGTTGTTCATATTAGAAGTTTTGGAGATGGATTCCATTTCCTTGAGTGGGCATTAAATCTGATCTAGCAGGATTTGGTTACTCTTATAATATTTGAGTCACTCTTTCACCAGTATGTCATACAGAAAGATTGCTATCGTAGGTGCTGTTGGTGGGTTTGTAGCTGGGTGAGACTGATGCCTACATCTTTCCTCCAATAGTGTGCACTATACAGTCCAACACTATGATAGCTACTGAATATAAGCAAAGATACTAACTGGGGAGCAGCTTGATATCTACATGTGGAATGGCTTAAGTATGTACCTTTATAGTATAGGACCTAAGCATTATATTATGGATAATGCCAACATCCTTTGGTAATATGTTATGTTTGCGGTGCTTAAGCAACCATTTTCCCCATGACTCAACAAGTCTTAATCCATTCTTGGTAATGGACATTTCACTTGGTGGTTTAAAATTTAAAGCCGGGCAGTGTGTGTGTGTGTGTGTGTGTGTGTGTGTGTGTGTGTGTGTGTGTGTGTGTGTTGTGTAGTATTATATATGTACATATATTATATATATATACATATAGTTTCTACAGTAATATGTTTCCAAATGGCTTTTTAAAGGCTGTTTAGTGTTAGTTGTCCTTCCCTATCTTCCCTCATTAACGCTTCACTCCTATCTCTCTCATCATTTAGTTTACTGATATATCTTTTATCTTTTTATATCACTAGACTGTATTTTCTTTTCCTCAAAAAAACAAAAACAAAAACAAAAACAGCTTACCTATTACCTACTTTCCTTCTGTGGCTATTCTGATCGAAACGTATATACTAAAGCTTAAGAGCTAGCATATACATATAATAAAAATCTTCAGCACTTGTCTTTTGGTCTTTTGGAGAATTACTTCACCCAGGGTGATTATTGCCAGATTTATTCATTCACCTCATAATTTTATAATATCATTCTTCTTAAGAGCTGGCTCATATACCACAGTGCAAATGTACCATATTTTTATTGTCCACTCCTAACTTGAAGCATATGTAGGCCATGTATTCTCCAAAACAACGCATACATATTTATAAACATAAAACACAAACACACATACTAAACTAAAATCTTCCACAGAAATTTTAATTCATTCCATGTGTAGTTCTGGAATTTCAGAATTTCTGATTCCTGCTGTTATTATTCAATAATAAATTTGACTTTTAATATTAGTATGTCATTGTTATAAGAATTTAATGTTTTAAATATTTATATGATCATAACATATTCTGAAATTAACTTCTAAAATTCTCATATCAAAATTGATCCCATCCTATGGAATATTGAATTTAAGTGAACTTTCATTTGGGTCTCTCACAAGTTTATGTGACCACAGACAAGATCTTTGCATGAAACACAGCAGCAAAACACTATTCTATTTCCTAACTCTACAAATATATTTTAAGAGATTGTCCGACCTGTAGCATGGATGTTCAACACATTCTCTTCATGCATCTATCGCTTCAAGGGCACAAACAAACTTTGTATTATTAACAAGGGTATTTTTACTTTCTATATTCAGGTTCCCTTTTCAATGAATCCTGTCATAAGCTGTACAACACAATTTTTCTTTACATTCTAACTATGATTCATTATCCACATGTGATTTCTTTATAACACATTTTTTCTTGATTTCCAGAAAACTCTTGAAAAGTAGACTATCAATCACAGTACACATGTACAAAGAAATGACCTTCATGCCTAGGTTCCTTTGTTTTACGTAATTTCTCTCTCCTTAAATAAAGTTTTGGAGGTGGCCTGTATTTTTTAACTTCTTGTTTCAAATTTGATTATAAAATTGTTATTATAGATAAAATAACATATATGTACATTTACTTATAAATAATATGTTTATGTTTACATATGTATAAATTCCACAGATGTGCAAATGTGTATAGCACACATATGCCTTAAATACTAATGAAGTATTAATTTACCTTCCTCCTACTTTTTCTTTTTTATTTTGTATTAGCAAAAACTGGGATGAGAAAAAAACATGTAATTAATAGAAATTATTTAAATGCCTGTATGTTTTCTTTATAAAAATTCATATTTTGAATGCAAAATTAAATAATTTAATGTGTGACTGCTTACCAGTTTAAAACAGTATTAAAAATAGTCTTATATGTGGTTGAAAATGAGCATCAAATAAGACTTAACACTGAGTTAAATTTTCACGTGAACATAGACATTATCCCCCATATACCTAACAATTCCATATCTTAATAACTAAATAAAACAGTGTTTTAGCCTGCATATAATGAATCTAGCAAAGTGTGGTAAACATTTTCCTTTTTCAGTTTTGACACAGTGAGAGGGACACATAGCATCCCACTGAGGGAAAGTTTTTGGTGTCTGTTCACTTTTATCACCATGATGAGATTCAAGTTACCAACTAGATGACCATGTAAGAGAGGGGAATATCAATTTATTCTTGTTACATCTCAATGTTATCCCATCCCTTGTATCCTCCCATTCTTCCCTCCCTCCCATTTTCCCCTTATTCTCCTCCCCATGACTGATCCTGAGAGGGATTTCCTTTATAAAAATTAAAAAAAAAAGAGGGGAATATCTATCTTTCCTTCAAATGCCAGAGAACTTCAAGTTTATTCAGCAGGACTAGTCCTATAACCCAATCTTGCTTTCAAGAAAGTGGGTAAGTACAGCTTTTCTATCTGTTAGGAAGTACAAAATGTATGGTAAGGCAGAGTACAGGCTAAGCCTAGGTTGTAACAAACCTATCCTTTCTCATATAACCAGATTTTAAACACTTTACCATTAGTAAAGTGTTTTAATTTTAATCACTTATATTTGCCAATGTTTTCATATGTAAATTATTTAATTAAATATTTTTCTCATTTGCCTATTTATATCACTGTAATTGATATTATAATTTCATTACCTATTAACTGATTGTTTCTCTTTAAGATGTATATGTCTTCCTAAATTATATTACAGGATTCTATCAATATCTTAAAGATATTTTAATATGAGAAAATACAATTTTAAACATATTTTATTGTTGTACACAAAACATACCAGAAAATAGTCATAACTTAAAGAATCATTCACAATATTCATTAATTATGAGGTGTGCTCATAGCCTATCTTTTAATCAGTACATGTCCTGCTATATCTCTTTTGTAATAGTTAAAAAATCTATCATAAATCTTTGTTTTAGTATCTACTGCATCATTGTCTCTTTACCACGTTAATCAGACACATCTTATTATGTTCATTCATAGCCTCAAGTCACTTTCTCCAATTTTATTGAGAGCACTATAAGTCATTAACTTGAATAGTAGAGTTAACAACTCTTAAATTGCCTGTTATGTCCCAAGTAGCATAATATGTGCATCAAGTACTAGGACCAATGTGATAAATATAATATAGTCAAAAGATAAAACATTTAAATATGCATTTCTTTTACTGTTCTGTAGCTCAGCAAAGCTGATTTTTAAGATTTCATAGTAAAAAGAATTATGATCAGAAAGATGAGTATCTCTTATATATGTATGGGTTTGGAAGTAGTTATAGCTCTGAAACAATCACTTAAAATTATTTATTTAAAGATAGTAAATATGCTTAACATCATTTTAATGTGGTCTGAAGCAGAAGAATAAATAAATGTAATATATATGTTTGTTGGTTGAAACCCAAAATTGCATGGCAAGGTAATTTCGTAGACCAGGAAGAAAATGTCTTTGTGTATCTAGGACTGGTGAAAATCAAGCTAAGATTAAAATTTCTCACCATTTGCAGTTAAACTGAAGAAAAGACAACTTCTCCACATGTCAGATGGAGTGATATGATCAATGCCGAGAGCCCATAGCCAAAATGCCAATTCATAGATTGTATCTCCTGATTTCCATTTGCCATTAAGTTTCTGCTATTTATCAAAAGTCCTATTTTCAGTTACAAAGCTCCTGTATATAAGAAAACTACACTCTGGCCCATTTCTAAATCTAATCCTGCAAAGTAATATACTTTCCAAAGACTTAACTGCTTTACATATTTATGAATTTCTCCACAGGCCCCCTAAGGGATTCATTTCTCAATTGTGTCATAAGACACCACAGTGTATGCTTGGCTTATTTTTCCATCAAGTATTGTTTCACAGCTACATGGTGTTTTCTATTTGTCGTTGTCTAGAGCAAGCTGGGGATGTAACATTGACCCAGCCTGCTCACTGTGCAGGACTCATGCCTGCAAGCCCTGGGATCTGTAAGACTTAGCACTATACGCTTCTCTGTCATATCAGCAAGCTCATCTGCAGAAATACATTCTGACTGAGTAACCCTGAGGTAGACAGTGTTTAATTCTCCATTTCAAAATCTTCCAGGAATGGAAAAATGATTCAGCTGGAAGGCATCTGCCCTGTCAGCACCCTATTATCTTAACGCAGTGTTTACTCTGTTACTGGCTTCAGTTATCCTTACACAGTTTGATAATCATTTTGAAGCTGGCCTGGTGTATAACTTAACACTGGCTCACAGTATGAAGATGTTTGATTTTAACATGATACCTAAGGATTTTCATCTATTTTCCTTCCTTCTATCCCTGTTCTTTTCATTTGAGCTAATATACTTACAAAATTGTGACACAGGAGGAAATGGTTGTCAAAGATTAAAAAGCCAGTTATTAATAATATTTAATACCATTTTAATCAGCAATTACCAGTGTATTTAGTTTAATGTTCCATATATCTACACATAGTTAAATGCGTTTATAACTGTCTTATCATATGTCAAAATTAAATTGAAATTATAGAAAGAGATCAAATTGGTCTCACAAATAGGATGATCTTTACCATTGATTAATCTTTTTCTATATTCATGTATATTTATAAAGTATAATGTGAAATGTGTTATTAATATTAATAAAATAGAAATACTTATTGAAAATATGGATCCTTAATAGCTTGCTGTGACATTTAAATACCAAGCAAATAAAAGATAAATTGTGCATTGTTGAGGACATGTAGGAGAAACAGGAAAAAATTTCATTGATTGTAATCTTAAATGAATTTTTCATAAAACTAGAATATAAAAATAATAAATATATTATATATTTATAAAATTAATTATCAACACTATGAGTATTACTCTTTCATTTTCTTGATGGTCATTATTAGAATTATAATTTTTAACACAAACATACTTAATGGTATTACTTCTAAATTGTTTTATAATTTTATTCCTAAATAAATATCTTTTCTGTGTTAGTTTTTTTGTTTGTTATTGGCTTTTCAAGACAAGGCTTCTGGAAATCACTTTGTGCTGCCAGATAAATAAATATCTCTTGAGTTTGACTTCATTCCATTTTCTATAAAATGTTACAGAACATGTTATATTTTGAATATAATATAATAATAATAAATCATAATAATATTGGTTTTATTTAGCATTTTCAAGAAACATTATAGAAAATCTATTGTAACATGTATAAAGTGCTTAAAATTCAATTGAAATAGTGTACTTACATTTTTCTTTTTAAAGTTTCTTTTTTAACTTCATATTTTCCCAGAGGATTTCATACTGGATTTGAGAATATTTTGAAAATTTAATATTTTAAGTATCAAATCCTGATTTAATTAGATACTTATATTGCTACCCAACTTTGAGTTTTCTTTCTAGCTTCATTTTCATTTCAATAAACCAAAATCTTATAATATATTTTTCTAAATGCCTATACACATGCATAGTAATATATGAATAAAAGAGTGTGCATATCATATTCCATCATTATATTTACATGTATATGTTCATGTGTTTGTATATTCATACATGCATACATGAATTCTTAGAGATATTTTTATGTGCATGTATTTTAAATGTTTGTATGTTTATATGTAGATATTCATTAATATTTATGCATGGATGATTTACATGTTTGTGGGTGGGTATTTGTGGGGTGTGTGTTTGGGTGTTCTGGTATATATGTGGTGTCTGGTGTATGTGGGTGTATGTGTGTACATGTGTGTGTATTTTATGTTTACATGCTATGTGTGTGGTATATGAATATATGTATATTTGGGTGGGAAGCTGTAGGTTTCTGGATGATTGGATATGTGAGTTTACTGTAGCTGATGATCACATTAAAAATCTACCATTATCTGTATACTTGGGTCAATAGCTTTATGGTCAACTGCAAAAATCAAGGCAGAATTAAGAGAGGTTTGTTACGAGTTTCTCATCACAATTGTTTTTTACATTTTTCACTTCCTACTTAGTTTGTAATGGTTACATATAATTTTTTCTTTCCTTCAGCATCTACATGTTTCATGAGCATTTATGCCTCTGTCTAGAGGGGAAAAGAAAGAAAAAAAAAGATAACAATGACAAGAAAAACTCAATGGAATGTTCCTAGACCACAGTTTCCACACATGTCTTTAGTGTTTAGTGAGAGTTCGTAGTGGGTTCATTTCCAATATGTCATAAGCATCACAGCCTATGTAAAAGTCTGAAGCACTAGATTAGTGCAAATGTAATAGTGTTCCATTTCTCAACAAAAACAGAATACCACTGTTCTGTTCCTTTTCTTCAAACAAGGAGGGAAATCCAGTCATTTGTAGTCTGTTCACAATAAAACTTTCATTTGAACATTCCAGGAAGAATCACTCACAGAAAATCTCAGAGAGGGAGGGGACAGCTGGTGACATTTGGAAGTCTGTTCATAAGCTACTTTTTTTTCTACCTGGATGGGTTGATTACACTTGTGTCCTCTGATTCTTTCTATCTATGTATATATCTATTTATTATTTATCATTTATCTACTTATCCATCTATCCCTATTCCTCATATTATGGGACCAACAAGGAGATTGGGTTGCCTATCTACTACATCTGAGCATAAGGTCTAGGTCCACATCATGCACAGTCCTTGGTTGGTGCATCCGTCTGCAGTACGCCCTCTCCTACCCTGATTTTTAGGCTACATTGATCTCTTTGTGAAGTGCCAGATATCTCCAGGTCCCTCTATACCCCAATTCTTCCACAAGACTCCTTGTGCTCCACTGTGGAGTTTGGCTGGGTGTCTCAGCCAACCATAGATGTACTCTGAAAGGCTCCACCCAGCAGCATCCAAGCAATGTTTAGTTTTCTAATGAATCCAAACTATGTGTATTACAGTATAAAAATTTGGATTTGGTTTCCTTTGATTTTTCTTTTAAACCCTACATAGCATTTTTCATGTTTGATAAGGTCTTTAATGTTATAATTAAAACTATTCAACAGTTGTCTAGTTAATTTGTGCTTCACAGCTAATTTAATTTTTTGATATGTTATTAAATATTTTTACATAAAAATTTATATTATTACACATATATACAATAAACTACCTATAGCAAGAAGAACCATGACACAATCAGGAATTATATAAATGTTACATTCATAGTGTTTTGGTTATTTGTATTTGGCAGCTCTGAAGACAACATCTTTCCAATCTTGGTGCATCTAAAATTCTGAACGGCAAGCTTGGATGCAGCAAGAGTCCAATGGCCAAATTCTGCCAAGACAGGGTAAGCAAGTCCTCAATGGTTTCTGCCTCACAAACATGTCTGTCAGATATATTGGGGCAGAAGGCTAATGATGATGCTCCAGCGTTATAGACAGTTTTAGGTGACTATTCAGGAGGCAAACTATCTCTGTCATCTTGTCGTCTGGAAAGCTACTAACCTGCATTCCTAGCATACTTAGGTGACCAATTTTATTCCTTTTCAAGTCTCTGATGGAGTTGAAGACCAGATAGTTTAGTTTTACAATTAAGCTTAGTTGTTTAGTGGTTAAGATGTTTTTAGGTCTAGATAGATGTTTTAAGTTGATAACCCTACATAGTTTTAACACCAAAATAATATCTGTATTTTATTACAGAACAAGACTAGAAAATCAGAAAAATCATCTACACTATGTAATATTATCTCACTTTATGTTAAAATAAAATGTTAAGTATCAGTTTGTTTTATATTTGAAATCATTACCTCTTCTACTATCAAAATATATTTTCATACCTTATTTAAATGTAATTCACTAAATACATTTTAATGGGAAGCTCATTTTTCAGTCCATTTTTATGTACTTTAGCAAAAATATAATTTTTTAGATTACAATTGTTTTAAGTAATTGACTAACACTTAATTGGATCCCTCCTTTTACTATCAAATTATAAATGTATTTACCACAATATTTTAAAAGATAATAGTTCATATTTGTTTCATGCACAGATGCATTTAATATTCTGGAGCTAATATGTTATATTTGATTGTTCTTGTCATGTAACATCAATCATATTCTCTTCAGTGAGATATAATCTGATTTTATTTGATTTGTGATACTAATAACATTTTCATAAAAGTTCAAGGAAAATCAAAGTAATACAGAAGTAATATCTTTTTACTGTGAACAGAATTACTTGCTGTGAAATAATTAGAATAAAATTGGAAAAACATTTTATTCTTTTTATATTGTTATATTTATTAATATGTGAATGAATGGGTTGAGAATAATTTTGCAATAAATGCATTTTAATTGTTTAAGTGGTTATATTTATATGGTCAGAGTTTCTTGAAAGATTCAGAAAAAAATTTAAGAGAAGATAATTTGTTTAATATTTGTGGCATTCAGCATATACAGGTGAAAATAATTGTTTATTTGAAGTGATAATTCAACAATATTTATTTAATCAACTGAATATTTTTCATTCACTTATTTGAGTCATGGTCTTGCCACATAGCTCATTCTAACCTCATATATTCTTCCCCAGTGTCCCTAAAGCTGATTTCTTAGACATGAAGCACCTAGCCCAGGTAAACTACAGTTTTATTCTTATTGTATAATCTACATAAATAAAAACACTTGCTTCAATCACTATTTTCTCAGAGTACCTTTTATTTTTTTCATTGGAGCAACATATTTTCTGCCTCTGATTTGGTGTTAGCTAAATTACATGGCTATTTATACACATTCCTGCAGATAATACAACAGTAAATGTTAATATTCTTAAATAGTATAAAGACAATTGCTGTCATGCATGATGTTTTCATTAATTTTGAATATGTTCTATTCCAAGAGGGCTGTTAAAACAAATTGAGAATATTTGTGTACATTGTAACAATAAGAAACTCATTTTTTTCTAGTTCCAGAATCTGGAATATCTATGATTATAAACAAGGCATATTTAGTATCCGGAGTGGGTCTTATTTTCTTGTTCTTATAGCTGTATTCACAAAGAAACTAATAACTAACTTCACAAATGAGAGAATATTAATGATATCAAAATTTATGATGATATTATTTTAGTTCTTTTTCTTGTTTCATTCATAAACAAATATCCGCTTATGCTTATGCAAAATGCTTAATGGAGAAAAATGTTTATTGTGGCTCAACCTTGAGGATACGTCACTTTCAGTGGAAGAGAAAGTCGTGTGGCAACAGTGAGGGAGTAAATACTTCACACTGTTCTGTTGTCAAAACAGCACAGAGATTTTTTTTTTCTTCTTATGCTCTTTCCCCCCAAAGTTCACCAATTCTTTTAATAGTGTGCTTTCTAAATATTGGAGCACATATGTTAATATCTTATTAATACATGAAGAGGAAGACTATATAGTACTCTCTTCTGTAATTGCTGGAAAAATAAAAAAAAATGTGCCAATTACTGAATAGTAACCTTAATAAATTGTTGACATATTTAAATGGTGTGAAGAAATTGGGACAGATGGAAAACAATGCAATATTTATTTTCAAAGGTGTATTCATTTATATTTACAATCTTTTCAGTTCCTGCTCTTAAGCTCATCTTCCACCAGCTGTCTGGTATATTGTGGATTAAATTTACACAAATCCAGTTAAGGTCACTTCTGTAACACAGCAACAATGATTTTACCAATATAGTCCGAAACAAATTGAGGTCAGTGTGCATTTTCTCATAGCCTTGCTCCTAGCTTTCTTCCATGAACTGCAGAAGGTTTCAATTTACTGAAGCACTGAGGTAGGTAAGATCCAATCAAAGTAAAAGGAAAATCAATACATGCTAACCTCGAAGGGCTAAATAGTAGTGACATCAGTCACCAGGAAAACTTGTTTGCAGGTTTGAAGCACTATAGTTCTGTAAAGGTATGGGAACAAAACTATGACTATGATCTGTTATAAATTATTTTCCTTAAAATAGTGAAAATGCCCACAAAAAAGATAACGAAGTAAATTACACTCTGTGGGTATACCAGTACATGACATTGAGAGAAAAATCTGATCACACAATATTAGGAAAATGTCCTGTCACCGAATTATAGTTATATGGTCAAAACTTCATAAACACTTGTGATGACATTTATATACATACTTATTTGTCTTTTTGTCAATGCTTTTATTGCACACATCAAAGCATTTCACATTCTTTAAATTAAAAGGTTTAACAATGAAACAATGTATCATTAAAATTTATACTTGAGTAAATTTGCATCTATATGGGCTCGATTGTCAATATTCGTTCTGTCCTTACACTATAAATACAATGCTACCGATAAAATATGATAATTTAAACCTTATTAATTGCCAAGAAAATATTAAGATTTACATATTTATTGACTGGGCTGGGCATCTTGTTGTTCAAGGCCACCTATGGTACCAGAGTGAGACTCTGTAAAAAAAGCAAGAAACTTCCCTACATATATCTATACACTGTATTTTAATTGGATTATTTGGTTTGGTGTTTAATTTTTTAATTTTTTAATATATTTTGGATATTAGTCCTCTGTCAGATGTAGGGTTGCTGAAAACCTTTTCCCAGTCTGTAGGTAGTCATTTATTCTGTTGACAGTGTCCTTTGCTTTAAAGAACCTTTTCAGTTTTATGAGGTCCCATTTATTGATCATTGATCTTAGAGCCTGAGCTGTTGATGTCTGTTCAGGAAGTTGTGTCCTACGCCAGTGAGCTCAAGGCTCTCCCTTAATTTTTCTTCTAACAGATTTAGTGTGTCTGGTTTTATGTTGGGATCTTTAATCTACTTGGAATTCAGGTTTGTTCAGGGTGATAAATAAGAGTCTATTTGCATTTTCTATATGTAGATATCTAGTTATGCAAGCACCATTTGTTGAAGATGCAGTTAAAACAACTCTGAGAACATATCCTAAGAATTTCAGAATGGCTAAGATAAAAAACTCAAATGACAGCACATCTTGCAGAAGATGTGGAGAAAAGGCGGCACTCCTCCATTATTGGTAGGAGTGCAAACTTGTACAACCATTTTGGACATCAATCTGGCACCTTCTCAGATAATTGGGAAGAGGTCTACTTTAAGATTTTGCTATACTACTCCTGGACATATGCCAGAAAGATAATCCACAATCCAAGGAAATTTGGTCAACTTTATTTATAGCAGCTTTAATCATAATAGTCAGAATATAGAAACAAACTAGATGTCCATCAACCAAAGAATGGATAAAGAAACTGTGGCACATTTATACAATGGGATAATATTTAGCTCTTAAAAACAAGGAAATCTTGAAAGTGACAGGAAAATGGATGGAACTAGAAAAGATCAGCATGAGTGAGTTAATATAGACCTAAAAAGACACACATGGCATATAGTCACTTATAAGCAGATATTACCAACAAAATACAAGATAGCCACATTATGATACACAGGCCTAAGGCAGGCAAACAACAAGGAGGAACCTAGGGGTAATGTTTAATCCTCATCCTGAAAGGCAAATAGAATAGAACCCCTGAAGCAGTTGAATGGAAAGAGCAGGATGACAGGAACCTACCATAGAGGTCCTCTGAAAGACTCCATCCAGCAGGGGATCAAAGCAGATGCTGAGACTCTCAGCCAGACTTTGAGATGGAGCTCAGGAGTCTTTTTGAAGAGGTGCGGGATAGAAGGACCTGAAAGGCACAGGAGCTCCACAAGAAGCCCAGGCAAGGTAGGGGGTTTGTTGCAGAGACTGACGCACCAACCTAGGATTATGCATGATGAGGACCTAGACCACCTGCTCACATACAGTCCATAGGCTGCACAGTCTCCTTGTGGGTCCCCTAATATGGGGAGAAGGTGATATGTCTGACATAGACTCTAGTGTCCACTGATTGCTCACGTCTCTCTGGTATGGCAGCCTTTCCAAGCCACAGAGGAAGAGGATGCAGTTTTCCTGATGATGCTTGATAGGCTGGGACAGGTGATAGGCAGTGAGGGCTCCCCCTTGTAGGGGACTTGGGGAGGAGAGTGAAAATAAGACACAGAATACGGAACTGGCAGGAGACAAGGGAGGGTGCTACTATCAGGGGTTTAAAGTGAATACACTAAAATTAAACATAAATTAAAAAGTAAATAAAAATAAAAATAAATTTGAAAGTTTTCAAATCAGTTTACAAAAGGCACACAACGTATTAATATTTCTGATTGATTTTCTATTTCTTCATCTTGATGAACCCTCCTAACCCCTGAAAAAAATCAACATCTTCTTTTCTGCCTCTCAACTCTAATTAGTGTCAAATGAAAGTATACATGACTGACTGTGATACTGTACTCCCTCTAGCTTAACCTATAACCTTCCCTGCAAATTAACCTTGGTAAATATTTACATGCGAATAGTTCATTTACAAATACTCTCGAAAATTACAAGGGAAAGAGGTTGGAGCATGAATTCCAGACATCATTTCCTCACATTAGCCTTCAGCCCCAATTGTCAAGTGTCACCTCCTTTCACTTAGTGCACTACTGCCCTTTCTGATGAGTTTGCCACACAGAAGAAGCCATGAGTTTTGTGTACCTAAGACGCTAAGGACAATAAGATGGATGCTATTTCTCTGCGACCATCAGCTTGTGTACACTGAGTTGTTGTTTAAAGCAAATGATGGAACAGACAAAGCTGCAGTTACTGCAATAGCAAGTCTACAACAGCACAGGTTGGAGGATATAATACAACATGGAAAAGAGGACCGATGGACTGCTTATTCAGTAAATTAGGATGTTTATATTTATTTCCTGAATGTAGCATATTTCAGTGAAGTTAAGTTCTGCAGTGTTCACGCTTACTCTTTGGTAGTACTTACTAGCAAAGAGTATAGAATATACTCATATGTGCATTGAAATTATGAATATTATATCATGCATGAATACATATTGTAAAGCTTAATAATATTAGGGTAAATATTTTTAAAATGTTGGACAGTACTTATGAAAGCAAAATAAAGAAAAGTACACTATAATTCCTTTGACTTTGACTTTAAAACTACCACGGTGACTATTAAAAAAAAGTTTTCTTTTTCTTTTTCTTTCTTTTTTGGTTTTTCAGTAGGGTTTCTCTGTGCAGCCTTGGCTGTCTTAGGCTCACTTTGTCACACAGGTTGGTCTCAAATTCACAGAGGTCTGCTTGCCTCTGCCTCCCTGAGTCCTGGGATTCCAGACACACACCACTGTGTCAGGCTATATATATTTTTATATAAGGTGTAATTTTATTTTTACAAAATGTGTAGTGTAATCTATCAGATGCTTGCTACTCAACAATCATTGAAAATACTTGAAATACTAAATTCTAAAAGAGGCTTCATCCACACCACTGTGATTTTTTGTTTAGTGCTAATATTATATATGCAGATTCTGACATAAATATTGGTAGTATATGTCATCTGCATTAATTTCCCAGAATTGTGCTCAGGGATACGAATTATCTTTGCTGGAAGTATATGTTTTACACATTGGAGAAACCTTAAGAAATTAATTTTAAGTTAACTCTCTTCATCTTCTGAGTTTTTCTTATTTTTTATTTAATCCTATGAGTTTATATATTGAATGTCATCATTTATATTCTAAGGAGTTTCCATATGATGTGATTTGTTTTATTTCTATGACATATAATTTCTATATTTCTGCAAAACATAGAAAGCTTTACTTTGCTAGTTTCTACTATCTACCCATGAGATGAATTCTCTGAATTCTACCGTATGAAATTATCAATATTTTACCAAACAGACTGACACATTCAACACAAGTGAAGCAGGATTCATCATACTAAAACAAAATGATGTGCTTGGGTCACACAGACAATTAAGAATGCATTTTTTTTATTTTATGCTAAAAAATTCTTTAACTAAAGACATTTGAACCAGAAAAGAAGTTAATTACATTCAGAAAGAATGTGAGAAATGTACTATTCTATGACCTTGTGGTTTAGCAAAATGACATCTGAGTCTAGGAGATCTAATCAAAGGAGCCCCAAGGACCAGACTGAATAGCAAGAATTGAAATATATAAATGTCAAAATGTCAACATTCTGTTAGTTTAGCATCCATTTTTAAAAGCTGGTTTAAACACAACCTTTTTTTGGGGGGCATGATTTTTTCAGAAAATGTCCGGATAAGCTGGTTTACATACTAGATATTTGAGATATAGCAGTGGAAATTATTGGTATACTTGGCATCAGGTTTACAAAATAAAAAGAAAAGAAACTAACAAAATACTTGCCAGATTAATGAACAATTGAAATAAAAGATAATACGCTATTATTATAAGTCACTTAGCAGCTTAAGATGAGCTTCAAAGATCCAACTGAACTTGTTAACATACTCTTCTTTTCATTATGTCACTCCTTTTGTAAATAAAAATGATTAGTGTTATGTTCAGGCATCAAACTCTTGTTTTTTTTTGTTTTGTTTTGTTTTGTTTTGTTTTTTTACTTTAGAAGCTTCTAACTTTCACTTCTGGTTTACTCAGGTAATTAATTTTATTCCTTCTCAAGTCCCTGATGGAGGTTGAAGACCAGATAGTTTAGTTTTACTATTAAGCTTAGTTGTCTTGGGGTTAAGATGTTTTAAGTCTAGATAGATGTTTTAAGTTCATAATGACAAGATATAATAGATATTAATCTACATTCAGGATTTTAAACTCACCAAGACAGGAAAATATTTTCTTCAAGGCTGCAAAATACAAATAACCAAAAACCTATGAACACAACATCATGATAATTTCTGATTGTTTCGTAGGTCTTCTTGTTGCAGATAGTTTAATATGTATACATATATATATATATATGTATGTATATAATACAAATTATATGTAAAATGTTAATTAAAAAGTAAAATAATTAGTAAAAAATTAAGGGAAATAAGTCTTATTGTCTTCCTTTCTTAGACTGCAGATACAGTTTTTTGTTGGTATATGCATTTATTCTTTTCACATAATTACTACCTAAACATTGCAAATGAGGTAGTGAACCATGATGTAATTATACTCCAGGATTAATTTTTTCTTTCAGTTTATTACACCACTTGGATTAATATAAAAGCAAGGAAATTCCAGTGTCAACTGTAGAACACATCCATAGGAGAGGCTGTTAAGAAATTCCTAGAGTCCTAGAATACACACACACACACACACACACACACACACACACACACTCACACACTCACACACACACTCACATACAAATATATATATATATATATATGCATATGTATACATACATACACACAATATATATATGCATATGTATACATACATACACACACACATCATTGCTATTGGCTCCCACAAGGAAATTATGAAGTCAGATTTCACTTCAGCTCTTAATGTAATGATTTCATACACCTTCCTAGAAAAGAGGAAAGTTCAACTGAAGTATCATCTCTGAAAAACTGACTATCAGATTATATTCAGTCCTGTGGGCTTATATGTGGGCCACATGTATGTAGACCAGTTTTTTTACTTTAATTGATGTAGGGTGGCTGAGCCTACTGTAAGCAGTGCCATTCTTGGCCTGGGGGACTTGGACTGCATAAAAAAATAGCAGCTCAGTATGTGAATAGTTTTTTTTCACTTCTTGAAAATACCTCTAGCCTTCATAAACTGAGTTTTTGTCTCACTTTATAACCAAGTTTATAATATACATTGAGATGATGTAGATGTATGTACTAATTACATTTCCCTACTTTGTAGTTAGTCTGTATAACTTGCCTTTTAAGACTACCGATGTTTTGTACCAATGTTTTGGATTTCCCATGCGTCCCATGTAATAGGCATTTACAATCTAAATTAAAGGGTAGTTTTAATTTTAAGAAATGTAATATCTCTTGCTTGGATGCAGAATATCACCTGCCCCCTCTGACTCTCATTCTGTGTGTGTGTGTGTGTGTGTGTGTGTGTGTGTGTGTGTGTGTGTGTGTGTGTTTCTTATGGTAGTCATTTGCTGAAAATACCCAGTAGGTTAAAAACAACCTTAAAAAAAAGAAATGTTCACCAAAAATGTTAGAAACAATTTGTAGGTCTGGGTTGATAACACTTTTTTTTTTTTCTGTTTTGAGTGGAACTGTGGATCAGTAAGGGTTAGTATTATAACTTTTTCCTTTAAAAAAATCTTACATTTTTTGGAGAAAATAATTTGTCGTTCTTTTCCCACATCATGTTTTCTGTGCTGTTCAGTAATAACAGAACAAAGCTCTGTTTAGGAACACTTGGCAGACAGATAACAGACACCACCAACAGATAATGGACAGGCTGCAGACTATGTAATACACAAAAACTAAAGACAGGTGATAATGTGCCTCTGTTGTAAAGAAGGAGTCCCTTGTTATTACAGCTGGCTTTGCCAACCATTACCTGTCATCACAACCAAGAGAGAAAGGTTTGTTGAGACAGCCTATTTTGTTTCAGGAAAACACCCTTACACTCTCCACTGTAGTACACACTTTCTCATTTCCAAGCGTTTCTGTCAACCCTAGAGGAAGTTCTAGCCACCTTTCACCCTGTGCAGAACTTCCATCCCATGGAAGATTCATTCCCTCATTTTGTGCACCGATTCACCCATTGCCATCTGTGAGGTCAGACTTTGGTCTCTTTTCTTACTCTTGTCTGTGTTCTCGGCACTCTGAAATCTAGCATGTAGGGTGCCAAAGTTCAGGAGGGCCTCCAAGGTCCACTCACAGCCTCCTCACTCTAACAGAACTCCCCTGGTCTATTCCCTTGCCCACCCCATGACTTCAGGAACCACAGGCACCAACTGGACTTCCGCTATACAAACAGCTGCCAGGATATCAGTTTTGGTGACTGTGAACACTGGTCTTTCGTAGCCTTTGTCTTCAAGAGCAGCAAGAACCTCAGTTCTGAGAGATTTTTTTTGATAATCACTATAAATCCAATTTGGAGCACTAAGTAGGCCTGGAAAGAATATCCTTCTCTCACGGGCAGTTATTCCTTTTATCTTTGGTCTCTCTTCTCATTTCTGCCTGTTTTGTTTTGACACAGTATGACTTCCAGAATAGAGACCATTTTTCTATCCAAACAGACCGTGCATCCAATGCAGCTAAATATTGGGACAGGAATTCATGACCTCCAACGTTAAGGTCCTCAGGTTAGGACATAGGGCCTTAGGTGGTTTCTCCTCTGTCTCATCTTATGATTCCCTTGGTCAAAAGTTCTGGAAACTTTCCAGAAACCCCTTCTGTTTGACTCTTTCAGAACTTTACAATGCCTGTGCCTTACCTCTTGACTCCTGAAAGGTAGAAGTGTGAGGAATCCCACCTTCTTTCTAAGAACAATAGGTTAATTCCAAACTGAAGAGATTCTGGGCTGGCTGAATCTGACTCCCATTTCACTTTCCTCCTGTGCTCTTCACAGATTCCAAGCTATCCTTTAGATTCTTTGTGAACTAATTTAACTCCAATAAGAAGATTTAAGACTTGTGATTCTTTTTTCTCTTTGCCTTTCAGTTAAAATTTAGGCTTCATGTATACTGAACAATGACTATCTTTGACCGGAAATAGGATTTTTTTATTTTACTCTCCTAACTGATTTGCATAACAGAATGGAGAGTGGTCTGACACTCCTTAACATACAACTCCAGCTCATCTTAACCTATCTCATCCTGGCCTCTCATATACCACAGTTAATCCACAGTTAATCTTAGGAAGTCATCCAGAAAGTCTTGCTAGCTGAGATACTCAGGATTGGGTCTTAACCAGGACAGCTGATGCAACTGTGGGATAATAGCGGCTGCAGGAGCCGTGGATTAGGGATTACAATGAGGTTAGGAGTAGATCAGCCTCTCTCAACTCTTTACTCTTGAGAGATCTCAGGAATTCTAGAAGCCTTGCTATCAAGAAGTCCAGACCCTCACGTCAAAGTGGCCAAGACATACAGGGCAGGTTTTTCCTATGTAAGGCAATATTTTTTGTGTGATAAAGCCTCTTGGCTATTTGGATGAGGATGGAGACTAGAGACAGGTGCTATAGTGGATCCTAATGATCATCATTTCTACTATGTCTCTGAGCCTACCTCCCCTGATAGAGTAGTCTCATTGTTCTTGAAGATCTTTTGTCTTATGCCTGTGGTCTACTTTTATTTCTACTTCATAAAACTTAGATAATCTTGCTTTAATTTCTGCTTTTTAGTTATAAAAACGTAGACAACAAAGCTGTGCAGTAGCCAGTCATTCATTCCAACTTGTTGTGTACAATTAGGTCATGATAACATGAGGTTTAAAGTTATTATTGATAAACTATGACACACAGGTTCAAAACTAATGATGGTTTGGTCCAACATTATTTACAGCAATGGATAAGTCATTATGGATTTTGAACAATAGCCTTTTACCTTAGAAATTTCCTTACACAAATGAGTTTCTTTGATGTCTTATTGTATTTAAAGATTTTTGATAAAGAGAGATTTATGTATAAAAATTAACATGGCACATTATAAATATAAATGACTAGTTCTCTGAATATTGCCTCCCTTGCTTTTGTTTACAAATATGTTCTACCATTAAAGCTAATGGATAGCTATGCAGATCTTGCTGAAGTGTAACATTTTTTCTCTTGGGGTCTGTATAATCATGGCAAGGGATGGATACGCATGGCTTAAAACCCTGTAAAATTCCAAGAAGGAAAAATGTTAGCTTAAAACTTCACACACACACACACACACACACACACACACACACACACACACAATTTTTCAATATGCTTGAATGCAGGATATCACTTGGTTCAAGTTGTTTCCCACCATTGTATGGGACACAGATCTTACCAGAGTAAGTTGTATATCATCCTCATTATAAGATAGGGATGCATGAGGAAATAGATTATGCCAGAAGCAAGCTCTTCGTACTCTGGCTATTTGGTCAGTCTAGCACAATTTATTACTTATCTATAAGGGCTCTTAATGCCTCACATGAGAGTATGAAAGAAGGTCTATACTGCCAAAAGGAAGATCTTCAAGTGTGCATCCTCATCCTAAATGTCTAAATAAAGGAGAGGCAAGTGGCAATTGCTCTGCCCTCAGTGTCCTGAACTGATATATGAGGAAGCTGTGAACAGGGGAACCTTGTACAAAACCTTACCACCCAGTGGGTATGAGGCTTGCATGCTGGTTCAACTGATCATGTCTGTCACCCTGGGTTTTAATTCTTCATCTTAGTAAAAGCTAATTCTAAGGTCAGTACCCTAATCAATCTCTTTCTCTGAGGAAAGGAGGCTGCCAGAAACTCCGTCGTCAGACTCACAGTTTTGTAACATTATTCAAGGCATCCAAGAAATGTCCTTGAAAAATTACTAGGAAGTTCTATTTTTAAAAGGACTCATTAGGATTCTATTTTAAATTGTCAAGTCCATTAAATTTTTAACTCCTTTCTCTTACAAACATTTCAGGTATTTTCTCCTAAATAGAAGTCAGGCATAACGAACGACTAACTATAGTTACTTTATTCTTCTACACAATCCTAGCACATGATCTCCTCAGTTGTACAACTATATCTAACCAAAATAAACAAGACATATGTTAATCCTGAAGTAAAACATGTCCTTACTAATTTTTTTTTTTTTGCCTACAAGTTTGTGCAGTCATTATCCCACTCACACAGCACAATTAAAAACTATATGTTATCACCAAATGGTTGACTTACATTCTGGATCATTCCCATCTCTTAAGTTTTATTGCTGCTCCTTGGGTGGTTCTGCCTCTGAGGAATTCAAGATATTGGCCTTTGTGCACTGTCCCTTTCAGCACTTTGAACAATTAAGAAAGATTTGCACCCTAAAACCCTAAAAAGAGTTTATATAACCTCTTAAGTGTGGTCAAATAGGCCATCAGAGGAGTGGGACTACTCTTAATCTTAGGAGCCTAGAGAATAGTGACTGAATTCCAGATTTCAGACATTGCATTAAAAGATTGTTTTATACTTTTGGACTTTATTTTGACTTTGACCAGAATATAACTACTCCCTAGTTCTTCTAGTCATGAGTAAGAAAGCAAATAACTTAGATTTTACAGGCATCTTCAATTAACATTCTTCAGACTTTTAACAAAGCCTTAGATTTTATATAAACTTTACAAAAAAACTATTAGATATTTACAAATGTTCTATATTTTATATTGTGGCAATAATATATTGAAACATTAAAAAAAAAGAAAGGTTGTGGGTCATCTCTTCATATGGGGCCTGTTGGCCACCTCCCTTGAGGGCAGGAAGAGTAGAAGTGGGGCACAGAGCTCAGAAGACCTTGAGCATGAAGGAATATCTTCCAGGACCAGCTGCAAAGAGTCAGATCAATTTTATTCCAGGGGTGACGTGAATATATAAAAAAGTGAAGCAAGCAAGAGGTACTCTGATAGTTGTTTACAGTGTACTTCATTTGCCTTAAACAGCATGGTCCTATGATCTGTGCAGGGATACAATATCTAATTGTCCTATGTGTTCAGGGAAGGGAAAGATAGCAGGCAACTGTGGCGAAGGCGAAATATCAGATATTGTTAGGGGCATCTATGCCTAAGGCACTCTCCAGATGAGGTCAGGCAGAAAGAAGGAGATCCTGTTGGGTAGAGGGAGTCCTCCACCTAGCCCTAAGCTCAAAAACACTATCCAGTCTGGGAGGACTGCAACTTCAAATAACAAAGTCCTCCAACAAAAAGTTATGATTTAAATTTATGTGCTTTTACTTCAAATTGATGATATTGGATTACTGTAAATAGTTTCAGCTGTCATCATGACACAAATCCAGAGTCACCTAGGAAGACAGAAGCTTAAATGAGAAACTACCTTTATTAGAAGTTTCTGTGGTATATTTCCTTTACTTTACCTCAGGTAGAAAGTCCCAGTCCATTGTGGGCAATGCCATCCCTGGACAGGTGGTCCTGGACTGTATAAAACATGTAGCTCAAAAGTCAGAAGGATTAATCCAGAGAACAAGTCTCTTCTATGGTTTCTGCTTCAGTACCTGCTTTTGGGTTCTTGTATTCAGTTCCTGCCTTGGCTTCCCTCTATGATAGACAATAACCTTTATACAAAGTAAACCTTTCCCTTCTTTCAAGTTTGTCATGCTTAGTGTTTATCACAGCAACAAAATCACTATCAACTATGACAGATGTTTCAAAACCTCACTTATTTAGTTGCTGAGTACAGGGACACTATCCTAAAAAGGGATAGGGGGTTTCTTTTTTTTTTCCATCCGTCTCATTTTCTTTAATATTTTATTAATTTATTCATATTGCATCTCAATTATTATCCCATGCCTTGTATCCTTCCATTCATCCCTCCCTCCCATTTTTCCCTTACTCCCCTCCCCTATGTCTATGACTGAGGGGGACTTGATACCCTTGTATGTGCTCATAGGGTATCAAGAGTGGGGACTGAGTTTCACATGAACTCTGGTGCCCCATTTTTGATCACATCCCCTGAATGGGGAGGCCTGCTGGTACTCAGAGGAAGTACAGCAGGTTACCAAGAAAAGACTTGATACCCTATGGGCAGGGAGCTTTTCTTATGGCAGTTTTCATAGTGTCAGAAGCTATTGTGGAAGAATTTGGGGGATAAAAATTTGTGATGGTCATTCCATGCTTTAGATGTTGCATGGCTACATTTATGTCAAGAGGTATTTATTGGTTCTGAGAACAAGTGACCATTAACTGTCCAATATTTTTAAAAAAAAGTGTTCACAGCACTTCTTGCAAGGCTCTGCTATTATCACTAAAGGAACAGCAGAAAGAAATTACTTCTAAATTGATAACCATAAAATAAATGATAGACATGACATAGGTACAGCTGAATTTGCCTGTGTAAGGACCACATAAGACTGACCTGTAAACTTTCAGTCATAGATACGATGGGCAGCTAATGACAGTGGGGTTTGCTGCAGGAGAACAAATCATTCTATTTAGTGAAGTAGGCACTGGTGTCTTATTCATGCTTTAGAGGATAGCTTCACATTCATACGCATGTAAGTGGCCCTACTTGAATCCAGTTAAACACACACACACACACACACACACACACACACACACACACACACACACACACATACACACCAATATGACTCAGAATGGAGACTTAGTTGAATGATGATGTTTGATGAAGATGAGAGATGGATAAAAAACACATAGAAATAAGTGAACCTAAAATATGTTTTAATGCATTTATGAAATTGTCAAAGAGTAGACAAATTTATAAAACTATACACAAGCAAACAACAAAATCTGTCCTTAGTACTGCATGCGATAGAGAGTTGACTGCAGTATGTCACACACAGGAGGATATTCAATCATCAGGTGGGAGGCTTTGAATAAAGAGTACAATTTGCACTCATCCTAACAATAAATCAGTGACACAGATGAATGATATTTGTTATAACATAGAAGAATTTTCCAGATTAAAATCAATATATTTTTAGTGAAATATCACAGTCCCAAAATGAAATTACTTTGCCTCTTAACTTGTAGGAAAAAACTGTACGTGCCTTCCAAATTATTTATTCACTACTTCAAGATATATCTATTTTGTTTTGCCTTATTTTGTTTGTTTTTGAGAGAAAGTCTCACTAGGTACCATTGGCTGGCTTGAAATTTATAATATATACCAGGTAGGCCTCAGCTTCATAGAGATCAATCTACTTCTCTCTGTTAAGTGCTGCAATTAAAGGTGTGTGCCACCATGCCCATCTTATATGTCTATTTTTAAAGCTTTAAATGGTACTGGAATCACAGCTCAGCAATACAGTGCTTGCCTAGCACATCAAAGGCCCCAAATTCAATCTAAGCATTCTAAACGCAAAAAGCTTAAGTGAAGCCAAGTCTAAGTGATCAATGTTTTCAAAGAAGAGACAGTATCCTGGAGAAAATGTACAGCAAGAATTCACTGGACCACATGTCATGCTATCCCTATCTTTATTGTCCCCTTGAGATCTCCAGTCAGTTAACATGGTAATAGACAGTTCTCAGGGAGTTTTGCTTTCACATTAATACACTAACTCTTTGACCCTATTATGCACCACACCTGGAAGAGATGAGATCATGCAAGATATTAAATCAAAATTTTATGAGGCCTTAGATGATAAAGAAAGGGTAAAAGTAAGAGAGGCCAGTATCCATCTGGTCCTAACCTGATTCATGTGGCAAAGACTTTTTTAATCATTGGCGATGTCCTTATACATGTCTGCCTCTCAGCGATGATATGTAATCTTCACCTTCCTAGTTCTAGTATCCTGTCTTAAAATCTATTTCCTTCCTGGATGAATCATAATCTTCTCTTGGCAAAACCAGACATTTCTCAAAAACCAGTCGGCTTAGCTGTAATATGAGGAATATCTGGAAGTTACGTATCTGTTTTAATAGAGAGTTAGTTCAAATATTTGGCATATTAGTGAGAAAATAGACATGCTGAAACAGTAGCATAATGTAATGAAAGGGCAGCTCAATTCTGTCTGTGGAATGGTAAACTATGCAGTAAGAAAATAAAAGGAAAACAACATAGAAAAATATTTAAGATATTGCTATGTATTAAGGCTTATTAAATTCTATGCACTTATGCTTAACAAGAACTATGCACAAAGCCCTTTGATTTTTTATATACATAAATGAAAAATGAGATTATATGTTTCACAAAAGTGTTATGTTTATGAGAACTGACCTTTTTAGAATGAATTTTGTGAAACAAAGGTTCCAAATGCAGCTATTGCCTAAAGATTAAATTTATTTATGCATTAATCAATGAAAGAAAGATAAGTAAAATAAATCAAAATACACTGTGAATATGCCTTCCATTTCTCTCTTTATTCTTCTTTTCTTATTTCCTTCCTTTCATTTATCTTTCTAATTGTATCTCTTGCTTTGTTCTTTTTAACTTAAAAAAATAAATAAATTGTTCACTTTACATCCTGATTGTAGACCCCTCCCTTATTTCCTCTAGCACCACCCTCGCTCCCTCTTCCCAATGCCTCATCTCCCCTAGCCATCAAAAAGGGGGAGCCCTCCTCCCCTGTCATCTGACCTCAGCCTGTCAAGTCTCATGAGGACTGCCTGCAATCCTCTTTGTCTGTTGCCTGGAAAGGCTACACCACTAGGAGGAAACGATCAACTACTGGGCACCATAGTCCATGTCAATGGTAGCCCCTATAATGGATTCCACAAGGAGACTGTTCTGCTTATTGACTACATCTAAGCAGGGGCTTTAGGTCCTCACATGCATGGTTTTGTGTTTGTTCATCAGTCTCTGCAGCCTCTCTCCCCTAGACTATATTTGTTGGCTCCATTGGTCCCCATTGGTGGTCCTGTCCTCTCAAGGTACTTCTATCCTCCAACTCTTCCATAGATTCACTGCACTCCAACTGAAAGTATGTTTGTGAGTCTAAGCATCTGCTTTGATACCTTGCTGGGTAGTCTCTTAGAGGACCTTTATGGTAGACACCTGTCATTCGTTGTCTTCTTTTCAACCACTTCTGGTGTCTATTCTATTTGCGATTCTGAATGAGAATTAAGCATCCTTCCTATGGTTCTCCTTGTTATTTAGCTTTTTACGTCTGTGTATAATTGTGTTATTATGCAGATAATATCACCTTATAAGTAACTGTAGACCATGTGTATCTTTTTAGGTCTGGATTACCTCACTCAGGATGATCTCTTCTAGTTCCATCCATTTGCCTGCCAATTTCAAGATTTCCTAATTTTTAATAGCTAAGTAGTATTCCATTGTGTAAAGGCACCACAGTTCCTTTATCCAGGTTATATCCAGATTCTGGCTATTATGAATAAGCTGCTATGAACATAGTTGAGCAAATGTCCTTGTTGTATGGTATAGCATCTTTCTGGTATATGGTTAGGAGAGGTATAAGTGAATCTTCTGGGAAAGCGCCAGTTTGATTTCCAAAGTCATTGTACAAATTTGCAATCCCATAAACAATGGAAGAATGTTTCCCTTTCTCCACATCCTCATTAGCATGCTTTGGCAATTGAGTTTTTTATATTAGCCTTTCTGAGAGGTGTAAGGTGAAATCTTAAAGCTGTTTTGATTTGCGTTTCCCTGATGACTATGGACATTGAGCATTTCTCTAAGTGCTTCTAAGTCATTTGATATTCCTATGTTGAGAATTTTCTGTTTAGTTCTATATCTCTTTTCTAATTGGATTATTTGGTTTGGTGGTGTTTAATTTCTTGAGTTCTTTGTATATTTGTGATATTAGCCCACTGTCTGATGTAGGGCTGGTGAAGATCTTTTTCTATTCTGTAGGCTGTCACTTTGTTTTGCTGGCAGTCTCCTTTGCCTTACAGAAGACTTTCAGTTTCATGAGATACCATTTATTAATTTTTAAGCTTAGAACCTGTGTTATTGAGGTTCTATTCAGGAAGTTGTCACCTGTGCCAATAATTCCAATGCCCTTCCGCACTTTTTCTTCTAACAGATTTAATGTGTTTGGTTTTATATTGAGATATTTAAGCCACTTAGACTTTAGTTTTCTTCAGGGTAATAAATAAGGGTTTATTTCCATTTTTCTACACAAGACATCCAGTTGGACTATCACCATTTTTGAAGAAGCTATCTCTTTTTCCAAGGTGTGGTATTTTTGGCACCTTTGTCAAAAATAAAGTGTTTATAGGTGTGTGGTTTTATTTATAGGTCTTTCTATTTGATTCCATTGATCCATCTGTCTCTATGCTAGAACCAAAGCAGATCAAAGGATACAAATTGGAAAGTAATACTACTACACAACAGGGACATATGCTCAACCATGTTCATAGCTGCCTTATTCATAATAGCCAGAACTTGGAAACAACCTATGTGTCCCTCTATAGAAGAATGGATAAAGAAACTGTGGTACATTTACACTATGAAATACTACTCAGCTATTAAAAACAAGGAATTTCCAAAATTTGTGGACAAATGGATTGAACTAGAAATTGTCATAATGAGTGAGTTCACACAGAAGCAAAAAGAGCTAAATGGTATATACTCACTTATATCGAGACACTAGTCCAAGGTGTACGTCCCCATGAAAAACTGTACCTACCAGAATGGTGGGTAAGAGGAAAGGACATCCTATTGAAACTTTAGGTGTGAGAAGCCTGGGAGAAAGAGGAAATGGAAGGATCCAGTGGGTCCTGGAAAACTACAGGCGAGTCTGGGCCTTGGGGCCCTCCACAAACTGTGGCAACAGCCAAGGAAAAAATAGGCAGCAAAAACCTTGAACCCCTACCCGGACTAGCCGATGGACATTCTCCACTGTTGAGTGGAGAAGGAGATCTAACTTTCACACAAACTCTGGTGCCCCATATTTGAACATGTCCCTTGGACGGAGATGCCTGGTGGCACTCAGAGAAAAGATAATAGGTCACCAAGGAGAGACTTGATACCGTATGAGCATATTCAGGGGGAGGAGGTCCCTCTCAGACACAGACTTAGGGGAGGGGAGGGGAGTAGGGGGAAAGTGGGAGGAAGGGAGGAATGGGAGGATACATGGGATGGGCTAACAACTGAGATGTAATATGTATAAATTAATAAAAATGTATTTAAAAAAAACAAATTGGAAAGTAAGAAGTCAAAATATCACTATTCACAGTAGATATGACAGTATATATTAGTGACTCCAAAAAGTCTTCCATGGAACTTTCACAACTGATAAACACCTGCATCAAAGTGGATGAAAACAAAATAAACTTAAAAATTTGGTAGACCTCCTGTATACAAAAGACAGTAAGGCTGAGAAAGAAATTAGGGAAACATCATCCTTCAAAATAACCACACACAAACACACACACACACACACACACACACACACACACAAATAATGTTTCTTTATGTAACTCTAATCAAGAAAATGAAAGACTCATATGAAAAAAAAACTTCAAATCTCTGAAGAAACAAATTGAGGAAGATATCAGAAGATGGAAGGTCACCCAAACTCATGGATCAGTACAATTAATGTGGAAAAATGGGCATGTTATCTAAATCAATCTACAGATTCAATGTAATTCCCATCAAAATGCCAACACAATTCATTAGAATCCATTAAAGAACAATTCTCAATTTCATTTGGAAAGATAACAATAACAACAACAAAACCTGAATAGCTAAGACAATCCTACACAGTAAAAGATCTTCTGGAGGCATCTCCATTCCAAATCTCAAGCTATACTACAGAACAACATTAATAAAAACTGATTTGAAAACTTTAAACAGAGAAAAAACACAATAGTCTCACATTATGAACTACATCATCTTTCACACTGGGTAGTCTGACTTACTACTGGAATAATAAGATGCCACAGTTAAAACCCAGATGGACAATACTTCTTGTAGGTGAGTACTATATTATAGACTAGAAAATAAAGACTAATTTCATTGTCAATATTTGAAGTTATGATCAAACCATAGTACTGAATAAGCAACATCATGAGTTGAGTAAAATGACTCATAAATTTATGATGAGTACTATAAAGTAATATATGTCAAAATAACAGCTATATACTCTAGTGAAAATGAGGTAAAATGTATTTATAATTATGAATTTTAACTAACAGAAATTAAGATAGGTATTTTCTTCGTTTGCCACCGAATCCCTCAGGGCAATATATACCTGTGGGCCGTCATTAATGAAATAACATAAAACTTAGCTAATTCTCCATCTGTACAGTTTACACACACAGCTATTAACGTCTGTGGTACATACAAGATATATATTATTTTGTAGTTACAATCTTAAGCGATATCCCATAAAACAAAAGAATAAACAAATCAAACCCACGGAGTGGAAGGAAGGCTCAGCAGGTATAAGTTGACACTGCTATGGCAGCAGAGCCAAGTTTTGTTCCATTCACCATTTTAAGCAGCACATATCTGCAACTTCAAGGGATCTGAGATTCTCTTCTTTTCTTGACAGATCCCACTTGCATTTGATTCAATCCACACTCAGACACACAAATAACATAATGCAATATTTTTTTAAATATTCAAAACCTGAAGAATGAGGAGTTATTAAAAACAATCAGATAGAATATGGGAAGATGAGACTCAGAGGTGAAGAAGGATGGGGCTATGACCAGGATGTAAAGTGAATAAAGAGAGAAAGAAAGAAAGAAAGAAAGAAAGAAAGAAAGAAAGAAAGAAAGAAAGAAAAGACAGACATTCAAACAAACAAGTATCTCTTGGACACATAAGGCGAAGGTTAACATGTTATCTCAAAATTAATCTGTAGTTTCAATGAGCATACTGTGGATATTAAGGTGAGATATTCAAATAAGTACAAATAAAATCTCCATGTTCTTTTGTAACAATATTTGCAGAACAATTGCCATGTGGCCGACACCATTTCAGATGTCTAGAATCTTAGAGAATAAAATTCATGAATGCATTTTTCAATAATAAAAGTGAGTAGAAAAGAAACATCCAGTAAGTATTCAGGGAGTATATTAAGAAGTGGTATATGCTATGGTTTAAAAAACATTGACCTTAAGATGGATAAGTAATTCCTGAATAAAAATGGAAACTCCTGGCAAGCAACTAAATTATTTATGGAAAGCAGAAAATATTGATTTTGGAATTTTCTACCTGATAGTGATTTCTATAATGAAATCAATTTCCAATGATATTTCTAAAACATGGTAGGAAATGTAGGAATCATTGAATTTTTTTTAATTAAAATCTGAATGAGATTTGAGCTGAGAGTAAATAAAACAAAAGTAAGAACAAAATTAGTCCTTGCTGCAGTTGAGGAAGTGAGAAGTTCAAGATATGGAAAGAGAAGATTTCAATCTTACCATTAGACAGGTATTATAAAATGTTTACTCAGTTAGCATTAACATATTTTGAATTTCATCAATAAATATTTCTCAGTCACTTATCAATAAATTTTACTGTTTATATCTCCAAGTCTTAAAATATTTACTAACTGTACAAATGATATTTTAAATTTTTGACAAATACCTGTTTAATTTATGCAAAATTTAATGAAATAATTTAGTAAAATATGAAAACTATGAAAGGCTTTAGAAAAACATTTATTTTCTAAGAATGCCAATAAATTAATCCAGCTAAAATAAATGATTATTCACACCTAAGTATATACAATAGGATTGAGCAGAGTGGGTGAATTATGGTTGGTATACTTTTGAAGGTAAAAGTAACAAAATTTGATGGTGCATTAGATGTGAAATCCAAGACAAATAAAACAGACAGGAATGACACCAAGATATTTAGTCTGAGTATTTGAAAACTGAAGTCATCTCCAAATCATGGATAGCTCTAAAGTGAAGGATTGAAAGCTAAAATTGATAATTCATCTTTAAGATACTTAGATAAATTTGTCTGTTAAATATGTAAATGAAATGTATGAATAGGTAATTAAGTATATATCAGTCTGGTGTTGACAAGAGAGGTTCACGGAAGGTAACGAGATGAAAGCCTTGAATGTAGATGCCTGTTTGTGGAAATATTGCTCTGAAAAGCCTCAGTTAAGGAACTAGAAATATATGAATGATAGGCCTTTCAAATATAATTTAATTTATGGAGTAAATTATATCTAATAACTGCTAATGGCATAGAGACAAACATTTGGAGAAATTCAAGAGAGATATTTCAGCAGTGATGAACATTCAAAATTGTGATCCAACTGCTCAAATACTGTGACTCCAGGACAGTATAGAAACACAACTATACCAGAGACACTCTTTGCCTCCTTAAAATGTATTCAGTGAGCTAACTCTTCTTAGAATTTGGATGAAATTTTAAATAAATTTCACTTTTCCTTGTCATTATTAACAAGTGTATATTCCTAAATAGGTCTTAAAATTTCTAATCTGTTGAACTTAATACTTAGATTTTCCATCCAAAGGAAATAAGCATTATTGTAAAGCAGGAGGCATTGTCAAAAGAACACAGTGACAGCCTACAGATTGGGAAAAGATCTTCACTAACCCTACATCTGACAAAGGTCTAATACTCAAAATATATAAATAACTTAAGAAATAAAACACCACCCAACCAAGTAACCCAATTAAAAAATGGGGTACAGAGCTAAACAGAGAATTCTCAAAAAAGGAACATCGAATGGCTGAGAAACACTTAAAGAAATGCTCAACATCCCTACCCATCATGGAAATGCAAATCAAAACGACCTTGAAATTCCATCTTGCACCTATCTCATTCGCGAAGATCAATAACTCAAATGACAACCCCTGCTGGCGAGGATCTGGCAAAAGGGGAACACTTCTCCACTACAGGTGGGAGTACAAACTTGTTCAACCACTCTGGAAAGGAATAGGATGCTTTCTCAGAAAACTAGGAATAGTTCTACCCCAAGACCCAGCTATATCACTCCTGGGCATACACCCAAAATATGCCTCACCATGCAGAAAGATATTTGTGCAACTATTTTCATAGCAGCCTTATTCATAATAACTACAACCTGGAAACAACCGAGATGTCCCTCAATTGAAGAATGGATAAAGAAACTGTGGTATACCTACACAATGGAATACTATTCAGGTATTAAGAACAAGGAAATCTTGAGTTTTGCTGGCTAATGGATGGAATTAGAAATGACCACACATTGTATATAACCCACTCATATACAAATTTTAACCCAACATAGACATCCTAGGAGAGACTCTACCCAGCATGGTACAGGGACAGTTACAGATTTTTTTTTTCAGTTACAGAGATTTAAAGCTGGACCCTGGACAGAGTACTGAGAATGTAGGATGGCCATGTCAGGCCACAGAGGAAAAGGTCATATGTAATACAGGGGACACTAGATAAACTAAGGTCAGATGTTAGGGAAGAGAGCTCCCCTATTTAAGGACTAGGGGAGGGAGGGAAAAGGGATGAGAGAGGGGATAGGATTGGGGCAGATGAGGGAGGGGGTGGTATTGGGAGAGGATGAAAGGGGGGGCTACAATGGAGATGTAAAGAACTCAAACTACAGAACAAGCAGGTAATTTATGTTCCTAATCCCACTGCATGGGAATAGTGCTGAGACTGGCAGAGATATGAATGTAAAGGCATAGAGAGGCCTCAGGTTGACCACATATTCTCTGTGACTTAGTATTAGAGGCCACTACTAGTAAGGCATTGAAGGAAGATTTGTAAATGCCTTACGTCAACCCATACAATGACCAGGAAACTAGCTTTAATTTGTCTGTGCATCCTGCACACCTAGTACAATTATAATGTTAGAACTATATAATGCTTTGGAGAAATTATGTTCTCAGAACAGAGTAACAAGCGGGATCAGACCTGACAGGAGTCATTCCTCCAAGAATGATGGACATTGACATCCTGCATCCTCCTAGTTCCAGCCCTGGATGAATCTGTTGCTGTTACCAATCAGATTTAGACAGCTTCCCGGACAACATTGGAGATTATTCTAATATAGCCAGCTATTGCTATTGTTTCCAATAGAAAGCTTTTTTGTTCTGTCAATCATTGTAGTTAAAAATATTTTTGTATTTTTTTTATTCCATTTTCTTTGCCAATTAAAGGTAAGGGAGCTAGAGCTGTAGCTCAGTGGTAGATTGTTGGCCTCACTTGCATGATTCCCTAGGTTCTGCTCCCAGTCCTGACATAAGAATCTTCAGTATACAGTCTATACAATAAAGAATGCAACTTTATAAACTTATGTCTGAATTGTTTAAAACTACTTTACCAGTATTAACTCTGAATTGTCGAATGACTTATTACTTTTTTATTTCCATACTTATTTCATGAATGTTAAAGAAAAAGTCCACTTTTTTGGACTAAAATGGAAAGTGTAGTGGTAGTTTTGAGTTTCTTTTAAAACTCAGTTATGCAAACACATATTTTATTTAATCCCAGGTGTGGGTTATGATGCTGCTTTAGATTGTCCACAGCAGAAGATTATCATGTGGTCTCTGAAAGGGACATAATATTGGCCAGATGTAGATAGCTTAATTCAGAGTCTCATGCAGAGAAAATAAATGCCAAGTTGAGAGAGAGAGAGAGAGAGAGAGAGAGAGAGAGAGAGAGAGAGAGAGAGAGAGAGAGAGAAAAGAAGAAGAAGAAGAAGAAGAAGAAGAAGAAGAAGAAGAAGAAGAAGAAGAAGAAGAAGAAGAAGAAGAAGAAGAGGGAAGAGGAGGAGGAGAAGGAGAAGAAGAGCAAGAGAAAGAGCAAGAACAAGAAGAAAAGATGGCTACTGCCCCCACCACCAACTGCTCCTGATTACTGATGAAAAGAAGTTGGACATATCCTGAAATGAAGATTGGACTTGCCACAAAAGACCTGATGACCTTAAACTGAAGGGAGTAGCTAACCTTCTTTTTCTCTTACCTGGTATTGGGGTGCTGGAAGGGATTGACGTGGAGAAGGGAGGTAGGGATGTAAGAACCCAAATAAAATAGATTAAAAGGTACACCAACAAACAACAAATTTAGAGAGTTCAGATTATAGAGGTATAATATTCTGCAAGTTAAATAGTGAGAAACAGTGCATCATGATGAGTGTAATTAATGAAAAAATCTAAAATTTGTTAAATGATAGGTCCTATAGTAGACAGTGAGGAGCAATATCCCATCCACATAGTTTCCTGCATCTCATATGATACATTAAGAATCCACTCAAAAACAGCATGTAACACGGCTAGTGGAATACTTTTCTCATATATATGAAGGCCTTAGTAAAATTCCCAGCACCAGATATTACCTGGGCTTATTGATTGAGACCTTGAGTCTCAGAACTTAGGAGATCAAAGCAGAAAGATCAGAAAAGTCATTTTCCAATACATATTGAGTTTAGTGTCATTCTGCGAATCCTGTTTTCAATAAAACAAAACAAAACCACAGCCAAACAAGTCAATGTCTCCATTTTTTTCATGCTTGTGATACATGAGATTACAGTATTTAATATCTAAGAAATCCTTTTAACCTTTCCTTTGCCAAGTACTTGCTGAATTTTTCGTTCCTTTTTATGAGAGAAATGTCATGAGTCATTAGTATGGTGGCTGAAATAATATAATATCCCTTAGTCATGGTATTTATAAAATTAGCAAGAATGAATAAAAAAGCCAAGATAATTCACCTGTTCAATGCAAAATGAATTTTAACCTGCTCTAGGCCTAGATATTAGAATCATTTGTCTTATTATGTCCTACTAGTATAAGGTTATCAATTGATTTTTGAAGACTGTTGAGAATTTTAAGAATTAAGGATGCACTGACTAAATAGGGATTCTATTTTGTAACTATCATCATGTGAAACTTTTCTAACAAAAGCGAATGTACCATAGTAGAACTATTGTGGATAATGACTGAATAAAGATGAATTTGAAACAGTAAATGAATTCCTTATTTTTGAATAATTGTTTATTTTATATAAATGACATATTATGAAGACCTCCCCATTACTATTCTTTATCTGCAAGGAATAATTTCCTCCTGAATGTGATATAAACTTATCTCTTGGGTAACAAATAGGGATAGAATCAGAGCTTTCCTTTCAACATACACTTTGATGAGACCTATGTGATTTCAATATCAACTGCTTTTCAAGTTGTATGAATGGTCTGAGACTTTACCTTAATTAAAGACTTGTAGCTTACCCGGTCATAGAAGCCTCAATGCTTTTTCATGAAGGAAAATAATGATATTACACAAAGGTGATTGAGTAACATGAGAATTTTAGTCCCATATGCTTTACAAGTCTCCCTATGGCTTGTTAACCAAGTGGTTTAATCAAGTAACATGTGATGTTTCACCTTGGAATTATACAGTGCTCAAGGAACAGATGTGAAACAAAGATTAGTTAAGAATAATAAATAAGGAATGAAGAATAGAATAAGTAAAGAAAATACAAAATATCATTGATTTATGGTTTTTCAAAAAAATATCTTTTACATACTAAAGCACAAGCACACAATTTTATCTAAACATCTGAATTCTGTATACATAGAATTCAGTATTATTTTTCACATATTCTACCAGAAATAATTTTATACCATATTTTGAATTTCTCATTAATCCTTATTTATTTAATTTATTTGTGAGTTTAATGGGAAAAGAAAAAAGAGTATAGAAAGAGGTAGGGGTAAGGATCCACTAACTTTGTAATGTGAAGGTCAGCATATCTTTTAATACAGTGTTTAGCAGGGGTGATTGTTTTGTTATGGACACACTAGCACCAGGCACTGTCTATTTTCATTAATGATGGCAGTAGAGCTTTGGGTCCTGCCGTGAAGAACTCTATTACTGCCATCTTCTTTAGATGGCTGTCCCATTTGGCAAATATTCTGCATGACTGCTATTGAGCTTCCATCTGTCACAGCTCAATGTTACATCTAGGACAGCCACTTCAAAAGGGCAATTGCTCCACTGTCTAGTGGACTTAAAAGTAACAAAAAAGAAGATAGCACCATGGGTGTTTACATTAAGTAACAGCAGAAAGTTACCTACTGAGTACTTTGTACAAGCCAAGCACTATACATATGCTTCTATTTAATTAATACAAAATCCTCTAATCTATCCATTAATTGGTAGAGGAAATCAGTCTAGGAAAGTAATACATGTCAACAAATATATGAATGTTGTATATAAAATTTAGCTTTATATTTGACATACTATTTTAAAAACTTAGAACCTAGTGTTTTTCGATGAAAAAAATATTGAAAGTATCTATTTTATTTTCCTTAAATATATATTAAGTCTATATCCAATCTTGCATAATTTATATTATGAATTGCATTCAGTTCATAAGTGACATTTCTAATAAAATAGTATATCATAGGTAGATGTCATTTCTTTTGTTGTCATTTTTGTTATTTTTCCTATCTTAAATGGAAAAATGTGCACAATAACTTTCTAAAACTTGGGTTATCTGTAACAATCATTTCTGCTCTTAAATTTGCCTCACTTTTACTTTACAAATATACAGAAATATATATGCAGCAATTATAGGTCCTTACATCTCAGAATGGATATTGCTTATGGTTCAACCATTTTCTTCTTTAGTGCTTTACTTATTTTTTTTAAAAAAATATTGACTAATCACTGTTAGAGTCATAATATATACCCTAAAACATCACATGATATTTACAGAGCTATTGGCTACTCTCCACTATATGAGGTAAGTCCCTGCTCCTAAAAACTTGCATATCTAATTGAGTATGCTGAAGTAAGTCAATCTTAAGGATTCAAGGACCACTCTGTGAAATGGAACTAATAACTGACACTGCTAACTTGCCCAACAACTTGAGACTAGACACCAAATAGGCCTAGAAGAAAATCAAATACTATTATTCTGCTAAGGAAATGTAGCAATAAAATGACCTTTAATGACATTGTACTATACACATAGACCAGTACTTTGCCCTTCTATCATGACATTATCTTCCTTTTGAAGTACATCAACTCACAAAGAGATCTTCAACTGGACAGTGTGAAAAATTGTAAGACTTTGGGACATTTAGTCATAAGTGAGATGTCTCTATGTAACCCATATTCTCAAGACTGAGAGATATTTGCAGAAGAGGAGATTGAAATATGTGAAGAACAAGAAAAGATGGATGGCTCTAAGAAAACACTATTTTTTTTTTTATACATTGTAGGACCGATGCCCATATGAACTCACAGAGACTCTGGTAACCTATACAGAGCCTGCACAGGGTTAAGATAGACAGGGATCTCTACACTGAGAGGGAAAGTGGACATGGACCTCTAGTTACACCCAAGAAGCTGTCCACAGTTAATATCCTCTGCAAAGGAAAAAATGTTTTTCTCTGATAGAGACTCATTGGGTGTACCTCATGCTTGGCATGATATCCTGGAGTAGTCAGAATTCAATGGTATTCTTGTAGATTTTTTTTGTTGTTTCATTTTGATTTTTTTTTTTGGATATTTTTGTTGTTGTTTTATGTGTCTTCTGCTTGTATATGTTGGATTCTACTTCTGTGTTTCTTTGAGATTTTTTTCTGTGTATGTGTTTCTTTTGTTGGTTTGGGTTTTAGTTGGTTAGTTTTTAAACAAAGAGAGAAAAAGGTATAAAGTTTTTAGGGAGATGAGGATCATCTCAGAATAATTTAGTGAAAGAAAAACCATAATCAAAATATGTTGGCTGGTTAGGAACGAATACTACGTTAGACACACCCAGATAGGAAAGATGTTTTCTTCAAGGCTGTCAAATACAAATAGCTGAAACACTAAGAATGTAACATTTATATAATTCTTGATTGTGTCATGGTTCTTCTTGCTATAGGTGCTTTATTATATATATATGTGTGTGTGTGTGTGTGTGTGTGTGTGTGTGTGTGTGTGTGTGCAATAATATAAATGTATATGTAAAAAAAGAAGTGTTTAAAATCAATAAACCAATAAAACAGAAATAAATAAATAAAAACAAAATATGTTGGATGGAAAAATTTAATAAAAATGGATGTGTGATTGTGTGTGTGTGTGTGTGTGTGTGTGTGTGTGTGTGTGGGTGTGTGGGTGTGTCTGTGTGTGTGTGTGGGTGTGTGTTTGTGTGCGTGCATGCGTGCATGGGCGTTTGAGTGCAACCTGTGTGGAATTTGAAGAAAATTTGTAGGATTCAGCTCTTTCCTAAATGTGGTCTTTATGGGTGAAATTCATTCAGGCCTATGGGCACACACGTTTACCCTTTGGGGCATCCAGCTGGGTCATCTTTTTGAAAAAAATATTCTTTCGATTTCCCTAATAAATATTAAAAATTTCATTCAAAACTCATGAGAAATGTGCCTTTTTTCATGTCTGTTTTGATTTTAACAGAGCCCAAATTTTCATTGATTTTGTTATTGTTTTATCAATAAGCAAATTTTTTATTGGTTATGTGTTTTACTGTTCCCTGAGACTAAAGCCATGTAAGTATTTTATACCACTTAGTGTAATCACATAAGTTCATTATGCACGTGTTATACAAAACGTTATTCATATTTAGTCTTTAAAGAACAAATTATTCATTTTCTAGAATCACCTTTTTAAAAAGTCTTTTACTATAGTTGCTCATAAATTAAGGCACAAGACTTGTTAGTAAACTTTATTTTCTTACAGTATTGCAACTCTTAAGGAAATAGACAATTTTAAGTTGTTATTTTTGCATGTTTTACATAATATTGTTTCTATAATATAGCATTGTTTTATTAAAATTATGAATATCTGGTTATTATGTCTCCTTTAACGTGTTCATGATTGCAACCAATAATTTCAAAAACTCTCATTTTAATGATCATAAAACTGAATGGCTGACTTTAAGTTGTTTTTTAACCAGTGATTTTTTTTATGCAACTGTATTTTCTGCCTGAAATCCAGAGTGAACTATCTCTTTATTGTTATATGAAATGTTCCATCAATGGATTCTTTGCAAATGAAATGCAGAATTAATGAATGAGACAAGCACTGGATTTTTAGAAAATAAGTGCTGAAACACAAAGCTTATAAAAGGGTATTGTAAGAAAATTGAGTCCGTATTCCATTTTACCCTAAGCTCTATTTAGCAAGACTTTGTTTTATTGCTATGCAATTCAGCAAGCATGAGTAATTTCTCCATCAATTCTTTTATCTAGTGGCAACATAAACACTCACACTTTCTGAAATAAAGGAATTGGAGTATGAGGGTTTCTCCATCCAAGCATCTATTTTTAAGGTTGTGTCAGCATTTCCATTATATATCCAGTTTCCGGAAGTTTATAACTTGCAGTAAAAACTAACCCTTGGGTTGAATCTTTACTTACAGAGGTATTTTTCAGAGCAACTTATGGAGACATAGCTCAAAGACACCCCATTTCTGCTAATAGAAGCCAGGTCATGAATCCCTTTTTGGCACATTGAACAGATTTATCCTGTAAGTTTTCTACCTGTGGAAAATTATTTTTTATCTGAATGGGAGAAGTGTTTTGGGTTGAGATCTGTAGAACTATAAAATGTGATGCCTGTCTGATGCAGGTATGAATTTGCAGTGGCTTGCCAATGCCTGTAGCAAACATTTAGCTATTTTTTTCCCTTACAAATCTGACCTTGGAAAATATAAACTAGTTATTTTTAAGTGTAATTAAAATTGCCTTGTTAATTTTCTTCAGATATTTCAAATATTACTTTCTGACACTTAGAATTAGAAAATAATTAAATAACAAAATAGAATTAAGACTCATTAATTCTACCTAGTCACAGAGGAAGAGGACACAGGCAGCCTATATTAGGTTTTGTAGTCTGAAGTCAGATGTTAGGGGATGAGGTCTCCTGCTTTCTGAGGACCAGGCACAGAGGGAGGCCAGATGAGGGAAGGTGTAACCTAAAGGCAATGTAGGGAGGAGGTTACAATCAGGTTGTTAAGTGAACAAAATAAAACTAAAAACAAACTCACCTCCATCTTTAAAATATATAGATAGTTTGCAGATAATCTTTATAAAGTATTATGAAAAACAAAGAAACAAACCATATTATATTTCACTTAAATAGTTACTACTTAACAACAATAATATGCATATATATGTATATTAGTTTCTATGTTATGTACAAAATATATTTGTGTATAATTAATAATTAGAATTAGATCATTTTTATCTCTATCAAAGTAGAATTGTGTACTTATAATATAAATAATACAAGAGGAATTTTTGGGAGATATTAGTTTTAATGATGGAAATGTTTCTATAGTTACATAAAGTATTGTTTTTAAAAGTTTATTTAATAATTACTTTCATATACATACTTTGATCATTTTCTTTCTCTTCTGCCAACTCTTTCACAATCCTTCCCAAATCCCTACCCACTCAACTTCATGTTATTTGTTTTTTTCTCTAAAACAAAAAAAGAAAACAACTAAAAGTAATAAGAACAATATTTAAAATAAACAATCTAAAAAGCAAAATCAATCAAACAAAATATATCAAAGCAAAAGGTATATAAAAATACACGGAGTCCTTTTTATGTTGTACAAATATTCCCGGGCTTGCCCTATGTTGCTCTATATGGTGACATTCCCTGGAGAAACCTGATTTTCATTCATTCAACCCTCATCAGAGAAGCCTCTTTTTTCAGTAGACAATAATTAGCACAGACATCCATAACTGAACAATGATTCACATGTGAATTTGCAGACTGTGAAACCATGTGACAGACCTGCACAGTGTCAAACAAAAAAGAATCTCAAAGGAGAAGGAGAATTGGACACAAAATATACCCAAATATAAAACTGTTTGCAATAGATGCATAAATTATTTGCATATAACTTAAACTAACACACATTTTAGTGAAACTTATTTTATTTGTCCATACTCATCCATTTACTAATATGTAAAAGAATTTACTAAAGAGAATTTACAAAAATTAAAGAAGTTTGAAAGAAATAAATTTACTTAGCACTAACAATTTCTTAGTACATGTTTTGGAAGTAAACTCTAGTTTCCATAATCCTGATGAAAAGTGGTTAAAGCTTAAACTCATGTGTGGCCAAGCAAACTTTAGGTAACAAATGAAAGTTTGTACAAAATGAATGTTTAGAAATAAAAACAAACAGAAACACTGCAACTTTCTTTACTCCTTATTATGTATTTTAGGTTAATATTTGTACCAACTGTACACAATAGTTTTCTTCAGCTTGTTTGTAGCACACTCCTATTATCAGCAATATGTTCTGCATCAGGAAGTGACACATAAGATAAACACAATGTGCAAGCTATTTAAATGCCAGTGCAGACTAGCAGAGTGCATATCTGAGCCTTCCAATTGAACTTTTCAAACAAATGCAGCAGTCATTTAAGAAATATTTACTTAAACTAGGTGAATTATACTCAAAGAGAATAACTACAATTGTTTGCCACTTTTACTGAATTTTAACTGACACTCCTAACTATTTATATAGCAGAAGAGTCAAATTGCACCACATTTCCATACCTTACTCTTCTTTTTGCACAGTCTTTAAATTTGTGATAATATCTTGACACAAAAAGGTAGATTATGTTATCAATAATGTGGTTTCATACACCATTGGAGAGGATAAGTATTTTCTATTTCTTTCTGTCCTTTTCTTGTTTAACACATGACACACACACACACACACACACACACACACACACACACACACACACAAAACCAACAACAACAAAATGAAATTTTATGTAAGAAAGAAGACAAATAGAAAACATTAATAGTAATGTTTATGCTTAAAGCTAGTTCCTGTCAACCACATGCTTTGCAGATCAAATGCTGCAATTTACTTTCACACTCATCTGTGTGTAATTGGTCTGCCAGTTGGTGTTTTCCATATTACCTTTACCCATTCACATCATAATCACTGGAAAATGTTTACCAGACCATCTCATCCAAGACACAAAAACATGATTGACACACAAAATTTGCTTTCACTACTATGCCAATATTAGTCTACAATCTGAAAAAAACCAGAAAACTCTGTAGTAAGAGAAAAAGCAGTAAAACAAAAAATAAAAAGTAAAAAATAAGTTTAACAATACTCTGAAATGTATAAAATGTTGTTGAAACAAAATATAATATTTCTATAATAAAAATATTTGCCCAAATTGAGTGTTCTTAATGAATTCTTAATTTGGAGTACAAATGATCAAACACGAGAACATCATGCTAACTGAAATAACCTAACAGAGAAAGACATGCATTATTTTTACTCTAATTATGCAACAACATAAAGCAAAATAAAGATGAGAAAGTAAAAGGGAGGCTCTCTTGGACTAGGGAGAGACTTGCAAAGAAAAAGTGGAAGAGGAGAGAGTGGAAAGAATAAATAAAATAAGATGCATTAATAGATTACCCAATTATACTTTTATATATTTAAAAATCATAGTGAGACCCTTTAATTATTAGCAACAAATTTTATTTGTATAATAAAATATATTATTTAAATATTTGTATTTGTATAATTATAGTCTTATGAAATTAAGTAAACAATAAATGTGGTCATGTGTTATAATTAACGCATAAAATTATTTTAAATTGTATGTTATAAATAATCAGAGTCTTTAACAAAGCCTCCTGGTATCAGTATCTTTACCTTTATTCATCTCTCTCTTCTTCCTTGGAAGACTTAAAAGAATTCTCTATATATCCTGATGGTCTTCTTTCTGCTTGTTTGCTTCTTTAATTTTTCATGATGCAATCTAAGGTAATGCTATAAACTAAACTATCATCTAAAAGAAAGTTCAAGTTCATTTCCCAATATTAAAGGATACAATAAATATATATAAAGGATATATATATTTGTATATGTATTAGTAGCAATAGCATATCTAGAGCCCTAATTTCAAGAGAGTCCTCCTTGGACTAAGGTTGAAATGAAAAGTTATACTACTAGCTTTAGAAAACTGTCCCTGTATGCTTTTGATACAGTCCAAAGCAATCAGTACATATGCCTTTTAAGGAATGCCAGGTTTTTTTTTTAAAGAGAGCAAAGTAACCTGATGTGATGGAACATAACAATAATCACAGCATAAAAGTATGAATAGGAATATCATAGGACTGTAGAGAGATATCCTTATCAGAAAATAATAATAAATAAATGGTATAGCAAGAGTTTTCACTGTTTTCTAAACTCATGAATATCCTGGTCAGAGGTTATTCATGATCAGAGAGGAGCAACACATCAATAACTACCTCTCCATATTAAGGAATCTATTAAAAGGAGGAAACACAGCTACATTTCATGGACATTGACTATAATTTTTCCATTAAATAGGCTCCAAATTTCAAGTAGCCTTTGTATCATAATTATATAGGCTTAAATAAAATAACATTTAACACCAATTTTTTTGTTCAGTCCTTAAAATAATGTGGCCTGAAATAACATGTGTTATAATCATAGAAGTTACTAGTAAATAGTAAATTTGATTTCATCAGCTGTTTTATGTGAGGAGATTAATCCTGAAAATGTGTCCTGTGCTGAGAATGTATAACCAGAAGTATACACATCTGCACATCATAACATCTTAATAATAGTTGTCTTATTCTTCTCAACAAATTGTTCATTATTATCTTATTTGATTTGTGGAAGCATCTGGTGTATTTTACCATGATATCTACTTTAAACATATTTCCATGCATAAGAATTTCCTTCTGATTTTCTCCCCAATTAAGTGCTCCTTCTTGGCCTAGTCACTGGCTTTTTGCCCACCTTTTCCATTTAAAATTCTCTTTCTTGCTTCCCGATCCTGGCTTTTATGGATAAAGCTGCTCAGAAGATAATTGAGCAAATGTTCTTGTTGTATGGTGGAATATATTTTGGGCATATGCCCAGGAGTGGTTTAGCTGGGTCTTGAGGTTGAATTATTCCTCATTTTTTGAGAGAGCAACAGATTGATTTTCAAACTGGGTGTACAAGTTTGCACTCCTACTGGTAATTGAGTAATTTTCCCCTTTCTTCACATCCTGTCCAGCATGTGCTGGCACCTGAGTTTTTTGTCCATTCGGATTGGTGTAAGATAGAATCTAATAGTCATTTTGAGTTGCATTTCCCTGATAACTAGGGATGTTGAGAATTTCTTTAAATGTTTCTCGGTCTTTAGATATTCCTCTGTTGAGAATTATCTTTTTAGTTCAGTACCCCATTTTTAAATTTAATTATTTGGTTTGGTGGTGTTTAATTTCTTGAGTTCTTTATATATTTTGGATATTAGCCCTGTCAGATGTAGTGTTGGTGACGATATTGTCCCAGTCTGTAGGCTGTCATTTTGTTCTGTTGACAGTGTCCTTTACCTTACAGACGTCTTTCAGTTTCATAAGGTCCCATTTATTAATGGTTGATCTTAGAGCCAGAGCTGTTGGTGTTCTGTTCAGGAAAGTTGTCTCCTGTGCCAATGAGTCTCAGGCTCTTCCCCTCTTTTTCTTCTAACAGAGTTAATGTGTCTGGTTTTATGTTGAGGTCATTAATCCATTTGCACTTTAGCTTTGTGCAGAGTGATAGATATATATCTATTTGCATTTTTCTACATTTAGTCATCCAGTTAGGCCAGCACTATTTGTTGAAAATGCTATCTTTTTTCCTTTGTATGGATTTGGCTTCTTTGTCAAAAAACAAGTGTCCATAGGTATGTGGGTTTATTTCTGGGTCTTTGATTAAATTCCATTGATCAACAAGTCTATTTCTATGTTAGTACCATGCTGGTTTTATTACTCTTGCTCTTCAGTACAGCTTGAGATCCGGGATGGAGATTCTACCAGAAGATCTTTTATTGTACAGGACTGTTTTAGCTATTCTGGGTATTTTGTTTCTCCATACGAAGTTGAAAATTGTTCTTTCATGGTCAGTAAAGAATTGTGTGGGTATTTTGATGGGAATTGCATTGACTATGTAGACTGCTTTTGGTAAGATGGCCATTTTTTACTATGTTGATTCTCCTGATCCACGAGCAGGGGAGATCTTTCCATCTTCTGAAATCTTCAAATTATTTCTTCAGAGAACTGAAGTTTTTTTTTTCTTCCTACAAGTCTTTCACTTTATTGGTTAGAGTTAAATCAAGATGCATTATATTACTTATGGCTATTATGAAGGGTGTAGTTTCTCTAACTTCTTTCTCAGACTGTTTTTAATTTGTATACAGGAGGGCTACTGATTTTTTATTTTTAGTTGATTTTGTATCCAGCCTCTTTGCCCAAGATGTTTATCAGCTGTAGGAGTTCCTTAATAGAAATTTTGGGGTCATTTATGTACATATTATCTGCAAATAGAGATATTTTAATTCTTTTTGTTTTTTAAATTATTTTTAATTTTTTTATTATTAATTTGTTCTTGTTACATCTCAATGGTTATCCCATCCCTTGTATCCTCCCATTCTTCCCTCCCTCCCATTTTCCCCTTATTCTCCTCCCCTATGACTGTTCCTGAGAGGGATTACCTCAAAGGTAAAGTCAACCAAGATATTTTAATTCTTTACATTACAATTTGTATCTCCTTGATCACTTTTAGTTGTCTTATTGCTCTAGCTAGGACTTCAAGAACCCTATTGAAGAGATGAGGAAAGAGTGGACAGCCTTGTCTTGGTCCCTTATTTCAGTAGAATTGATTTAAGTTTCTCTCCATTTAATTTGATGTTGGCTATAAGCTTGCTGTATATTGCCTTTATTATGTTTATGTATGTGCCTTTTATCCCTACTCGCTCCAAGATTTTTAACATGAATGGGTGTTGGATTTTGTTGAATGATTTTTCAGCATCTAAGGAGATGATCATGTCATTTTTTCTTTTAGTTTGTTTATATGATGAATTACATTGATGGAATATATATATATATATATATATATATATATATATATATATATATATATATATATATATTTAACCACTCTACATAAATGGGATGAAGCCTACTTCTTATGGTGAATGATAGTTTTGATGTGTTCTTAAATTCGGTTTGTGAGTATTTTACTAAGTATTTTCACATCAATATTCCTAAGAGAAATTGGTCTGAAATTCTCTTTCTTTGTTGAGTCTTTCTGTGGTTTAGCTATCAAAATGCCTGTCACCTCAAAGAATGAGTTTGGTAAAGCTCTTTCTGATTCTATTTTACAGAATAGTTTGAAGAGAAATGGGATTAACTCTTCTCTGAAGTTCTGCTTTAATTCTGTGCTGTATCCATCTGGTCCTGAGCTGTGATTTTTAATGACTTCCTTTTTTTCCTTAGGTGTTATAGGACATTTCAAATTGTTTACCTGATCTTGATTCAATTTTGGTAGTTGGTAGTTACCATGAAAATAGGTGTTTGAGCCAAAACAGATGAGGTAGATTTGCCACCCAGAGTTCAGAAAGATTGAGTGAGTTTATTCCAAATAAGTCTCTGATGATTAAAAATTTTATGAATACATGAGAACTGTTTGAAAAATATTCTACTTCTTCTGTATACACTATCTTAGAATATATAATTACTATTTCTATTTAATTTTTGAAGTACACATGTTTATATAGCCACAAAATTACATGTTAATAAAAATAGATTTTTCAGTAATTAGGATGTTTGCATTCTTCCTAATATCTGATTCTAATACTGATCCTAATTCAGGATCAGAAATTCACTAAAAATAATACAGATATACCCTACATTTCCCTGTGTGAACATGTGAAATTATTATAACTGATTTCAGTTAAGAGAAAAACTTAGATCCATCAAAAAATAAATTTGAGCTAAGTTTAAACTATGACATTAAAGATTAAATTCACTTTTAATTAATTTTAATATGATGCCCATATCATATATGTTTATTATCCTTCTATTTTTCTATTTTAATTGTTATCTGTTAATAATATAGTTATAGACAGATTTCACACATCATGTTAGTTTCATATTATTCTAATAATATATAAAGGCTCTCCTTTGTAAGCTTATATTACAATTTTGAAAATATTTTTGAGCATTAATGCTTCACAGATGTTTTAAAATTAATTACTTTTAGAAAATTTTACTGTAACAGAACTAATCTCTCTTATAAGTTTAATCTTTTCAGTAGTGACTTTAATAATGACATTTTAAGAGTCTTATTTAAAGACTGTATTTTATATTTTTTAGTATTATTACAAAATATTAATAACACTTTATGTGTAATATTAAGTCTACAAAATTATTTTACCATTTTCTGAATCAATTGTATTATTTTATATATAAACTTAAAACATGAGAATATTTATTATAAACTATCAAGTTATATTTATAATTATTGGAATGTTGTAAATTTCAAATTATTTTAAATATTTTATTATAAAGTCAAAATAATACACACACACACACACACACACACACACACACACACACACACACATATATATATATATATATATATATATATATATATGTAACAAATTACTGTGTAATAGTCATCATTTCATTATGATTAACACCCTTAAGGTACTTTCTTCTAATTTACTGATAATATAAATTTCTGTTAGTTACTCTGTCCTTTTTTGCCAGAAACTTATCAACTTATCATCCAATTAGTGATAATTTATTATCAATTGGTCAACGTTTCTTTAACTCTCCTTTTTTTTTTTTTTTTTTTTTTTTTTTTAGATCTTTAAATCCTTTGGTATCAATCATGTCTTTAAAGTCCCTAAGACTCTTTAAGATTCCTTGTATATATAACTAAACATTAGATTGTGGATGACTCTACAGCATATTGATTTCATTTCCATTGGATATGAACTGACTACAAGCATTGCTTTACCATATGGTAGCTTTTGGTATTTTTATTAATTTGCTGAGTAATATTAATATAGTTTTCCATAATGGCTATACTAACTGAAGTCTGTGCCAAAGGCATATAAGGGTTCTCTCATCTTCACCTTCTTTATTAGCACTTTTGTCTTTCTGATAATAATTTTTCTCACATAAGTGCTTCATATGTGTTGTTGTAGGGATGCGTGATGCTTAGCAGTTTTGTTCATATATGTGCTGGCTATTTACACATATATTCTTTTGAGTAATTTCAATTTATTTGGTTTTTATCAGGTAACTTAGAATATATGCTTTTTAGTATTGCATGGTTTTATCTCCTCTTGAGAAGCATGTAATTCAAAATATAGTTTGAACTTCTTCTCAGAAAGTTAGGTTTATAAACTTCTGAGAACAAGGTATTTGGTGTCATGAAATTTTCCTATGTTAATAATTTCTTTGTTTGGAGAATATGTCCAAAATATCTTTACCAGTTCAGTATCCTAAAGTATTTCTTACCGTTGTTTTCCTAACATAACATTATAGTTAAATAGTATCATCAATATTTATGTTTTTAACATATTAGTTACCTGAGTCTAGGGTTTTTTGTTTTTGTTTTCTTTTTTGGTTGTTTTGTTTTGTTTGCCTATGTAGACACCTACTTTTCCCAAAAAAAATATATTGATACTGATTGATCTGAGCACATTTGTTAAAAGTCAATGGAATGTAGACGATTGAAATGACTTCTATGTTCCCCATTAAGCTCTATTTTTCTTTGTCTTTTTAAAATTCAATACCACACTGTTTTTAATTTTGCCACTTGAAGTTGTTCTAATCTAATGCTTCTACTTAATTATTGTCAATGAATGTAAAACATGCTCTACTCAGAATTTAATTTGAGCATCTTGACTCTTGCTTTTTCACATTGTATTTTTTTTTGTTTTCATCTTCCACGATGTTTACTTCTTAAGATGAAGTCAATATTTTCCACATTGTTGAGGCCTGCATAATAGAAGGTCTGCTAATAGTGGGTTCTGTGGATTCGGGCTTATAAAACTTGACCTGCTATTTTCTCTTTTTTACCTCTGGTTCTTCAATCTTCATCAAACTAGTTGCATGAATTTACATGCACTTTCTTCTCATCGAAAGGATTAAGATATTCCTGGGTCTTTCAATTATAAAATTGAAAAATAGTACAAAGCACAAATCAACACTGAGAAAATGTTCTGTATTTTTGAAAATGCATGTGGAAAATAATTGCATTATTTTTTTCTATATAGACGTTTTGGCCCATAAAGCTCACAGTAACACATGTTCTGCTAATTTGTAATTTAGCACTGCTTAAATTAGGATAGACTTTCCATTCGAAGGTAAAACAGTAGCTTGTTATCCCAAACACATTCAAGAGGTCTTTATCTTTTCTCATAGTAGCATTTTGCCTTTGTATGTATTTTTTGTTTCATTTATTTATTTTTGATTTTTTCTCCTTTATTAATTTATTCTTGTTACATCTCAATGGTTATCCCATCTCTTGTATCCTCCCATTCTTCCCTCCCTCCCATTTTCCCCTTATTCCCTTCCCCTATGACTGTTCCTGAGGGGGATTACCTCCCCCTGTATATGCTCATAGGATATCTAGTCTCTTCTTGGTAACCTGCTGTCCTTCCTCTGAGTGCCACCAGGTCTCCCCCTCCAGGGGACATGGTTAAAGTTGAGGCACCAGAGTATGTGAGAAAGTAATATCCCACTCTCCACTCTACTGTTTTGTATGTATTTTAATGGATCCTTTTTTTCTTCAAAATCTTCATTGCTTGTATTCTTATACATTATTTATCTATTTGTTATGATCACATGAATTAAAGATACAACAATCGTTCTTTACGCTTTTTCTTGAATTGAATGTATAACAATGTTTATGCATAGTTTATTGTAAGGTGTTTTTGTCATGATTAGGAGTATTTTAGGTGGCAGGAAATTAATGTAGTTGATATGTCTTCATTTTTTATAATCAATGTGTTTTTTACTGGGGACATATTGTTATTCATATTCTTTCAGTGAAGAAAAATCATGTTTAGAACTGTGTTTTCTAACAGAATCATATTCATGTAAATAATTGTGTATGTGCATTATGTATATATAAATATTGTTGTGGAGAAATGTATATATGTGTCCATGTATTTATAATACATATACGATATAACTTTTAAAAAACATCTTTTATTTTGTGATTATAGTGTAGTTACATTATCCAGCCCCTGTTTTGTTTTTTGTTTTTTGTTTTGTTTTGTTTTGTTTTTTTCTTTTCCAAACCTTCCAATGTAAGTCTCCCTGCTATTTTCAAGGATTTTAACAGAGAAATCCTTGGAGGCCTCAACAGTGCATAAAGAACTACATGTAACTGAAATGCTGAGAGCCAGAGAAATATTCTTCCCCAGGGAACAGCACACATTACCTGGGTATATTCAAATGCTCAGCCTCTTTGAACAGATAAAAGTAATGGTTTCTGTAAATTTTAATAGCTACATGAAATGACTGAAAATATTTATCAGTTTTACAAATATTTTATATTTTTACTGAATTTGAAAATGTACTTTATAAACACTTTGTAATAGTGCAGTTGGTCATTCCACAAAATAAGCACCACAAAACAAAATGCTTCCTTAAAAATTTTAATAGAACAATTTGATATCAGAATGTAAACTAATGCAATCATTTTGAGAATCACTTTAGTATGACTGGAAAGAATGTCCTTGTTTCTGCCAGAGACAGAATTCTGCCTAAAAATGGGCAAGCAGAGTCTACAGGCAAACTCTGCTCAGACAGGTAAGCAAATTCTCAATAGTTCCTGCCTCACAAATATGTCTTTCAGAAATATTGGGCCAGAAGGCTGCAGATGATGCTCCATTTTAGAGAGATTTGTGTGACTGTTCCGGAAGCAAACTGTCTCTGTCTTCTCATTTGGGAAGTTGCTAACCTACACTCCCTGTTTACTAAGGAAACTTTTATTCCTTCTTAAGTCTCTGATGGGGTTGAAGACCAGATAGTTTAATTTTAAAATTAAGCTTAGTTGCTTAGGGGCTAATATGTTTTAAGGTCTAGATAGATATTTTAAGTTGATAATGATAAAATATGATAAATATTGATTTACATTCAGAAATTTAGACTCATGAAGATAATAAAGATGTTTTCTTTAATGTTGTCGAAGACAAATAGCCAAAATACTAAGAACATAGCATTTATATGATTCCTGATTGTTTTGTGGTTCTTCTTGTTGAAATTTATTGTATATGTGTGTGATAATATAAATGTATATGTAATTTTTAAAACATTTAATAAAAAATTTAAAAACAGAGAGAAATTCTATGCACATACTTACAAGAGTAGACTCTGTTTTTAGTTGTAATAGTGAATATTTAAAGAAATGACAAGATAGACAGCCTGTCATGGCAGTAGCTTCTCCAGTCTGTACAGAGACATGGAAAAGAATGAACAGCGTGTCTGTTTCTTACTTGCGCTGAGAGGGAAGACTGCTGCAGAGATCATGGCCTAGGGCATGTCTATATGTATGCCAATTAATTGGAAAGAGAATATGTGAAATTTCCAAAGTTAACAAAGAATTCCAAACGAGAGTATTGTCACTAAACCTGCACATTTGCTCATAAGCTTCCTTTACTGATCATTTGATTTAATTGATTTTCTCCATAAAAATATTTATTTGATAAACTCTGAAGGTTAAATTGGCTAATTTAAATATCTCAGTTCATAACTGAACTCTACATTTTGGCTTTATTCATTAAACCAAGTTTAATGTAAGGGTAAGGAAAATTACTGATCAATGTGGTATTTTCCTAGTGCAGATACTAACATTTAAGAGTTCACAAAAATGAGTAGTTACTTTCAAACCTGAACTTGTCACAGTTTTGTTCACTGTGATGATGTGTTACTGTTTATTTGATGTTAATGAGTTCTACATAATTCATATTGTTTTGCTGTTGTTGTTTTTTTGTTTTTGTTTGTTTGTTTGTTTTTGTTTTTATTGAGACAGGGTTTCTCTGTTTAGTCCTGGCTGTCCTAGATTCACATTGTAGACAAGGCTGGCCTCAAACTCACAGCAATCCACTTGCCTCTTCCTCCCCAGTGCTGGGATTAAAGGCGTGCACCACCACACCCTGCTTTCACATTGGTAAAGGATAAGGTACATGATTTTTGCCTGTGTAACCTTTTGGTTACAATGAGTGTATTAAAATAGGCATATAATGAGATGAATAAATTGAAATATATACAAATATCTAAAGTAACAATTGGGAGATGTACTCTGAAATAAAACTCATAACATTTCTCTTAATAGTAAGTTATTCCTGACAATAGCTGTCCTGTTTGCATTGTTACGCATTAGTTCAATGTTGGACTTAACTTTAAATTGACACAAATGTATCACATTCTCTGTGATGTATGAATACTAACAGTGATGGATCACAAAGCACATAAGCACATGTGCATTGTTATATCACTGTGTCTTTACCACAGAAGATTAGTATATCCTTTCCAAGGTGTAAATGATGCTGTCATGTTAGTTGTACAAGAACATAATTGTCTTTTTATTCAAAATCACTTAAAGAATCAACAAAGGGAATTGTTGCCAAGAATACCAAAGAAGGCACGTAATATGTACAGAGTAAAGTATAAAAGCACAAACACTTTAGCCGGTATTCACATATATATTCACCTTTAAATGTTATTTTTACTCAAGAACAATAATTTTCCCTTTAAATCTGATGTCAAATAATACAACCACAATCACAACCACACATTACCTGTTCATACATCGCACTGTGAATGGCTAAGTAGATAGACTCAAATTTTACCTCTGTTCATTAACCTTCAGTTTTGCTGACATATTGACTGACATATTATTACAGTTCGCTACATTTCTGCCAACATGCTTTTCTGCAGCATAACGAAAAGTTCCATCTTAAGATGTATGAAGCAGTAGATACTGCATATTAACCTGGTGCATTAGTATATCACATGTGGGTTATGAACACACTATATTCTACACCAAAACTCGGAGTTGTATGATTAGTGGTGTGATTCAAAAATTACACACATATCATCAGTGACCACATCTTACCAAGAGACATATAAAAAAAATCTAAAACTTACAGTATTAGTATGGCTTATTGTTAGACTATACCCCTGCCATTGATGACGAGGGACATTGTTATATTTTGAGTTCTATATAAATTACTCATGAAGAAATGAAGGAGTTAAGACAAGCTTAATTTTTAGTATTTGTTATACATAAATGGGACATTGACTTGATTATGAATATGTGATACAGACAAGGCAAATAATGATATTTATATTGTGTGATAAAACAACTTTGAAAAGGAAAGTCTGACATTAGCCTTTCTTTGCTTCTATGATGTAATTTGAACTGCTCTGCCAAGCATTTCCAACCATGAGAGACTAGAATTTTTGAAATATGAGCACAGTAAATATTTCCTCCCTCAATTTTTTTATGTCAGTCATTTTGGTCACAGTAATAAAAAAAGTAATAAAAAAGTAATTTTATGACTACCATACATTCATACTGTATACATGGGACCCAGGGAGCTACTGTTTACTTACACTAAATTCCTCCATTTGACACTCTCTTGACTTAGTTGCAGAAACTATGTAATCAAGGGGATAGTTTGCCTTGTTCTAAACATATGATCGTCCTACTGTTAGCAATGTATTTTACGTGGTAGGCACCTGTTATATAAATACAATACTAGAACAAAAGGAAAACCAAGGAGCCTTGTATAGAACAAACAGAGAAACACTACAGTGAAAAGCATTACAGGTAAGGTTTTCTTATTCTTTCTCCCATATTTCATTTTCAAAAATAGATTATGACATCAAACATTGTATCTAATTTTCCCATTTAAAAATGTCAAGAAATATTTTATCATATTTTATTATCATGTTTTATGTTGATAACTTAAATGCCAATTTTAAATGCAGTCAAGGGGAGATTTTTCCATGTCTTAAATATGTGACATTTCCACTAATACCCTAACAAAGTGTTTTAAGTGGTAGGCACATGTCATATAATTACACTCCCCAGAACAAAAGTACTGAAGGACTGAACAGAAAAGGAAATGTGTCCTGCTTTAGAATTCCTGTGCTGCTTGTAAACTTGTCTATGCATGGTTGTACATAGCAAGAAAGAACTTAAGCAACACATGAATGAGATTTCTCCATGCTGATGCCTTATAACAGCCATGGATATTTCCTCAGGTAGAGCAATTAAATCAGGGGAAAAAAAACGTGCTCATAGTATGCTTGCATTTGTGTCCCTTTGAAATTGCATGTTGGGTCTAGTGAACAAATTGCATTATTTCAGTAAGGGAAGTTGCTAAATTTCCTACATATTTCAAATATATTCACTATCATGAAGTATTAAAAAGTATGTTAATTCATGGATGAAAATGTTATTTGTTTTGAATACTGTTTGATATATTTTAATGAATTATCTTTGACCAGAATTATAGAATGTCAATACTTAATTTTACTGAAGTATAATCCTTTGACTTAATTAATTAGTTGATATTTCATGTTTATATGTACAGATACATGTATGTGGGTGCAGTTGACACCCCTGTGTGCAATTTATTTTGGATACCTTTTTTTACTATCTCCCACTTTATTTTTGAAACACAGTTTCATATCAAATATCAATATCACGATTTTGGCTAGATTGCCTAACCAGTGTCATGTTTTGTCTTCCTGTCTACTCTTCTGGGTTACACATGTGCACGACTATGTAGATATTCACAGCAAACTCTAAATCTTATGCCCACAGCCAGGTATCATTTTCCCCAACAAACCATTTGTCATTCATAGTTATTTGGATACAATTCACATTGTTGAAAAATGATTCAAGTTGATGCTGAGACACCTAGGCAAACATTAGGGTGGATCACAGAGACGCTTACAGAAGTGTTGGGGAGGAGAAGGGGCTAGAAGGGTCAGGAGCTACACAAGGAGACTAGTGGAGCCAAGGAAGCCAGGCAGAGATGGGGGATGCTGCAGAGACGGATGCACCAACCAAGGACGATGCATGCTGAGGACCTAGACCTTCTGCTCAGATGTAGTAGATAGGCAGCACAATCTCCTGGTAGATCCCATGAGTAGGGACTGCTTCTGACATGGACTTTGACCTCTTTATGTTGACCTCTTCTCCCTGGTAGGGCAGCAGCCAGGCAACAAAGGAAGAGGATACAGGCAGTCCAGATGAGACGTGATAGGCTGAGGTCTGATTTTAGGAGAGGAGGGCTCCCCTTCCAAAGTACTAGGGGAAAGAGAGAGGCGCATATGAGAAAGGGTGAGTGGGACTGAGAGGCAAATTGAGGGGGGCCTACAATCGGGATGTATAGTGAACAAATTTAAAAAATAAATCTTTAAAGAGAAAAAGTGCCATCTCTATATTTTAAATTTTGTACAAAATGTATTTAACTCTTTAGGTGTATATGTGTATTTGAGATGGGAGTGGTACGGGAAACGGAACAGAGGCTCTGAAACACAGTAGGAAATTTATGAAATCTATTTACCCAGCTCACAGATATTGTTAAACTATTGCATAAAAATACAGTTTATGAAATAATTGAGTAAGAATAGTGCAAGAATAAGTGATAATGCCTGCCAGGTCTTTCATTAACCACCTTGTACTTCACACAAATGCAGTTGGTTATCTCATTTGATTGCCTTAACTTTGTATTATTTAATTTTAAAATTATGTTTTCTCTCCTCTGTCTTGATTTATGTTTTTAGACAAAAATTTTATTATTAGATTCACCTTGAAAGGGGCAGAAAATAAAGAACATCTTTCCTTGTTGTAGGTACACATTCATCAATTTAGATGGCAATTTTATTGGAAATCAATAAAAAGAGAACGCAAAAATTTCAAAGCTTGTCAGCTAAATGGCTGCGAAGTTAGGAAGCTTAGAAAAATCACCCAATATGTGAATGCTGGCTAAAGTGAGTGAACTTTATTAAGATCCATTCCAAATACAGCTTACATATATTATGTAACAATTGATTTTGTTTTGTGTTTCCATTCTCCTTTACATCACTAATATTCTCCTTTGAGAAATAAGAGATAGTCTTCAAGTCTACATTAACATAATTTATGTTTTAAGTTCTTCTGGTATAATAAATCAGTACAAATTTTAAAACTATTAAAATATTGATGTTATAAACTAATTGCAATGTTTCAAAAGGTTCAGTTTTACTAATGAATCAGGGGAGTGGTAGTAATAAAATAATGGACATGAACCTGTCCATTTAGTGCTGATGGTGCATTGAAATTTAATTTAAATCTAATTGTAAACATAGCATATATTATAATTGTATGTGTATATAGTAAGTTATTTTTTGTTTAATTAGTAAAAATGCTAGACAGGTTAATATAACATTTATTCAAGGAACCACAAGGAAATATATCTTACTATAAGTTCATAAGAATGTGCTTGAAAATATTGACAAGATTTAGTTTAAATTGATCAACAAATAGCTTTAATTTGTACCTATTTCTATTATTCTTTTGAGAAAACAGTATAATTACATAAAGAGATAATATAACTGTAGTATGATTACATCATATCATTTCTTCCTTTATTTTCATCTTTTAAAGCCCTTCTATGTACATTACTTTGATCTTTAAAATTTTTGGCCTCTTTCATTCATTAATATATATATATATATATATATATATATATATATATATATATATATATATATATTCACAAATATAGCTTGATCAATTTATGTAGTGTCACTTCTATGCATATTTTCCATTATTATATTTAGAAGTTTGTTTTCTATATATGAAGAATACTTTTATAGTGTTGCTATTGATGAATATTATCATGCTTACCATAACTTCATACATTCATTATGCTTACTGAAAAAGATAAACAGTAACAACATGTCTTACACAGAAGTGTTTACATGTAATAATAATGCTCTTTTAAGCATAACTCAGTGGGATAAGAAAAATATTTTCAAAATTAGTGGGAGCTAAAAATACAGACATTTGTGATCTTGAACCTCCAGTGTTTCTTTGTAAAAATTTCATGCAAAAAGTAACATGGAAATACTTCAATTGTCATGAAAGATACTGTTAATAATATTTAATTTTTTATGTATTTCCTAAGGGCCTGTCTAGTCCAATGGGTTCTTTATATTTCTCATGTTAGTTAATCTTTGAATTTCAAAGGAAAGATGAGAAATATAAATAGAATAAACAAGGATAGCAAAATATTTAAATTGTGGTTTCTCTACCTCCCATTTGTAATATTATCATGGAGAGAGTAGAGGGGAATTGAGTGTACTGGTCTCTAGAATACAATAGATCACATTTATGCTTGTACATCCTGTATGCCCCTGATTCTTGAGTCCAGAAGCAGATGTCAGGTCCCTTAAAACTAGAAGAGGGGGAGAAAAGATTACAGGAACCAGAGAGATCAAGGACACCAGAAGAATGAGGCCCATAGAATCAACTATGAGCAAGGCTCATAGGGACTCACAGGAACCAAAGCTGTAATTGGCCATCATCCATAGATCTTGCATGGGTCTGAGCTTGGTCCTATGCATACATGGTGTGGTTGTTTATCTCAGTATTTGTAGAATTCCTAACAACAAGAGTGTGAGGATGTCTGACTCTTTTGCCTGCTCTTAGTACCCTTTTCCTCCAACTGGAGTGCCTCATCCAGCTTTAATATGATGATTTGTACCTAGTCTTGTTGGTTCTTGTTGTGCTGTGTTTGGCTGATATCACTGGGAGGTCTGCTCTTTTCTGAAAGAAAAGAGAATAGCAGTGGATCTGAGGAAACAGGGGGAGAGGGGGGAGGAGTGGAGAGAGAGGAGGCTCAAGTTGGCATTATTGTATGATAGAATATTTTTTTAAAAAAACAAAAAACTGGAGCTATTGAAAATTGTGAGCTTTTGTGACTATTGGAACTCAAATCTGTGTCATCCTGAAGACAATCAGGTGCTCTTGACCACTGAGCTATGTCCACAGCTGATGAGATGTGATCCCAATAGGGCACAAAATAACTAGTATGCTGAAATATATTGGTGTTATTTTATTTAACACAATTTTATGGAAAATTTTATTAATTATAATCACTGAAGTCTGTTGACTGGTCACGTAGGCAGATAATATTCTGGTGAACAAAAGTGGCAGAAAATTTAGATCATAAGACATAGTCAATGTATTTAAAAAATTCATATCCAAATTCGATGTTTGCAGTATGATGTTAAGTTTAATGTCAATTAAAGAAGACATCTTGAGATTCCTTTATAAGGTGATGTAATACTAAAACCCCTACCCAGATCTAGCCAATGGGCAGAACATTCTCCACAGTTGAGTGGAGAATGGGGTATGACTTTCACACATACTCTGGTGCCTCATATTTGACCATGTCCCCTGGAGGGGGAGACCTGGTGGCACTCAGAGGAAGGACAGCAGGTTACCAAGAAGAGACTTGATACCCTATGAGCATATACAGGGAGAGGTAATCCCCCTCAGGAACAGTCATAGGGGAGGGGAATAAGGGGAAAATGGGAGGGAGGGAAGATTGGGAAGATACAAGAGATGGGATAACCATTGAGATGTAACAAGAATAAATTAATAAAAAAATAAAGATTTCACTTGGCATGAATTTCTTTTTATATATATTAAAAATTTAAAAATTTGTTCATTTTACATCCTAATTATAACCCTCCCCCTCATCTCCTCCCAGTCCTATTCCCACCCTTCCTCCCTGATCTCTCCCTCATCCCATAGTCCTTAGAAAGAGGGAACCCTCCTTCCCTATCATCTGGCCTTAGCCTATCAAATCTCATTGGGACTGCTTGTATCCTGTCTATCTGTGGTCAGGCAAGGCTGCTCTGCCAGGGGGATGTGATTAAAGAGTGAGCACTGAAGTCGAGGTCAGAAGTAGCCTGTACTCCCCATATTATGGGACCTCCAAGGAGACTGTGCTGCCAATCTAATTCTCTTACATAAAGTGGACACACTTATTTGAAAAGAGAAGTGAAAGTTGGCCCTGTTTGTTGCTCTCCTCATTGATCACTTGGACTTAATAGGCTGGGGCCACTTTGTAGGGAAGGACGCCTCTCCCTTTTTGAGGACTGGGGTTAGGAGTTAGGAGGAAGAGGGAGGAAGGAGGAAAGGGAGGGTCTACAATGGGAAAGTAAGTGAATAAATTTTTGAAAGCCTTAAAATATTAAAGAAAAGAAAAGGAGTTGTTCACTGAAGTAAATTGAGATGATCAATACCAACAATGAAGGTTTGATTTTGAATCAAAATTTAATGTAAAGAGAGGATCCACATTTGTAAAAAGAAGTGAGGACTCATATTAATCAGTCATTATCATCTTTGTTCCATTTATTTCCATACTGTCAGTGTGCCAAGAGCTTACAGTGCTAAGATCCAGCATTAGAAAGGTTTACGACCTACAGCTTTAAACCTTAGGCTTACGTTTAATTAAGCTTCTTGTTTTAAGGAATATGGGGAGGGTCTACAATCACTAAAATAAAGTTTTATTTTAACAAAAATATCTTTGACTGTATTTTACAAATGTTATATTATTGAGGCTTATTACATAAAGGGAAATAGCTAATCTGAGCTTTAAATTTTACAGTTCTGTTCTGTGAAAACTGCTACTGCTTTAGAAAAAAAACAAAAACAGGTGACAAAGATCTACAAAGTCGTCATGTACTTTTATAGTAATACTCATATCTCAGTAGGGAATACTAAAATACAATATTGATAAATGCACTCATAAATGATAGGCATGCTAAACTGAAATCATTGCTAATGATACTTAAAGAACCAACCTTATACTGTTAACAAGGAAACAACAAACAAAGTGATTGTTTGGCACATTATTATGCTTGCTGATCTAATAGCTGGCTCAGGGTAAACCTCAACTTTAATATCATTTTGACAGCAGTTCATAGTTCTCTTGTGCTAAGTTGTCAATAACAATCTAGAAGTCCACTAACACTCCAAAGAAAAAATGAAAATCAAAATTGTCATATCATTTGTTTCCAGGTAATCATTAATTTCAACGATGCCACGAAACTATCTGCTAATTTTCTTGAGGAATCCACATTAAAATTATGAACAATATATGAAGTGTAATTAATTGGAGCTATTTGTTTACATCATTACAGTCAGTTGAATTTTGAATCTGAACATGCCATTGATTTATATCCCAGTGTTTTCCAAATAGATGTCATTAAATGTACTGTACATATTATATTTAGACATATAAAAATATACACATATTATAGAGTATTTATCATTCTTGAAATGTGATTATGTCATGACAATTCAAAGTACTCACTTGCACCCATTTCCAAATGGTGCATATTAGAAGGTCTCTGTTTTTAAGTAATAGACACTAGAATGTGATGTCATCTTAAATATTAATTAATTCTTCACATATTAAATATTAATGCAGCATTTCAGTATTAAGTATTCTTGTTTTTATATATTTGTATAAAAATTTATTAAACTCATAAACATAATGAAATACATATTTTATTTTATATGAACTAACCAAACATAAATGATTTAACAATGAGATATCAGTTTCATTTGTCTTTAGTGTTATTGACCTTCTGTTGTAAACATATATAGGTACACTCAGAATATTTGTTTTCAGGTTATCCCGTTGATAGCCAAACTCATATATGTTTACATTACCATAATATTTACATTTAAATTAAACACATATTTTACATAACTTAAGTAAAATCTAGGCTTCATATGACACCCCTACTGGTGGATAGTTACATTACAATTATTTAGGAAATAATGACACGGCACAAGAGGTAACTGGTCTTAGTAAAATTATGTCATGGCCAATTGTGTTTGATATTTGCACATATTTCTAATCACAAAAAACAGGAGATAGAAGCAAGTGCATTGCAAGCTTGAGGCAATCATAGATTTCATGGAGATTTCTAATCAAGCTAGTGTGATGTTTTGAGGCTTTATGCCCAAGAATTAAGAAAAACAAAATAAAATTTTCATCTACAGTTGTAGATTTTGACATTAGTGGGCTGACTAGAAGGAGGTATGCTCCCTTCTGGTAAAGATTTGGGAAACTCTAGAATAACTTCACCATACAAATCGGATATCCTGCAAGTATTTTAATCCAAAGTATGAGGCAGGAAATGGACATTTTTCTTGCTTTTGCACAGATGCCAAAAAGGAAGTAAATTTGAATAAGCAAGTTAAAAAATGTATTGAAATTATATTTATTCAAATGAAAATGAATGAAGCAGATGCAAAATATCCAACTTCATGCTTTCCAAAATATGAAGTACAACATTGATTTTTAAAAAGTCATCTCATATTTAAAATTAAGTTTATGATATTCAGCTATATATTCATGATGTCTTTTCAAATTTTAACAAAAGGATCAATTTAGTTTAAAGATTGCTGTTCACTTACAGATTATTTGTGAAGTTTCCAAAGTATGGAGAAGAAAGTAGAACCATGTCTTCCTTCCTCGGAGGAAGTTAATGCTCTAAAGAATTTTTTGGGTAATGCCACAGTTTTTTTCTCTCTCTCCCTCTCTCTCTCTCTAGCTCAATAAGCTTATATACATAATAACCATAAATATAAAATAGCCATCTGGTTTAATATAATAAATTTAAAAAATACTCAAGTTCTACACTCTGGAAATGTATTGCAATTATATTGCTTGAATTTGTATAATTAACTGAACTCTTGAATAAATTTTACAGCTCTTTGATTATGTACAATGAAAGTAGGATGAAAAGACAAAGAGAAAATTTAAAAAAAGAAATGGAACCTATAGATATAGAAGTAATCATTTATATGTTCCCAACCAAAAAAGAAATAATAAAAAAATAAAATAAAACCAAGGGCCAGATGGTTTCAGCACAGAATTCTGCAAGACCTTCAAAGAAGAGTTAACACTGATACTCTTCAAACTACTCCAAAAGATAGAAACAGATGGAACATTACCAAATTCATACTATGAGGCCACATTCACACTGATACCTATACCCCAAAAACAACCAACAGAAAAAAGTTAAACTCAGACCAATTTCTCTTATGAATATTGAGGCAAAAATATTCAATAAAATACTCGGAAGATGAATACAAGAACATATCAAAGATAGAATTCACCATGATCAGGTCAGCTTCATTACAAGCTTGCAATGATGGTTTAATATATGGAAATCTATCAATGTATTCCAACATATAAACAAACTAAAAGAACCCCACATGATAATCTCCTTAGATGCAGAAAACCATTTGGCAAAATTCCAACACCCATTCATGTTTAAAGTTTTGGAGAGATTGGGAATACAAGGCACATACCTAAACATAATAAAGGCTATATACATCAAGCCAATAGTCAACATCAAATTAAATGGAGCGATACTCAAGGAAATTCCTCTAAAATTCGGGACTAGACAAGGCTGCCAACTTTCCCTATCTCTTCAAAATATTTCATGAAGTTCTAGCCAGAGCAATAAGGCAACAAAGGGAGATCAGGGGGATTCAATGTGAAAGGAGGAAGTCAAATTATCCTTATTAGCAGATGATATGATACTATATATAACTGACCTCCAAAATTCCATCAAAGAACTCCAATAGCTGATAAACACCTTCAGCAAATTGACTAGATACAAAATTAATTCAAAAATGTCAATAGCCTTCCTATATACAAATAACAATAATGCAGAGGAAGAAATTAGGAAAACAACACCCTTTAAGATAGCGGCAAGCAATATAAAATACCTAGGAGTAACTCTAACCAAGCAAATGAAGGACTTGTTTGAAATCAATTCAAATCTCTAAAGAAAGAGATTGAAGTTGACATCAGAAGATGGAAGGATCTCCTTTTTCGTGGATCGGGAGAATTAACATAGTAAAAACGGGCATCTTACCAAAAGCAATTTACAGATTTAATACAATCCCTATCAAAATACCTACACAATTAAAAAAATTGAAAGATCAATTTTCAACTTCATAAGGAAAATAAAAAAACCCCAGAATAGCTAAAACAATCATATACAATAAAAGATCCTTGGGAGGAATCTCCATACCCAATCTCAAGCTGTATTATAGGGCAAGAGTAATTAAACATCATGGTACTAGCATAGCAATAGGTTGTTTGATCAATGGAATCAAATAGAAGACCCAGAAATGCATCCACACACATATGGACATTTGATTTTTGACAATGAAGCCAATCAATGGAAAAATGATAGCATCTTTAACAAATGGTGCTGGTCTAACTTGATGTCTACATGTAGAAAAGTGCAATTAGACCCATATTTGTCACTATGCACAAAACTCAAGTTGAAGTGGATTAAAGACCTCCACATAAAACCAGAGAGAGTAAATGGGTTAGAAGAAAAGGTGAGGAAGAGCCTGGATCACATTGGCAAAGGAGACAACTTCCTGAACAGAACATCAACAGCCCAGGCCTCAAGGTCAACAATTAATAAATTGGACCTCATGAGGCTGAGAAGCTTCTGTAAGGCAGGAGACACTATCAACAGAACAAAGCGACAGCCTACAGACTGGGAAAAGATCTTCACCAACGATACATCTGGCAAAGGTCTAATATCCAAAATATATAAAGAACTCAAAAAATTAAACCCACCAAACCAAATAACCTAATTGAGAAATGGTGCTCCGAACTAAACAGAGAATTCTCAGCAGAGGAATATTAAATGGCTGAGAAATAAATGAAAATCTCAATGTCTTTGGTCATCAGGGAAATACAAATCAAAACGACTCTGAGATTCCATTTTATATCCATTAGAATGGCTAAGATCAAAAATTCAAGAGACACCACATGCATGGGGAGGATGTGGAGAAAGGAAAACTCTCCTTCATTGATGGTGGGAATGAAACCTTGTATAATGACTTTGGAAATCTATCTGGTGCTCTCTCAGAAAACTGGAAATAGGGCTTCCTCAAATGCAGCTATTCCACTCCTTGAAATATACCAAGAAAACTCTCCACCACACAAGGACATATGCTCAACCATGTTCAAAGCAGCCTTATTCATAATCTAGAACTTGGAAACAGCCTAAGTGTCCCTCAGTTGAAGATAAAGAAACTATGGTATATTTACACTATGGAATACTATTCAGCCATTAAAACAAAGAAATCCTGAAATTTATGGACAAATGGATGGGACTAGAAATGATCATACTGAATGAGTTAACCCAGAAGCAGAAAGACTCACAGGGTATATATTCCTTTATAAGCATGTCCCATGAAAATCTTCTATTACCAAAAATTGGGATAGATGTGAGAACATTCCCCTGGGACTCTAGGTAAGAAAAAATATAGGAGATGAGGAAATAGAAGGATCCAGAGTGTCCTTGAACCCTACAAGAGGAACATTGTGACTGGTGGATTAAGGGCCCAGGGGGGCCTGCTAAAACTATTTTTTCTTCCTTTATCATTCTTTATTAATTCTTTCATATTACATCTCAATTGTTATCCCCTCCCTTGTATCCTTACATTCCTCCCTCCCTCCCTCTTTTCCCCTACTCTTCTTTCTTATGACTGTGACTGAGGGGGGCTTCCTCCCCCTGTATATGCTCTTAAGGTATCAAGTCTCTTCTTGTTAGCCTGCTATCCTTCTTCTGAGTGCCACCAGGCCTCCCCATCAAGGGGATGTAGTCAAATATGGGGCACCAGACTTTGTGTGAAAGTTAGTCCCCACTCTCCATTCAACTGGAAAATGTCCTATCCATTGTCTAGATCTGAGTCACTAACAAAGGACAATACTTTTAGTAAATATCAAACCCCTACTCTGATCTAGCCAATGGACAGGACGCTCTCTACAGTTAGTTGGAGAGCAGGGACTGATTCTGATATAAACTCTGGTGCCCCATATTTGACCACCTTCCCTTGGTAGGGAGGTCTGGTGGAACTCAAATAAAGAATAAGCAGGCTACCAAGATGAGACTTGATAGCCTATGACTTTATGTTGGGGCAGGAGGTCCCTGTCGGTCCTAGACCTAGTGGAGGGGAATAGAGCGCAAGCATGAGGAAGGGAGGAATGGGAGGATATTAGTGATGGGATAACAATTGAGTTGTAGTCTGAATAAATTAATTAAATTAAAAAATTGAAAAAAGAAAAGAATGAGGTGAGAGAAAGTAATAAAATATTTTTGGAAATAGAAAAGCAAGAAATGTGTGATTAGAATCTATTAATCTGCTTCATCTGCTTATTACTAGAAACTGGGATTATCAGAATAGATTGTTTCAACTAAGAAACAGCCAATTTGACATAAGTTGTGTTTGAATATACAGTTGAAATGAAAATGAAAAATACTTTTGAATGTAACTAAAATACCAGTGGAAGAAAGGTTCCCAGAGATAGTTTCCTTATTTGGAAAATTAGAACTCCATAATGTTAAAGTTTGCAAAAAAATAGAATAACAGTACATCTATAATCATTTTGTAATTATTAAATAAAACATACTAGAAGCATTTATATAGAAAATTATGCCATCTATAAAGATATGTAAAGTGAAATATTAATCAATATCCTGTTCTAACATAAGACTCTCTAACATGACTGTAACTTACTTGTAAACACACACATATGTACAACACAAACATACTCACACATACATACACATCTGTACTGTACAGTACAGTACAGTACACATTGTACTGGCTGTCAAGGAAAATCTGGAGCTCATTAGAACAAGACATCTTTTGGAAATTGACTGGACAATATGAGAAAGTGGTGTGACTGTGAATGACAGCGGGATTACTGCCTTTCCATCATCTTCCTCTTCAGTGACTTTTGTTACATTACCTAACATAGACATTGATTTTTTTCTTGTTTCTTGCTCAGTATGACATTTGTTCTCTTCTCTCTTTTACAGTGAAATCAAAATACAAGCACACAGCTCTGTCATTTTTATTAATTAAAATAATTTGAGTTACTATGTTCATTTACAACATCATAGTTTCTGGGAAAATTAATTCAAAATTCCTAGCCAGTTAAAACACGATATATTTTGCACTTTCCGGTTTTTAACACTTTGAAATTGAAATATATATTTAAAAGTTCAGGTTCAATTTATCTTAGATCTCACCCTCTTCAACAACAAAAAAAAAACTATGTACCATCTACTTTTATATCATTTATTATCTGCTATCTGCTCTCATGTATCCAGTATCATCCACCTATCCCATCTATCTATCTATCTATCTATCTATCTATCTATCTATTATCTATCTATCTAATCTATCCCATCTATCCTATCTCCCTCCCTCCCTCCCTCTCTCTCTCTCTCTCTCTCTCTCTATATATATATATATATATATATATATATGCATAATTATCTATCTATAATCTATGTTTGTATTCTTTTTCTTTGTATTCTTATACCGTATTTTGTATGTATGTATGTGGTTTATCTGTGCATATGGATAATTTTCACATGTGTCAATTCACTGGTGTGACAGTGAGTATAGCCAGGCATGTGGAGACCTAAGGGTAATTTCCAAAATTATCCTCAATCATTATTCCTTGTCATTCACTGACTCAGGGTCTGCCCTCTCCCCCAAGAGCTCAGAGCTATTTGATAATGACTAGTTTATCGTTCAGATTGCTCTGTAGGTACCCTGTTCCACATTCAGAGCTGGAATTAAGGGCAAACTTCAAAACCCATCCTTCTTTTTATCTTGGTTTCTATGAATCTACAATCTGATTCCCAAGCCACTTAACAAAAAAACAACAAATTTTTATTAATATGATTATGAATTTACAAGATATAATTGGACTATTTTGGTAATGTAAATATTATTTGATTTATTTCATACAGTTAATGGTATTTTGGTCTTTTTTTTTTAAGTTTGGGCAGTTTATGTACTCAATGAAACTCAAAGAGACTGAGATTGAAAAACAATATATAGTTTCATTTTAACTAACACTTTTTTTCAGGCATATAAGTAGAGCACTGTGTTTTTAATGTTAAGAGATGATAAAGTATGCTCATTATGTATACATGAAGCTAAATAAACTGAAAACACCATAGAAATCAAATATTTCAACAACTGATAAATATAAAAGAAGTTAACCATTTGAGCAGAAAATGACATTAGTATACTACAGAGTCATGCGTATACTTCATAATATTTTCTAATATCCCATTATTCCATTAATTTTAAGTTTAGTTGTGCATGGGTAAAGTACTTCTGCAGGCCTCCTTAAGTCTGTATTGCTCTAATTTAGAGTACAAGACAAACAGTAAAAGTATTAGTGGAAGAAAACTGTTTTTGATATAGCAATCTATTTTCTAGATGAAAAATATAAACTACAACTGTATATTTGACATGAGTATATATCAAAATCTTTTCTCAAATGTGGATTGATGCCTGAGTTGTTACTTGCAGGCCTGATTACAGTGCAAGAAAAACTCAATAAAAATTGTAACACTCTACTTGTTGTAGGCAGTTTTCTCTAATAAGAATTGATTTCAAAATATTGGTAAGGATTGTAGCTCGTAGGTAAGAAATTGTTGCCATAACTATACTACAGAAATTACTACTTATTTCTATGTGAGCATTTTGATATAATTTATAATAATAATTTAATGAAATTTCTAAAAGTAGTAATTTCTGGTATGCATTAAATTTTCCTTTATCAAGATAATTATAAACAGGGTATAGAATATTTCTCTTTGCTCTCAGAAAAATAATCTTAGTGTGTGCTGTTTATGAAAGCTAAAACAATTTATATGACAGAACATTGTACAATTCATGTGTGAAGAAAATGTGACATTATTATTGTGGTTCTGACTTTATTCAACTTTCAACTTTAAAATTTTAAGTTTACTTCATTCAAAATTTTAATTTGTGGCTCTTACTTTATTCAAATTTATTTAATCTCTAGCTCCAACCATTTTTTGCTATCAACATATTTGAATCCTCTTTATGTCTATCTTAAAGGCCATTGTATACACATGCTCCATTTATTTTCTCTGACCATCTGCTGATGAAAACCTAGACTTAGTCATTAACTATTGTGAAAAGTGCTGTAGTAAGCATCTTCATTCAAGGATCTCGAAAGTATGTTTGTTTGGGCATATCTACAGGAGATGTAAATTTTTAACATTTTGAGAAGTTTCCTTATTCTCTAAAAGAATATGTGAACAAATTTGCTTCTCTACCAACATAGATTCTTTCCCCATCCTTGTGTTTGTTGCTATTTCTTACATGATTGTCATTCTGATTTAGGTACTATGAGATCACAAGGTAAGTTTACATTTCTTTTCCCTTGATAGTTAATGATATTGAACCTTTTTCATTTGTATTCTATACTTCATCCATCAAAAACCATTTGGTCAGGTGTGGTGGACTATATCTCACATTTATATGCTACATTTTGGAGTTTGAGGGAGAAGGATAAGAACTTCAAGGCCAGGTGCCGGTGCAGCTACATAGTGAGTTCAAAGCTAGCATGAGCTCTCAAAGAATCAAAGTTTGGTTCATTCCTTATTGTCTTACTTGCTTTGTGGTGTCTTTTTGTTACTTATATATTCAAGATTTTAATGAATTTTTGTATTGTAGCCAATAATTATATTTTGCCAATCAAGAATGTGTTTCTTAGCACATGATTATTTTGTTACCTGTGCAGGATGCTTGTTTTTAATTTCCTCAAATTCATTTTTTTACCTCCTGATGTTATTAACTGATAATTATTAACCATTTTAGGATACCTACCTGATTTCTCTATTGATTTCATTGAAATTTTCAGTGGTCAGGTTTTGCATAAATATTTGGGCTATTTGGAACTAGTTATTGGAAAGGCTAAAAAGTAGGGAATCAGGTCTCATTCTTCTACCTGTGGATATTGTAATGTCCAAAATTAACTTATATGCTCCACCTGACAAAGAAGCAGGTAGATTCCTGGAGTGCTGGGAGTTGTAGTTCTTGGAAAGTAACAAAGCCTCATTGGAAAGTATGGTGGTCTGTAGGTTTGTCTTCATAAACTCTGGAACACTGTTATTGGGGCCACAAAGCTGTGGCCCCAATTATAGGAAGTGATCCTGACCAAAGTCCATCTCTTTTTCTGCATTTAAGATTCAATAAAGCAACTCTCATGGGTATGCTCTGGAGTGGAATAGCTGGGTCTTGAGGAAGCTCTATTCCCAATTTTTTGACAAAGCACTAGATTGATTTCCAAAGTGGTTGTACAAGTATGCAGTCCCACCAGAATTGGAGGAGAGTTTCCCTTTCTCCAAGTCTTTGCCAACATATACTGTCACTTGAGTTTTTTTTTTATCTTAGTCATTATTATGAATCACTCTACAAAAGAATGGATAGAGAAACCATGGTACATTTACACAATGGAGTACTATTCAGCTATTAAAAAGAAAGAAATCTTAAAATTTTCATGCAAATTGATGGAGCTAGAAATGATCATCCTGTGTGGTAACCCAGACTCAGAAAGATACGATATATACTCACTTATAAGAGGATATTAGACAAACTTAGATGTACTCTGAGAGACTCCACCCTATCGAGGATCTGGAAAGATGCTGGTCCTTGCTTCTGCATTCTAGGAGAGAGTGGTATGGAAGGATGGGTGGATGGAACGACTCAGAGGGTACAGAAGCCCCATAAGAAGACCATTAAAGCTGATGCATCAGGACTTAGTGAGACCTGCACAAACTGCTGTACCAAGCAAGGACAATGCATGCAGTAAACCTAGACTTCTGTTCAGATCTAGCCAAGGACAACTCATTCTCCACCATGGTGGAGAGAGTGGACACTGCCTCTGACATGAACTGTGGTTCCCGCAATTTGATCACTTCTCCTTAGTGGGGAGGCCAGGCACACAGCAGAAGGGGAAACAGGCTATTCTGATAAGACCTGATAGGCTGTGATCATATGGTGGAAGGAGGTCCCCTTCTGTCAGAGGTCTAGGGAAGGGGAATAGAGCAAGAGAGAGAAGGAGGGTTTGGATGGGAAGGTCCAAATGAGGGGATAACACTCTGGATGTAATCTGAATAAATTATAATAAAAAATACTCTCAAAAGAAAGATTTAATAAAGCTCACTTTTAAATTGGCCACAAATGGTGAAATTGAGTTTTTCTATGGCAAATCTCAAGATTAGCAATATACAGCTTTCCCAGCAAAATCTATTGAAAATGTTATCATTTCTGAAATATATAGTTTTGACATCTCTGTTTGTAGTCACACAACTGCTGCTATGCAGGTTTTTTTATCTGAGTCTTTATTTTACTCCATTAATCTTGATATGTTTTGTCTTCTGTTTTTTTTTTTTTTTTTACCATGACTCTATAGCAAAACTTGCAATCAGCTACAATAATACTCAACCGTTGTTCTTTATGGTTAAGATAACTGTGGCAACATAGTGTTTTTTATTATGGTATGTATTTTAAGATTTTAGTAATATTTCTGTGAATATTCTATAATTTTATTAAGTTTGAATTGAAATAAAATTAAATCACGCCCCCCTTCCATTTCTCCTTCAAGCTTCTACCAGCTACTCTCCCTCAAACTTTTGCAATGTCCTCCTCACTCAGAAGTTGAAACTCTCTTTTACTTTATTTATTGTTATTTTGTATGTTTATGCATAACAAATATAAAGACAACCTGCAGAGTATTTTTTTCATCACATGTACATTGTGCATATTGTCAAGGCTGAATATTCTGCATTGGACAACCATTAAGGGAGCTCCTATCTAGGAGAAGTTTAATTCTCCCCCCAGCAATCATTAATTGTCTCTAATTTGTTGTCTAGGGGAGGAACTATGTGAAATTCTTTCCATTCTATGGCCACTTGTCCAATGATGATGTCATTATCCAGCCATCTGTAGGACAGATGGTTTAACAGTTGAATTACAGGTATTCTGGCACTGTCAGTCTTTCTTTTCCCTGTTCTGGGATGTTCCCAGAGCCATCTTGTAAGAGGTACAATTTAGGGTTGGTTAGGTTAGTCCAAATGAATCCTAAAACAATACAGATGATCAATATATGCTTTTTGGCCTTTCAGAAAATTATTGTGGTCTTCTATTGCGGAAGTTACCACATACTTAGAACTCAGGATTCTGATGAAATATATATTTCAATAAAGATAACATCTAGAATAGAGTTTTCTGGGAAAAAATGGGTCTGCCTGAAAACCTCTTTCCTAAAATCCAGTCGACATGATCCCAGAAAGTACAATATAAACTGCGAAGGTAGTGAAGCAATGAAACAGTCCTATAAACTGCAACACCTATGACCTCAAACAATTCCCATCATATTACAAAAATTCTGATGAGGGTTGTACTGAATGTATGACTCTAGGGCTCTTTTTACAACATTAATTACCCAAACAGGAAATTATTGAGCACTTTTTACATTTTCTTTGTATAATTATTTCTAAGTTATTTTGTTTTCATTTTGAAAGCATTGTAAATCATAAAGTTTTAATGAATCTTTCCTTAATAAACTGATTATTGGTATATATGGATATAAGAAAGCTCCTAACATTTAGTTTTAATTTTATTTCCTGTTACATTTCTGAAAGTGTATTTTAGTTCTAATAGGCTTCATACTGAGTCTATAGATTCTGTTAAGAATAATGTTATATAAAAATGGGTGTATTTGATAGATTTATTTCCTATTTTAACGCATTTTGTTTCTCTTATATTTTTTACATACAAATAAAAACATTTTGTTTCTTTTTTATATTTTATTGTCATAAGTAAGAGTTTAAGCATTGCAAAGAACAAAGAGTAGAGAGATTGGATAGCTTTCTTCCTTTCTTGCCTTTACAGGAAGGGTCTTTTTCTTATTGTTGTTTTGTTTTTTAGAGCAGAATTTCTGCTCCTCAGACAAGTTACCAGCTGAGAACAAACAGAGCATTCTATTGCACTGTTTCAGTGCTTATGTTGTAAACCAGAGTTATTTCTCTTTTTCCCCCTCAAGTCTGTTTAGTGCCACATTTATCAAGCTGTGGGCCCTCTTTGGAGATTGTAAAAATAGGCCTAACAGTAGTGCTGCAGTAGTATCCAGAGTTTTGTGCACAAGAAAGTTGTGATATGCTTTGCTAAAGTGTTTTTTTTAATTGAATTGTTTCAGGCTCAAGTTATGGTACAATTAACCATTTAATATTAATGCCTCTATAGTATAGAATAAAATAAGATGTCTTTAAACATTAGCACAGCCAAAATAAAAGATTATTTTTTGCTCATGAAATAATTTGGAATATATTTTCAGGATCCTCATCTCATGTCTTTGCTCAGAGAAATTATTCCCTATTTGAGGACTCTGTTTCTATGAAGCCTATATCAATATTAGGAGACTCTGTAAATATTTTCAATTTTCTCCTATTACAAAACAGCCTAAAATTATTATAGTTATGGTTTTGTTTTTGACTGCTAAAACTTTTCTTATTTATTTCTTTATTTACTCACTTTATAGTGTTGTCCTGAGTTTGCCAATCGTTGTCATACTTATAGAGTATGCAAATAGAAAAAGATATAAGTCTAGTTGTTCGTGTTAATATACACAGATTTTGTGAACTATTTCAAATAAATCATTTATTTTAAAAGATTTGAAAGCACTGGAGCATACACATATGCAGATATGCTCTCTCTCTCTCTCTCTCTCTCTCTCTCTCTCTCTCTCTCTCTCTCTCTCTCTCCCTCCCTCCCTCCCTCTCTCTCTTTCTGTCTCTCACTCTCTTGCTTGCTTGCTCACTCTCGCTTTCACTCTCTCTCTCTCCTATTCCCCTCCCAACCCTACTCCACTACCACAGTTTGCTACCCTCCATATACTTCAGATATCTATTTTATTTATTTCTGGGTCTTGGTTACCTCACTCAGGATGATCTTTTCTGGTTTCATACCTTTGCCTGCAAATTTCATGATGTCTTTGTTTTTAATAGCTGAGTAGTACTCCATTTATAAATGTACCACATTTCTTTGTCCATTCTTCAGTTGAGGGGTATCTAAGTTGTTTCCTATTTATGGCTAATAATGAATAACGATAACATTAACATAGTTAAGCAAGCATCTTTGTGGTATGATGGAGCATCTTTAATGTATATGCCAGGGGTGGTAAAGATGAATATTAAGGTATTTTCCTGGCACCACAAACATGTATGTTCCAGGCGTGGCAGGGTTGGTGACCAAAGACTGAGCGACAGCCCTGTCCTGGAACAATGAGTAGGGTGAACAGGACCGCACACAGCTCAGGGCGGCTGAGTGTTTCCCAGGGGACCCTGAGGTGCAAAGCATTTGAGCCTAATTTATTTACTTTACATGCCAAATTCTGCTTCCCTTATCTCTTCTTTTTCTATTCCCTCCTTCACCACACCTTCCCCAATGTACCTCTCCTCCCTCTCTCTTCACAAAAAAGAAGTACTATCATGGATACCAAGCAGCCTTCGCATATAAAGTTCTAGTAATATTAGGCCCATTTTCTTCTATTGAGGGCAGACAAAGCAGCCAAGTTAGGATAAGGAGAATGAAGGGCAAACAGTATACTTAGAGACAGTACATAATTTCACTTTATGAGTCTCTCAACTGTTACAGAGGTGCCAGGGGCCTAGGCCCATTTCTTTCATGCTTTCTTCTTAGCAGTTCAATCTCTATGAGCCCCTATTGGCCAGGTTAGTTAATTCTGTAGGGTTTCTTTTTTTCTTCTGGATTCTTCAGTCCCCTCTTCCACAGGATTCTCTAAGCTCAACTTAATTTTTCGCTCTGAGTCTTTGCCTCAATTTCTATCAGTTGCTGTGTGAAGCCTTTCTGATGGCATTTTTACTAGGCTTCATCTGCAAGTATAGTAGTATTCAATTAATGGTGTCATGACGTTATGGCAAGAATGTAGAGCAAGGTAATCACAGCTCCATTGCTGGTGGGAGTGATAACTTGTACAACCCTGTTGGCAATCAATTTGGTGGTATTTCAGAAAACTTGGGATACATCTATCTAAATAGCCAGCTATATCACTCTTTGGCTCATGTCCAAAAGAACGCCTACCATACCACAAGGACACCTGTTCAGCTATGTTCATAGTGGCTTTATTCATAATAGTCAGAAGCTAGAATCCATAATGGTTTCCCTCAATCAAAGAATGGACAAAAAAATGTGACACAGTGGTGCAATGGCATATTATTCAGCTATTGAAAACAATGACATCGTGATACTTGCAGGCAAATGAAAGGAACTAGAAAAGATCACCCTGAGTGAGATAACCTCGACCCAGAAAAACAAGTATGGTATGTACTCACTTATAAGTTAATATTAGGCATAAAGTACAAGGTAAACATGCTATAATCCACAGACCCGAAGAGCTAAGTAACAAGGAGGGCACAAGGGAGAATATTAGGATCTCACTTAGAAGAGGAAATAGATTAGACTTCAGAGGTGAATGGAAGGAGGATACTTGGTGGTGACGGGACAGAGGATGGAGACAAGAAGGATGAGTTGGGGACAGGATGGAGGAAGTGAGTATCACGAGAAACAGTCGGGTGCAGGAGAGACATCTCTTAGATGAGCTAGAAACTTAGAACAGTGACAACTCCCAGGAATCTATGAGGATGACCCTAGTTAAGACTCTTAGTAATGGAGGATGTGGAACCTGGACTTTCCATCTCCTTTAACCAAGAAAGACTTGCAATAGAAGGACTGGGACACAAAGCCATCTGAAAAACCTTGGACACACAATTTCTCATTCCTAAAAGATGTGCAGGGGTTAAAGATGGAGACAGAACAGTTTAATGTTATACCAGGAACACAGTGACAAGAGAATATATTTTTTGCAGCTCATTTATTCTCACTTCGACAAAGTGTTATGTAAACCAATCCAAACTGTCTCTAGATCTTCCAACTCCTATTCCAACCCAGCACGGGTATAGGATGAGGCAAAGCAATGGATACTGAGTTTGTAATGACAGCAGGTAAAGTCTAAGCACACAAAATTTAGAGGCCACAATCATTCACTGATGGCCAATGACAAGATAAGTATTAGCCTTTATGAATGAGAAAATTCATCAAAGTTGTTTCAGTTTTTGTAATTTCTCTAGTTTTGTGTTCATATTATCATCTATTATCCAGTAATTTCAATAATTAGTTTCTAAGTATTTAGCAATTCATCACAATGTTCTATGTGTTCCCTCCTAAATTTACTCATTATGAGTTTGATTTTGCTTAATTTATTCTCCAACATTTCATTAAAATAAATTAAATTATTTTGTTCTCATTAAAATGAAATGAGAAATGATATCATGAGATTTGTAAAGGAACATTTTTAATTTCTTGTACATGTTCATTTGTTAATATTTTGTTCTAATTTCTACAATACTATTATTTTAATACAAGTATGTATCTTTTTATTGTCCTGTAATCCCTCATCAGTTATGTGTATAAAATGCATTAATTAAAATATTAAAGTTGTGCAGAGCACGGGATACTGAGATGCTTGGGTCCACTTAACTCACAGAGAGCGGAGCGCAGCCTTTGGCCCCATACCCTGCCCACTTGGAACAGTGCGCAGGAAACTGAGCTGCTTGGGTCAGCCTAGCTCAGAGACAGTGTGCGCTTCTTGTGGCGCCAAAGCAGGCACACTTTGGAACAGAGTGCAGGAAACTGAGCTGCTTGGGCCCACTTAACTCAGAGAGAGCAGCGTCCAGCCTCCAAGGCCATACCAGGCCCATATTGGAACAGAGCGCAGGGCCTGAGCCTGCAGACCCCAGCTGTTAGAACCTAGTGTGGACACTACACACTGCCTAGGCAGGATCTCCCACCCCCTTGGGAAAGGCTGGACACCCCAGAGGTGTGTATATGCTGATTTAAAAGGCACATTTAGCTCAGTAGGTCTGAGCTGGGCGAGGTCTGAGCTACAAGTCCGCGGGGAGTGCAGGCAACTGAGAACATCTTGCCCAATCAGACTTGGCAGCCTCGATCTGAGACCCCATAACAGCAGGCCTAAAACACAACACTCACGTGAAAGGAACAAGGCAGAAGCCTACTTCTGCTGACCGAGCCCAGAGACTAAGGTGTAGAGCAAAGTCTCCAGGAGCAGAAACTAGGTCACCTGCCTGTGTCAAGAGGAAAACTACCTGATCCCTACAGGCAAGAGCACACGACCAATAATCATTCACCAACTATCAACTCTCAACCAGTGAAGGTCACCAGAAGCTACCTCCCAACATCAGAGACACCAAAATGACAAGAGGACAGCAAAAGCATGCAAACAAAAAACAAAACAGTTTGGAATCTCCAGATCCCAGCAATCCCAATGAAAGCAACCCGGAGAACCCAAAAACAATCGAAATACAAGTAAATTACCTCAAGTCCTTAGTAAGGAAGATGATAATGGAAGAAAGGAATGAAATCTGTAAACAACTGTGGGAGGAGGCAACCAAGCATGTGGAGGACATGAAAGAGTCATATAGAAAGGCACTGGAAGAATTTCAGGAAAATACAAATAGACAGATGAAGGAAATTAAAAAAAAAAAACATTTCAAGATCTGAGGACAAAAACAGAATCTATGATAAAGGAACACACAGAAGAAAAATGTGACCGAGAGACCATAGAGAAGAAAGCAGCCAACAAAGAGATGGCCTTCTCAAACAGAATCCATGAAACGGAGGAACGAATTTCGGGACTTGAAGATACAATTGTAGAACTCGAATCAACCATCAAAGAAAATGCTAAATCAGAAAAGTTCCTAACACAGAACATCCAAGAAATCAAGGACACCATGAAAAGAAGAAACCTGAGAATAATAGGCATTGAAGATAGAGAAGACGCCAGACTCCATGGCCCAGAAAATATTTTCAACCAAATTATAGAAGAAAATCTTCTCAATCTGAAGACGGAGATGCATATGAACATACAAGAGGCCTATAGAACATCAAATAGAATAGATCAGAAAAGAAAAATCTTCCCGCCACATAATAATCAAAACACAAAATATACAGACTAAAGAAAAAATTTTAAAAGCTGCAAGGGAAAAAGACAGAGTAACATACAATGACAAACCTATCAGAATTACACCCAACTTCTCAGCTGAGACTATGAAAGCCAAAAGGGCAAGGACAGAGGTCCTACAAACCCTAAGAGACCACAGATGCCAGGCTAGACTACTGTACCCAGAAAAACTATCAATAACTGTAGATAGAGAAAACAAAATATTCCATGACAGGAACAACTTCAACCAATACCTATCAATAATTCCAGCATTACAGAAGCTACTAGAAGGAAAACTCCACCACACAGGACTACACAGGAAATAGATAACTACACCATCGCAAAATCACAACCTCACAAACGCTCAACTTAAACAAACATCAAAATGAAAGGACTTAACAGTCACTGGTCATTAATATCTCTGAACATCAATGGTCTCAATTCTCCAATAAAAAGACATAGACTAACAGAATGGTTACATAAACAAGACCCAACATTCTTCTGCATCCAAGAAATACATCTTACCCACAAGGACAGACATTACCTCAGGGTAAAAGACTGGGAAAAAATATCCCAAGCTAATGGTCACAGGAAGCAAGCAGGTGTAGCCATCCTAATATCCAACAAAATAGACCTTCAACCAAAATTAATCAAAAGAGATGAGGAAGGACACTTCATACTCATCAAGGGTAAAATCAACCATGATGACATCACAATTCTGAACATCTATGCTCCAAATACAAGGGCACCCACATTTGTAAAAGAACTATTAACAAAGCTTAAACCACTCATTGATTCCAACACATTAATAGTGGGAGACTTCAACACTCCACTCTCACTGAAGAATAGGCCTTTGAAACAGAAACTAAGCCGAGAAATAACATCACTAACCAACGCCATGAATCAAATGGATCTACCAGATGTGTACAGAACTTTCCACCCAAACACAAAAGACTATACTTTCTTGTCAGCACCCCATGGAACCTTCTCTAAAATTGATCACATAGTAGGTCACAAAGCAAGCCTCAACAGATACAAGAATATGGAAGTAATACCTTGTATTTTATCAGATCACCATGGTCTAAGGCTGGACTTCAACAACAACAGAAATAACAAAAAGCCTACTCATACATGGAAGCTAAACAACTTTCTACTTAATGGCACATGGGTCATAGAAGAAATAAAAGAAGAAATAAAAGACTTCCTGAAATTCAATGAAAATGATCGAACAACATACCCAAATTTGTAGGACACATTGAAAGCAGTGCTAAGAGGAAAATTCATAGCACTAAGTGCCTTTAAAAAGACATTGGAAACATCCCACATAAGCAACTTAACAACACATCTGGAAGCCCTAGAAAAGAAAGAAACAGAATCACCCAAGAGGAATAGACGTCTGGAAATAATCAAATTCAGGGCTGAAATCAATAAATTAGAAACAAAGAGAACAATTAAAAGAATCAACAAACCAGGAGCTGGTTTTTTGAGAAAATCAACAAACCGTTAGCCCAACTAACTAAAAGGCAGAGGGACAGTATCCAAATCAACAAAATCAGAAATGAAAAAAGAGTCATATCAACAGACACCGAAGATATACAAAGAATCATAAGATTCTATTTTAAAGGTATATATGCCACAAAATTTGAAAATCTAAGGAAAATTGACATTTTTCTTGATCGATTCCACTTGCCAAAATTGAATCAGGATAAGATAAACAAATTAAATAGGCCTATTTCTCCTATAGAAATAGAAGCAATTATTGATAGTCTCCCAACCAAAAAAAAAGCCCAGGGCCAGATGGTTTCAGTGCAGAATTCTATCAGACCTTCAAAGAGGAGCTAATAACGATACTCTTCAAGCTACTCCAAAAGATAGAATTGGATGGAACATTACCAAATTCTTTCTATGAGGCCACAGTCACATTGATACCTAAACTTCACAAAGACCCAACAAAAAAGGAGAACTTCAGACCAATTTCTCTTATGAACATAGACACAAAGATACTCAATAAAATACTCACAAAACAAATACAAGAACATATCAAAGATATCATTTACCATGACCAGGTAAGCTTCATTACAGGCATGCAGGGATGGTTTAATATATGGAAATCCACCAATGTAATCCACCATATAAACAAACTAAAGAAAAAAACCACATGATCATCTCCTTAGATGCAGAAAAAGCATTTGACAAAATCCAACACCCATTCATTTTTAAAGTGTTGGAGAGATCGGGGATACAAGGCACATTCCTAAACATAATAAAGGCTATATACAGCAAGCCAATAGCCAACATCAAATTAAATGGAGAGATACTCAAGGAAATTCCTCTAAAATCAGGGACCAGACAAGGCTGCCCACTTTCTCCATATCTCTTCAATATAGTTCTTGAGTCCTAGCCAGAGCAATAAGACAACACAAGGAGATCAAGGGGATCCAAATGAGAAAGGGAGAAATCAAACTATCTCTATTTGCAGATGATATGATAGTGTACATAAGTGACCCCCAAAATTCCACCAGAGAACTCCTTCAGTTGGTAAGCATGTTCAGCAAACTGGCTGGTTACAAAATTAACTAAAAAAAAATCAGTAGCCTCCCTATATACAAATGACAATCATACAGAGGAAGAAATTAGGAAATCTACACCCTTCACGTTAGCCACAAGCAATTTTAAATACCTAGGAGTAACTCTAACCAAGCAAGTGAAAGACTTGTTTGAAAAAAACTTTAAGTCCCTAAAGAAAGAGACTGAAGGTAACTTGAGAAGATAGAGGGATCTCCCTTGTTCGTGGATCGGGAGAATCAACATAGTGAAAATGGCCATTTTATCAAAAGCAATTTACAGATTCAATGCTATCCCTATCAAAATACCTACACAATTTTTTAAAGACATTGAAAGGTCAATTCTCAACTTTATATGGAAAAACAAAAAACCCAGAATAGCTAAAACAATCTTATTCAATAAAAGATACTCAGGAGGAATCTCCATACCTGATCTCAAGCTGTACTATAGAGCAATAGTAATTAAAACAGCATGGTACTGGCACACCAATAGGCTGGTTGATCAATGGAATCGAATTGAAGACCCAGATATGAATCCACACACATATAGTCACCTGATTTTTGACAAAGAAGCAGCCAAATCTATTCAATGGAAAAAGGATAGCATCTTCAACAAATGGTGCTGGTCTAACGGGATTTCTACATGTAGAAAAATGCAATTGGATCCATACTTGTCACCATGCACAAAACTCAAGTCCAAATGGATTAAATACCTCAATATAAAACCAGAGACACAAAATTAGTTAGAAGAAAAAGTGAGGAAGAGTGTGGAACACATTGGCACAAGAGACAACTTCCTGAACAGAACACCAACAGCTGAGGCCTTAAGGTCAACAATTAATAAATGGGACCTCATGAGGCTGAAAAGCTTATGTAAGGCAGGAGACACTGTCAAAAGAACAAAGCGACAGCCTACAGACTGGGAAATAATCTTCACCAACCCTGCATCTGACAAAGGTCTAATATCCAAACTTTATAAAGAACTCAAGAAATTAAATGCCACCAAACCAAATAACCCAATTGAGAAATGGGGCTTGGAACTAAACAGAGAATTCTCAACAGAGGAATATCAAATGGCTGAGAAACACTTAAAGAAATGCTCAAAATCTCTAGTCATCAGAGAAATGCAAATTAAAACAACTCTGAGATTCCATCTTACACCCATCAGAATGGCTAAAATAAAAAATTCAAGTAACAACACATGCTGGCGAGGATGTGGAGAGAGAGGAACACTCCTTCATTGCTGGTGGGAATGCAAACTAGTCCAGCCACTTTGGAAATCTATCTGGTGCTATCTCAGAAAACTGGGAATAGGGCTTCCTCAAGACCCAGTTATTTCACTCCTTGGAATATACCCAGGAGATGCTCTAGCACACAACAAGGACATTTGCTCAACCATGTTCATAGCAGCCTTATTCATAATAGCCAGAACATGGAAACAGCCTAAATGTCCCTCAGTAGAAGAATGGATAAAGAAACTGTGGTACATTTACACTATGGAATACTGTTCAGCTATTAAAAACAAGGAATTCCCGAAATTTGTGGACAAATGGATTGAACTAGAAATGATCATATTGAGTGAGCTAACCCAGAAGCAGAAAGACTCAAATGGTATATACTCACTTATAACTGTACACTAGTCCAAGGGTCAGTTCCCATGGAAGTCTGCACCTACCAGGAAAGTGGGATAGAGGTGAGGACATCCTATTGAGACAATAGGTGAGAAAAAAATAGGGGATAGGGAAGTAGGTGGACCCAGAGGGTCCTAGAAACCTACAAGAAGAACATTATGATGGGTAGATATGAGCCCAGGGGTTCTGCTTGATCTAAGGCACCAACCAAGGACAAAACATGCAGTCATCATCAAACCCCTACCCAGATCTAGCCAAGGGACAGAACATTCTCCACAGTTAAGTGGAGACTGGGGACTGACTTTCACAGGATCTCTGGTGCCCCATATTTGGCCATGTCCCTTTGTCGGGGAGGCCCAATGGCACTCGGAGAAAGGATAGCAGACTACCAAGAAAAGACTTGCTACTCTAGCACCATATTCAGGGGAAGAAGGTCTCCCTCAGTCACAGTCATAGGGAAGGGGGATTGGGGTGAAAGTGGGAGGGTGGGAGGAATGGGAGGATGCATGGGATGGGATAGAAAATGAGATGTAATATGACTTATTTTATTTTTCAATAAAAATGTGTTAAAAAGATATTAAAGTTGTGCTTTCACTTAATAATTTTAAAGATATTAAATTATAACACCCTAAGCAGTTTCTTCATTCAATAAAACTTTATTTTTTCTGTTCTATTAAAGAAACCTCTCTTTGTTAAATTTGACTATATTATTATTATTATGTGGCTTATCCAGGGACCTACACTTGTGTTTATTGCAGCAAAGAAAACACCAGTAAACTTTTTCTTTATGCCAAAGATAACATTGACAATGGCCTCAAAAATCTTGAAATAAAATAGCCAAAAATCTTTTAAAAAAGAACTATGAGCATATACAGGGGGAGGAGGTCCCCCTCAGTCACAGTCATAGGAGAACGGAGTCAGGGGAAAATGGGAGTGAGGGAGGAATGGGAGGATACAAGGGGTGGGATGACAATTGAGATGTAATATGAATAAATCAATAAAAATATTTTTAAAAGTTAAAAAAAAAGGAACTGAGTAGTGAAAACTCGATAACACTGTATTAAACAACTTAAGAAGTTACAATGAGATGGAAAGACTTTTTGTATTCCCTGATTTGGAAGACTAATATTGCAAAAAATAAAGAAAATTGTCATTATTCCAGAATTGCAATCTACACATTCAGTATATAAGCGTCAAACTCTGCCATACGTTTTTACATAAACTAAAAAAAGAGTGTTAATGTTCATATGGAGTAGTAAATAAATTTTTCATGACAAAAATAGACACTGAAGAAATTATGCTATCATTAGTAAATGTTACTGGTCTAGTTTGATAGCTATATATAGAAGAATAGAACTATAATTTTATATTTTCTTTGCAGAAAACTCAATTCCAAATAGATCAAAAACTTCAACTTGAGACCTAATTTCTCCATTCTGTTAAATGAAAAGAAAACATGTTAATTTATAGGTACAGGAAAGGATTTTCTAAAAAGGAATCTGAGAGCTCAGACATAAATGCCAAGTACTGACAAACAGGACTTCATGAAACTAAAGAGTTATGTAAAGAAAAAAAAATGGCATTCATAAAATGAAAAAGGCAACTAAAGAATGGAAGAAAATCTTTATTAGGACTGCATCAAGCTGAGCTTGAGTATCTAAAATATATAAATAACTAAATACTTATTATAATGAGTTTTACATGTATTTATTTTAGTTCACACTTGAACACATATATTTTCATCACATGGATTCTTATGTAAATAATCAAACATATCAATAAGAGAATTGAATATTTTTGGTTTTCTGACAATATGATAAAAACCTGATGCGTAGATTAGTATTCAGAGTATCACTCACATTAGCTCATTAGCTATAAAACTAAATATTTAAATATATACCTTACAAAACATCTCTTAAATGTTTTTGAAAAACTATGATATTTTTATAAATTAAATGGAAGAAATCTTAGTAAACAAAGATATGGTTCATGTTTGTGGATCAAAAGGTTCAGGTCAATTTCATAAATTTTCCATTTTTTAGAATTCCAATAAATTATTTTCTATTTATTCTATATATTCTAATTATAATATTTTGAAATGGAAAAAGATTCAGAATATCAAAGTATTGCTGCAAAGTTTGAAGACTGACTCTAACCTCAGACTTATTTTACATTTGCTGTAGTACTAGAAGTGAATCCACAACCATGGAATAGAACAAATGAAAATAGAAACAGACTCACAAATATGATCAACTAAACTTTGATAAAGTAGTGAAAGCAATCATCAAAACCAAAGCTACCTTAATTTTGATAACTGTTGATGAAAACATAGATATTGATGTTCTTTTCTAAAATTTGACTCACAAGATTTGTAGGTCAAAACATAAAATGATTACTCCAAAATTTCCAAGTATCTAACACAAATATCAATAAGATTATCTATTGTAAGCTTCTCAGTGTTAGCAACCATAAAAATTATAGAAGAAAAATAAATGCAAATAAAATTTCTTAAAGATAACAATAGAAAATCAGAATGTCCTTAGATTTTTAAGATTATTTTTGATGCAACCCAAAATGTGAATTTTATGTTAGATAATTACTATAGTCTTATTTAATATTGTCCTTGAAAAATATACTCAATGAATAAACACACAAGGCATAAAATGGGAGTAAATACTCATTAAGCACACTACTGATAAAAAATCTTGTTGACAAGTTGTACAAAGAATACTAAAGTTCATCAGGAAGAAAATAAACTCACTCTTAAATAAGCAAAAGACTTTAATAGTAAAATATTCATGGAGAAAAATACATATGAAAGTATGCTTTGCCTCATGGTCTTTGGGATTGAATCATTATAGACTGAAACTATCAGAAACCTATAAATATATATTTGGTAGGCCATCTCAAATGCAGAACATAACAAAAGAATATTGAAAAAAATTAGGACAATGGATTATTCTTTACTATATTTAAGCATGCAAAATTTCATAGACACTCTAGAAGATAAGATGATATGGTCTTATAATTGTGCCCCTTAGTGCCACACCAAGGAAAGATAGGCATATGTTTGGTATTGTTCAGTTAATAACTCATATATTCTGAGATCTGAATTACTCACCCACCCCAGTTAACTCTAAACAAAGTCATTCTAACCCAGCTTTTGTCATTAGTTTGAGTGGTAATATGTTTTCAATGGCTGTTTTCTAAGTCATTAGTTATCCATCTTCCCAGGTCCCTGTTCTTTCCATTTTCCCATATCCAGCTCTGCTTAAAACTTGCCACATTAAATATTACATTTCCAAACCTTCATCTAATATATGATCTAATATACTCAGAACCCTTAAAGTCTCCACCCTTACCATAAATTCTTTCTCAATTCCAGGCCTCTGGACATTGCATAATCAACATACAAATTTGAAATGTTTGAGGCTATAATTTGCATATAATTCAGAATTTAGGATGTTCACATATGAGTTGCTAGTTGAAAAGACTCAAGGGTCTACCAAAACAGTGTAGATTATGACCATTGGTCTTATTGCTCACCAGAACTATATAGTACAATCCCATTGCTGAAGTCACTATACATTTCGGATGTAAGCTTTAGGTAAATCAAGTTTAAACATACCTAGAAGCTTCTTTTATGTTGCTTAGCATTCATAGATCCAGAAGATGCTTTGTTTCAATGAAGAGATAAAAGTCCTTAATTGCTTTATCCAGCCATGGACCTTGCATATAGTCACACCAACTGTCAGGCAAGGTATGCCAATTGGTACAACAGTGACACAAATATAATGAAGCCACTACATTTTGATTTGTTCTAAAAACATGGCTACAAGAAGGAACTTCTGCCTTTTTTGGTAGATATGTTTATTGGCTTGAGGCTGGAAAATACTTAGGTCTAGGAATAAACATTCTGCTCAATTTTCCTAAATGTATATGTATTCTCACTTCTTATAAATATTTATATTTAAACCTATACCTGTAGTCCAATGCTGCCCTCAGCTGATCATAGAAACTTCTTTTGCAGTCAGTGATCATGCACCAGAGATCCTTGACTAGTCAAAGTACTGGAAATCTGAGACTTTTGAATGCTCAAACATTACTCATCCCAAAGCCAAGTAAATATTATGAAAGAGAACAAAAGAATGTAAAGACACTTATAATGGGAAAGATGTCCACAGATTTTTGTGGTTTAGGCATGACATGACAATTGTATTCGTGAATCCCCAGCAGCTTTTCTTATCTATACAGAATTCACCCAAGATTGGCTCATCAACATTCAGTCATGATTGAGAGGTCTGCTCCCTGAATAACTTTTGACAGTTGATGACCGTTAGAGAGAAGTGATTTACTGTCTCCCCTAGAGTAGATAGTGGTACAAGTAGCTCCAAATAAACCCAGTTAATCTCTGCCTAAAAGCAAGAATAAAACATATATTATTGTTTAACTTTAGTTGTAAACTTTATACCACTTAGAATCATCTGTGATGAGGGAGTCTCAGTGAGGTATTGTCTACATTTCTTTGGTCTTTGGGCATGCCTCTGGAAGATTACATACTTAATGTTAATTGATGTGGAATTACATAGCCCAATGTGGACAAACCATTCCATAGGCAGGATGTTATAATATCTAAGTTTTAAAAAGCTAAGAATAATTATGGGAGTGAGCATGTATGCATTCATCCCTTTATGCTCTTGACTGTGAATATCAGGTATTAAATGGTTGAATTTCCTATCTTGACTGCTCACAATGATTGATGGTAGGTATCACAGATCTATAATATGGAATAAACCCCCTTCTATCCAAAGTTTTTTTGTTATCATATTTAATCACAGTAATATAAATTAACTAGAGGAAATGTCGTTGTTGTATGATGGAACATCTTCAGTTATGTGCCCAGGAGTGGTATGGCTCAGTCTTAAAATAGAACTATTCCCAATTTTCTGAGAAAGAACCAGATTAGTTTCTTTTTGCTGTTGTTGTTGCTATTGTTGTTTTGTTTTGTTTGTTTGTATGTTTTTCCATTAAAAGCAACTTTTAACCATAAGAATGTCCAAAATAAGCAATAGGGATTTTAAAGATAAGCAACACAACTAGTGAAGTGTAACCTACCAATGGAATGACTGAGTATTATTCATTATATTGTAGTAATTTCTACATTAAACTTAGCAAGTACACCTTACTGATATTTTACCTATTTACTCAGCAATTGCCATTAGCATCAGGCTTTTTTTGGAAATGTGTTAGGATTGTGCTAAATATAATTTCTAAAGCGGTTGTACAAGTTTGCACTTCCAGCAGCACTGGAGGAGGGTTTCCCTTTCTTCACAAACTTGCCAGCAGGTGCTGTCACTTGAGTTTTTAATCTTAACTACTCTGAAGTGTGTAAGGTGGAATCTTAGAGCTCTTTTGATTTGCATTTCATTGATGACTAGGCACACTGAGCATTTTTTTAAATGTTTACAGCCATTTGATATTCTTTTGCTGAGAAGTTTCTATTTAGTTCTGTACCCAATTATTTAATTGTTATTTGTTTTGGTGGTGTTTAGTTTCTTGGGTTCTTTATATACTTTGGATATCAGCCCTTTGTCAAATGTAAGGATGGTGAAGATATTTTCTCATTCTGTATTCTGTTTTTTTGTCCTGTTGACAATGCCCATTGCCTTAACAAAGCTTTTCATTTGCATGAGGTCCCATTTATTAACTGTTGCTCTTAGAGCCTGAGCTATTAATGTTCTGTGCAGGAAGTTTTCTCTCATGCAAATCAGTTCAAGGTTCTTTCCCACTTTTTCTTCTTACAGATTTAATGTGTCTGGTTTTATTTATTTATTTATTTATTTATTTATTTATTTATTTGGTTTATTTTTTTCGAGACAGGGTTTCTCTGTGTAGTCTTGGCTGTCCTAGACTCACTTTGTAGTCCAGACTGGCCTCGAACTCACAGCGATTCGCCTGCCTCTGCCTCCCCAGTGCTGGGATTAAAGGTGTGTGCCACCACACCCGGCATGTGTCTGGTTTTATGTTGAGGTCTTAAATCATCTTGGACTTTAGTTTTGTGATAAAAAGGGTCTATTTACATTTTTCTACATGAAGACATCCAGTTAGACCAGAACCATTTGTTGAAGATGCGATCATTTTTCCATTGCATGGTTTTGGCTTCTTTGTAAAAGAATGAAGTGTCCACAGGTGTGTAGATTTATTTCTGAGTCTTCAATTCAATTCCATTGATCCACTTGTGCGTTTGTTTTGTTTGTTTGTTTGTTTTTGGCAAGTAAAGCAATCAACTTATACTGAAAATATAATATCAAAAGAGGCTTAACAACAACATAGCATAACTTTGCAACATGTGATTGAAAATGACACATGTTTCAAAAAATGTATTCTGAAAAACTAAATCAAGGCAGTCATCATACTGTCATAATGAGTTATGCCATTCAATATGCTAAAGAGGGCAAAGTCCAAGGTAGTGTGTAGACTAAGGCACAGAACACCTTTAAATATTACCTATAAATTCAAACTAATTGTTATTGTAATGTTGAAAATTACATGAAGACTGTAGAAATAAGCACAGAATGATATAAACAATAAGAACAATTATATCAAAGACACAGAACAAGTGAATGACAACACCCAATTATAGGTTTCTTTTATATTACTTGAAAAAGTATTTCCCAAGTAATCCAGTAAAGTAAAGGAAAACACACCTTTATTTTGATATTTTATTGTTGAAAAATTAATTCAGTATAAATCAGAACTGTGTGTATATACATACGTGTGTGTGTGTGTATATATATATATATATATATATATATATATATATATATATAATATCATATATCTACTAATACCATTGTTTCAAAAAGAACATTTAATGTTTTCTACAGAATGCTTTTTACTTGTTGCCAAAGATAAAGCAAATAAAATATTCGTAGGTAATGGTAAATGCAAGGCTTACAATTTTTTCCAAAAAGAGATGAGTAATGTCTACAACACATCTTTTTCTATAGCAGCCAGGACTTACCACTTAGTGTAGTCAGGCTCAAATGTGTTGAAACACACAATCTCCATTGCATGTATATTTCTCTCCTGTCCTAAGCTTTGTTTTGTATAGGAGAATTAAAATTTGTCTGTGATGTCATAGCTACAGCTGCTGCTAGAAGCAGTTTGTCTTTGAGAAATTTAAAAGTATTATCATCCATCACCAGAGAGACAGGTGATTATGCTATTTGAATTTCCTCTATAATTTCATTGCACGAAGCTTGATTAGTGTTACTCGTAAGATTGTGGAAGATTCTATTACCTCAAAAATGTTTCTTACTATTGCTCAATCTATTTTAAATATTACAACCCCTGCATTGGATCTATGCCTACCTTGACCAAATCACAGTTTTATCCACAACAGACATCCTGATTGGTAGCCAAACCGTATCTACCATCAAAGTTTCTAGAACATAAATATTTTTGTCCAAAAAACTAAGCATCTCTTAGGAAGGCCCTTTATTACCTCATATGTGTGACTATTCAAAGTATTCCCTTCTGTTTGGTTTTCATTTTACAACAGAGTTGTATATAATTTATTTTATTTTTATTTTTATTTTTTTGGTTTTTTTTGTTTTGTTTTGTTTTTTGCTTTTTTGTTTTGTTTTGTTTTGTTTTGCTTTTGTTTTTCAAGACAGAGTTTCTCAGTGTAGACTTGGCTGTCCTGGCGGGCCTCAAACTCACAGCAATCCACCCACTTCTGCCTCCCAAGTGCTGGGATTAAAGGCATGTGCCACAGCCCCCAGCAATAGTCTAAACTCTTTTATAATTCTTATCACCCTGCCTCTGATATCTGAGTGCTTTGATTAGAGTCATATGTAACCATACTTGGATCTGTTCCCGATATTTCTTAGTAATCATTTCATTTGAGGAGTCATATGTTAGAGAATCTATCTCTACTTCAAAATATTGTTTTTAATATTTCCAGATTTTATTAACAGCATATCCAAAATGTGTTCATTCAGAGCTGTGCTTAATGGCCCCAACTCACTCTGAACTATGAGAGAACCTAATACTTGACTATCTTTTTGAGACTTTCCTCTTTGGTCCCACAACTATTACACCCTACCTTCTCCTAACATCTCCAGAGTGGCAAAACTGGAGTGCAGAGGCTCCAGACATCCTGCTCTGAGCACATTTTACTGCAATGTAGCCTGTGAACAGAACGTATTACTCAACATGTCTTCTGGAGTTGTTAATGGTGTTTTTAAAGTTCATGATGCTGATGTCCTTCCACAGGTGTGCAAGTGATTAAGGAGACTATTGCATTCTTAATGGCTGAGATTTCAAGAAAGTTGGATGAAAAATATTAGCATGACTTTCTCTGACTTAGTCACCAGAAAAAGAAAATAAGTTCTTAAATAAATTATATTTATTAAAATTAATCTACATTTTAAAAGTGAACCTTTAATTAGAACCCCTATAATAAGCAAAAATGATATGAGGGATGTCACACATCTGAGTGTTACAGTGGAAATTATGAGATATTTAGATGAAAATTTATTATAAAGTCTTTGCGAATTAGGCTTGACAAGAATTCTTAGACAAATAGCAGAAATCAATAACCATGAAATGAACACATATAATAGCCTTCATAAATATCAATATATTCTCATCAAAATAAACTGATAAGAAAATGAATAAGCAGTCTATACACCTGGAGAAAACTTTATCAAAACAAACATCTATGATATCTATTCTTAATTCATTAAGAATAGAAACAACCCAAAAGAATAAGTGAAAGATTTGAAAAGTCATTTAAGAAAAGAAGATTAATGAATGGTGATTAACCACAGAAAATCAGGCCCAGGATCACCCATAAGCTGTGATGGAAAATTAGATTAAAATTTCAATATAATCAGTGCATTTTCACTGGAAGGGCTAGAAGGACAAGGAGATAATCAAATCTGTAAAGAATATGAGGCAAAATAACAATCAAACAAAGGTGATGGATGAATTAAATAATATATTCTTTTGTTCCAGGGCTTAAATCATTAAAAATATCAATAATACTAAAATGCATAATTTCAATCTATGCATAGAATAAACTAAATAAAAATGTTTATTCACAGTGAGTGATATTTAGACAGGGCTATTATCTATGATTTATTACTGAAAACCTAAAATAGTAAATTTAGTGAAACACACAAATGTGTTTCTATATGAAGGTATAAAACAATGGCATATTCACACAACAGAATTCTATTAAACAATGAAAAATTGAGAATGTATTTCAAAATCAACATACATACTTATCAAAATTATTTTGTTTCCTAAAGAAGTATGAAAGTGTTGACATTTTGTGATATAGCACTATTTTTATGTTTATACTAAATGTTCTATCACACTATCTCATTAATATATGTAAAACTATTAAAAGCAGTGAAAATGATTTATTGTAAAGGATAGTGAGTCATTCTGTGAGGTTTTTTTAATATTGTATACTTCTCTATGGTCTCTATTTGGTGTGTGGATAGTTTCACTTGTCAGGCTCAGGAATATCCACTTAAGTGCATTTTCATATGAATTCACAGAGACATTGGCAATATGCAAAGTCCGGTTCAGGTCCAAACCAGGTGCATTCCCAGCTCTGAGAGGGAGACTGAAAATGAGCTTCCATGCCTACCCTAGAAGCTACTACCAATGCTCAAAAAGAAAAAATATTTAATTTTCTGGAAGGGATTCTCACTCAGTATATAAGAAACATTGATAGCTTGTCCCATGTCCATTAGTTAAATGACACTTTCAGTTCTGTTTTGTTTTGTTTGTTTGGGTTGCCTTTTGTCTCATACTGCTTTATTCAGTTACTTTTTTTGTCGTACTCATTTATAGCTTGAGTAATGTTTCTGGTTCTGTGATGTTATTTGATTGTGCAGAAGTGTTTGCGTGTGTGTGTGTGTGTGTGTGTGTGTGTGTGTGTGTGTGTTCGTGGAATGTGTTTTGTTGTGTTTTTATTTTATTCTGGTTTCATTTTTTTTGTCTGTTTGCTTTCTAAAGAGAGAGAGAGAGAGAGGAAGAAATGGTAAAATTGAATGTATCCATCTGGCAGAAGATGGGGCAGGGAAAAAATAATCATAATATATTTTGTGAAAAAAATTTCAATAAAATAATTCCTGCTTTTTCCTACATGAAAATTTAAAACCAAGGGAGAAATTTAATTATATGCTTGGTAATATTTATCTTACCAACTATATGCTTTACATTAATAATCATTTAAGTGACTAAACTGAGGATTGAAAAAGAGTTATATGATAACATTATAGTGAAATACTAATGATTAAGTGCAAAAATAGGTATTATATGTTTAGACTTTTGCTCCTAATATTTGCCTGCTGAAACATTAACACAGAGAATTCATGTATTTGGAAAGAATCTGCAAAGAGGTGGCAGAGGTGAAAGGAGCATCCATGTGTAAGGCTCTAATAGGCTAGGGCTGGTGTTCTTATGCTGATGTGAAAGTCTTCCTACTCTCACCCTAGAATAGAGGAAAATGGAAGCTCTTACAGTGTGTATGTTAAAAATTGCTATCAAACACATGAAGTAACATTTTAGTTTCCAATGGTACATGGAATTCGACTTTTTGGAAGTGATTGTCTCATGGCGTACTTTATTGAATCAGTCAATGAAACCATCGAAGGGCTCATAGTTTTATAGCATAGAGGGTTTTATTTGATAGAAGGTAGTGGGGAAAACATGTGGAAAGTAGCAAAACATGTGCATTGAGGCAAAACTGTGAAGCTTACACCTTGCCCCTGCTTGTTCTCTTCTCCCTAGCCACCAGGTCTATGTCCTGTGCTGCTATACTCTGCCTTATCAGGGTCCATAAACAACCGAGCCAAGTGACCACAGGTTAAAACCTAGAAACCATGAGCTAAAATAGACTGTAGCTTGTCTGGTTTGGTTTTCTCAGGTATTTTGTCACAATGACTGAAAAAAAATGACTGAAATTGTAAACAACAAGAGCAGTAATAGTCAAACAACTAGGAGGCTAGTAACTGGCAACAGAGTCAGAGACAACTCTTACTTCCATTGTTAGGGGACCCAGATGTTGGTCAAGCTGCACACTTTCTACGTAAGTGTAGGGAGGCTAAGTCCAGACCATGCATGCTTTTTGGTTGGTGACTTGATCTCTGTGAGCCCCCATGCCCCCAGCTTAATTTACTCTGTAGGTCTTCTTATAGTGGCCTTGACACTTCTGGCTCTCTCAGGCCTTCCTATTCTTCCACAAGCTTCCTCAGGCTCTGCCACCATATTAGAAGGACACTTGCTCAACTATGTTCATAGAAGCCTTATTTGTGATAACTAGAAACTGGAAAAAACCTAGGTTCCCATCAACTGAAGAATATATAAAGAAAATGTGGTACATTTACACAATTGAATACTAGTAAGCTATTAAAAACAAGGACAACATGCAATTTGCAGGCAAATGTATGGAAATAGAAAAGATCATCCTGAATGAGGTACCCTGATATAGAAAGACACACATGATATGTATTCACATAGATCAAGACTTTAGCCAAAACATACAGGATAACCATGCTACAATCCACAGACTCAAAGAAGCTAGGTACAAAAAAGGGCCCAAGGGAGGGTGCTTGAATCTCACTCAGAAGGGAAAAAAATAGATACCTGAAGTAGATGGAGGGAGCAAACTGGGTGGAAGAGGGACTGGGGAAGAGAAATTGGGACAAGACAGGTATGGGGAGAGTAAAGAGGAGGAATTACAGGAAGTGAGAATGCAAATCAATACAGGTGGTCTCTGGGACAAGGGGGTCAACGGACGTGACCCTAGCTAAGACTCCTAAATAAAAGGGAACACTGCCCACACATAAAATCTTCAACAAAAACCTGTCCTGCCTACAAAAAGTGTAGGGATAAAAATGGAGCAGAGATTGAGGAAATGGCCAATTTATAACTAGCACCATGTGAGACCCATCATATGGGAGAGTGCCAGCCCCTGAAACTATTAATATTGTCTGCTATGAGTGTATATCAATATAACTGTCTACTGATAGGCTTCATGCAGCCACTAATGGAAATAGATGCAGAGACCTACAGCTAAACAGTAGAGATTTCATTTTGGGAAGGAGATAGTTTTGTTTTGTGCTGTTTTAGCAGGGCATCACTTTGTGTCCCTAGCTGACCTGGAACTTGCAATTTAGTGCATGCTTACCTTTCCATGTTATTCTCCATCTCTCCAGAGTGCTGGGATTAAAGGTGTGTGCCACCTCATTAGGATGCAGTGGTAACATCAGAATGAAAAGAAATATTTCTGAAATTCTTAACTAAGTAATTAGTGTGTTTCTGGCCTTTAGCCCATTTTGTCTGGTTCCTTCCCTGTGAAGAAAAGTAACAGAAACTACCAAATCTTTGGTCTGTTTTAGGATATTTGATACTGTCAAGAGTGTTTATGTTATCTTTTCTTTGCTGTGAATGATTTTCTACCCTCTCTAAATAGCTTTACCATCTGATATTTTACTTCTAATATATAAATATGTGCATATATGTATATACATTTTATTTGTATCTATTCATCTTGTTACTATAACACTTGTAAGACTAATTCTTACCATTTTCAACTTCTTTGACTGCTATCCAGTATACTAGTTAGAAAATGGAAATACCCAATAAGTATATATTGGATATGTTGAATGAATACAATGTTTTCTTGGTTTGTTTACATCTTTTTGTATTATATATATGCTAATGTTTAAAAGAAAGAGTTTATAGTTAGTGCTTTTCTGTACCTGTCACTGTAACTAGATCATAAAGGAAAAAATCTTCCAATCCGTGCTGAAGTTGAAAAAAATAAATATAGGATTCTACAGATGCAAATAAAACAGAAAATGCAGTTTGTAATTTTGACTACTCTTAGTGATAGGACATGGCATTATTTTTAAATTTTCTTTTCTTTTACAATGTCAAAATATAAATTGTTTTAGAAAAAAAGAACACATCCCAAAATTTTAATTTTATAATGCACTATTTGAGTGAATTTCAAATTATTTGGAAAAAACAGTAATTAGATAGCACCACTGTTATTATTATATTTATATATAATATGTAGAATCATGGATCAATGAAAATACTTACTTATCATGTAAATAATGTTAATAAATGAAAAACTGAGGACATAACAGGTTTTCATTAATGCTTTCCGATACAATTCTTCAATAAAAACTGGAGCTTTGAAAAGGCAAATATTGATGGTTTTATTTACTTGACTGATAATATCACAAATCGTCAAATGCACTAAAATTAACTTCTCATAACCATTAGGCCCCAGTACAGTCATATACATAGATAATATGGATAGATATATCAATTGATTGCTTAGGTTTTGTTTTTTGGTTTTTTTTTTGTTTGTTTTTGGGGGGATTGTTTTGTTTTGTTTTATATGATTGAATCACTGTAAGCTTTTTGTGTTTGGAAATTCTATGTCTGTTGGTATTGTTCTTGTTCAGGTATAGTTTAGGTGTACAGAATATTATGTATTATGAGGTATAATGAGTGAATATTCCCTGTTTTTCTACAAGGAATAATCTCACATCATATAAATTCCTTATAATACCCATAATTGTATGTACATGTATATTTTTATATACATACATAGTTTATATGAAGTTAAACCACTTGAACTGACAATGATCTCCACAGGATTCCTAGACTAAAAAAAAGGCCCAGTACCAGGCATTAAAAACACCCACTAGGTACTCCTGGGAGCCTCCCCTTTTCAAAGAAGGGAAAGGGGAGAAGTGGGAGGGAGAAGGGAGGGTGGGAGTGGGGAAAGAGGAGGGAGGGGCCTGCAATCAAGCTGTAAAGTGATTTAAAAAAATTAATTAATGAAAAAATCATCCACTTTTCAGTTATTTTTAGAGGATTCCTAAGATGTCTAAAACAGTATATGCTATCATTGCTGCCCTTGATTGCCTCTGTGATTTTGAAGAAAAGTCTCTATTGCTGAAGACACTATTGATGTCAGAAACAGGACTCAGAGAGTGGAAGCTGCATTTGATCTGAAAGAAACCTCCTTGAGTACTAATTCAATGAAACTGAAAGCTGTTAAGCATATTTCCTAAGAAGGGAAGCAACCAATAGTCCTACCCTTCTATGAAGCCCATGAGCCCATCAATGTCCAACATAGTAAGTCTCCCTATATTTAGGTTAATATTGACATTCATGGCTCAGTGATAATCGTAAATTCTCTAATTATGCTTAAGGCCCACTCAGCAACAATAGATAAATTGTTCTTATTACTAGAAACCTAACAAATGGCCAAGGACTAGTGATGTTGTGGATCATAGAGGACCATCTATTAACACTGCCACTTTACCAAACCAGCATAATACCCAGCTGAATTCTAAATACTTATCAACAAAACCACAGATAGCTGTAGCTCTCAATCTTTACCCAAAAATTAAAAAAAAAAAACACTAATCTTTGCAGCCAATAGACACAGTTATCAAACCAACAGCTAGTCAAAATACTGAGAACAACTGATAATAGGGTTCCAGCTTCAAAAGATATTCCTACAACATAACTCGTACAAAAAAACTCATGTAACATAAAATAAGAAGTGATAGAAAGCTTGTAAGATCCGGGGGGGGGGGGAAATTAAATTATAATGACTTACCATACACAGTTATAGAAATGGCTCAGGGGGTAAAGAGACTGACAAAGATTTAGGATAGTATTTCAAATTTTTGAGAAACCACATAAACTATAGTATACCCATCTATACTGACACTGCTCCTAAGACAAAAGTTAAGGGAGGATAATTCTTGGGATTTTGTGGGAGAGCCAGCCTGGTAAATGAAGAAATAAGCAAAAAAGAAAAAAATATACCATCCAATTAGGTCAGTGATGAATAAATACATCCAAGTTTGTTTTCTAACCTTCACACATTTGATCTGATGCTTATATTCACATGCATACCCACAGAGGTATATACATTACCATACATTCATTATACACATACAGAAAGATTAAAAACAGAGAATTTACTTTGAGAGAAGAAATCATTAAAAAGCACTATATAACATTCAAAGAAAAATAATTTTGGCTAGCATAGGCACTGTATAGAGTTTCATTTCAGAGGTCATTGTGAGTTTCTCACTTTCATTGTGAGAGGAGGCTGGCAGGTTGAATTGCTCCATATAATTCACCTTATATTTTATTTTCATGCCCATCAGCCATCAGTTTGTTTAATAATAATAATAATAGAATATAACCATGTATATGGTTTTCACTTTAGAAAACACAGTTTGATTTTGATAAGCATGATACAACATAACATATAGTTTGACTTTGCACCATTCTGGAACAAACCTCCTAAAAATTATAGACAGAGGCAATACGAAAGTATTTTAATATAATATTTGTCTATTTGTTCTTTGATCCTAGTTCCTGACAATGTTTTTAAGGCATTTATTCTTTTCCTGAGTGTTTGCCGCCTATAGTATATGGGTCTTAGGTTCTTTGGAGAATCTTCATTTCAGTGAGGAAACACATATAAACTCTTGGATCATCTCAGAATAGGAGTTGACTTCCAGAGTAGCAATCTATATGATTTAAAAAGCAGAAACTTTAGCCCTACTCTACTGCCTTTCTGAATTTTGTGTTCGTGTGGTGGAGAGGAGGATAAAATTACACTATTTAAAAACAAGACTGCTAAGACTGACAGATCTTTCAGGAAATGGTGGAATAGCATGCAAAGATGAGGACATACAGGTTTTTTTTAAAAGCTGATTTCCACATCTTTGTTTCTAAAAATCTGTCCAGTGTGTCATTTACTTGATATTCCTGACATTTACTATACCTTATAATAAATGTAAATGTTGCCATGAGTCATTCGAGTGTGACCATCTGATACAAATAAGATTCAAGATGATATTTCTAAGAATCACTGGACAACATCTGTTTTGATAACTGATTTCATGCGAAATAGCTTTTTTTTTATGGTGACAGAATTCAGAAAAATGACTAAAGAATTGCTTCCTGTTTTGCTATAAATACATCAACTGATTGTTATTTCTGTCCAATGGATAAAGACATATTCTCCCCTTTTAGCTATCATCCTTGAGATTCAAGATCACTGTCAGCCACAAAACCGCAAAGCATTCACAGTCCCTCAACAGTTTAGTGATGTTCTTCTGCTGGTACTAGACTAGTGAGGACAAAGGTAAAAGATGACAATGAATCACTATGCATGACTTCTTAAGCCGCCCACTAGGTGTGCTTAGGTTTAGCTGTTGCAACTTTGATGTAACCTCAAGACCTAATTTATATCAAAAGTGGAGACACTAAAAACACTCTAACCTAGAAATGTTTTTAAGTAACATCTCCTAAAGCAAGACTCTAGCTTTCTCAGATTGGTCCTTAAAAGGAGTCACCAGGGCTGCTTCTCTCCACATATAGCTTTTCTTTCTGGCATATTGTGACATTATTTAGCTGTTCTATTTACTATAAAAACGCACAAGCAAATAAATTATCAAATAAACCTGAATCGAAATGTATTTGGATTTCCCAATTCATATCCTCAATATAAAACAGAGGACATCCATATGCATAAGGCTCTAACCCTGAGAATTAGATGTTATTGCCAGATGCATAATACCACAAATGAATAGAATTATAAGATGCCCATCTGTGTTGCAACAGAAAAAAAATGCTTAGTGATAGAGAAAGTAGTTCTAAATAATCCGGCATCAAAACTGTTGAGTAGTTGTTAAAAAAGAAAAAGACCTCAGACTTTTCTTATTTCAATGATAAAATGACTGAGAATTATGAGAGTTGGTTCAAGTTAAGCAAGAAGATGTCAATGATAGAAAGAGGTTACTGTTCCCATGATCCCATGCAGAGAGACAATGGTCTAGATCCCTGATGTGATAGGTAATATATTCATGAACCTCATGCTATGATTAGAGTCATCTTGAATCCCAGTGCCGCTTTTTCTATGAAATGACCAAGAAGAAATTGTCTCAAGGATGAATCCAAATTTCTTCTGGTCTTTGTCTCAGGATTCTGTCAAAATTGTGAGACTATGTTCACAGGCATCTGGAAGAAAAATTGGATTTTCTCTCTACTTCTCTGGCTGACCAGCCAATAATAAATTTACCTTCATTTATCAGTTTGTGTTATTTATCTTCTTTTGAAATATGAGAAGCCTGAAAGTCTAGTAACACTTCAATAAAGAAATAAAATCTTATGTTTTACCTGCCTTCTGGAAGCCAGAAAATATGAATAAATTATATTACTTAGAAATGAAAGTCATGTGACAATTGCTATGACATGGGTATACACAGGAGACCAAGGCATGGATGTTTGAAAGACTGAGGGGATGGAATGAAAATGTTAAACTTTATGTGACCTTTAAACCCCTGGAACACAGCAAATCAATTTAGATCTTTGTGCTCTGATAAATCGCTAACAGGAAAACAAGACTTTTTTCCTTTGGGTATAATGGAGATTAGATTAAAAGTTTCCTTCTTGTCTTATGTAGCTAGCGTAAAAAACAGGGATATGCACATCAGGTTCCAATGCATGATGAAAGACTAGCTGAATAATTATCTCTGCTGATCCATATGAAAATCAAAGCATCCACTAAGGAAGTTCTTAAAGAAATTTTCAAAGTGGTTTCTTTCTTCACCTCACACTTTCTTTTCATGACCACAATAGACAATTCTTTATAATTATATTTGCTATATTTTTCTCTGTTCTGAGTGCTGGAAATTAAATCTGGGACCTTATATATGCTAGCCTAAGTTGATAATCTCTACATTTCCATCCATCTAGACTACTTTCAAATAATTATTTAAAATAAACTATGTTTTTTGAAGACCAGAATTTGTTTTTATTAAACAAGGGGAAAAGAGAGACAATGTCTACTGAGGGATAATTAAATCTACAGAAGAACTCTTACCTATTAAAAATGCCATTGACAACTTATGTTAATATGAGTAGAAGGAAAGAAAGCTCAAGCTTGTTCTCAAGTATAGTTCTAATTTTAAATAGTATAATGACCAAAATATGCTCCATTCAATATGCTGAAAGGTGTGGATGCTCACTTTAAAGCCCGGCGTAAGTTTATTCAGCTAAAGGATCTAAGGAAGTTATTTCTCACACACTCCCAGTTGCCCTTATTAGTCGCCTGATTCAGATTCAGATTCAAACAGTGGGAACTGATTTAGCAGGGTGACAACTCTCTTCTCTTCCCTGAGGCAAAATCTATTTAACCTGGACTGACTACCTAACCAGGTGTGAATCCTCACTGAGGTGCAAATTTGTTTCTGTGCAGTAGAATGGCTACCATGTCACCCCTGGGGAAGGAACAGTTGTTCAACAGTGAACTAAGTTTAGTTTTAGAAATATTGTTTTGAAAGTCTAAGTTTCCGGACACAAAGAACAATTGCAGGAATGAATTGAAAGGTTATGCCTATGGAATACGAGTGCGTAGTTATGGCTTGATTTATGAAGTGGTTTGATGAGGAAATACAGGTGCATGGGAAAACATGTTCTATAAAACAATTGGCACTGAGCTACAATTAAATCTTCTAATAGATCACATATACTTGAGACGAATCATCTTTATTTCTCTATAGAATAAGTTGCCCTTTAAGTTGTTGTCTTTCTAGGAATTTCTTTCATATAAAGGGATTACAGAGTAATATTTCACCTTTGTACATATATATGTTTGACACTTCAAATGGGTTTCATTGGCTTCTAAGGGTGTCTGGTGGATAAAATCTTTCTTGTATGAAGTGACAAGCATCTGTGAACTTTCTGTCATTGCTTGCTATACAATTTTGTACATAGTTGTCAACATATGTGATGAAGTACTATTGGAAGTGCAGAGGTCTATCATGTTTCATTGTGAAAGACAGCAACATGCCAACTCAAATACAGATGTAGGGTGGGCCACCACTCTCCTTTAAGTTGGATTAATTAAATACATATTTCATTTTCTATTTAACGTGTCTGACATTTCCAAATGTGGATAGATTAAAACTGTTTAAATATGATGCATTTTCAATGACCACATAGTCTATAAGAGTTTCTACATTTAAACATTATATATTTTTCTAATAGAATGACTTCTAAATCTCTTTCTTAAGAATAAAATCCCAATTGAAAAAATGGCATTACATTGTACACCTATTAATTGATTCATTTAAAATTTTATTGAAGGTTGTAAAATTATTTCTTGCAGAGACAACAAAAAATTCTGAAATGTCTGTAGTCTCACATTTCAGTCTTTCCTTTAGTGTGCAGTTAGGTTATTACAGTGATTATAATCATTCTTCAGACCAACATAAAAGTGGTGGAATAATGAGAATTCTTTTATAGTTAGGAATGTTAGAAATTAAACTGCACTGTTTTTGAGATAATTTCATCAGCCAGATACTCACACTCAGTTTCTATGTAAACAAACTAGTTAAACAAATGAAATATAAAATAATATAATTACAGTATAAAATCATACAGTATCTACATGTGTCCTTCATCTTTTGCATTTGAAACTGTCCATTGTAGACACTGTGCTCATGGTATCTTGTCATATATAGAAAGGCAAATAGTTAATATTCATACTACTAACTTTAATTAAAATTCTGATAAAAGTAAAAAGTGACATTAACCTAGTCATCATAATGATGACAGTTTTCTAATTTTATAGCATATCTGTGTATTTTATAATTTCTGGGGTCAAAGCACATATAACAAACATATTTTCCAAAATAATGAGGTAATTAACATGGGAGCCAACTCTGAAAGAGTTATTGTGATTTAATCAACTCCTAATTATTATACCTTGTTTTCCTTGAAAAGCATAGAGATACATATCCAGGGAATTAAGCTAGCTGCCACCTGTCCACCTGCACAAACATTTTTTCTCTCATTACAAATTGTCATTAGGAACAATATCATTTATTTATTGTTGGGTTTTTTTTTTTGGAAATGGAAAATGAGACTACAAGCCCTAATACTTATTACCAAATTATATAAATTAAGTTGGATTAATAATGGCATTCTATGGGAGGAGAAACTGAAAAATCTGTCTAATTTTCAAATCCTGTACAACATTGTAAGTAACTGAAGAAAGGCTATATGTTCATATTCTCTTCTCTCTCACTCTCTCTCTCTCTCTCTCTCTCTCTCTCTCTCTCTCTCTGTGTGTGTGTGTGGGGGGGGGCAGATCTGGGTCTGGATCTGGGTCTGGATCTAGCTCTGGGTCTGTGTGTGTGTGTAATTGCACATGCCATAGTACATGTCTGGAGATTAGAATACAAATAAAAGGAATTGCATTACTCCACGTACCCATTATACTTACTTGAGTATTGAAGTGTTTTAGATTCAGTCTGCTATAGCCAAGTTTTACATTGGAATTTTGTTCCTATTGGAATAGTAGTAAAAAATTAGTTTCATGAGGTGTTCAACTCATTCTGGCATCATCCTTAGGGAAGAATTAATATAGTTCTTGAGAGACTGATTATATTAAGAAGACAGTATTATAATCATTTGTCCTGTTGTCCTGCCTTTCCTTTGCACAAATACTGTCTATGGTACCTTCACTAAAAGCCAAATAAAGAATGAAATAATTTATTTAGACTTCCATAACTTTTACTATAATAAACTTTTCTTCTTTATATATTTCCAAGTCACAGGTTCTAGTAAAAAGATAGAAATTAAAATAAGAAACGTGTGATTTCTTATTTCTAAATGTCATTTAGAATCTGTCATTTCTAAAAGCTTTATATTTGCCAACTTCATTGGTTTGCTATAAATGCATTTCCTCTGGGTACATTTTCATTATTATTTTAAAATCCAAAATCTTTTAGTTTTCATATAGCTTTCCTGACCAATTTTTACTATTATATTCAAATATTTCATCCCAGTTCATCAATTGATCCCATGAGTTATAAACTAACTAATTTCAAACTTATCCTATTCTCTGCATTTCAACATCTCCCAGTAGTTGGATGTAATTGTCTCTTTTTGAGGGTACAGAAACATTTCCACATTGGTCTCTTGTTTCATATATATATATTTGAAGTGAATATAGGTGGAAACACATTATAATTGAAAAAATTAAAATGTGGCTATCTTCTCACCTACTCGTATTATTACAACCCAACGGACTAGTTTATTCCATCTTCCCACAAACTCCCAAGTGATTCCATGGCAGTGCCAAAACATTCTGGGTCTAAAAGTGCTGGTGACACTACATCTTATGTTCTCTTTGTGCTTGCCTTTTCCTGGGCCTTGCTTTCAAACATAGTTCCATATTTGCTTTGCCATCAATGCTAGTTGATAGTAGAATATGTATCACCAGGTTTATCTGGTTAAAAAATATTTAAAAAATAAACGTCAGTCATCAGAGAGCATTTTGAGTCCTTAAAAAAAATCCGACTAATAGCTGGGTGAGTTTAGCCAGCATTCAAGGAAGCACAATTATCCATAGAGAAAATCATAACCCAGAGCTGGGGAAAGGGGACAATGAAGAAGAATATGATGTCTCCATTATCTTTGTAGCTGGAGTACTGAATAAGAGTATCTACTTGATAATTTTTGTATAAACTTTGATAGGTACAGTTTTAAAAAAATAAACTACAGATTTCCTGCAGGATAGAAAACTGTCAGGTGGCTAACTTGCCATATGACTTGGAACCATGTTGGTTTTAGTGTTGTTATTATTATTGGTAGTGGTTGAGGTAGTTTGTTTAACATGAACTTTTCTTTTACTGAAAATCATTTTTTTCTCACACAATATGTCATGATTATGGGTTCCCTTCCCTACACTCCTTCCAGTTTTTCCCCACATTCATCCTCATACAGATCCTTTCTCTTTCAGTCTCTCTCTAGAAAACAAAAACGATTTAAGGGTTTATAATGATATAATTAATATAATACAATGTGAATATAATATGAAAATAAAAATGGATTCATTATGATTAGAGAAAAAAGTAACAGAAGGAAAAGACAACAAGATAGATCCAGAGATTGAACTGAGAGGTATCAGCAGAGGTGAAGTCTGTTTTGTGACCTACACACATCAGTTCGCTGGCCCCATTCTGCCTACAGTCCCTGAGACAGCAGCCATTGAAAACTACCAGCAGAGATAAGGTCTGTTCCCTGAACTCTGCAGGCCAGTTCCTGGGTGCCAGCTCTGCCTGCAGTTCAAAAGACAGCAACCATTAGAGACTACCTGCAGAGCTCTGCCTTCAGTTCTAGAGGCAGCAGCCATTGTAGACTACCAGTAGCAGTGAGTTCAGTTCCATGGCATGCACACAGCAGTTCCCACAAGCCAGATATGCCTGCAGACCCAGAGAAAGCAGCCATTGGAAACTACCCGTAGAGAAGAAGTCTGTCCAGAACTCTCATGTGCCAGTTCCAGGACCCCAGCTCTGCCTGCAATCCAAAAGGTAGCAGCCATTGGCGACTACCAGCAGCATATGAGGTATGCCTTGTTACATCTGTGAGTGCTACCATAGGTCCCAGCTTTGCCTGCCGTCCCAGAGACAGCAGTCATCAGCAACTACCAAAGGTGAGAGGCATCAGGCACTACCAGGGACTGCCAAGCCCTCAAAGCTTGCCAACATGAGGGAAAACTAGTTGCCTAGAAGACAATGAAAGAATAAACTCAACAAAACCCAGGGCAACTAGAAACAACCAGAATCCAGCTATCCTACAGAATAAGCTCTGGCTATCCTAACACTCATGAAGCACAGGAAAAGGACATTAAATCTAATCATATAATGATAATAGAAGCCTTTAAAATGGCTCTAATCCCAGCACTCAGTACGCAGAGTTCAAGGCTAGCCTGGTCTACAGAGTCTAGGACAGGCAAGGCTACACAGGGAAACCCTGTCTTGAAAAATCAAAATAAAATAAAATAAAATAAAGAATGATTGAACAAAAAAGAAATACAGGAAAATACAAGACAACATAAGAAGAAAATAAATGAAGCTTTACAAGATCTGGAGAGGAATCAGGAGCAATAAATAAAATATAGTCTGAAACAATCCTGGAGATGAAAAACCTAGGAAGGAGAAGAGAACAGGAACTATAGAAGCAGGCATCATCAATGGACTATAAGAAATAGAAGATAGAGTCTCAGACATGGAAGATATGATAGAAGAAATTAATACATTGGTCAAAGAAAACGCTGTATCTAAAAAAAATTCTAACACAAAACATCTAGGAAATCTGGGACACCATAAAAAGACTAAACTTAAGAATAATAGGGATTAAAAAAAAAAAGATAACAGGAATAGAAGAAGAAGAATCCCAGCTCCAAAGTCCAGAAAATATCTTCAAAACAATCATACAAGAAAATTTCCCTAATCTAAAGAAACACATGCCTATCAATGTCCCAGATGCCTACAGAAATAAAAGAGGGCATACCAACTGCCACTGAGGAATTCTAAAGAATCATTAGGTATAATGCCTGTACTTGACAAAGGTCGAAAATCTAAATGTAAAGGACATTGTTGTTGATAAATTTACCAAATTTAAATCAAGATCAGGATAGAATCTAAATAATCCCATAACTACAAAAGAAATAGAACCAGTCATTAAAAGTCTTCCAAACAAAACAACAACATCCACAAAAAAGCTCAGGGCCCAATGGTTTTAGCACAGAATGCTACCAGACTCTTAAAGAAAAAGCTACTGCAAATACTCTTCAAATTAGTCTACAAATAAACTGCAGGAACAATGCCATATTCATTCTATGAAGGTACAGTCACCACACAAATATTTAAATAAGAAAAAAATTCAGGCAAGCATCCTTCATGAACATTGATGCAAAAATACTCAATAAAATGTTCACAAACTGTATCTAAAACCACATAAAAAACACCGTCTACCATGACCAAATAGGTGTCATGCCAGGAATGCAGGGATAGCTCAAGATACAAAAACTCATCAATGTAACTCACTATATAAACAACTGAAAGAAAAAAAATCATGTGGTAAACTAAACAGATGCTTAAAAACCTTTGATAAAATACAATTACCTTCATGATGAAAGTCCTTGAGAGATCACAGATACAAGGCAAGAGACACAAGAAAGGCAATATACAGCAATCCAAAAGACAATATCAACTGAAAATGACAGAAACTTAAAGCAATTCCACTAAAATCAGAGACAAAAGAAGGCTGGCCACTTTCACCATATCTATTAAACAGTACTTAAAAGTCCTAACTAGAAGATTAAGACAACTAGAGGAGATGAAGGGAATACACATAGGCAAAGTAAAAGTCAAAGTATTGCTATTCACAGATGTTACATAACTAAACCCAAAACTCTACCAGTTAACTGATACAACTGGTAAACAACTTCATCAAAGTGGCAGGATTCAAATTTAACTTAAAAAAAAAAAATCAGTACCCCGCCTTTATACAAGCAATAACCAGACTGAGAAAGAAATTAGGAAACAACACCCTTCACCATAGCCAAAGGTAAGATACAGTATCTTGGTATAATTCTAACCAAACAAGTGAAGGACCTGTATGAAAAAGCTTCCCATCTATGAAGGAAAAAAAAATGAAGAAGATATCTAAAGATGGAGAGATTTCTCGTGATCACAAACCAGTAGGATTAACATAGAAAAAAATGGTCATTAAAAAAAGTAATCTACGGATTTAATGCAATTCCCTTACAAATTCCAACACAATTATTTATAGATCTTGAAACAACAATGATTAACTTCACATGGAAAAACAAAAAAGTCAGGGTAGCTAAAACAACCCTGTATAATAAAAGGACTTCTTGAGGTATTACCATCCTTAATTTCAAGTTGTACTACAGATTAATAGCAATAAAACCCACATGGTATTGTCACAATCCTGATAGGCTGATTAATGGAATTGAATCAAAGACCCAGAAATAAACCCACACACCTATTGACACTTGATATTTGACAATGAAGCCAAAACTATACAATGGAAAAAGAAAGAATTTTCAACAAATGATGTTGTTCTAATTAGATGTCTGCATTAAGAAGAAAGCAAATATATCCATAGTTATCACCCCTCACAAAACTCAAGTTCTATTGGATCAAAGACATCAACATAAAACCAGATATATTAAACCTAATAAATGAGAAAGTGGGGAAGATCCTTGAACTTTTGGTACAGGAGACAACTTCTTGAAAAGAACACCAACAGCTCAGGCACAAAGATTAGCAAATAATAAATGGGGACTCATGAAACTGAAAATCTTATGTAAGGCAAAGGGCACTGTCAATAGAACAAAATGGAAGCCTACAGAATAGGAAAAGATCTTCACCAACCCTACATCTTACAGAAGTGTAACATCCAAAATACATAAAGAACTCATTAAACACCAACAAACCAAATAATCTAATTTAAAAATGGTGTACAGAGCTAAACAGAAATTTCCAACAGCAGAATCTCTAATAGCTTAGAAGCTCTTAAAGACATGTTCAACATCATTGAGTCATCAGGGAAATGCAAATCAAAATGACTTGGGGATTCTGTCTTATACCAGTCAGAATTGCTAGGAACAAAAAATAAAGGGACAGATGCTGGAGAGGATTAAAGAAAGGGGAACCCTCCTCCATTGCTGGTGCAAGTACAAACATGTACATCCACTTTGGAAATCAATCTAGTGTTTCTCAGAAAATTGGAAATAGCTCAGCCTCAGGACCCAGGTATACCACTCCTGGGCATATACCAAAAAAGATGCTTGACTATACAATAAGACATTTGTTCAACTAAGTTCATAGCAGCTTTATTGGTAATAGACAGGAACTTAAAACAACACAGATGTTGGGTAAAGAAACTGTGGTATATTTACACACTGGAATACGACTCAGCTATTAAAGACAAGAAAATCATGAACTTACTGGAAAATGAGTGGAACCAGAAAAGATTATCCTGAGAGAAGAACCAGAAAGTCACACATGGTATGTACTCCCTTATACATGGATATTAGCCATAGAGTACAGGATAACCATAGTACAATGCACAGACCTAACAAAGATAAGAACAAGGAACAAGGATGACCCAAACAAACATACTTAAATCTCACTCAGGAGTGGGAATAGAATAGATATCAGAAATGACTGAAGAGGGGGAAGAGGGTGGGAGAGTGAGTATGGAGAAAAATGAGGTTGAAGATCATACTGGGGGCAGAAGGACAGAGAGCCTTCAGAGAGAAGTGAAGCCATGGTACGGGGCATCTCTGTGACAAGCTGGAGACCTAGGACAGGGTAGGTTCCTGGGAGGACATGGGGGTGACTGAAGAGGCCAACATTTAACTAGATTAGACTCCTAGTGAAGGAAGGGGACACCGATCCACCCACAAAAACTTTGACCCAAAATGTATTTTGCCTACCATATTGGCATGGATACAAATAGAACAGAGATTGAGGAAAGTTCCAAACAACGCCTGGCCTAAACTGAGACCTACCCCATGGTAGAGAGCCAACCCCTGACACTATTTAAGATATTCCACTATGCTCACAGACATGAGCCTACCATAGCTGTCCTCTGAGAGAATTCACCCAGTAGTGGATCAAAACAGAAGCTGAGACTCACAGCCAAACTTCGGATGGTACCCAGAGAATCTTGTTCAAGAGTGAGGACTGGGGAGTTGGGGATACTAGAAGGACTGGGAGGGGAAACCACAAGAAAAACCACAGAGTCAAGTAACCTGGACCCACAGGGGGCTTATGGAGTCTAATGAATCAATCAAAGACTGTACATGGACTTGACACAGCCTACAAAGGGGAGAGCAGGCTATCTCTCACATGGACTCCGTTGCCTACTTTTTAGTCACTTCTTCCTGGCATGGTTGCCTTGCCAGGCCACCAGGGAAGAAGGTGCATTAAGTACTGACATGACTTGATACGCTGATAAGAGTAGGATTGGAGGAGGCTCCCCTTATTTGAGGAGTAAGGGGTGGGAGTCGGGAAAAGATGTAGGGAGGATAGGGATAGAAAGCGAAGAGGGAGGGGCCTATGATCAGGATACAAAGGGAATAAACAAAGTAATTAATAACAAAGACGACCAACTAAGTTACACACTTAGAAATTCCATAAAAGTGCAAACCTTACAGCCATCGTATACATACAAAGGGTCTGGTCCAGACCTATGAAAGGCATGTGAACTCATATGAGCTTTCATTATGACTTAGAAGAACGTTTTCTAGATTTTTTTCCCCCATCTTCTGGCTCTTAAAGTCTTTTTGCACTCCTTCCCTTGAGTACAATCCCTGAAGGCCAAATGAGAGGGATTTGAAGGAGACATCCTATATAGAACTGAGTGTCCCATGGTCTCTCACTCTCTTCATATTGATGGCTGTGACTCTCTATATTTTTTTCCAATCTGCTGCAGGATGAAAACTATCAGGACAATGAATGAGAAAGGAACTGATCTATGAATAGAGTTGACTATCCTTTTCTTACTAAGTTTCTTTTGTAGTACAGTATTCTTTGGTTTACCCTATGACTCTTGGGCTTTATTTGGTTTTTGGTCACTCAAGCATTGCCAGGTATGGGTTTCATCTATTGGGGTAAGGCTTAAATTAAACCAGTTATTAGTTTATAATCCCAAAGGATTTGTTCCACCATTATCCTAACATATCTTTTTGGCAAGTTAGCAATTTAGATTAAAAAAAAGTTTGTGGCTGACTTGATATTTACTTTTCTCTTTGGTAGTATGCTGTTTTTCTCTACCAAAGACACTATGGGTGAAGGTTGTATGCAGGCACCAGTTTGACTTCTCAGTTTTGAATGAATTGTGTAGGTGTTTCTCTTCAGCAATAAGTTTTGCCATCATTTGTGGAGAACAACCTATAAGCTTGGTAACAATCACAGCGAAATATTCTTAACAATATTAATAGTTGCTCTATTCATATTCAACAAAATCTGGAAACAACTTAGATGTCCCTCAACAGAAGAATGGATAAAAAAAATGTGGTACATTTACAAAATGACGTATTACTGAGACATTAAAAAGAATGAAATTTGAAGAAATTTGACCAAATTTTTAAAAATCATCCTGATATTTCAGATCCATAAAGAAAAATATAATATATATTCACATATATGTGGATAATAGTTATTAAAGCAATTATAAACAAGCTACAATCTGTAGACCCATAAATTTCAGCCATCAAACTAGTTACTGGATGAAACAGATAGATCTCTGTAGGAAAAGGAAATGGAATAATTATATATGGATGGATAAGGGAAATGTGAGTGTCTCTCTGTGGTGTGTGTGTGTGTGTGTGTGTGTGTGTGTGTGTGTGTGTCTGTGTGTGTGTGTGTGTGTGTGTGTCTGTGTGTGTGTGTGTCTGTGTGTGTGTCTGTGTGTGTGTGTGTCTGTATGTGTGTCTGTGTGTGCTCATATACTCGTGTTCTCATGCATGTGCATGCCTAGTTGAAACAGGAGGACTTAAGAAGGGAAGAAGAGGGCAGACAATGTAGGAAATATGGGGTGAAGCAGCTAATTAAAGGCCATTTGAGGAATAGTGTGGAAACCTAAATTTCAGTAGTAGTTTTTTAAAAATATAAACATACTTGAGAGATATCTAAGTGAAATCTCCTAATGGAGAGAGAGACAGGCACAACTGGCCGTCTCTTATCAGCAAATGAAGCACACAGTACTGAGGTTGTGTAACTTCTAATTGAGTTGTTGGGCAAAGTTGTCTCATAGGAACTTCCTACTAACCCAGTCTGTAGACAAGACTATAGGTTACTGACCTCAAACTGATGTGAGTCTGTTTTAAGGAAACAGAAACACAGATTAAGTAATGACAACTCACAGAACCTAGAAAAAATTTACACTGGCTTGAAAGCTGTAAGATGTTTGTTAATATATATCTAAAGTTATGTTCCAAGTTATTTTGGTCTGAAAAAAAATTCCCTTTTATGAATAGGAAAGCAAATGAATGTAATCATAGAAATCAGTGTCATTCACAAGAAACATTAACAGTAACATTTTTAAATATTCACCAAGTAGGGAACCCTCAAATTAAATTTCATGATATGGACAAATAGACAAATGCTTATTAAACATTAATGCTTATTTTTAATTTCAAAAATGGTAAATAAATGTTCATGATGTATTTTAGAGATGAAAGTGAATTATATCATTAAGTGTAGTTTTACTTAATTAATGTGTTTCTGTTATGCTTTGGAAACATTGGGAAATATTTTAAAAGTGCATTGAATCATGGTTGTCATACCTCTAGGCACTGATATGCCACAGGATAAAAAAGTACTTGTTCACTCATTATTTTACTTTTTATTATTATATTTAATAAACATACATAATTTGAAGTTAAGACAAAATTCATATTCTGTTGTATATCTGCTCCATCTAGTGTTTATTTTTATGTTTTTATTATAGAGGTTTCTGTTTCTACCATACTTATCCATGCTTAGTATAGAGGAGAAATTTTAGTATATTATTGGTAATGTAAGAATTATGTAAAGATATGATTTGTAGCCTCTGGGCATGTTGGCCTTACAGTTGCTCATGTTATATACCTACCTGGAAGTACTATTTTATTAGTGTCAACTCATTTCGCTGTTGTTGAACTATAGAAAGTTGTGGGCTTTTGCTGGAGCAGGTTTTAACATTTACCACTCTAATATGTACTTACTCCTCTTAGCTTGATAAAATTTCTCTACCTATTTCTGATAAGTGGTAATTATACCTAGAATTGCAAGGCATAAAATATTATATTTGATTATAATAATTAGCATATCTTAATCATGAATTCTTAGTCTATCTATAATCATATGGAAATTGATAGATAACATGTAAAGCTTTCCCTCTGCAGAAATAAATAGAATTAACACCATAATTGTATAGTTATACCTCTTATGTTATCATGTGAAATTTATATTCAGTCTAATTACTACTTTACTAAAATTGATTAATTTTTAAACAGAATCTCACCCTGTAATCCCAGGCTTGCTTAGAACTTACTATATTTTTAAGGCTGACCTGGAATTCATAGTAATCTTCCTGCCTCCTCAGTCTCATGATTGCTGAGATTACTATAGATACAAAGCTCTATGCTGATCATTTCTGGTTATAACGAAAATTTCATTACTTTATAATTTTTATAGCTACTTTATTTTATAGCATAGAAATTCTTAACATTGTACAATTTAAAAAACTTTGTTTCTTCTATCATAAAATAATTAGGTTTGAAAATGTGTTCTCATGCAAAAACATTCAGATTAGGTCAATACCCCAAAGTCTCAGAATAATTCTTAAGGATTCTTTATTTTAAAATGTCTACAATTTCATAAGAATACACTTTTCTAGTTTTTCAATATCTTGAGTTATTCTGTTTCATTATGTGTGTGTGTGTGTGTGTGTGTGTGTGTGTGTGTGTGTGTGTGTGTGTGTGTTGACTATGCTACACTATTAAGAAATTCCAACTCTTGAGTTATCAATTAGTTTAGTAGAGGTTCTGCTCTACATGAATCACAGATAGGCATGAAGTTCTCCTACTGCTTTAAGTATCATTTGTATTTCTTTGTATCGTACAGCAGTAGGGAGCAGCAAACAGATGGGTGAGAACAACCGCAGACAAGTGACTTTTTCTAATGTTACAGTTCTCACGCTGGAGAGACTATTAGTTCTATGAATTTGCAGCTCTTGCATAGACATAGGGCACCAGCACCCTTAGCTCTATACGTGTTATGGATTTTTTTGTAAGCAGAGTCAGCATCCTTTACCCATCAAAAGCATCTGCTGCTGCAGCTTCTGGGCAGCTCTGTGATAATAGGATTTCTCAGTTACCACCCAGTGCTGAGCTTCATGAACTTAAGGTGTCTAAGAAACCTATCTATAAATAGGTAGACACCTGCTTTAAACTCTTCCAGTAGCTAGAGGTACAGGTTCTCTATCCTTATAGCCTTGAATCAATTTCACCCTCAGTTCATTGTGGTCTTTCTACTTCCCTGGATCCTTTGTTCTTTCCTAAACATTTTTTCACTGTTCTGATGTCTCTTTTCAGCTGCAAGTTCATGGTCACTTGCCGCTTTGGAAACTTTGGCCAGTTGCTTCCACCACATTGGCGTTAGTGTCTCTCTGTTATCTTTGTGATTTCTTTCTGGTATCAGCTCAGCACACACTACTTAAAGACAGAAAGCAAACAAAAGGAAAACCAACCAATCAAGAAAAATCAAATATGTAGTGTTTGAGTATTAGGAGAGATATCATACACCTGAGACAGTGTCATACACCTGACTCAATAAATCAGTTAAATCATGGAGCAAGAGAGGGTAGTGATTGCAACAAACACAATGGACCTTAGATGTAAGTAGAAATCTCATGTTTACAGAAATCACAGTAGCCTTTGATGCAAGTGGGGGAAAATCTAGCACAAAGTGATTCAAGAGGCCTTGGCTGAGTCTACACCTTGGAAAGCCTGAGCAATCAGCTGTGGTCATTGTATATCTTTCTCCAAGTATCCGTAGAGGGTTCACAAAGAGTGAAGACTCTTGGTCTAAGAGTTGACTCTGGATGTTTGTCTTTTATTCAAGGAGACAAGTAACAATGTAATGCATCAGGATTGGGAGTCAAGCAGCCCAGTCCCCACTACCTTTGCCTGTTTACCATAAAATATATAACAGAAGGAACAATTGTAATAAAAGCAAACACTTAGTCATTATAGTAACATTAACAGATTCGAAGAGTGCTTTAGTAATTCTTAACTCATTGCCCCAGGTAATGGTTGTCTAATCTGTTTCATTAACACTTTAACATGTTAAACTTTTATTTCACACACAAACACTTATGAATTATGCACATATTTTCCAGCTCATTAAGACCACCAGTAGGTCTCAAACCTAGGACAAATGGCTGAAGGGTACCTTTAACAGTCCAAAGTGGACCTGACCCACAGGTTCTCTCAGCACCCCTCAGTTCCTGTTAGAGGGTATAGCTGCCATATCCCAGCCTCTACCTAGAACTCTCCAGCCTAGGCACAAGCTGCTTTTCCCCTAGGTTCTTCCTTATATAATCTACCCATTTTGGGTACCCATGTTTCCATCTATTCTTTACCCTCCTGGCCTCTTGGTTTGTCTTTTCCCTTTCCCCTTCTACCTCTCCTCACATTGGCCTGCTCAGTACGCTAATGTTTACTCAGGACTCTCTCAGATGTCCCTGCTTAGACCTTTGTTCTTCTTTTTATCTATTATAAACTTTCTCCCCATCTACCACAACTAGGAACATCATACTTTTCCTTTTATTTCCTTCTTACATTAGTTCATATATTTGCCCCATTTGAATCAAGCTTTCAAATTATTTTCTGTAGAAAGTATATTAGCATTGGATAGAAAAAAATCACAGTTCTCATCTTATAGGTAATCAGAGATTGTTAATTCTGAAGCCATGTTTGTAGTGCTCAGAAATACAGACTTGTTTGCCATAAATGGTGTGTACCAGCATGAAAAAAATTTGACCAGGTTTTTATCCGTTTGCAATACAAGAAAAAGTCATAAATCAAGGACATTTAAAATATATTGGAAGATACTTTATCATAATGCTTTCCATGAATAAAGCCATGTAATGAGATTTTGGAAAGTTTGTGAAACGTCTCCAAGTAAATAAGCCAAGAGTCTTGTAACCTTTGTTGTTTATAACATGAGCTTGTTCTTAGAATGTGCTTTCCTATGCCCCTCCCGGGTGTAGTAAATAAAAGTGGGTTTCACTTCAGATTTCCCATCACCTTACTAGTCATTATTCAGAATGGTGTTTTCAAGCAGCAGTTCTTTTAAACCCTTCTGCTGAGCCTAAATTCATGGGACCATGCCCTTGTGACTGAATACGATTTAAACTCGAGTGAACTTTGTTCGAGTGACCCTGCTTAACTCTCAGAAGGCCTTCTGAATACTATTTACCAGATGCCTGAAAAAAGTTGTCTATTGGATGAGACTTTAACACACATAATTAGTGGCAGTTATTTCCCAGGCTCACACTGTCAAATAGAGTGCAACACACGGTGAAATATATCAGAATGGGGGAAGCTTTCCTGTGGGCTCAGGAGCCTTCTGACAGTATTCTTAAGTTTTGTATTGAGGAAAGCGAGTTGTCTGCTAAGACCATAGATTCTAAAAAAAATAAAAATTGTTTGTTTTTATCTATTTTCCCAGGATGTTGGTACTGACACCGAGAAAGAAAGGTAGGGCTGTTCTGGAGGGCCAGAGATAAGGTATTTTACCTCGTGGGCCTGCAAAATCCCAACCTCTCTGTAGTGCGTAGATCTTAATCAGCCAATCAGTCCCTGAAGACACACATTCCTTTCAGGAGTTTTCATTCACAGCCAGATGGAGCTTCTTTTTAGAAGTTTTCATTCACGGAAGTGTTTGAGTGTCCTGGGCTGGAACATGACAGCTGTATTTATGCTCATAATTAACTGATCATCCCTAGTTGAAGTATGTATTAAAGCATCTAACTTTTGAGGAGAAATACACACATTTTTTATAAAGTTTTACTCTCTTCACCCAGACATTATGTAAAGAATATTTGTATGTAACATGCAAAGACCACTAATTGAGTGTCTATGTTCCTGATGAGAGGTACACAAGTTAGACAGCAGCTATTATTAATGGTAATTTTCATTCTTTTGGCAAGAAAGCTTCTTAAATACATACATTCAAGGTGACAGACAAATCACCAAAGGAAAAGACATTAGCGTCATATTTACTATTCTCATTGCTCTTCTATGCATTTAGCTGGATTCACATTCCTCCTCCTTTAAAAAAAATCACCAAATAATATTTCTAACAGCATTGATTAATTGCTCTGCACATATTTTTTATTTCTCCACCTTTCAAAGTAGTTTGCACTGAATAGGAAATTCCATGTGACAACTTTCCCTTCACATCTTTAAGTAATTTGTTAATAGCTCAAGCAATACTTCGTTGGTTACTGTTGAAAGATCAGTTTTTAGAATCATTATTCTTCTTTTAAAAGTAATAAATTTTTCTTAATGCACTTACATTCTTTATTTCTTGGGTGCAACTGTTGTATTCTACTGCACATGTAAACCTCCCTGCCACCCGGACTGACTTTCTTCTTTTCTTCTACCTTCCTTCCTTCTTCTTTCTGTCATTTTCCCCTTCTTTCTTCATCTCGTCCTTCCTTCCTTTCTTTTCCTTTCCAGCCTGTTGTTTCTTACAAAATCTCAAACCCTCAGTTTTACCAATAACGACTCTGGAAACAGATGCTGGGTAAAAGCCTGCTAGCTCAGAAAGGCAGAAAAATACCCAGATCACCTTCCTTTTCATCATACATCCTTCCGTACCCTACCTGTCTCAAAAGTTTATCAAACTCAATGACCCTACCTTTACTTCCTTTGTGTCTTTCAATTCATCCTGCTACTTCCTCTTATACTCTCTGTTAATTTTCCCTGTGGTCACTCCTAGTACACAACTAGGTCTCCTTTTTGACCGATCACTGACTTTATTTCATCTTCTTAAGCTCTTGGATTAAAGGTATGTGCTAGGGCTGAGCCATACCCCAACTGGAAACAGGATTTCCAGTAAACAGCACAGTCTCAGGGTTCACAGTGTGTTCGAATATCATGCCAGCCAACCAGCTTACCAGTGTTCCCTTCTTCCCCCTCTGCTTTTGTTTCCTTTGCCTATTTTCCTCTCTTAAAACCCGTATGCTTCCCTCTGATTGAATTATTTGTTTATTATTGTCTCTATTTTAAAAATACTTTATATTAGCCACCATATTTAAACTTTTATGTTGCTAACCAAATGCTTATTTTTAAACATTCATATCACTTTGAATTCATACTAATAGTTTTAATTGCATTTAATAAACAAAAATAGAGAGAATTTATCAGGGTACATTCTCATCAATCTAGGTCATGAAGGATCCAGGTTAATCTCTCTCTCTCTCTCCCTCTCTCACTCTCTTGAGTGAACCTGAATGGTTTCTGATTAACAATGGGTAATGGTTTACTAGTTCCCTCAAGGCTTACTATCCTCTACACCCAAAACCTTATGAGACTCTTTCCAAGGTGATCTCTTCAGAACTAGGACTAGTTTGCTTTTCAACCTTCTGTTCTAGCAGCTCCTGAACCTGAGGAATGTCTGTGGGGGAATGTTCTATTGTTGGTTTTCTCTGGCTACTTTTGTTATTCATTTATCTCCCAAGTATTAAGATATTCAAGTTACCTGCCTATTTTGTTTCTGTATTTATTTACCTGCTCTTGACTCTAGCACATGTATGCATAGCTATGTGAGTGAGAAACAAAGCCTTGACCGACCTAAGCTTCTTCATTTTAGGTTTGAAAACTGCATCTGTTATTTCCTAAGATATACATATGTATAACTGTTGATGATCACGAGTCACAATAAAAACACAAATGATATCTCTATATTTAGCACTAAAATAGTCCCCCTTATGTCCTAGATAGTAGGAAACTTGTTTTGTAATAAACTTAAGGATTACAACAACCCGGGGAAAATTATCCAATCATTTCCTCAATTTTGGTGTATAAATTAATGTCCAAAATTTCTAACCAACAAGAACATAGGCATAGTAGGCCCAAAATGTGAATGTCTCACATGATATAAACCTCTTGGAGAAAACAAGGGGATTTTATGAACATTTTAAGTGCTTAACCTGTTCAGTTGATCAATTATACTGATGGTGACTCATTGAACAAAAGTTACATGGCTATGAGTTAATCTTAAGTAAAAAAATTCATTACAATAAACATATAATAAACTGGGGGAAGTGAAAGAAACACACTCCAGTGCCAGAGTTAGATACTTGATGACCTTCTACTCTTTTTTTTTAAAAGAATTGTATTAAGTTATTCATATTACATCTCAATTGCTATCCCATCCCTTGTATCCTCCCATTCCTCCTTCCCTCCCACTTCCCCCCTACTCCCCTCCCCTATGTCTGTGACTGAGGGGGATCTCCTTCCCTTGCGTATGCTCATAGGGTATCTAGTCTCTATTTGGTGATCTGTCATCCTTCCTCTGAGTGCCACCAGGCCTCCCCATCAAGGGGACATGGTCAAAAATGGGGCATCAAAGTTTGTATGAAAGTCAGACTTCCCTCTCCACTCAATGGTGGAGAATGTCGTGGATGACCATCTACTCATACAGGATCACACAATGTGCTTATAGTAAGAAGAATTGTTCCAGGTAGTAAATAGAGTCATATTTAATTTTAAAATGATTATTTTATTTACATATGAATATCATTGGGCAATAAAACATATATTCTTAAGAGATTTCAATAGCACAACTGGATATGCATGTGTGTGTGTGTGTGTGTGTGTGCATCTAAATGATAGATAAGATCTAAAATCATGAATTTTTCCATTGCCTGAAAAATATATTATACACATAAACCTCTAGTCTGTTTCAGTAATTTAGTCAATAACCTATGGAAAAACTAATGTCTGTATTTTCCATTTAGAAAGTGCTAAATAAAATTTACTGAATATGAACATTGTTTCTTCTCACATTTAACATCCTTGTTTCATATTCTTTTGCTTTAATTTTTGTTAGAGTAGTGCATGAGAACAATATAGACAAAGCAACCAAGTACTCTATGCATGAAAGTAATATTTCAAGCTGGATATGCAGGCACAGACCATTAATATTCACATAGCACGTGGAGGCAGAGTCAAGCAGATCTCTATGAGTTTGAGACTGGTGTGGTCTATACAGTGACTTTCAGGCCAGCCAGGGTTACATAGTGTAAGTCTGTCTTAACAAACAAACAAACAACAATAATAATTAGCAGTTTACCTAGTGTCTCCTAAACTCACCATCTTTTACTCAACAATCTTTTTGTTCACATTGTCTCTCTATAATTTGAAATTCAGTACTTAGAAATAGGTTGTCTTAAGGGAATATCATCTATCTTTAAGAATGATAATATATGAAGGGTTATATTCCCACTTTGGATAATACCTCTCATTATCCTCAAACATAGATATCAAGATCACAAATGTGTTCTTAAATTATGGGTGAGAGAGGACTCTGGGTATCAATGGTGCTTGTGAATTAATACATGTATTAAAGCTTAATGTAGAAAGCAAACACTGAAAGAATATAACAATAATAACTATTAAAGAACTAGAACAGTTAAATTATTATAAATTATTAACAGTATTATATATTATTTATATGTAGCATTTTTTGAGTTAGCATACATTTAAGGTACTCCAAATAATGGAAACAAAAATCACATATAAAAAAACCCTAATTCATTGACACTTGTACAGCTAAGGAAGAGGCTACCCATCTAGCCAGTATCTGAGAGAAATATTAAATCCAAGAAATATGGTATCATAGGAAACAAAAGTATTTAAAATACTGCTTGCCAAATATTAAAAAAAACAGAAACATGTATGTGCTACTTACAATGCTATAGTATAGTATAGAAATATAAATACATTTGTGTGTCAAAAATGTCATTTTGAAGTGAGAAAATATCTATATTCATTATTTAATCTTTACATTTTAACTTTTCCTAAAGTGGGAGCTTTTATCCTCAATCCTTAGAAACTGATTGTATACAAGTTGCAATCCAGAAAAATTTACATATTTCTGTAAATATATTGGGATTTTCTGAATAAAACTTAGATAAATTTTCATCAGTTTTAATATTAATACACAAAACACTTTTATCTTTATTATTTAATGATAAATAAAAATGTTTAACACTGGAAGTGTTGATAAAAAAAGAATCAACATAACCAATGTTTTTTCTCAACATCCCTCTCTTTTATGTTGCTCTAATGAGGCAGCAGCTGAGTCACACAAAGGACATTTGACACATAAAGAACACAGATGTCAAAGTCAGGAATAAAAATTTTAGCGTTAACATCTGTGTCTGTGCAAAGCTTCTGGCTCTTCCTCTTTTTGATTGCACATGTTTGCTGGATTTGATGATTGTTCTACTAATTCTGATTTGCTAGCTTTGTTGAACTGCCCAAGAAAACAAACATGAATAAATGGTGGTAAAGCCTTGTCTTAGAAACCAATATTTTTTGGTTCTGTATAAGAAATGTCTACATGAATTTTGAAAATTTCCAAATAGAAGTAAGTGTGAAAACAAAATATATGTTCCAAGAGTAGTTTCAAATTAGTTCTAAGTATTTCTAGATGGTTCTGATTATTTTTTCCAAAAACTGTTTATCAATAATGAAAAAATTCAGAACTTGAAACCGAATTTTTAACTTAATAATATTTTATAACTTCTGAAGAAATTTATCTTAATAATTATAAATCATTTTTATTAATTTTGGAGACACTGTACTATTGATTTAATTAGGTTTAAAATATTTGTTGTAAAGAAAAAAATAACGATGAAATAAAACTTGTTTTAAAATTTGTAACAAACAAGAAACACTGACTTGAACTATATTTTAGCTTTCTCTTATAAAAATATTCAAAATATTTTCACAAACATGGGAAGCTTTTAACAAAGAAGAACGTGAGAAATAAAGGTGGATACTGTGGACCCAGTACTATAGAAAAGATATCATTAAATATTTAACTGTTTTCTGATATCCTCAAAGTAGACCCAAACGTCATTTAATGTTTCTCTTCATATTATTTTGCATTTTTAATTTTTACTCTATTTTTAAATATTAAACCTAGTTCTATTTATTTCATTAGGTTTAAGATATTTGTTGTAAAGAAAAAATATAAAGCATGAAATAAAACTTATACTAAGCAAGAGAAATTTTCAAGTTAAACAAAACCAGAAAATTAATTGTGATTAATATAATATAATAACAAAATAACTTTTTATACTCTGGTGGGCTATAGAAGCAGTCTTCACCATGCCAAACACAGAATTCTATAATACCACTAATTAAAATACCGGTAGAAGCTATTGTTCTTTGAAATAAATATTAACATATATGAAGATACTAACATTTTAATCTATCTCCAAAGCTTATCAGTCTTTCACTTTAGAGTTATTCATATTGGGGATGTGTTTTAAGGTTGTTTGAAAATATTATTTTCCAAAGTGTAGAGGAATCATTTGGATGACACTGTCAGCTCTTGTTGCCAAGCTGTGACATTTTCTTCCAAAGACAGCATCTGGCTCTTTGGCAAAATCCATTTGTAGTTTTCCTGCACCTCTAGGTCTGTTACATGGCTGGCTGCTTCTGAAGACCATTTTTTACACCACTGAAATGAAGGACCATATAAATCACTGAACCGTTCTGTGATGTTGATTTAAGTACTGGTTTAGGAAGTAGGACTCCATACAGATTAGCCTAACACTGATTCTGTATACCAAACACTTCATGAGCCAGTGTCTCTACAGTGCCTGTGTATCTCATATGTATGTGTTCAACAAGTGTGTTACACATTTTGTGCAGATAGTTAAACACTTGTTGTTGATTATAAATGTATTCTTTGTATATTCAGCCATTGATTAATTGATTAATTGAGCACTTTCAAAAGGAAATGAGTTTTCAAAAATCTGTTCTTCCAGAGAAGGCAAGAAGAATCTCTGAAACAAACATCATAGATACCATCAAAAGAACAATTTCTTCAGTACACAACAGCAAACACATACAAACTCATACAAACACAGCAAATTGGACAGCATGCACCAAAAACTAGATAAAATCTCAAGATGGAGATTGCAACATTTGTAAAAAAAAAAAAAAATTCAACACTGGCTCAGGCTGTCCTCGAACTCATGATCCTGCTGCCTCTGCTTCTTTCAGTAAATCCTATGTGCATGGAGCACCACTACCAATTATACATCCCCTTTTACCAAATGAAGATTCCTGTACCAGGATTGAGGTATATCTAATCAGGTTTTTAGTCGATGGAATTCCATGAGAACGCCCAAAGCAATCAGGCTATTTCCAGAGCTCTTGGTTCTCCTCCACAAACTGATGGTTGTTACCTCTCCACAAAGTGATAATATTACCCCATTACTGTAAACAACACTTACACAACTCACTGGTCATAAGGATGTTGAGCTGCTGCCTACCTGTGGCCTTCATACCTTCGGACTAGTGTTCAGGGTATGGAAAATATTCTGTAGGCTACCAAAGTAGAAAGAGAAACGCCAACACAACTACAAACCTTTTGATCTAGAAAAGCAACCACCCTATAAGATACACTGGGACAAGAGTGGAACAAATCTTGTGGGAGTAATCAACCAATATCTGATTTATGTTAAGACCCATTCCATGAGATGGACTCCATACCCAATGGTTCTTGTGTGGCCAAGAATCTGAGATTTAATAGCCAGGGACTTAGGGGAAAAACAAAAAGAGTAGTTCTGCTAAAAAAAAAATAACATTAAAATACAGATTATTTTATATTCATGCCTTCTATACTCATGCCTCCCTCAGCCATCATTAGAGATACTTCATACAGGATCAGTTGCAAATATATACAGAGACCCACAACTAGACAATATATAGAGAGTGAAAGACCTTATAACACTCACCTCTTAAAAATGCCTCTATGCTATCTCTCTTCTCACAGCTTAGTGTATTCTGTAGAAAAAGTAAAAGATCCAGATGAGAAGAAGGACACCAAGGATATCAAGTCCTTCTAGACACAACAGGACTGGTGCACACATAAACTCACAGAGACCGTTGCAGAATGTAAAGGGCCTGCATAGAACCCTACATGATGGGGTTCTAGGTCTGAAAAGAGTAGACACTCTCGACCACTCTTGACATAGAAGCTATCTGCAATTCAAACTAAGTTATAGCATCCTTTTTCTCCAAATGAGTCTCACTGGGAACAACAGAACTCTTAAGAGTAGGCCTCATATACAGCAGTAGATGGCCAACAAAAATGAACTCAATGGGATCTTTCAAGGTTCTTTGTGTCATAATGTTAAGTGAGAACTTTCGGGTTTTTTTGTTTTTGTTTTTGTTTTTGTTTTTGTTTTTTGGGTTTTTTTTAACCTTAAAGATCTTTTGGACATATATCATGGCTACTGATCTCAGATTTCCATACACTTCCTGTGTGGTTATTCTCTAGCTCTTTTTCTTATTTGTTTTTGTTGTCATATTCTGATTTTTTTGTTTATTTATTCTAAAATTAGTCTTCAATAGTTTGTTTTTTTAATAAAGGGAAAGTGTGTGGATCACATAAGAGAGAGAGTGAGTTCAAACTGGGAAGAGTACAGAGAAAACATTAAACAGAATATACTGCATGAAAAAATTTTTTCAAAAAAAAAATTGACCACTAGCTGAGGCACTATTGGTGGTTTACAGCTGCTATAAGAGGAAGTATCATGTGTCTCTTTATTGGTTCATGGAGGATTGTTCTCTGTCCCGAAGACTAGATGGGCAATATAAACTAAATTCCATAGGATAAAACAAATAGAAGAAAATTCATAGTGATGTTGTCTGTGATGGAGAACAGAGTCGTTAGACATAGGAGGAATTGGACGAGGCATATTGAGAATGATGTAAACAGATCTTATATAATTCTCAAAAATTAAGATGTTTTGCTTATAGCATCCTCCTTTGTCTGGTTAAAAGTATAAACATACAAATGCGGCTGTCTTGGGGTCATTGAAATATCTGAGTTTTTATCTTCTGAAGACAAAATATTTTCTGATAAGTATAAGACTCTTAAGAAATGCAGGATAAATGAGTGTTAGTGGATTGGGAGGTATAAAATGGCCTTAAATGATAACAATCCAGTTTATCATTCTTATTTTATTAGAATTTTTGACCAAAGTAACTACCATGTAACACATGTTAAAATACATGTGTTCTTTGTATGTATCATATTTATCATTACATCGGAACTTAGTGTCTTACATAATTATAAATTAGAAGAAGGAGAAGCCTTATAGGGCTCTTCTGGTTAAGTTTGAGGGCTGGTCTTCTCCAGATAGTGAATTCTAGCCTTGGAATATGAAGAATGCCTCGGTGGTGTCATCCTCTCATACATAGGATAATAAAGTACTGTCTTCTCCTGTGATAAAAGCCCCTTGTTACTAAGGCTCTATGTCACTGTATGTAGATGAGGTATTCTGGCTGCTTCGGTTCTAGTGAATCAGACACCAGACACATTCACTCTCACTTCCCAGGACCTATAACTCCTTAATTCACAAGTAAAGCTGGCCATAGATTCTTAACCTCATAAGACTGTCTCAGATTCATCATTCCAGGAAGGTCTACTGAGATGTGCTGGCTCCCAGGGCTGCTCACCTCCAACAATCCAAGTCATCTGCTCCATCCGGGCTTGCTTGAAGCTGACTGCTTGGGAAACACTCTCAGAGTGTGTTTTCTGTGTGAGACAGTAATCAGATCAGGTGGGGTGAGAGATCCCACTGAGAAAAGGAACCCTATATATATGGAAAGTGTTTTGTTTTACTGAAAGTCCATTTTATTGGTAACTAACTAGACTTTTATAATATTAAACACAGTATTTTAAAATATAATCTTAGAGGAAACATAATCTGGAAAAGATAATTGTAATGTTAACAATGACAAAAATAAAACTTGGAATAGAGGAGCAAAATGGATAGCATTTCTTTGAAGCTGAATAGAAACTACAGGGAGTCAAATAAAATTGATATAGTGAAATATCTCAATTAATGTACTTCAATAGAATATAGAAAATCAAAGTTGTGAATTGTTATGAATAAAAGAGATGCTGCCTTCAACCATATTCAACCTAACCAGACCAAATGATTTTGTAGTTTCAGTAGAACATTTTTGTAGTTTCTACACATGAATAATTTGAACAAAATATTATGGTAAACTAGATACATTGTTTGGAGGCCTCAATGATTACATTTGACAAAGTTGATGTTTTATTGGCACACATTTTTGTTTCCCTGTATCCCTGTCATTCATATCCTAAACTTACATATTTATGCTATGGTGACTTTAGAGTCAATAGAGTTGTTTTGACTAATCTATGCTAAAATGTTATGAGAGATGATGCAGAGACCCACATTGATATATTAGACAAAACGCTTGAAAACTCAAGGAAGTGGGGATAAAGAAGAATTGTACTAGCCAGAAGGGTCAAAGAGAACATGAAAACATGCCCACAGAATCAATTAAACAGGGCTCTTAAAGGGTCTAATTGACTGAAAAGCCTTCATGAGTCTGTACTAGGTCCTTGGCATATGTGCTGTGGTTATCTAGCTTGAGGTTTTAGTGAGATTCCTGACAGTTGTAGTGTCTCTGACTCTCTTTTCTGCTCTTGGTATCTTTTTCCATTTCTGGTTTGACTCATCCAACCTTGGTCTGAGGGTCTGTACTTACTCTTATTGCAACTTGTTATGCTCTATTCAATGATATCACTGGGAAGCCTGCTATTTTCTGAAGAAAAACAGAGGAACAATGTATCTGAAGAAGAAAAGAGAGGATGGTTAGGAGGAATGGGGAGGATACGGTCATGATGTATTGTGTACAGAAATAAATAACTAAAAGGAAAAAGGGGGCCAAGGTTGTAACAAAACAAACATCTGAGATAGCATTTCCAAGGTTCTGTTTAAATGTTGGCAAAGCTTTGGAATGATTAGAGGAAGCTAATGTTTATGTGTCGTAGAATGAAAGACATGTGGCGACAAAGCCTAGAGCTGACACCCTTCTAGCTGCAGCCAAACTATCCTGCTGAGAGCCTCACTAACAACACAAGCTGGCCCAACTGAGAGGATAAAATCTGCTCAACAGATTGTGTGCAATGATTTTAATTATTTAGTGAAGTATTGTTGTTTGCTCGAAGTTTGTCATGAAAACATTACACTGTAGGCGTTGATCACAGGAATGAAATGTGAAAGGTGTAGGTCAAAATTAGAGGTCATGTCAACAGAAGTAGATTATATTGTAGAAAGATGGGAAAAATCTTAAACAGAGTATTACATAAGAAAAAGAAGCATGGAAAATGATTAAGAGCACAGACAGATAATTTAAACAAGGAAAATGATGCCCCATCTTAGAAACTTCTAGGTAAAACTGATAGATGGTGGAAGTGAGGAAGAGGAAAAAAGAAACTACTGTAAATGTTTTTATTTCCTCAGGGGAGGGGATCAAATGAGAGAAATGAGCCAGGCTTCACACCCATTGAACCAAGGAAACAATCAAGCCATATTACATAAGATGTCAATTCCTTGTCTGAAACTGAAGGAATATTAATCTGAGCTCCTCATGGTTGTAATAGATCACTTTCCCATAAATTTATGGGTATATATGCCACAAAAAAAGGGTTTCTTCATCCTATTTGACCTTATGGTCACATTTATTTAATTTGTCTTGCACCTAGGTTTACTTGGCATAATGTTCCAGTCCCTACAGATTATGTATATACTTACTGAATGGGCCAATGTGGATTCCAAGATTGTCATTAGATTATAATTACATCACCTCCTGTATCCAGCAAATCTTCAATTTCTATACCATTTAATTTTAACTCTAATTTTGGTCTCTGGTTATTGATAACAGTTTGAAAAACAAAAAGACAAACAAACAACTGTACTGTCTGCAGTACTTCCAAATGCTCTTATTCTTTCAACTGGAGCTGAATTCTTTTGGACACATGGAAACAATAACAGTTGTGCAATATTTTCATCTGCTTTAAGCTGCATAATTTTCTTTATATAAGCTATGATCTCAATCTCTTCCTTGATGTCTTCATTGATAATTCTTGGATGTACAATGAATCCTTGAAATTTTAAGCTACTTTTTTCTAAAACCATTTCTACCTTCCTTGTGGGTAGAGGTCCGTGAACTCCAGTGAATATTTCATAGCACTGAACTTTAGGTGATAGTGTAAGATTTTTACTTATGGCTACATCTAGGGCACCTCTTCACTCCATAGCATCCATTTGGTCTCCAATATAGAGTTTGGATAAGGTATTACATTGTTGAGAGAAAATATTTTCTATTATACTTATATTAATAGTTTCAGGAAAATCTAAAACATAAGAATTGAATATAGGTATGATTTTTTCAACCGAAGCATATGGGCTTTGAATTCCTTCTATTTCTGGAAACACAACCATCTATTCCTGATTCTTTGTATCAGAATAAAACGTCAGAGCCTCAGAAATTGATGTTCTTTTTACTATACTGAGAATAGTCAAATTAGTTCTTTTAATGAAAAGAAGTCACATGCTATGGAGATATGTTCTCCCAAATCATTGATACAACTCTGCTAATCCTCATTGATTTACCATAATGATACAATTTCAGCATTAGAATAGGCTACTGCGGGCTCTGCTGGGTCTATTCTGGCTAATTAACTATATCTTATTCTTTTTAGATTTAGATCAAGAAAACTTACTTTTCCACATGTTTTTAGTGTTTTAATCTTTTAATGTGTCAAAAAGAGCCATTCTAAAATATTGTCTACTTTCTGCATAATGATACCAGTAGGGAAATGAGAGTAGAAGGCAAAATAAGTAGAATACAGTCAAGTTTGGGATCTTGGTGGTTGACATGTGCTTCTTGAAATTTTTGCTCTATGTGAGTCACCTCTTTTATCTTTAAACTGTTAAATGTTAATTGAGTTCGAATCACCTTGTTATCTTTGAAAGATATTACTCAATTCTTGAATGGTTAATCTAATAGTACATCATAACCACTTAATATCTCTTAATAGTCATTAAGACTCTGAAATTCTCCAACTCTTCCATAAGACTCCCTGTGCGCCATCCCATAATTTGGCTGTGTGACTCAGCTTCTGATTGCATCTCCTGCTAGGTGGAGCCTTTCAGAGGACATCAAAGGCTTCCTTCCTGTTCCTTCTCTTCAGCTGAATCCAATGTCTATGCTATTAGTCCTTCTGAATGAGAATTAAGCATCCTCCCTACTGTCCTCCTTGTTATTTAGTTTCTTTAGGCCTGTGTATTATAGTTATCTTTGACCTGGAGGGGTCAGGAGCTCCAATAGGAGACCAATGGAGCTAGCAAGTCCCAGAGGAGGATGGGTGCTACAGATACTGTTCCTCCAATGAAGGACCAGGCATGGTGATGACATAGACACTTTGCTTATATGTAGCAGATAAGCTGCACAATCTCCTTTTGAGTCCCATACTATTGGGAGTAGAGACACTTCTGACATGGACTCTAGCTCCCAGATGTTGGTCTCTTCTCCCTGGCAGGGGGGCCTTGCCAGGCAACAGAGGTAGAGGATACAGGCAGTCCAGATGAGACTTGATAGGCTGAATTCAGATGTTAGGGGAAGTGGAATCTTCTTTCTGAGGACTAGGGGAAGCAGGGAGAGGGTCTGAGGGGGGGAAGGGTGGGACTGAGAGGCTTAAAGAAACTAAATAACAAGGAGGCAGCAAAGGATATAAAGTGAACAAATTAAAAGTAAAAGATAAAAAAGACTTTGTAACCACTCTTCTTCAACCTCTTTATTTTTTATTTTTTGACTTAATTTAAATAGAATCACCTCTTTGTATTTTTTTTTCAGGAGCAATCAACAAATCCAAACTAGGGAAAACCCATTTTTGTTTCATTAAGAATTCTCTCCTATATGTTTGCAACAGAATTGGCCAAGTGGATATCATTCTTATAATGGTACATTTTGGTTCAATGAAATTGTCTAAGTATTATTTCTAGTGGCTTTTGAACAAAATATTTCCATTGTTATGTTTTCACAGGTTGAGCATTGTTATAAGTAGGTATTATAAAAAACAAATTTATCTTTATCTTGCTCTCGTAAGGGAATACTAAAGAAAAAGTCTTTTAAATCAAGTATGATCACAGGCCTTCTTTTTGATAATAGAGGAGGTAAGGGAATTCTAGTCTGTAATGGACCCATAGATTGTATCCATTTATTTATAGCTCTTATGTCAGTCAACATCCTCTACTTTTCAGATTCTCTTTTTAAATGATGAATACAATATAATTCAAGGACTTATCGACTGTTCTGTATGTTGCCCTTCCAGTTGTTCCTGTGCCAGCTGCTCAACAGTCTGTATTTATGCTCATTCAAGGACTATTCCTCTACCCATATAAGCTTAACAGTTAACCATTTTATAAGTAGGGCTGTTGGTTTCCTAATACCTCTAGAATTTCTTGTTTTATCCAATAGAGGTGCTTTGCCCTTGATTGATGGGTACTTGTTGCTAAGTCCAGAACAGTATTGCCTTCAGTAGCATGCATTACGTGTCCATGACCAAGTTTAGATGAGCTATTCCATTTTTGACAGGAAATGCCAGGCTTATGCTGTTTGTTGCCAGAGTATGATCAACCACTTTATGGAGTTTTCCTCCAGTAAGCAATTGCCTCAATAGCTCTTGCTGATCTGCATTTATTAGTCCAATGCACACTCTTATCACATCATCTACAAATCCCAGAAGGCTGAAGTCTTCTAGAGAAGTCTCAGAGAATACCATGTACACAATTCCTTTTCAAATGACCTGTCTCCCACAGTTCAGACAATGGACATTTTGATATTTAGGACTATTTATTGGTTATTGCTTTTCCAATTACATAGTCATTAGGTCATAACACCAAGAGTTCTAATCTATTAGCCCATAGGTGCTGCTCAAGACTTTAAAGGTCAAAGATCTTTTTATAGTGTGCATTTTCATTTTCCAAATCAAAAGTTTCAATTAATTCCTGGCTTACATTTGGATCAGATACTTCCCTGTTCACAGCAGATGTTAATCTATATACAAAATCAGTAAAAGTCTCTGTGGGAATTTATATAATCTTTGAGAATGACATAGATTTTATTTCTTATGGGCTGCCTTTCTTGATACTTAAATTCATTTGGTACTAGAGATTAACAATTAGGCACCTCCTGTTTTCTTAGTTCCTTTGTCTCTTATCTGTCAAGCCTTTGGATTATCATTGTCCAACTATCTTTGTTGTACAGTTATTTTCTACCTTTTTTTGAGAATTTTAATTGTTATGCAGCTACATTTTTAACTTTTTTGAAAAAAATATATAAATATTGCAATTGAAAGTAAGGAGGGACTTACTCTGTTGTTCACAATTGCAATAGGCACTGCAATGGCTTATTAAAGTAGTGTTTCTATCCCTTCTACTTCTACTCTTGGTTATAAGGAATATGAAATGGAGTTGTTCATTTTTAATGTAGGAAAGGTCTGTCTATATAATTCAAATTGTCTTTTGGTGTGGCTACTCTGATTTGCTGTCTCAGAGTCACCTGCATTTTTCCTTGTTCTGGGGCTTAAGGATCCTGTGGCTCTGAAGTCTCTAGAGTCTCTCTGAACATCCAGCTGAACTTAGAGAACCAATGTTTCCTCTGGAGACAATTACAGATTAATTCTTCCCTTGCAGCTTTCTGTTAGATGTCTCCTGTCTTCTGCAACTTTTCCGTTAGATGATCCCTGATTTTTGCATCATTGGTGGGCTTTCTTCAGTTGCCTCCTATCTTCTGTAATGCTTATCCCTGATGTCTTCTGCTTTCTGTAATGATGACTTTTCTTCTTCTTCTTCTTCTTCTTCTTCTTCTTCTTCTTCTTCTTCTTCTTCTTCTTCTTCTTCTTCCCTTCCTCCTCCTCATCCTCCACCAATCACGATGAGCACCAGAAACACATATTTTTATTTCCTCAGATGATAGGATTAGATGAGAACAGTACTCAAGTACCAAAACTTGACTTAGGCTGAGCTCAGAGTGTTTCTATCTGTGCCATCTAATCTGTAAGCCTAGATTCATTGTTAGTTGACAGTAATCAGTGAGGTAAATGCAAATATTTAATGTAAATGGTTTAGAAAATAAAACCAACACAAAGAAAAGTTATGTAACTTTTATGTATATACATGTACATAGCTAAGAGAAACATAATGATACCAGTTGATCTTAAAATGTCCAAACATTTTGTGGTCCTCTTGTATTAAAACTGATTGATGAGTTGTATATAAACAAGATTGTTCTTACAATAAAGCTGATTTGGAAAATATGTTTTATTAGTCTTGAAATATTTGCTTCATTTTTGAAAACACACATATAGAAAATACCAATAAATAAATATGTGTATAAAAGTATTATACACATAAATATTCAATCTTATACCATGTTTATGCTTTCATTTATCCATTTGCCTTATTATATCTTTTAGTTTCCATGAAAGAGTGATGACTTCTAATCCTGATGCAATCATTGAATTAGAAAATATGAAATGATTGAATTGGAACATTATTTAAAGCATTGAGCAGTTTACATTTTACTAGTTTTCTTAGTGATTTCCTTGGCTCGTGTTCACAATTATAAACTTCACTGCCAAGAAATGACAATAAAGTTAATAATTAAAGTAACTCATAGAATAGTTGCAGTTTTATTGGAATGCCACCTACTAATCAAAAAATCAGTTCTGAGAGATGAGACAATATGATATGTTCTTAAATTTTCATATTTTTGTTCTTGATTTGCCCTTAGTTTTCAGCTGCTATAACACCACATCATGGAAACATCAAAAGAAAGAAATAATGTCTCATACTTCTGGAGATGGAACTTATAAGATGATGGTGTATTTAATGAATGTTTTCATGCCGTGTCATCTCCTCGTAGAATAATAGGACAGCAAGGATTTTTAGAAAAGTATGCGAGACAGACTGGAAACATGTTAGCAAAATCTTTTCTCCCTGTTAGGCTTCCACTCCTATAACAGTATTGATTATTTTCATGGCCTCGTCTTCATGATATAATCACTTCATAAAGGTCCCATTTCTTACAATGCTAAGAGAACAATTAGAACACAATTTGGCATATAGAACAAATGGTCAAACATAAATAAAGTTTTCCTAGGTTAATCATCCTGTTACTCTGTCCTTCAGAACTGTCAGCCCTTTTCACTTAAATAAACTGACTCACTACTGTTCTTTAGATATTCTTTTTTATTTTTAATGACTTTATTCAGGTTACAACTCAATTGTTATCCCATCATGTTTATCCTCCCATTCTTTCCTCCCTCCCTCTTTCACTGTATTCCCCTCCTCTATATCTATGACCAACAGGGATCTCTTCCCTCACTTTATGGTCATAGACTATCAAGTCTCACCTCGGTAGCCTGCTAATTCTTTCTTTGAGTGCCACCAGGGCTCCCCACCAAGGGGAGGTCATCATATATGGAGCACCAGAGTTCATGTCTAAGTTAGTCCCTGCTGTCCACCCAACTGTGGAGAATGTCCTGTCTATTGGCTAGTTTCGAGTAGGGGTTCGATGTTTACTACTTGTAATGTCCTTGGTTAGTGCAATAGTTTAAACAGACCCCCCCCTGGAACCTGATCCACCTGTTACAAGGTTTTTCTTGTAGGTTTCTAAGATCCTCTGGAACCTTCTATTTCCCAATCTCGTATATTTCTCTTACCAAGAGTCCCAGTGTCGTGTCCTCCATCTATCCCAATCTCTGGGTAGGAGAAGACTTTCATGGGACATGCCATTAGGGCTAGGGCCCAATTATAATTGTGTATGTACCATGTGATTCTTTCTGCTTCTGGATTACCTCATTCAGTATGATCATTTCTAGTGCCATCCATTTGTCCACAAATTTGGGTATTTCCTTGTTTTTTGTAGATGAGTGGTATTCCATAGTGTAAATGTATCATCATTTCTTTATCCATTCTTCAATAGAGGGACATTTAGGCTGTTTCCAAGTTCTGGTTATTATGAATAAGGCTGCTATGAACATGGTTGAGCATATTTCCCTGTTGTGTGCTGTAGCATCTTCTGGGTATATTCCAAGGAGTGGAATAGCTGGGTCTTGAGGAAGCTCTATTACCAGTTTTCTGAGAAAGCACCAGATAGATTTCCAAAGTGGTTGTGCAAGTTTGCATTCCCACCAGCAAATAAGGAGTGTTCCTCTTTCTCCACATCCTCACTAGCATGTGGTATCCCTTGAATTTTTTATCTTATCCGTTCTGATGGGTATAAGATGCAATCTCAGAGCTGTTTCGCTTTGCATTTCTCACAGGAGACAACTTCCTGAACAGAACACCAACATCCCAGGCCTTAGGGTCAACAATTAATAAATGTGACCTCATGAGGCTGAGACGTTTCTGTAAGGCAGGAGGCACTGTCAACAGGACAAAGCGACAGCCTACTGACTGGGAAAAGATCTTCACCAACCCTACATCTGACAAAGGTGTAATATACAAAATATATAAAGAACTCAAGAAATTAAACACCACCAAACAAATTACCCAATTAAGAAATGAGGTTCAGAACTAAACAGAGAATTCTCAAAAGAGGAATATCAAATGGTGAGAAACTCTTTAGATATTCTTCTACAGGCCTCTACGCTAGGGGATTAGTTCCTAGGCTGAAGTTCTTTAGAGGGTTAGAAGGTTTATGTGATGCTTCCTGGAAACTCCTCAAGCTACCAAAACTGTGGCCTACTATTTGTTATCTCACATGCACTTTATTTGATATGATGTAATTTCTAGAAATCAAAAAGACATAAGGAGGCCATTTGAGCTTGGACTAAGAACTCTATAATTATATGCAAGAACAAACTTGTTTTAAAATTAAATGTACCTTGAGTAATTTTTACCAATATGGATATCTAACTGGTACAGACCATTATATTAATTAAATACTAATTAAAACTTTGTGAAATATTTAGAAATATTTTTATAAAGCTGACATTATTTTAAGCACCCAGTACTGAGATTATATTTGGAAAATATTGTATTGTTGTGTACCTTGGTGATGCTTAGTGTTATATTTGATACCACAGAAAAAATAGTTTATTTATTTGATCAAGTGTTAAGGATTTAGGTAAAACTGTAATAAAGTGTATAATGTAAAGTTACCCATTTTACCACTGCAAAAAATAATATTTTAAATTAAATTTATGTGACATCATTTTGGTGATTTTCCAGTTTCAATAACATATATATACTAATTACCCTCAATGCAGTCAGAACAAACATTATTTACAGTCTGTGTAGATATAACTATACACTAATGCTATTAAAATTTGTCTCACACAACATTTAAAGAATTAAGTTTGACAGGAGCAATTGGCAGAATTAGCACTCTCATTTTTAAAGCAGTGTTTTGCTGCATTCATTTACAAGGATTTTGAGCAGCCTGAAGACTTTGTAAACAGATTAAAATAATATTCCTTTTTACTTAGTTACATTATGATTGATTTTGTTTTGAAATGAAAGAATGCACAGTAATGACAGTGGCTACTCTTGAAACATGAAGTTTTTAAATCTGAATGTGCCAAGATGTGTTGAATGCTTCCAGTTATTCTGAGGTATGAAACCATTATGAGTTATTTAAAATAATCCATAGATTAAGGGCTCTGACAGTGTTAAAATATGTAGTAATATACAAATAAATTAAAATACATTACTTCTTTCAAGTATATTAATTAAAAATTAAGGGACATATAACTAATATTGTGTAACTAAATTATCCTGCATTCATTATAGACCATTATAGGTTTTTAAATAAAAAAAAATCAGGGTCAACCAAGTCAAAGTTTTAAAATGTAGAAATAGATTTACTTATCTTGAAATACAAAATTTCTCCAACTATAGTACAGAAGTGGTCATTAGCCTTTCCAGTTACTTGCATATAAGTATCCTTCATAGTGCTTATCTAATACCAAATTCCTCAGATGCCCAAGTTCTTTATATAAAATTCCACAGTGCTTTGTGCTTTTTAAAATAATTTATGCATATTGGTATTTCTTAAATAGCTCCCACATTACTCATCACTAACAATATAGTGGAAATATTGATAGTTATTGTGCTATATTTTTTGCAGGATATGCCGTAGGCAAAACCAACAGCTAATACAGTTGCAAATTGTTTTGACACATAATATAATCTGCAGATACAGAATCAGGGATTGCAGATGCAGAATGAGGGACCACAGAGGGCCAACTCAACACATAAACACACACACACACACACACACACACACACACACACACACACACACATCTCATCTCATCTCTAAATATCCCTTTCTCTCTCACAGAAAGACTCAACATGTGTACATATATATGTAGGTGTGAGTATTTATACTTTGCTCAATAGATGGATAACTTGACATATGTTACTTAATATTCTTATTAATTCGAGGCATATAGAAAATTTAAGGTCAAACTGTAATGTTGTTTTTAATTCCTCAGAAAAGAATGTGAGAATAAATATGTTCCCAAACCTGTTTAGCTTTTTTGAACTCTTACTGGCTGATTGAACTCCCTTGTTCTGCCCTACAATCCTCTCCAAGCTGCCTTATTCAAAGTGGCTTCTCTTGGCTTCTAACAATATTACTTTGCCTGGCCTAAAACTAATTCTGGCAGTGTGTTCTAATCTGTTTGTTTTTTTTTTCTCATTCTCTGGCCCATTCTGTCTCCAACTGTCTCTACCTTGTGCTTACTGAAATCTATCTCTGTAATCAAGTCTCGGTAAAAATCCCTTCTCTATTTTTGCGCTGCTCTTTAGGAAGTTTTCTTTTATGTCCTCTTCTTCTGAGAGTTGGGCATGTCCTATCTCTGAATCATTCTGTCCAATCTGTCTCTGATTCATCACTTTGTCTGTCCCTCAATTAGACTTCACCTTCAAACATGCCTGCTTCCTTTTTAAAATTGGCCTTACCTTCATTGTTTGGTATTAAAGGTTTGTGATAAGTTCCTGTCTATGGTGTAGGCAGATCATACTGTGATCCAGATGGTGTGTGTACACCAGAAGAATCAAATAGATCTAAAAGATTTTTTGGAATCAGAAAAGCCATGTCAGGTCTGATCCATCTTCAGTGTCTGCTTCTTTTGCTCTGAAAACATGTAAATTCTCACAAGCATTATGAAGTCCTAACATTATAAATATATGAGGTGTGTGTGTCATGCACAGGACAATTAAGCCTTTGTTCTCTGCTCTTCATATCAGCAGAAGAAAGACATTTGTAAGTCTGCATTCATGATGTTTGAAGATTAGCATGTAGTAATAAGTCACAGGGATTCTGTGAGCAACCAGAAGCCTTGTCTGTGCATGGACATTCCTGTCTCAGCCAGTCTCAGAGCTATTCCCATGCTGTGGGATTATCAATATAAGTTAGTTTCTTATTTTTTTACATCTTGATTATAGCTCCCTCTCTCATCCCCTCTCCTTCCCTTCCATATCCCTTAGAAACGGGAACCGTCCACCCAGAACATCTGACCTCAGCCTATAAAGTCTCATCTTTACTACTCATGTCCTCTTCATTCGTGGTCTGGCAAGGCTACCCCACCATGGGGAAAGTGATCAACATTGAGAGGCCAAAGTCCATGTCAGAAGTAGTGGCTACCCCCCATATTTTAGGCCCCAGAGAGAGAGTGTGCTGCCTATGTACTACATCCGAACAGAGGATCTAGGTCCACATCATATAAGGTCCTTGGTTGGCATACAGTCTCTGTATTGTAATGTGGTTATCCTGTATTAAATGGCTAATATCTGTTTATGAGCGAATATATATCATGCCTGTCTTTTTGGGTCGGGGTTACCTAATTCAGGATGACTGTCTCTAATTCTGTCCATTGGCCGGCAAATTTCACGATAACCTTGCTTTTGGTAGATGAATAGTATCCTTGCCAGCATGTGCTAGCAATGGAATTTTTTTTTTAAATCTTAGCCATTAGGTTGGTGTAAAATGGAATCTCAGAGTTGCTTTAAGTTTCATTTCCCTAAGGTCTAGGGATTTTGAGCATTTCTTCATTGTTTCTGAGCCATTTGATATTCCACTGTTGAGAATTCTCTGTTTAGCTCTGTATCCCATTTTTTAATTGGAACATTTAGCTTGGTGATGTTTACTTTCTTGAGTACCTTATTTATTTTAGATGTTAGCCCTTTTTCAGATGTAGGGTTGGTAAAGGTCTTCTCCCAGTCTGTAGGCTATTCTTTTGGTCTGCTGTCTCTTTCCTTTGTCTTACAGAAGCTTTTAATTTTCATGAGGTCCCATTTATTAATTGTTGACCTTTGAGCCTGGGCTGTCGGTGTTCATTCAGGAAGTTGTCTCCTGAGGAGTTCAAGGCTCCTCCCCACTTTTTCTTCTAACAGATTTAGGGTGTTCAGTTTTAGATTGAGGTCTTTAATCCACTTAGAATGTAGTTTTGCACACGGTGGTATATATGCATTTCTTTGCATTTTTCTACATGTAGCCATCCAGTTAGACTCGCACATTTTAACAATGCTATCTCTTTTCCATTGTATGCATTTGGCTTCTTTGTCAAAAATCAAATGCCCTTAGTTCGTGGGTTCATTTCTGAGTGTGCTATTTGATTCCACTAATCAACCATCCTATTTCCATGCCAGTGCCATGCTGTTTTGATTGCTGTTGCTCTATAGTACACCTTGAGATGCAGGATAAATATTCCTCCACAAGTTTGTTTATTATACAAGATTGTTTTGCTATTCTGGGTTTTTGTTTTTCCATATGAAGTTGAGAATTCACCTTCAAGGTCTGTAAAAAGTGTCTTGGAATTGTGATAGATATTGTATTGAATCTGTAAATTGCCTTTGGTAAGATGGCCATTTTTACTATGTAGATTCTCCTAATCCATGAACATGGGAGATTTTACAATTTTCTGATATCTTCTTCAATTTCTTTTTTTTAGTGACTTGAAATTTTTTTCATACAAGTCTCTCAGTTGTCTGGTTATAGTTACACCAAGATATTTTATGTTATTTGCAGCTATTGTGAAGGTTGCACTTTCCCTAATTTATTTCTTAGCCAATTTTTTATTTTTAAAATTTATTTAATTAATTTATTCTGATTACAACTAAATTGTTATTGCATCACTTGTATCCTCCTGTTCCTCCCTCCCTACAACTTTAACCATAATCCACTCTCATAGGTCTATGACCAAGAGGAACTTCCTCCCTCAGTATATGGTCTTAGTCTATCAAGTTTTATCTTGGTAGCCTGCTTATTCTTCAATTTGTCACTTTTATAAATCAAGGTTACTGATTTTTTTAGTTGATTTTGTATCCTACCACACAAAATAATAGTGTTTTTTGTAATGGAGATGGCAATGCAACTTTATTAAATCACTTAAAGATCATAGCTGCTAAATAACCTAATAATTGCAATTATATTTTATATAAAACCATAAAATAGCTATAGTGACTGTTGAACTAATTTTCCTTCCTACAAATATTGACTTCTTATTAGCTTTTGTTAGATGTTGCTTATTAGTGATAAATACCATGAATAACTGGAATTTTGTGGTGCGCTATACCTAACACTATGGATTGCTTGTGGTTTGGATGGTTTCTGCACTACATATGTAAAATTTTAACACTAATAATGAAAATGTTATTGTGTTTACATATGAAGTCTTTAGGTAATAATTAGTATGAAATTGGGTCATTAATGATTGATTCAGAGGGTGAATCTTGATATACTTATTAAGATATTAAAAAAAACAAAAACTAATAATGCTATAATATATATAACTTCCAAAGAAAAACAAAGTTGTATTTCATTATTTACAAAACCCTAATCAAAGGAAAAATATACACGCGTATAAAATATTTACACACACACACACACACACACTGTGAAACTGATGAGGGGAGCCAGTCCAGGGCAAGAGTTAATCTTATTTTGAGCCTAGTAGTAGTAAAGACTGCTCACTCCCTGCCTTCCTGTTATGGGCCTGCATGCCACAGTGCATGTAGCCTAGTGATGCCACCTTTGCAACATTTCAGGTAGTCAAAAGTAGCATAGTGGCCAGATTTCAGGATACTTTTTCCTATTTCCTTATAAGGACATCTCCAGCTAGCTCTTGGAATTCCTATTTGTGCAAATAAAGCATTCCTAGCACCTCAGCCCCCGACAATTATTTACACTTACACAGAAACACCCCTATGCACTTCCCCAAATGTATACAGCCTCAGGAAAGATAACTTTTTCACTGAAAACCATCTTGGAAAAGTGGTTTCTTCATGCATTCACCACTGTATCAAGGTTCTGCACAATCCACCTGCTCATCTAAGCATCAATCCTTTCCCTATAATCTAGAAAACAACACCACAGGGACAGAAAGCAGACCCAGACTGTATGTGTATGTATGTATATGTATGTATATGTATACATATGTGTGTGTGTGAGTGTATGTGTTTTATGCATGTGTATATGTATAGCATATGCACACATAATGTACATATACATACATGTATACATACACAATATATAATGTGTACATAATATATATAATGTTATATGTAATGTATACATGTGATATATATTATGTGCACATATAAATGTACACATATATAGATACATATATTTGTGTATAATATTTGTGTATGTATATGTGTGTATATATACATATATACATAAACATGAACATATGTAAATAAACATTAATTGAGTTTGGTTGCTAAGGTCTAAAATAATACATATAAAGAATCCAGGTCTAACAACAAATAGAATAAATTATTTTATATTTCTGTTTACAAGAAAAAAATTAAAACATTTTAAATAATTCCTCTCTATACACAAACACTAAACATATAACAGCTTTACTCAAATAGTCTAAGATAGTAATACATTTTGTCACATATGCTGATAACTCTTTTGCACATATTAAAAAATATGAAATCATCTTCAATGTAATAAAACAGTTATTAGCTATAAACTTTCTAATATAAATGTGTTTTCTGATTGTAATTGCACATTTATACAAGATATTCAACTTGCTAACTGAAAACCTATAAAAAATACAGAAATACTTGCTGAATATATAATTTACTTTTTCAATATTTTTTAATTCTTTAGTCTCAAATGCATTCCTATTAAGGGTCATTTCAATTTAATAATAGTAATGGTAGTGTAAGAACACAAGTAATTATGTTATGGTGAAATAAAAGCAATACATATAGATTACTAACAAGGCAGTTATATTTTCAAATGTTGTTTCACATGTTCTGAATTTGTCCCTATTCAAAACACTTAAACATTTTTATAGCTCTAACTTTTATAATCATTTTTTTCATGTAAGAAAGGTTTAACTTAAAAACTATTCTACAAAGTACCATCACCATAATAAGTGATTAGGAAATTTTATTATTCTTCAGTGATTATAACATCAAAATTTGCACTTTGCCTTAGAAGAAATCCTAGTGATAATTAGGATTCAGACAACCTTTAGGCACTAATGAGAACAAATACTGGATGAATTTACTGGAATAGATTGCAGCTAAGCCTTTTCTTGATTTTTGAATCCCAAATGAGAAGTTTCTTTCTTGATTAGTATCTGAATGTCCCTCCAAGTTTCTGTTAGCATTTCATATCCATGTGGTAGTTTTAGAGCTAATCTTTGAAAGTAATTATGAAATTGAGCCTCATAGAAATAGAAAATTAAAAATTATATAATGGAGGAAAGCAGTTAAGGCTCTTTGCTCTTATGAGCTCTGTACTAAGCAAATATCACACTATTTCAGGGCTGCCACAACAGGTACTTGATTACAATCAGAAAGACCAACTGTTGCCCACCAGCAACTACTAGTGCCTTGCTCTTAGATTCCTAAAATTTACACCTATTATAAATGTACATTATTTATGAATTATTCATTCTGAGTACACTTTATAGCAAGATAAAAATTTAGTGTTGTTTATTGAGTGTTCTGAATTATATTAATGTGGTTTACATTCAATAAAAAATTTTATTCATATAATATTAACTCAAGAAAAGTGAAACCCACAGTTGTTCCATTGCCTACTATAGGCAAAGTTATCTGATATTTAAAGACCATCTTCTGTGTAGCCTAGAGCTTTGTAATGATGATGACCAAAACTGTCAAGAAGATTGTCAGTTTCTTGTCTCCTTAATATTTTTATTAATATGCTTATTGGTTTTTACATATACCTCAAATTATTGACACAGATTAAATTGAATGAATTAAATTTTCTAATAAATATCACTTCTGTTTGAAACTGCTATATAAACACTAAAGATTTTAACTGTAGGTCTTCGAACAATTCTAATATATTCATGTATGATTATTATGCTTTAAATAATCAAAAGCTTTTTCTTTGAGATAATCATATATATTTGATATATGATTAAATGCAAAACATGTTTGAATTTCTTGTGAACAAAAGTAGATATTTGTATGTTTTTTACCACTAATAAACAACTGCAATATGAATATAATTTGTTCCCAAGATAAATATATTCTAAAAGTAGATGTTAGGTCTTAAGTATATTTCATATATCTATAGCCTTCAGGAAAAACTATGAAAAATATCTTGTCACAACTGTAAACAGTATTTCCAAAAGAGAGTCAGATAGTGTTTCATGATTCGTTTTTAAAGACTTTGTTTGCTTTCATAATAAAACTGAGTAAATCAATCTTAAAAGTAATCCTAGGCATTTATTTTGTCATGGTCAATTAACATCTGTAAGTCCTCAATACAAATACTTCACTTGGTCATTCATATTTGATGAATTCTATAAAAAGGAGCTCAAAGTGGTAAAGCCACTGTTTTTTGTGTCCAATCAAGTTATTTTCAACATGGATGATTTATTAGTTCATATATTTGTAAATATCATACCCCCAAAATGAAATAAAACTGGCTGAATTTTACAAACAGATCACATCATAAACTACCTCATTAAAATACACTTATCTAAGACAAAGCTTAGTATGTGTAATATTTTCTGCTTAAACAGAACAGTAAAAGTTAATAAAATCAATCAAGAGGAACAAAAAATCACTGTATTGTACTGCACAGGAATGCTGTCTTGATTAGAGGCAGCCCACCAGGAAACTCAGTGAAAGTGTATCCAATTATGTTTTATAGCATTGTTGATTTTCCTCTTTTCCTATCTTCACCTTACTATTTGAATATCAAATAAGATTTTTTAACTTTTCTACAAAGTTATTAATAAAGCTGATGATTGAGAAAAGGGGATGACGTGAAGGAGAGGACATGGACAGGACTGGAGCAGGCCAGTTTAACTAAGTTGCAGGTTTCTAAGAGGTGGTATCTGGAAAGAGCTGAAATCATAGAAAAGCAACAAATAAGTACACATAACTTCAGTTGAGAGTGAAATGTAATTATCCTTTCCTCCTTCTGAATCTTCCCACATATACTTCTCTAAGCTCCTTCAGATTCATCTTCTTTCTTACTAATTTTTAGTGGATGGGGGTGGGATGTGTCTTTGTGTGTGTGTGTGTGTGTGTGTGTGTGTGTGTGTGTGTGTGTGTCTGTGTTTTATGAATGGATGGATAGTGGATAGATAGCTTGTATGGATGGATGGATGCATGGAAAGATTACTAAATATATAACCTGTTCAGTCTGTATAACACTGCTTTATGTATGATGTTTTCAGGGCTGACATTGGGCACTGAAATTACTGACTATGTATTAGAAGGCAAAGATAAATTTTTGTTAGTCACCATTCACAAATGTATCTTTTATTTTTCAAAATTAAAACATAATATTATCATTATATTATTTTTCCCTTTACTGTCTCCAACCCATGCCATTGTACCTGTGATGTTTTACACACACGCACACACACACAGAGTTAATGTGATTTATGAGTGTTTTCATGTGTTCCTATATTATATAATAATAGAAAATAATATGTAAAATAAATCATTTATATTGTGTTCCGTATGTCTGTGAGAGAGACTAAGAGAGAGAGAGAGAGAGAGAGAGAGAGAGAGAGAGAGAGAGAGAGAGAGAGACAGAGACAGAGACAGAGACAGAGACAGAGACAGAGACAGAGACAGAGACAGAGAGAATATGAGACAGAATGAACGAGAATGAGGGAACTTTCCTCCTTCTTACCAATATAACCAGAGCAACTTGTAAAAATGGGGCTTTTTAATAGTTGTTTGTATCTTCCAGGTTACAGTGTATCACCTCAGGAATGCAGAGCTCAAGGCTGGAGTCTAAAGACAGAACATATACCAAAGAGGAAGGCTGATTACATACTGGCTTGCTTTCTTTGTCTTGTTCAGCTATATCTGTGAATCCTAGGCCCAAGTGAGAAGGGATTGCAATGCCCAGAGCTATCTAGGCTCTGCTCCATCAGAATCAATCCAGAAAATAAACAATTCCTACAGGGACATCTGCTGGAGCTAATTCTTCAATTGAATTTTTCTCTTTTTCCAAGTTGTCAAGTTGACAACTGAACCTAACTATGACACTCCTATTTGCATCAATAATTTTATATTAGTGCTCAAAATGAAAGCATAAATTACATTGATTTTAAAGTTTCCTGATTTAATTATTTTTATTTTTATGTAAGATTAATATAAAAATTAATTTTTAATTGAATTTACTATTCAAAAAATAAAGAAATGGCAAAAAGGCTTAGCAGTCCAAAACACTATGGCTTGTAGGGAGGAACACAGTTTATTGTCTAGCACGCAAGTCAATCACACACACACACACACACACACACACACACACACACACACGGACACGGACATATGCAAAGAGGAAAAGAAAGACATGTATGCACAGATACATAAATAAAGAAAATAACATTGAACTAAAATACTTTCAAATAAATTCTAAGCAAAAGTATGTACAATATAGGAATCGTCTGTTATCTAGTTGTTTATGACCTATTAAATTTGAGAAAAGGAGATGGTCTTTTTTGTTTGTTTGTTTGGAGGTAAGCAACATTAGTTTTATGTTCAATAGAAGAATAATAACACATACTTTTCTATTTTGTTCAGACATTTTTAACTGTCTTCTATTTAAAGTGATTCACTTTTTTTTAAAACTAAAAATGTTATATTGTATCTCTTTCCTATTGTATTTTTCTTTTTAAATATTTTTGCAGTGTTGAAAATGTATGGTGAAGGCTTAGACAAGTATACCACCACTTAGTTATACCAGCTCTTATTTTAGCTTATTTCATGGTTAATTATAGTTTAGTTCGTTGTAGAAATTTTTACTTTCAAGTAGTAATTATAAAGTTTATTTCGGAATCATTCCAGTCATATGTGTTATTTTAAATGTAATGTCATAATTAGACATCCTTAACAAGTTGTTCAGTGTGTATAAACTAACATAACTTTAACCCTTAGCTCAGAAGTGCCATTAAATAGTCATTACTAAGGATGTTGTCATAATAAATTATATATAATATAGATTATAATCACACCACAGTTATTGATGATGGAGCATTTATAAGTAAATGAATGTCCTATTTATTTAAATGAGCCTAATTAGCAAGTTAGCTGCATATTTTGCTTTTTAGTATAACCCTCTTTGTTCTTACTTTCCCCCTTAATGATTTTTGTAATATCTTCTTATTGTTTTATTTTCACCAAATTTTATCCCAATGGAATAAAAAGATAAAAGAGGCTTTGGGAATTTAGCTCAATGGTAGACTACCTGCTTAGCAAGTGCAAGGCCCTAGGTTGGGTCCTCAGCTCTGGGGGATGACAATGGAAAAGCAAAACATCATACAATATTTTTCCTAAAAAGTTGTGTGCTTCTCTCTTTTGACATCCCGTTAAAGAGAATAGTTCACGAGATGAATGTTTGTCTTCCAACCTTGAGCTATTTTAATTCTCTTACAGCACTAAGAATTTATGCTTTCTCTCTCTCTCTTCACTGTGCTTCAGAGATATCCTTCCCATTCCAGTCTCTTTCTTGTCTGGCATGACAGCCATGTATTATCAATAAGCTCCTTTGACCCGTATATTTTATTCTCTCCTTTTCTTATATAGCAGTTTTAATGTTATTTCCTTATGGAAATCTTAGTACTGTGTGGACCTCTGCTTGTGGTACCTTCCTTCTTAGATTTATATGTTTGTATGCAACCATTTCATTACTTTATAAATAATGGTTAGATTAGGGTTTTGTCTGAGTTCAATGTTCATGCATTCACGTGATTGCTTGATCATAGTGATTAATTAAATATTTTAACGAAGGAAGACGTCAATTTGGTTTGCATTTCATGTGTTTTTGAAGCTTGATTTAAAAAAAAGTTTAATTTTTTTTGTGCAGTGATTCAAGAATGAGATTTGTTTATTTGCTTTTTTGGTTGGTTATATGTATAAAGCTATGTATTTGTGATTAAATGCAAGCCCTCACTAACTATAATGGATTAACATGATAGCATGACATTTATTGAATTTTATAGTATACTTTTGTTTATAGATATATTTTTAATTATTTTAGATATATTAACAGCAGTGTGTAGATATTATTCTGTTTTTTATTCAGAACTTTATGCATTTTCCTGGAATATTTGCATAAATTAATTATAAAATGTTGTGTTGAAATTATCTTTTCCCCATCATTTTTATACTGGACCAAAACACTCAAGAATTTGACTCCACATTTCATTTCCAACCAAAGCCTTCTGACACACACCACATATTAATAATTTTGTAGCCAAATTATTTTATTATTTCAATCACATGATGAATTTTCTTTGCTAATTGTTTCAGGAGCTTTTTAAACTCATGGCAGATGTGTTCTTGAAAAATTACACCTGTTGGAGAAATTTGGAAAGTGTCCTAGAACACCCAATTATGTAAGAGTTATGAATACTATAAGGGACACCTACTGTTTTAAAAGGTAGCATGGGATTTATAAATTTTCCACAAAGAAATGGCTGTCTGGAAGACTGAGTGGGCCTTGAATTTGTACAAAAGATAATTGTTGTGTTTTTGTTTTTCAGACACCTATTTTGTCAACACCGATTAATTATTAAATACGATGGTGGTTTGCAACCCCAGCATAAATGTTTTAGTCAAACCTTCTGAATCTCCCTGATATATGGCCTCAGTAGAAATGTGTGAAAAATTGGGCTTGATGCCAGATGTTTATATGTACCTCTAACTTTTTATGATTTAGAGAGGGTGAAAAACATTAATATTCAATTTTTCCTATGAATTAGTTTTTCAAATTATTAGCATAGTTTAGCAAATAATTTCTTGCAATTAGTTTAGTGGAAAAAGCAGTTTAAGCAAATAATTTTAAATGATGAAATTTATCTTTACTAAATAATATATCTGTATATCTAATTCATAAAATATATAGCTATCGCTATAGTGAAAGAAAATCCCAACCAACTGATTTTACCAATAAAGACTCAGGAACCCTTTATTAGGGTGAAAACCTACTAGCCCAGAGAAGCCGAGAAAGCACACAGCTGACATTCCTATTCATCCAATGGCCCAGAAGGAAAAAGACTTTCTACTACCTACAAGGAAAAAGCCCAAAACCCCAAATACCCAAAGTCAAAAGCTTACCAACTCAGCTGACAGCCCAGAATGAAAAGGCCTGCTAGCTTACCAGGGTGCTCAGAAGGAGAAAGCCAAGAGCAACATGGCTAGGAGTGCTTTCTTTTTCTCTATGATCTCTTAAATACCCCCCCCCCCCACCTCAAAGTTGTTCCTTTCTGTTTAATCCCTCTCATACGGTTACTTGTTCTGCCTCTTGACCTAGGGTTAACTTTATTAAAGGCTGTATACAGATAACTCTTGGATTAAAGGTATGTACTAGTGCTGAGCCACACCATAATCACCCCTTTTCAATAAACCGAAAGTTCTTAAATTATAGGTATGTGTTAGGGCTGAGCCACTCCAAACAAGAAACAGGTTTTTTACAGTTCACAATCTTAGGGTTCAAAATGAAATCAATTATTCTGCAGTATATGACTGGAGTGACATCAGCATTAAGTCTGCATAATTGTTTGGGATTTAATTGAAGTGTTAACAAACTAAAATCAAAGGAGGACTAATAAAAACATTAGCCTAGTTACAAGTAAATCTACATACTAAACAAAATTGAAGTCTAAATATATTTTTAAATTGACACTATAAAATTCTTAGTATTTATAGTCCTGAAGGTTTTTATTGAGTAATTCTTTAAATATGCTACACTGAAGTGTTAAGTAATAATGTCTGTAGTAGATATGAGATGAGATAACGTCTCGATATATTGCAATGGGACTAAATCCTGCCTGTAGCCCACTGAATATACAGATGACTAATAACTGAGAGAAAACAAATAAGAAATCCCTACAAAAGTCAATGAAGAATATGATACCACAGCTGTAAAAAACTTAACTTTGTTGGAGCAAATGTGAAAATATTCAAAATGACCATTAAAATCCCTACAGATTCTCATTAAAAGAGAAAAAATCACAATAATTACTTTGTAAACAAAGAACCAATTATTGTACAATGACTGAAAGAGAGAGCAATATCTTTGTAGTATGGTGATCCTAATGCAATTTTTAAAATTTATTATCATTTTGATATTATTATTAATGTGTATGACATGTGTGGACCCATGTGCCAAAGGCCGTGAGTAGAAGGCAAACAACTTTGTGAATTCAGTCCTCACCTTCAACTTATGTGTATCCTAAGGATCTAATGAGATATTGTTAGGCTTGCATTGCAAGCACGTTAACTAGCTGAGCCTTCTTGCCAGACTACATTAAGAGATTGTAATATATATGTGTGTGTGTATGTGTGTGTGTGTGTGTGTGTGTGTGTATGACTTGTGATAACTATGAAAAGAGCACATATATTTTCTAGTAATAAAAGATTAAAGATGAAATTATAAAATTTCTGTGCTACCAATTGAAAATAGTTTTTAAAAGAAGGTTCACCTCAGTAGAACAAACAAAACACCTTCTCAACAAAATGAAAGCTAAATAAAACAGCATGAAGCTAGAAGTGTAATAGCCCTTGACTACTGTGATGTAGTTAGTGTGGTTATGCTGTTCTACTGTGTGACATCAAACTGCCCTTGCTTTGGATTAAAAAATATTACTATGGTTTTGCTACAGAAATTTAGTTTTTGTGTATTCTGTTTTGAAGGTTGTTCCCATGTGCTTTAATAAAACATCCACTAATATATCACCTGGCCATAACTTTCCCAGTCATATTATCTGATATAGAATCTGTCTTTATTTTTAATTTTTTGAAAATTTATTCTCATCTTCCTCAAAGATTTTATCGTGGTATGCTATTTCATCTTTCTGAGTAAAACTCTAAAGATCCTAATAGTTTAATCTTTCAATTAATCTTAGTAGGTTAGGTGTTAAGATGTTTTTAGGTCAAGATAGATGTTTTAAGTTAATAGAGATGAGATATGGTAGATATTAATCTCCATTCAGAAATTTAGACCCAACAAGATAGGAAAGATATTTACTTCAAGTTTGCCAAATACAAATAGCCACATCACTATGAATGTAACATTTATATAATTCCTGATTGTCTCATGGTTCTTTCTGCTGTATGTAGTTTATTTTACCCATGTGTAATAATATAAATGTATATGTTTAAAAAGGAAACATAATAAAAATAAAAATAGTATTTAAGATAAAATAATAAGCTAACATTATTCTAAGTGTTGGTAGGCACATATACAGAAGGCATTGTATAGATAGACTAGATGGAGAGATATGGATGTTTGCTTTAAAGGTATCAGATATTCCTATGACTGCTTCATTGTTGAATTATGAATGTAAAGCTGGATTCAAAGTAGTAATTAGATGGACAAAGTCAGTAAAGAAAGAAGGCAGTTCATGTGTTAGGGTGTGAATTCACAGAAAATTGGATGGGAAAACTTAAACTTGGTAACTGTTGCTTTTCATTGTGAAAAGCTCACCTTTTCCCCCATTTAAATCTGTACTTTCAGGCCTCGCATGGTGGCTCATGCCTTTAATCCCAAAACTTAGGAGGCAAAGGTAGGCACAGCTCTTTGAGTTTGAGACCCGTCTGGCCTACAAAGTTAGTCCAGGGCATCCAAGGCTATATAGGGAAAATCTATCTTGATAAACCAAACAGAAGGGGAAAAAAAGGAAAAAGATAATCTCATTAAATTGAACCCACAGTATCAGATAAAGTTGAGCCAAGCATAATCAAAATTGAACGAATTTATAAACAAATTGGGCAGATTATTCTTTAAGTTTGTAGTCATTAGACTATCAAAGAGAGTTTGCCTAATGATTCTGTATGTGTGGGCTGTTAATAAACTGGCAGAGGAAACAAAAGGTAAAGCAAGAATGGTGCAACAACCTTACACAGAGAACAAACATACATCATTTTCCACATGATGAAGGACATTGTAAAGATTACAAATCATGTTGAATATACATTTGTTGAAATAACTGTACAAAAGTACAATTTTAAGTGGGGTGTGATGTTACATGCCTTCAATGCCAGCACTCAGGGAGACAGAGGCAGCCTTATCTACAAAGCAAGTCCAGGACAGGCAATGTTACACAGACAAACACTGTCACAAGCACACACATGCACACACACACACACACACACACACACACACACACAGAGAGAGAGAGAGAGAGGAAAGGATGGAAAGATGGAAGGATGGAATTAAGAAGAAAAATGGAATTTTCCACTTTTGTTTATGCTCCATCAAATTCACAGCCTAAGTAGGAAATGCTGACCATCCTAGAAAAGTACAAATAATTTGGGATTTTATGATATGTTTATTCAAAAATCTCCCAATCTTCCAAAGTAATCAAAGCAAAGTTCTGAAAAGCTCTCATAGCTAACATCCCAATATATGGAAGAGGATACTAGGTAGAAAATTCAATAGCCAAAAAATCTAATTCAAAGCTGAGGTGACATATTAATTATGAGAAATAAACCATGTTATTTAAAAAGATTAATAATAGAGGAAATTTAGTACATAATACATGATGTAAAAGATCAGACAAGAAATGTTAAATGACAGCTAGAGGACAATAATTCCAAAATATTATACATTTTATAAAATAAAAAAGCAAATGCAAAAGAATAATTATGTATTGATTTAACCTTCAAGTGGCAAAATTAATTGGCATAAATAAATATTATGAAACCCATTTTTAGGTTATAAAATTGACCAGGACTATTATAAAGAAAAGTAATTGCTATTGTTTTTTTGGAGAGGCAGTGTCTTTTGCTTTGATTTTTTTTTTCTTGAGACAAGATTTATTTGGCTGTCCTGAAACTCTGTTGGCCTAGCTAACCTTAGAGATATGCATGCCTCTGAAAACTTATTGGTGGGATTAAAGTCATGCACCACCACCACCACCAGGCTATGCTATTGTTGTTAAGAGAAATAATCTTTTTCAATAGATGTCAATATAAAAATTGTATTAATTAAAGAAATCTGAAGGCTTAAAAATATGTCTAATTGCATAAAAACTATGCAAGAGACAGTAAACAGAGAAAAATAAATCTTTGATAATGATTCATTAAGGATAAAGTGATAAAGTTTGTCACAATGTTTTACTCTATCATATAATATCATACATCTAAATAGTAATAATTATTAATGTTGTGTTGCAAATGAATATATTGTTTGCATGGTTTTATTTTGGGTGATGGTTTTATGTACTGTGAACTCAAATCCTGTGCCTAGATACCTGGTTCTTCTGGATGTGGGCATTACCGTTATTACGGAAGCATCTCCTGTCTCAATGTCTCAGAGCTTATTCATAAATGATGTAGTAGGTCTCATGTCAATATTTGTGAGCAATAGTGGGCATAGAAAAGCCAAAACTTTTACAGTTACAATTTTGGAAAGAATACAAGGCTTATATTATATTAGGTTATAGATGATGTGCTGGAAAGTGACGGTGAACTTTAATCCCAGCATTTGGGAGACAAGTGCAGTAGGATTTCTGTGAGTTTGAGCCAGCCTGGTCTACACAGCATGTTCCAGAAGAGCCAGGCCTAGACAGAGAGACCTTGTACCAGAAAACCAATAAAAAGAGAGAATTATATAACTCAGCAACACAAATGGGAAGCTTTATTCTCACAAACCTAATGCACGTCCTAAAGTGACAGTTAGCAATAGGATCTTGTTTGGTTATGAGAGAACAATTACAGTGCTGACACATAGTGGAGGTCATGGAAAGCATAAGCGATATACATGTAGGACTGATGGTTCCTCTCAGCCTTCCCTGATTGTCTTTTTGCCATACTTCAGTTTACTGGAAAGAACGTCTATTCCAATCAGCCCTAAAGATATCTAGGGACCCATTCTCTTCCCATGGAAAATTTCTCTTTAGCTCTTTCCTGAATCTGCTATCAGCCTTTTCTCCTGACCAACCTCTATGCCTCTTTACCAACCAACCATCTGCAGAAGCACTCTCTGTCAGACAACCCTTTAGCTACCACACTCAGACAAGATACAGACAGGGCAACCGAATCCAAACAACGAATCACCAACCAAGAGACACAAGATCAGATACAAATATTAGATTCAGTCCAATCATGCCAAGCCCAGGTGACAAAATACCAATACCCAAAAATAAATGTTAACACTCAAGAAAATATGCCTCCACCAGAACGTGGTAACCCTACTATATTAAGTCTACTTCAAAATAATTATCGGGAAAAATTTGCAAAGCAGCAGTGAAAATGTCAAAAAACGAGAACAAAATGCACATACGCACAAGTATCTTTATGGAGAAATTCTCAATGTACTTTAAATTGTTTAAAAATACTCTTAACTATTTTAAACATATATAAAAGGAGTATGAAGATAGCGGCTTACACGTTAAGTTGACCAGTGGTGGGCTTTGAGACTGAAAGCCTCCTACTGCTCTACTTCATTTTCTGATTTTCAATTGTCCTATCTCAGCTTCCTGCTCTGGACACCATGACTATTCATACTGAGAAATTTTATTCCTACTGCATGGTAGGATAATGTGGACATGTGCATGTGCCTGTGTGTGTGTGCCTGTGTATGTATGTTTGCTTGTGTGTACATAAGCACATGTGTGTGTGTGTGTGTGTGTGTGTGTGTGTGTGTGTGTGTGAATTTCGTAGATGCTGGTAACTTTTTCTGTGTACAGCACATTTACATTCTAACGTGAACTTTGACTTTCAAATTGATAGTATGTATTCATTGTGATTTTTTCAAACAGCATAATTGTGCAGTGCCAGGAAATTCGTCTGCCAAATTGTATATTCTAGACAGTTTTGTTGGACTTCTCTGATACTTTGTGATTCCCTTTTTATAACATAAAAGCATAAACAGGCTGTCTCTGTTGCCTCTCGTGTGGAAAATGCATTAAAGGTGACACAGAGTGCAATGTTTTATTTCAATGTTTGTGCTAAACTAGGGTATTAAAAGGAAGCATATTTTTGTTGCTATTCTTGAAAAGAAAAGGTTAGAGTTTTCCTTAGATTGATGTAACTATGTAAGTATTTCAAACACAGTGCTGTTGTACAAAGGCTTTCTTTAAGCTCAAACCTGTTAGGTAAACACAGGGAATAAATAATCACATGTGAGATAAATACAACTTGAACATCACTTGTATAACTATACATTCATGTTCTGTGTGGTGATGTCATATCTTCTAATCATATTTGACAGTTGTGCCTTCAGTAGAACACAAAAAAGTAAATAAACAGTTTTCATTTTGTATTGATTGTAAGTAGGAGTTACATACATTTATAGATCATCCTCTACCCATTTTACATGTCATTTTTACTTATGTGAAATAATGATCAACTTTTAATATTCTTGTTCTTTCAAGACTATATCATAGTGCATTTTGATTTATTAAACAAATTGTTTAGCCATGGACTTTTGTAACAGTTTTTTAAAAGAAATTTTTTAAACATTTTATAAATAGCTCTTGGGAACAGGAAACAATTGCACTGTTTTAGTAAGTGTGAAATCAGAGACCCACATTAATGTAAGTTTTATTTGAACTTTTATTGTTTCCAATATTGTATAAGACTTATATTTTATTCTCCAAAGTGACCATGGACCCTCCAAGAGAGAACTGGGGTTGTCAAAGGAAGTTTCATTACTACAAAACACATTGTCGTATGTCAACTATCTGCCACTGTTTTAATATTCTAATATGTTGAGGTATTAAATATTAGCTGTTCTCGACTACTTCTATGTCTCTTTGCTATTAGGAAGCCTTGTCCGTGAAGCTATTTATATTTGCTTATGTATTTTTCTGATTTTATTTTATTTTATCTAATATTTTTAGCTACTGTCTTTCTCTGCAGTCAAAATTAATCACCTTTGATACCCATCCCTCAACCTATGTGGTGGAATTACAGGACACACACAACTTGCTTCTATATATCTGTAGGGTTTCATACAGGTAATTATTACTCCTTTCAGTCCCAACTTTTCCTTCTTCCTTCCCATTTAATATTTGTGTCCAAGGCATCCTCATAAAAATAATTATATCACTTCAGCATCAAATTTCTCTATAATCTGTTTTTTCTTTCTCCCACTTTTTAGTATACAAGGACATGGTGTCCTTTTCAAATTTATCCTTTCCAGTACTGGGAGAAAATTCTAAGAGTTCGCATGCTAATGGAATAAATGTCATAAGGAATCAAATATTGACCGCTTGGTAGAATTGTCTCTAAGGGGGATGGAAGTATGTTTTATTGGCAGAACAAGAAATGACATTTGGGAAAGAGAAGAAACAGATGGGGGCTCTAAGAACAAGCACTTGATAACATTTCCTTCTCTACAGGAAAGCAGTGCTACTCAGCATGAAATCCCAAGCACCGTCAAGAACTGTTCGGTCAATCAGCAATTGGTAGAACACTTCTGGTCCGCACAGAATCTTTATGTCAGAATAGAGATCATGCGGCCTACAACTGAAATGTCTTCATGGATGAAGCTGTCCAAAATAGAATTGGCTTTGAGCTTAAAGAGCTTATTCACAGTTCATGCCAAGGAAACAAAATAATAAATCACCACATTTTCATAATTTTGTATGAAGAGAGACTTAATAACTTTGTGAGTTACTATAGACTTTGTGTGCTTTGTAATGTACTATAAAGAAAAAAAGGCATGGCTCATGTGATTTTAAACTTTTCCAAGAACAATTATTGTGTGATATATAACACACTAGAAAGAACAAAATAAAGTATGCTTTCTACAATATTTTCATTTAGAGAAGGAAGAACTTGCTTGATAACAGTTAAATACTTTTTGTTTGAAAGAAGCATCTAATTACACTTTTTTATTATATGGCTTAAATTAATAGCAATGTAAGGGAAAGATAAATTAACTTACTTTTTTTTTCAGTTACTGCAACACTTTTATTTTTCTTTACACAACGATGTGTTGCTAGAGCCTAATGTTCTCACTGAACGGGAGAAAACCAAAATTTGTCTTTCTTAAAGAATTGAGCACAAAAACCTTACATAAATTAAAAGGATAAATACATTTACAGGTGTCAATGCAAGGGTTCCCAACTCAAGGCAAGTAACAACCAACAGCTATCAGGAGAGAAAAAAAAAATTTGGCAACTGGGTCCTAAGGCTCGGGCTTCCCATTCTGGTTAGACCAGAAAGATGAAGGTGTCACTAGATCAGGAACCCTTGTCAACCTCGAGAAATCCTGGAAGTCAGCTTTCGGTTAATACCCTGCCTAGATTACTGCTGCTCATACTGATCCACCAGGCTGCTCTTCCACCTTATGCCTTCCCCAGCCACCGTTGACTGAGCCACACGGACTAAGAGCTAAATCAAGATATGCACAGGGTATTAAACATTATATCAAGGGCACAGTTAACTTGAATACAAGGTCAAAATCAGTGACAGCATTAGATACAAGATTCAAGGACAAATTTCTTTTCAAAAGCTTATTCCAGTTTCATGAGGCTAGCATGAGTTGTGTCCATTTGCCAGGGCAAATCCATACTTTAGAATTAGCTCCTGCAGCCGTTGCCTGGCACTTGCTCAGTCCATCTAGAAGCAGTTGCTGTGGACGATGGTGGGACCCAACTCGTTGTACTCCTGCTTGCTGATCCCCATCTTCTGGAAGGTGGACAGGGAAGGCAGGATAGAGCCGCCAATTCAGAGCACTTGCACTCAGGAGGAGCACTGATCTTAATCTTCATTGTGCTGGGTGCAAGGGCTGTGGTCTCCTTCTTCATCCTGTCAGCAATGCCTGGATACATGGTGGTACCACTAGACAGCACTGTGTTGGCATACAGGTCCTTGAGGATGTCCACATCACACTTCATGATGGAGTTGAAGGTGGTCTTATGGATGCCACATGACTCCGTGCCCAGGAAGGAAGGCTGGAAGAGTGCTACCGGACCCTGCAATCACTCATTGCCAATGGTGATCACCTGCCCTTCAGGCAACCCATAGCTCTTCTCCAAGAAAGAGAAGGATGCGGAAGTAGCCATTTCTTGCTCAAAATGCAGGGCCACTCATAGCTCAGCTTCTCCTTCATGTCGTGCACAATTTCTCACTCCGCAGTGGTTCAAAAACCTGACCCAGCTCGGTCAGGATCTTCATAAAGTAGTCCCGGCCAGCTAAGTCCAGACACAAGATGACACGGGGAAGGGCATAGCCCTCGTAAATGGGCAGTGTATGTGTGACCCCATCACAAGAGTCCATGACAATGACAATGGTGCGCCCAGATGCATACCAGGACAGAACCGCCTGAATGGCCACGTGCATGCCTGGAGTATTGAAGGTTTCAAACATTACCTGTATCATCCTCTCTCTGTTTGCTTTCGGCTTCTGAGGTGCCACGTTCAGAAGCATCAGGTGTTCCTTAGGTGCCACACGCAGCTCACGGTAGAAGGTATGGTGTCAGATCGTCTCCATGTCATCCTTGTTTGTGACAATGCTGTCCGTGCTTAAAGGGGTACTTCCGGGTCAAGATACCTCTCTTGCTCTGGGGTTCATCACCCATGTAGGAATCTTTTTGGCCCATGCCTACCATGACACCCTGGTGTCGGGGCGACTGACGATGCAAGAAAACATGGCCCTGGGGGCGTCGTGAGCAGCAACACCAGCTTTGTACACACCAGAGCCATTGTCAATGACGAGTACGATGATTTCTTCTTCCATTGCAATTGAGGGACGGGGCGACGGAGCAGCCAGAGGACATACATGGTGAGCCAACTTACTTTTCAATAAGAATTGCATATAATATATTATTTGAATACACAATGAAAAACTTATATTCCAAAGGTAATTATATTCAAGTTATCTACTTTTCTGGAAATATAAAATAATCATTTTAAGTTCTTCTGTATTTCTGAAAATTGTAGTCCTCCATTTAGTAGCCATTGCTTTTATAAACGTTATTAATAAGAATTAGTCTAGTAATTCTGAAACAGGAGTTGTAAAATAAAATACAGAATAATTATGGCAATTTATCTTTAATATCAACAACTAGTTATCCACATTTGAAATAATATAATCAGGTGGTTTCTTGGGTATTTAATCTTTAAAGTCATCACTTTTATAAATAGAGCATATATTTTTAAATTAAAATTTACTTCTTAAATAATGTGCTTTTGATGCATTATTTTAAAAATTAGTATTTGAAAACTGGGGTTTGGTTGAAATATATTTCTATCAAATTTAAATTTAAACATATAGGATCATTACTTGCACTATTGTGTTTAACACAAAGTCAAAGTTATATTTCTATTTCTATGCTGAAGTTGTTTTTATATATCAATGGTATATTCAGAAATTAACAGTGTACTTTAAGAATATATAAAACAGGTTTAAGATTTCTGAAAATGCATAAAAGTGTTGCTTTAGGCAACTAAGATTAAAATTGTATTATTGTGTTTGTGAATTTTCACTGTCAAAACAGCATAATATCCATTACATGAGTTAGTAATGTATTGGAAAGTTAATGAATGGTTTCTATTTTAAAATAATTTAACTTAAGATTTTGTCTCTAAAATTATGTTTTTCATTATCTTGCATTATTCTTTTACTCAGTTTGTCTGATATGCCTATGAGCCTCTTTTAGCTAAGATCATCTACTTTATACCAATAATAATCAACAGTTTTAAGTTGTGGTTTTCAAATGTACTTCACAATTGTGGGATTTTTCTTAAGAAAAAATTTTAATATTTAGGTATTTTTCGACAACAAGATACGTTAACTCCTGACAATACCCAGCCAACCTCAAAGAAGATGATGAGCATCAAAGAGCCTCCTTATGGATATGGCTTCAAAGGTGGCAAAATAACCACTGGGCAAAATGTCCTCATTCTTGCCACAACCAAAATCTGCCTAAATATGGGCAACTTAGATGCAGACAGAGTTGACAGCTGTACTCTGCCAAGTCAGGGTAAGCAAGGCCTCAATAGTTCCTGCCCTGCAAACAAGTCTGGCAGAGATATTAGGCCAGAAAGCTGAAGATGAGGCTCCAATGTTATAAAGTGTATTGGGTGACTGGTCAGGAAGAAAACTGTCTTAAATCAATTTGTATATTTTGGAAGCTGCTAATCCACACTGCTGGTTCACTCTGGAATTTAAGTTTTATTCCTTCTCAAAGTCTCTGAGGGGCATTGAAGAAAAGATAGTATAGTTTTACAACCAAGTCTAGTCGGTTAAAGGACAAGATTGTTTTAGATCAATATAAAGAAGTTAAGTTATTAGAGTTGAGATAGGATAGATATTGAATCTCATTCAGAAATTTAGATCCAACAAGACAGGAAAGATACTTACTTCAAACGGGACGAATACAGACCGCCAAGTCACTGTGAAGTAAATCATTATTCTCATGATTGTCATATAATTCTCCCTGCTGTTTGTAGTTTGTTTTATACATGTATAATAAAATAAAAGTATAAAAAATCAAAATAAATAAAATTATACATTTTCTACAGGACTGTTGTTTCTATATTGATTTAGAATTCTGCACCTTCATGGTTTCTTTTCATAATTTCAAACATTGGACTGTATTTCTCTATTATATATTGTAATTTATTTCAAATATTTTGTGAACTTTTCAACTATTTGAGAAATTCATTTACCTTTACATTCCAGTCCTTCTTCAGAAATATATAATTGTCAAGATAGTAACATTTATTTCCAATTAATTTTACATTTGCCTCTTTCATATTTTTTTGCTTTGTTCTTTTCCATTGCTTCTATTCTTCTATTATATTTGATTTATATTGATTACTTTCAAATATCTTTTAAAAAGATATAAACATATTCTTATTTTTTGTCTTAGTTCTTTTCTCTCTATACAATTTTAATCTGTGTTATGTAAATGTATCTTTTATTTGCCTGTGGTAATTTTCATGTAGGAATATTACTGCTGAATAAGACTACCCTTTTACTTCTATTTGAATTCTGGCTGGCTAGTTCAACTTGGCAGTTCTGGCTCAAAAATCCTCTCCAAGCTGATTTAATCTGCCTTCTCATGCCTTCTCACTGAATTTTTCTGCTTGTCCTCATACTAACTTTGACTCTATGTCCTAACCTTCTGGTTCCTTCTGATTCTGTAGCTTGTTCTGTCAACAGGCAAGGTCACCTTCACACCATTCTTCTCGGCTACGCAAAGAGATCTTTGATGATATTGGCTCCTTCTTCATCATAGAGAGAGGTGCCAATCTTCATGTTTTTGAGCACCTTAAGGAAGGTAAAAGCCATCCCACCACTGATGATCATCTCACTGACTTTGTCCACCATATTATTGATCAACTGGCTTCTGTCTGCAACTTTAGCTCCTCCCAACACAGCCAGGAATGGTCACTATGGGCTCTCCAAAGCCTTAGCAAAGTAGTTCAGCTCCTTCTTCATCAAAAATCCACTTTACATTATAATCCCCTCCCTGGTCTCCACTCTGTTCCCCTTCCTTCCCTCTTCCCCTCTATGTCCCTCCCCTAGTCTTCAAAGAGTGGAGTCCTTCTCCCTTATCAACTGACCAAAGCCTACCAAGTCTCATCAGGACTGCCTCCATCCTCTTCCTCTGTGGCCTTTTAAAGCACTCCGATGGAGGAAGTGATCAAAAGGCAGACAACAGAGTCCAATACAGAGACAGCCCCTGCTCTCCTACTAGTGGGACTCTATGGAGACTGAGCTGCCTATCAGCTATGTCTGAGGAGAGGGCCTAGGTCCTCTGGATACGTGGTCTTCATTTAGTGTAGCAGTCTCTGCTAGCTCCCCTGGGCCAAGATTTGCTGGCTCTGTTGGTCTTCTTGTAGAGCTCCTGTTCCCTCTGAGCCTTTCTGTTCCTGCAGTAGCCTTATTCTCAACATCCAGAAATTAGAAACAACCTAGATATCACTCAACTGAAGAATGAGTAAAGAGAAATATACATTTACAAATTCAGTACTACTCAACTATTAAAAACAATGACACCATAAAATTTGCAGGAAAGTTGATGGAACTATAAAAGATCATCCTGAGTGGCTTGGCTCATGCCCAGAAAGACAAACATGATATGTATCCCCCATAAATGTACATTAGCCAGAATGTAAAGGATAGCCGTGTACAGACCTAAAGAGGCTAAGTAATAAGAAGGGCTTCAAGGGGGATGTGCAAATCTCACTGAGAAGGGGAAGTAGAATAGACATCATTGATAGATCAGACAGGGGACTGCGAGAGGGTAGGGGTAGGGATAGGGACATTAGAGATCAGGTAGGGAGAGGAAGGAGGGAAAACTTATTGGCTAAGACTACTAGAATCAAAAGCTAGGGTGCATCGCTGGCATGGGCTGGAAACCTAGGGCAATGGAAACTAACCCCTGGGACTCCATAAGGGTGACCTAGCTAAGAACCCTAGCAATGGAGGATATGAGGCCTGAAACCATCTACTTCCTATAACCATGCAAGACTTACATTTTAGGGACTGCAACACCAAACCAGCCAGAAACCTTTGAAGTACAATTTTTCCTACAGACAAAATCAGAATCAGACAAAAATAGAATCAACTACCCTGGGCCCATAGAAGCCCACAGAGAGTGAACTATTTTCCAGAAAGTCAGGCATGAGACTGGCTTAGGCTGCCTGTAACATGTGTAACAGTTGTGTAGCTTCTTCTTCATGTGGGACACCTAAAAGTAGGAGCAGGTCTGTCTCTGATTCTGTTTCCTGGCTTTGAAACCCTTTCTACTGGGATGCCTTATCTACCCTCAAGATGTGCAACAAGATATGCCAAGGCAGGTTGAAATCGATGTGAGAACTCCCTTTCCTGGAGAGATACGGATGAGGAGTAGGTATGTGTGAGAGGAGGAAAGGGCTGGAAGGAGATGAGGGAAAGAAAACCATAGGAAAGAGATTAAATAAATAAATAATAATTGAAAAAAATAAAAATATTCAGTGAAAGACAAAAAAAAAAAAAAAAAAACAGAAAACGAAAAACAAAAAAGAAACAAAAAGTACCCATGAAATCTCAGGCTCAAGGTTTTCTCAGTAAGACAAGAACATTGCCTAGGAAAGTTAACATGTCATTGTAGTAGGGCTCCACAACTACTGGAAGAGCTAATGGCAATTTATAAATGTTGAGAGAAACTTTGTCTTCCCTAGGTACACACAATATTGGTTATCAGATACAAAGTAGTTAACCCTAGAGACCTATAGATGCATTCAACAATGGACAGCCTTAACAGGTAGTATTTATATCTTGACTCATCTGTATGTATATAACAACAGTGGCTAAAGAACAAGAGACTGTGAGTTAAAAATGAAGGGAGATTTGGGCATAAAAAAGCAGGAGGAAGGAGAAGGATGGAAAAATGATTTAATTAGAATGTAATTAAATTAAAGAAGAAACAGGAAAGCAGGGATTAAAAGCTTTCCATCACTTCTTTAATTTGAGTCTTTTGACAATATCTGACTTTATACTTCCACTTTGTAAGTTGATATTAAATATGTATCTTGGTTTGAACTTCAAATTGATTTCAATAACCACCTCTAAGCACAATGGAACAGGTCCCAGACATGAGTGATCATATGAATATTTATGAAAATTTATTCCAGTGAAGTATGAGATAAAATTTATCACCAGTGAGGCACAACAGATGACATAAAATGTAGGATATTAAAGTAGACAGATAGCAGAGTACAATTCCTGTAAGGTATGCACAAGAGGAATAGTGTATTAAAATGCACTGAACAAGAATTACCCTGTTTTTAGTAGAGTCTATGGCATTATCAATTTTTCATTCCTTTAAAATTATCTGATCTTTACACATTAAATTTCATAAAATATTTTAACATATGATTTTTAGAATTTTCCCTCATATTAGGCATATTAGTGTTTGGGGCATGAATTAATATGAACTAGAAGCAATCTTATAGAAAATATAGACCCCATAGTTGATACTTGAATAGTCATAAAATCATGTCATACTTTTCAGTATTTTATAGACATGATGTCACTGTACTTAGACAAATGACAAAAACAATTATAGAAAGAATATATAGGAAGATTTTTCCCCTGAAGAACAGAGAAATGTCTATTCAATGTTCATTCTACTGAAGGTTAAGCAAAAAATTAAGATGCATATTTGGATTCTCAGAGAAATTTTTTTTAACAACTGAATTTCTATCATACTTAAGACAGTCTCAAGTATCTGTTATAAATTCTGGTCATTTAAAGTTTAAATAAAATTGTAGATACAAAAAATAACTTCATGGCATCAACTAGTTTAGGTTCTGGGTGTTTTTTTTTTACACTTTTTTTTTTCATTTTCTTACATTTTCTTTATTTTCTACAATACAATTTTCTTATTTCTTTCTTCCTACATGTATAATGTTTTAACATATAAAGAGTAAGTTCTTATATCTAAATTCATATCACAGTTCCACAGGAAGACAAATATTATTAATACTAATTTTATATAAATAAAAGAATTCAGGAAAGTTAGTATATATATTCACAGATGACACACTTTTACATCTCAATAGTTATCCCATCCCTTGTATCCTCCCATTCTTCCCCCCTGCCATTTTCCCCTTACTCTGCTCCACTATGACTAAGACTGAGGGGGACCTCCTCCCCCTTTATATGCTCATAGGGTATCAAGTCTCTTCTTGGTAGCCTACTATCCTTCCTCTGAGTGCCACATGTTACCTCTTACTTTTGTTCAACAATAGATGTGATGGGTCCAACTGGCATTGAAGATGTCCTAGGAATAGTAATCAGAATGAAAATCAAAAGTTAAGTAATAATGTGAAAAGAAAGAAAAATTAAAAGACAGAAAGAAGATAGATGAAAAAAGAGTACAGAATACTAAATTTCAGAATATTAGAAAGTAAATTGCAGTGAAAGAATGAATCCATGTGCATGATAACTAAAGACATGGAAACTCATATGAAGGAACCAACCCATGTACATGCAGGATACAGATATGAAGACCCAAGTATCTGAAAAGTATGTAAATAAAAATCTCAAAGTTGTATTAACTTGTACTCCCTTAATTTCTAAGGATAATGAACACCTTTTAAAATATCCTTAGCCAGGTTTATATTTTTCTATTGAGCATTATCTGTTAAGATAATTGTCCATTTTTAAAATGAGCTATTTTTTGCCTTGACTCTTTGTTTTTGAAGTTCTTCTTATACTGTAGATATTAATCCTCTCTCTGGTACATATAGCTAGAAAAGGCTCTCTCTCTCATTTTATGGGCTTCTTCTAAATTCATCTGACTCTTTCCTTAGCTGTACAGAGCTACTTAGTTTTGTCAGGTCCTCAGTATCAGTTGTTGGCCTTAAATACTATGCAAACGAAGTCTTAATCAGAAAGTTATTTCCTATACTTATATCTTGTAGGAAACTGCCTAGGTTTTCTTCTAGCTGTTTTAGTTTAACATACTTCAAATTGTGGTTTTTGATCCATCCACTTGGATCTTTTTGTTTTGTTTCTTCTTTGAAGTGTGCATGATTACAAATGATTTAATTCCACTCCTGTGGATTTTCTCTACAGTGGTGTATGTATGGGCTTTAGATATGTTGAATTCAAGTACTCAAGACGGTCATACAGTGATACAGTAATTTTTAAAGTAAAGAAAATAAATGGAGGTTCTAAAAGCAAAATGTAGAAAGACTGTAGTAGCTGATTACCTTTCATTGGCCCAAAAGTACCATTATACATTACAAACAGAATATAATCTAAAAGCTCAGAATATTTTTAAATTAATATAATATTTCAATGCACAGTTACTTTTGTTTACAAGTGATTAAGTTCATTGGCTATTTCTTTCCTAGAAGAAATATAACAAAATTTATGTTTCAAATGATAGTTCTATACTCCATTTACTTTAATTTCTTTAGTTTTAGTTTTTTAATCTGTGTCTGTGTATCTACAACCTGATGGCCAATTGTACATAGGCTTTAAAACATAATAATGTAAAAAAATAACAACTAGGTAATGATTGCTGTATGGTGTAGTCCCACAGTTCAATATATTTATACTACAGGTTCTGTTTACCATAAAAGCATTTTCTGGGGGTCTACAAAATAGAGATAAAGAAATAGAAAATATCCCCTCCCCTCCATTCACCCTCAGATCCACTCCTCCATTTCCCTTCAGAAAAAAGGTATCCCTCTTAGAGATGTCAAAAAACATGGCATAATAAGTTAAAATAAGACTAGACACACTATGTCATACTAAGGCTAGAAAAGGCAAACCAGTCAGATAAAAAAGGTCTTATAAGCAGGCAAAAGAGACAGCTCCTGTTCTCACTGTTAGGAGTCTCACAGAAACAACAAGCTCCTTACAGTAACCTCTGCAGAGGACCGAGGTCAGATACATATAGGCCTCTGATTGTGCTTTCAGTCTCTGTGATCCCTTGTTAATTGGTTACCTGGGTCTTCTTTTTGGTGTCCTTGTTGTACCTGGCTCCTACAATCCTTGCTCCACCTCCCTTTTACAGAATTCCCAGAAATCTGCATAAAGTTTAGCTATGGATCTCTGGATCTGCTCCCAATAGTTGCTAGATGAATCATCTCTAGCTGTGGGTCCCCAAACCTAAGTGGTGGTTGCATACAGGCTGTCACAGTATGCAGAGGAGCAGGGGAGCAGGGACACAGGGCCTCCAGTGAGTATGGTGGATATGAATGACCCAAGATACTTTTTTGGAGGACAGTTTGTTAATTGAAGTAAGAAGGCTAGCTTACCTAGCTTGAGTCATCGTCATCGGGGAGTGGAGGCGGGGGAGGACAAAAGGAGTAGGGAGGAAATTTACCTAATTTGCAAATGCAGACTAGATTGACAATGGGAAACTTATAGATGCATCAATTCAAATTCGAAATCATGAGGGAGGAAGCTGGAAATTTCTAAGCATATCAGTTACATTAGCAGACTGCTGCCCTCCTGATTTCTGAGAAGCCAGTTCTCTGGCAGGGAAACCAAAGCTTAACTGAATCTAACCTGAGTTGTGTAGGCCTAGGCCCAGGACTGATTTGGACAGTTTCCCACCCCTGCTGTGCTCTCTGAGAGAAGTCCTGGAGGTAATGCTCTATTGTCCCTCATCTTGCTTGGGAACCTCTTAGGATATATAAATTACATCTGCCCAATAGGTGTGGTACAAGGGAGTTTATTATTATGAGGAAGGCAAGGAAGAGAGTGAAAGAAAATATAATCTGAATGAGCCATGAGAGAGATAATTGTAGAAAATGGGAGTGAAGACAAAGAATCAGAAGGACAGGCAGAGAGAGGAGAGAGAAAGAGAGTGCAAGAGAGAAAGACAAGATGGTGGGTTGGTCCATTTATATCTGATACACAGCTGAAGCACCTCTGGCATACATCTGTCAGCCTCAAGCAATGATGTCAGGTTGCTAGGTACCCTAAAGGCAGGCTTGTGAACTAACATTCCTCCCTTTTTGTTTAATTAATATATGAGGAAATATGAAAGGGTGGCAAGGAGGGAATGAGGACATTGGACTGCTGTTAATGCAAGACAAGTTAAAGTATATAAATGGAGGTTGATTGGAAACAGCTCTTAGTCACCATGCAAGGGCTTAAGAGAGAGAAAATAGCAAAGGCACCAAAATGTTCCAATTATTTGGTGAGGGGGAATCCCTGCCCTGGAAAGTTCATGGTATTGCATGGGGTATGGCAGCCATGCCTTCCAGCAGATAGGGACAGAGGTGATTAAATAAACAGAATGAGGTAATTGGAGATGACGCTATAGTGTATAAATGCAGGCTTATTACAAGTGGCAAAGGAGGGGTAAGGGAATGGGGAGCATGTGACAGGGTTGGGGAGGAGGAAAGGGAGGGGCGAGCAGAGAAAGAGGAGAGAGAGAGAGAGAGAGAGAGAGAGAGAGAGAGAGAGAGAGAGAGAGAATAAAATGTCTGGTTTATATGGCAAATCTCTGGGAAAGGGGGAACCCCACCTCTAGGTAGGGGGCAGGCTACGCTAGCCGCTCCCTGCAGCAAGACCTAACATCCCAGCCTCTTGCTGATATTAAATTGATAAGGGGTACAGAAGTCTGGTCTTTCGACTTCTTCAGGCTGACAGTAGGATGGTGACAGGAAGTCAAAATATTGAAATGTTGGCCAAGTCCAGGAAGAGCAGGCAGTTGTATTTGCTGGTCAGGATTTATGTGACTATCTGAGGTTTGGGCTGGAGAACCTGTGTTTTGGATGCAGCACCTTTCAGGATGCTGGAACAATATATGTTAAGGGCAGAAGATAAAGTTATGGAATTTACATTTGAAACTTTTAGGCCCATGATCTTGGTAGTTGGGGGAGGGGAATCCCAAAACTGAGAAACGGATGTGGAATTCCATCCTCTGAAATAGGAAATACTTATCTGGAGTGTGACCTGAGAATTCCAGTGGACCTCCTGAAGTGTATAAGAGTATTTTTAAGTTAGGCAATTTAAAATCTGATTAATGTAAAGCTCTGAACCATCTAAATACTACAGTGGCACAGTAATAGAATAGTTTTTATGTACCATAAATCACTTTCTTATTACCAACCCTAAAACACCTTCTCACCCTCAAACACTTCTCAGACCTTACATAAACTCTACACTTTCCTGAGAAAGTAGCTGAAGCCTTGGATTTTGTTGTTAAACTAATCCTCAAATCCATCAGTGACCTGAGAAAGATAAACAACCACAGGGAGTATAGTGCAAGCAGCCTAAGCATTGATTAATATGACAGTGGCTTACCCATTACCAGGAGCTTCTACATGTCAGTGGTTTCATTGTGGGCACAGAATTCAGGGAAGCATTGCAGCATCAGTCCTGACCCAGCAAATCTGAGAGGTCTTTCTGTGGCAGAGGACTTTGGGAAAATAACTGACCTTATTTTGTCTAGGCAAAATGGAGCAGTCAACTCTTCATGTGTCCCAAATTTTGGGCAGGGCCTTTGCAGTCAGCCAGTTGGGGCAGATTTGCCCAATATCACAGTCCAGGCAGTCATACCTGGTAGTATCCCAGTTTGGCTGGAGGCCTTGGGATCACCACTAGAAGCTAGTGTCTCTGTCACATTAAGCTTTTTTATTAAGCATTTAAATGTACTTATTCCACAGATTCTCTGAGAGGTTTGAGGACCATCGTCTATAAAAAAGCTAGCTGATCTAAACAAAAGGTAGCTCCAGGTGAGTGTGATGGAGCTGTCTTTAGGAATACCAGGAATGTATAGGCTTTCCTTGGAAGGGGAGAGAGAGAGAGAGAGAGAGAGAGAGAGAGAGAGAGAGAGAGAGAGAGAGAGAGAGAGAGAGAGAGAGAGAGAAATACAAAAATGTCTGGGAGATAAGAAGGCCGACTCTTAGGTAGAGGACAGGCCCTGCCAGCCACACCCTGCAGCAGGACCTAACCAGAGAAATGCTGGGACAATCTGGAGCTCTTTGTCCTGGGTCTGAAGCACACTATTCCAGCTTTTTGTTGATAAAATGGATAAAGGGTGAAGAAATCAATTGTCTTTGGCTACTTCCTGCTGACACTGGGGCAGAATTAAGGGTGGCATGGAGTTTAAATGCTGGAATGTTGGCAGGCTTGATTTTACATATGGATCTTTGCTTTGATTTCATTTATCAATGTGTCTTTATGCCAATACCTTGCTGATTTTACTACTATAGCTCTGTATTAAAGCTTAAAATCAATGGTGGTAATGTCTCCAGAAGTTCTCTTATTGTGCAGGATTGTTTGAGCTATCCTACTTTTTTGTTTTGTTTTTCCATATGAAATTGAATATTGTTCTTTCAAGACCTATACAAAATATGTTGGAATTTTGATGGGGATTGTGTTGAATGTGTAGATTGTTTTTGGTAGGAAGACCATCTTTCCTATATTAATTTTACTGATTTATGGGCTTGAGATATCTTTCTATCTTCTGGAATCTTCTTCAATTTCTTTCTTCAAAGACTTGAAGTTGTCACACAGGTCTTTCACTTGCTTGATTAGAGTTATGCCAACATATTTTATATTATTTGTGGCTATTGTGAAGTATGTTGTTTCCTTGACTTCTTTCTCTGCCACATTGTAATTTGTATAGGAGGGCTACTGATTATTATTATTGTTTTAGTTAGCTGTGTATCCTGCCTCTTTGCTGAAGGTATGTATCAGCCTTAGAAATTCTCAGATAGAATTTTTTGGATCACTTATGAATACTATTATGTTATCTGTGAATAGAAATACTTTGACTTCTTCCTTTCCAAATTATATATCTCTGATCTCCTTTAGTTGTCTCCTGTCTCTACCAAAACTTCAAGGTTCTTTTTTAGAATTGATGTGAATAGAGTGGACAGCTTTATCATTTTTTGATTTTAGTGGAATTTATTTTAGTTTTTCTCCATTCAATTTGGCTATATGTTTACTGTACACTGTCTTTATTACGACTAAGCCCACAGCCATTCACATATGGGCATAACTGACTAGACTCAGTGTGGGAAAATATATAAATAAATAAATAACTTGAATCTCAACAGAAGGGAAATAAATTTGGGAGAAGAGCCAATATAATTGGAAGGGCTAATAGAAAATTATGATTAAGATGCATTGGATATATAGAAACCTTAAAAAAAATACAGATACAAGAAACATTTATTTGACCAAAACCAATTAGTAAATATAAGATTGATGAATTCACTGATCTTAAAACTTTGCCCCCTTTATTTTAAGTTTCACTAAGTCATATTTAACCTGCATCCTCCATTAAAAGATTATTGAGTAGATCTTATATTGTATGTACAATTTTGAATAGTGCAATGAACTATTTGTTGTATCAATTTTCAATGAAGAATGTAAGACATTTGAAATCATTCTGGTTTCTATATCCATGTACTCATTACATAAATTTCAATGTGCAAATATATTTTATTAGTCATTTTTCAAACATACATATATTGACTGATTATACACATTAACATCAGAAATATTTAAATATGTAGCAGCTCTTTACAGTGATTATTCTACCTATATATTTTTAATGAGAACTACTTAAATAGGAAACATAATCTTTATAAACAGTGATAAAAGTTATACTTTAAGTTTTATTCAATACTCATTTAATGAAACATTTAAAAATTTAGACATTAAGGTTAGCCATATAACCAACTCTAGCTGACTAGCTTAATATAACTAAACACAAAGACTGTTTTCTTTGGATTTACATTAACTATCATCAGGGCTATAAAATTTTGATCCAATTATTTTATTTTGGATGGTAATAGTCACTATCACCAACTTATTGTTTTAGATATTAAACTTTTAAATCCATGTTTTGTTCTTTCTTTAAGATACTTTTAAAAATTACTTATATATGTCACATATATTTAGGAGATAATTCCTCTAAATGAGCATTGAGAATTAGCTATAGAATTTAAAGAGTAAAAGAATTTGCTCAGAACAATATTAGAAAATTATACACAGGGATTAATCAAATTGAACACTAATTACTGAGCACTATTCAACAACACCCACAAGAATGAACAAAGAAGCAATAATACACAGAAAAGAAATAAACATGTTTCTTTTTTTGCATGCAGTGAATTAGAACAAAATAAAAAAGGAAGCAAACTTCACATGGACCCTCTAAGTTTTGGGTAGTAACCAATTTCACATTAGGGCCTTTGTCTTTATAAGAATTATGGACCTCTTTCAAATATGGAAATGCTAAAATTTACTCCACGACAATATATTAAACTTGTGGAAAGATCCAGATATGTCAGATGCTAATGTGGTGTAACACTATTTAATAAGACACAAACAGTCTGATTTCTGTAGTTTTTACATGGATGTTCCTGTACTTGTCTAGATTAGAATTTAAAATACCATGTTACGTTACATTCACCTGCCACATCTTGTTAGTCTTCTTTTTCTTTCTTTTAATGAGGAAAGGTTTTTCTTATATAATATGTTGTGATCATGCCATCACCACCCCCAACATTATTCATTCTATTTCCACCCCACCTCGTCTCTCATCTAGATCCTTTTGTTTTTTATTATAATATAGACTTCTAGGAATGATAATAATATAATATAATATAATATAATATAATATAATATAATATAATAGCAAAACTAGTACATCAGAATTGGATAAACCAACAGAAGGAAAAGAGCCCTAGAAATGATACAAGAAATAGAAAACAACTCATTCATACATTCAGTAATCCCATAAAAACACTGAACTAGAAGCCATAATACATGAGCAAGGACCCGGGGCAGATCCTTGCAGGTTCTGTGCATTGTACCTCAATCTCTGTGAGTTCATATGAGTTTTGATTATGTTGATTTAGATGGTATTCTGGTTTCCTCTATCTCCTCAGGCTCTTACACTCCTTCTGCCTCCTCTTCTGGCAGGTGCCCAGAACCATGAGTGTTACATGGATGCATGCCTTTTATGGTGGACTGTTCCAACATTCCTCACACTCTGCATAAAGTCTGGCCATGTGTGTCTGTATTTGGTGCCATCAGCTGCAGGAGGAAGCTTCTCTGATGATGACTGAGGAAGGCTTAGATCTCCTTCTTTGGCTAGAGCTGAAACTATTCATTATGTGATATAACTTTCACCAATGTTTTAAAATAAAGTTTCAAATATCTCTTTCACATTCTGTTACATGCAGATAGCCAAATTTATTCAGCATTCTCTTTGTGATACACTTATGACTACTAATCTGTTTTCACTTTTTTCTAATATTCAAAGTATTCACCTGCATGATTACCTGAACTTTGATGTGCATTCCCTTGCAATCTTTTAATAGATATTTACTTCTTATGTAGAGTAATTCCTTAAAACCTCAGAATAACTATGATACTCTGCTTGAATCCCTTCAGAGACTTTCAAATTAATTAAAAATTAAATTTAAACAGTTATGAGATTTTTTTACATCATACAGCTTCTTCAATACTGCACAATTTATCTGCTGCTTTTTCTTTCTTTCTCTGTGCCTACACCCCTGAAAGTTCTGCTTACTAAGACACAACTAGACTTTAACTTATAAGGGTATTAGATGCCATGTTATGTTTTTCAGAAATGTGTGGTTTTTTTTTCATTAGACTCACACAGTGCTTCTTATCCTTTAAGGTGTTGCAAAGGTAAAGATTTTTGGGGGAAACAAAGAAGTTAACGTCAGTACTGTTCATCTTTGTTTTCCTCAAAAGATTGTCACCTTTCTGCAAACATCAGTATGAATGTAGTTTTTCATTTTTGATAGTGATATGAGTTATATATTCATTTCTAGGCGATAATCATCGGAAACGTTCTACCTCTTTAGTTTATCACTGTTTGTAATGTAATTAATAGCTTAATCAAGTTAATTGAACTCCTGTATTGGCCATATACACCAATGAACAGCTAATATTATTTACTATTTTTATCATTAGATTGATATTTTTAGATTTTATTAAACTTATTTAGACATCTTTAGAAACTATAATCAAGTTTTCCTCTATCATCCTCATGCTTTAGTGCAGTCAAATCCAATAATGATTATTATTGTTGTAGATGTTGTTATAATTGCTATGCATTTTTTAAGAATAAAAAAAACATGACAAGGATCTTCAAAGACATTCAAGTATGTCCAAAGACAAGTCATCAGATGATTACAGTTAAGTATTGTACACCAGCTATGGATTGACTATTATACAAACAACTAGTTGATTGGAATGGATATTTAAAAACAATTTAAGCCTTAAGATTATTTGCAATGGATATTAAAAATGGATTTTACCAATTGATTTCCTGATTTAGATGGTTAAAATCTAATAAAATATCTAACTTGTCTAAACTTCACCTCTTAATTGTGCCTTTTTGTGATATGAAGCACCTCGCATAACATTTATTTTTCATTCATTCACTCAGTACGTAATTATTGAGGACATTTTCTAGGCTCAAAGGCATACAAAAGATAAACAAATAAAGCATGACACTATAATGCTGGAATGCTAGATAGTGGATGATAAAATAATTTTAATGGTTTGTTTTCCGTTTACTTTTATTTCGCCAGTTCTAAATATGCCACTTTCCTCTATAAGATCTTCAGTTTTCCTCAATTTCTATATTTACATATTTTTCAACAGAAGTCCTATTCAAAATCAGCTGTTCTTATTTTCTCTCTACAATTCCTTCAGTAAGAGAGGAAGAGAGATTGGAAATGACAGCAAAAGTTGACATTTCAAACCCACAGATGTATTATCCACAGTGCTGCTTCATTGAAATAGAAAACAGTTTCTGTTTTACCTTTACCCCTGCACAGCTTAGCAGGAGAAACTGTGGGTTAAAGGTTGTGGCTGGATTTGTGTCCCAATTTCTCCATTGGAAGCCTTTTTTGATTACAGCAGGTAGTCTTTGAGAATCCATGTCTTCTGTTGCTGAGTCTTTTTTATTATTATTATTAATTCATTCATATTACATCTTAATTGTCATCCCATCCCTTGTATCCTCCCATTCCTCCCTCCCTCCCACTTTAACCCTATTCCCCTCCCCTATGACTGTGACTGAGGGGGACTTCCTCCCTCTGTATATGCTCATAGGGTATAAAGTCTCTTCTTGGTAGCCTGCTATCCTTCCCTTGAGTGCCACCAGGCCTCCCTATCCAGGGGACGTGGTCAAATATGGGGCACCAGAGTTCATGTGAAAATCAGTCCCCACTATTCACTCATCTGTGGAAAATGTCCTGTCCATTGGCTAGATCTGGGTAAGGGTTCGATGTTTACTGCATATATTGTCTTTGGTTTGTGCCATAGTTTGAGCAGGACTCCTGGGCCCAGATCTGCCCATCATAATGTTCTTTTTGTAGGTTTTTAGGACCCTCTGGATCCTTCTATTTCCCCATTTTCCCATGCTTCTCTCACATAGAGTCCCAATAGGATGTCCTCCCATCTATCCCTCTTTCCTGATAGGTGAAGACTTTCATGGGATGTGCCCCTTAAGGAAGTGTCCAGTTATAAGTGAGTATACACCATTTAACGCTTTCTGCTTCTGGGATAACTCACTCATTATGATAATTACTAGTTCAATCCATTTGTCCAAAAATTTCGGGAATTCCATGTTTTTAATAGCTGAGGAGTATTCCATAGTGTAAATGTACCACAGTTTCTTTATCCATTTTTTTACTGAGAGACACTTAGGCTGTTTCCATATTCTGGCCATTACAAATAAGGCCGCTATGAATAAGGTTGAGCATATGTCCTTGCTGTGTGCTGGTGCATCTTCTGGGTATATTCCAAGGAGTGGAATAGCTGGGTCTTGAGGAAGCCCTATTCCCAGTTTTCTGAGAAAGCGCCAGATGGATTTCCAAAGTGATTGTACAAATTTGCATTCCCAGCGGCAATGAAGGAATGTTCCTCTCTCTCCACATCCTCACCAGCATGTGGTGTCACTTGAACTTTTGATCTTAGCCATTCTGATGTGGGTAAGATGGAATCTCAGCATCATTTTGATTTGCATTTCTCTGATGACTAAAGATGTTGAGCATTTCTTTAAGTGTTTCTCAGCCATTCAATTTTCTTCTGTTGAGAATTCTCTGTTTAGATCTGAGCCCCATTTCTCAATTAGGTTATTGGGTTTGGTGGTGTTTAATTTCTTGAGTTCTTTATATATTTTGAAAATTAGACCTTTGTCAGATGTAGGGTTGATGAAGATCTTCTCCCAGTCTGTAGGCTGTCACTTTGTTCTCTTGACAGTGTCCCCTGCCTTACAGAAGCTTCTCAGCCTCATGAGGTCCCATTTATTAATTGTTGACCTTAAGGCCTGGGCTGTTGGTGTACTGTTCAGGAAGTTTAAGAGTCTTAACTAGCGTCACCACCATAGATCCCAGAGAGTTTCCATTGTCCTAGGTTTCTAGCTCATTATACAAATACATTTGTCTCTACCCGGACTCTTTCTCCATCCTCTCCTATGTGATCCCTCTTGCAACCTCCCTGCTTTCTCCCCTTCTCACACATAGGGCCATCTAGTTCCCTCCTTTCACTTGCCTCCCAACATCTAATCTATTTCCCCTTCTTACTGAAATTCAAGAATCCCCCATTGGGCCCTGCTTGTGACTTAGCCTCTATGGGTTTGTGGGCTAATGCATGGATATCCTTTAGCTTGTGTCTACCTTCCACTTGTAACTGAGTCCACACCATGTTTGTCTTTCCGGGTGAACGGTGAACCGACGACTGGCTGTCGGTATACTGTTCTTGTGGACTATAAACAAATTACCCTTGATTATTCAAATGCTGATGTCTCCACCTCACTCTCTGGTTTTAATAGGGATATAATATTGAGATGTTCATTCTAAGTATCTCCAGTTTCAAATTTCTTTAAACACGTCATTATTTGTTCTCTGTCTTGCCAATAAAACCAAGTAGATAACGCTGAGCAAAAACAGGGAATAAGGTGGGACAACTTGATGCAAAATAAATTAATTAAAAAAGGAAAACAAAATGCTTTGTCACAATACCCCTAAAGCAAAGTATTTTCTCATGTCATTATCATTTTTACATTCCATGTTTTAGTGAGACAACGGTCATATCTGTCCCTCACCCTATGTTGATATCAGAATTCCTTGTATACACTAGGCAGATTTTTCAAGGTTTTCATGCCTAGACTCCAGAACTCATAGCTCCAATATTCTCTGTTTCATGCTTTACACGGATGGGCATTTCCTTTCAAATGAAAGATAGATGTGGGAATTGTCATCTTGGAAAGTTCATAAATAGAAAAGATACTTTTTTTTTTTAACTTGGTAGTAACTCAGAAACAACTAGAAAATATTTCTAACTGTGGAAAAAAAAGTCAACCTTCAGGCTAAGTCTACATATAAAAGTGTTATCCTAAATGATGTCTACAGGAACAACAACACCCTGCCCCACGACAAAGCAGTGTGATTGACTGAAAGCAGTGCCCTGTAATAAAAATTGCCTCACAAAACTCAATTATACATTTCCTGTTGTAAAGGATGAAATACAACCTGCATGTTTGGTCACACATATGATAGAGTTTGCAATATAGTATTATTGACACTGATTTATTAAAATTGATTTCTAAGCTGTAAAACATAGACAAAGCTATTTTCTTTTGCTTTCTTTCCTAACCAGATCAAAGTAAATATGGTGAATTATAGATTGTGAGCTGTCTTGATTTTTGATAAAGTGTCAACAGAATGGTTTCTCAGTGTCATAATTTAACAACTGTAATTAATTGCCTTAAACATATACACTCTGATAAAATTGAACCATCTTACATTTAAAGGATAGTTACACTTAAAGCAAATTGATGCCATATATGAAAATACATGATATTTAACACTGAATAATTTAACTGTCTTAAATAAATTTGTTATTTTAAAAAGAAACACATAGATGCAACATGATTATATAAACAGAATTAAGTTACCATTTACTCTATAATACTAACCAATCTTATATTTTACTTTTAAAAATAATATTTTGTGGAAAATTGGATCTGATTAATTTTCATATCCATATTTTTGTGACTAAAAATATTCATTGTTTTGCTAAGTGGTCTTGGCTTGCTGGAGCTTATATTAATCACATTCTCAGATTTGTAGCAGTTCTATTGTTGATTCTCAATTTCTTTAATTATAGATTTATGCCACTACACCAACCATTTTCTTAAAAAATTGTGAAAAATAAAATAGTAGCTCTGTTGCCATATTACCCGAAATACTGCAAAGTATGTAAAATTAAACCATACCAAAGAATGTAAAATTAAACCATACAAGTTAATTTACTATGATATTTGGAGATTAATAATTTTAAAATGAACAATAAAAACAACATTAAACATTTGGAGGGTGGGGTCTGACTTTCACATGAACTCCGGTGCCCCATATTTGACCACGCCCCCTGGATGGGGAGTCCTGGTGGCACTCAGAGGAAGGACAGCAGGTTACCAAGAAGAGACTTGATACCCTATGAGCATATACAGGGGTAAAAGGGCCCCCTCATTCATAGTCATAGGAAAGGGGAGTAAGGGAAAAATGGGAGGGAGGGAGGAATGGGAGGATACAAGGGATGGGGTAACAATTGTGATGTAATATGAATAAATTAATAAAATATATTTTATAAAATAAAGTAAAAAATAAAATATACAAAAATAAAGCTATCCATTAATTTAAGTACACCTAACTACAGACAAAGAAAAACTGTTAATAACTGTTTGATTTTGGTGGAATTTAAAACTTTTTTAAATTATAAAACAAAAAAATTAAGAGTTACTTAAAATCTTTTTAAAAGATACATCTAGTGATTAAAATCAATCAGTACCAAACTCTAATAACTTAATAAGTGATATTTTAATGTCTTGGCAGCAAAGTTTACCTTACGTAGAAGCATATTATGTGGCATTTATTTTTTAACCCTGTAATACTCTACAATTAATGTCTCGTATCATTCATGTATATAATAAGAATGCCAATTTATAATTTTTACCCTTCTGAAGTATTTTATAGTTTATAAGATTATTGTCCATACATATAGCATTATATATTTTAATATAATATATGTATATATTTATTCTTTAAACAATTGCAATTTAGCCAGCAAATATAAATATAACTCAAACTCCAACCATAGAACTTAAAAAGTATCTGCCGCTATGCAGTCAATGAGATTGACTCTAAGAAAATCTATCACCAAAAATTTAATTGGATGCTGCATAGTTATTCATAGTTGTTCTACTTGTGTTATTAAATCTACCAAACCTACTGGACCACAAAATGAACATTCTAGTTATGTGGGCAGACTCATCTGAATGGAAATGATTATTCATTGATCAAATCAGGCTCTCTAGGGGTTGGCTGTTAAGACAAGTGAAATGCTTGAACCCATCACAGCTTTTGTTGATTCATTAATCCTCTGTCTATTTTTTTTTTCTCTAATACAGAGCTCAGTAACTGAAAGTCACTTTAGGAAGCAATGTTTGTTCAATTCTGTCTGATTCACTAGACATTACTCTGATAACTTGGAGCTTATAGTATTTCTAGTATTTCTGGAACATACCTACTGAAAAAAAGTATAAATTATAAAATTCTATGCAGAAAGTATTTTAAACATTCAAACAAAAACTTTTTTTTTGTTTTTTGTTTTGTTTTGTTTGTTTGTTTTTTGAGACAGGGATTCTCTGTGCAGCCTTGGCTGTCCTGGACTTGCTTTGTTTTGTGTGTATGTGTGTGTGTGTGTGTTTGTGTGTGTGTGTGTGTGTGTACATGTGTGTGTTTTGTTTTGTTTTTTTCTCCTTTTTCTTTTTTTAATTAATTCATTCATATTATATATCAATAGTTATCCCTTCCTTTGTATCCTCTCATTCCTCCTTCCCTCCTGCTTTCTTCCTACTCCCTTCCCCTATGACTGTGACTGAGGGGGACCTCCTAGCCCTGTATATGTTCATAGGGTATGTAAACCAGATTGGCCTCAAACTTACGACGACCTGCCTGCCTCTGCCTCCTGAGTGCTAGGATTAAAGGCATGTGCCACCATGCCCGGCTCAAACAAAAACATTATTATAGATTGACAGTGGTCAATGTTTGCTATTACTTAAATTATAATTTTATTTGAGTTTATATGAGTAGCAATGAAAACCACATGGATTTGTGTGTATTTTAAACCTTTGTTGCATTTATTTTTGCTTTAACATTTAAGGTACAAATTAGAACTGTTATTCAATGGTTGAATATAAGAAACTTTGTATAACGTATTTTGAACTGGTTCTTTCTCACACAGCTATTTTCACAAAGATAAATATGAAAGTTAAGTATAAAGTAAAACTTATATAGGTGTTCTGACTAGTTTTATGTCAACTTGACACAAGTTACAGTCATTTGAAAGGAGGGAGGCTGAATTAAAATATAATCTACTTAAAAACATGCTTCAGTCAAGCCTCAGAGCATTTTCATAATTAGTTATTGAGATGGAAGGGACCAATGCATACAGGTGAGGCCACAACTTGGCTAGTCATCTTGGATTCTATAAGAAATCAGTATAACAACGACATAAGGAACAAGCCAGTAAGCAGCACTTCCCATGCCTTCTGTATAAGCTTCTGCCTTCAAGTTCCTGCCCTGGTCTTGAAAATCTCTCCTTATTACCTCGATGGAGATGGACACTTATGTAGAAGTATAAGGTAAACAGTCCCTTTCTTCCGCACTTGGTCACAGAGTTCCAACCCAGCAAGTATAACTGTAACTAAGACAGTAAGGAAAGATAAGACGGGTGTCAGGGTAGTTGATTCAACTGAATATCCATTTGTACTTTTCAAATTAGCACTAGTAATTTTTAGTGATTTATAAATCTTTGAAATAAGTCTATTCCTTATAACGTCTATTGAAAATTCTAAATAGTCCTAAGGCATAATTTTGATTTCCAACAGAAACGGGCATAGGTATTAAAAATGTTGAAGTAAGAGCAGTTATAAGATCTCAACACTTCTATTCACAATTAAAATGAATGGAGAATGGTAGGAAGGAGTGTAAGCTTTGTCCCAGGTGAAAGCTGACTTGGTGGGCCTTGCCATTTGGAAGCACTAAGGATAGACTGAATGGTGCCATCCTGGGCCTGAAATTCTGTAAGTGGACAGTGGGACTCCAGCCGGGCTATTTTGTTTCTAATCAAACATGGATGGGGGAAGGGATCCTGACCCAGACTGGCCATTGCACGCCTGAGAGAGACGCAGGCAGAGGAGAGAGGAGAAGGCTGCAGTTTTTGGAGCAGAATCGCATGTGAATTTAGAGAGAGACCAGCTTACAGGCCAGACCAGCATGCAGGCCAGAGACCAGAAGGTTTACTCTTGTTTCCCTTTAATCCTTTTTCCCTCTTGTATAGAATTGTTCGATTGTATGATAACGTCTAATTGTTAAGAAATAGAGCCAACAAAGAATATCTTAAAATCAGTATTTTTAGGCAGATTTATATAGTTATAAAAAAATGTATTTTTAACCACTTGAATTTTTATTTGTTTTATATTAAATACTATAGTCTATCACACAAAGTACATAAGAAAATGTGAAAACAATCTATATCTATAGATGGAAATATAAAATAAATTTAAAATAGATGCAGAAAAAACTTTAGTGATGAAAAGTAACACAAGGACTAATATAAATCCATAGTTATCCTGGCTCTGAAACTGTCATTGAGAAGTCAAAGTTTTATCATTGAAGTGAGATTTGAAGGCACCAAAGCAGGGAGGAAGCCAGCCTAATACTCAAATTACAAAACTGAAAAATAAACAAGCATACAAAAGTGAACATGCAATGTTCATTAGAATTAGTAATTTCTTTGATGTCACTTTGATCCTAATATTCAGAAAAATATTATATATAAAGCTTTTATCTGAAATAAAAATTAGAATATAATTGATCAGCATATTAGTGAATCTACTGTTACCCTGTGTCTCTATTCCTTCCATAGGTTCACATTTTCCAACAGCTTTTAATACATTTTTTAAAAAATCTGACTGAAATAAGATGAGTGAGACATGTGTAGGAGATTAGAAGGACTAGAAATGGGAAAGGAAGAAGTCAAAGTATCCTTATATGGAGGTGATATGGGCCTGTAAGAACCTGAAGATACCACCAGAAAATTATTAAGGCTAGTAAACATTTTCAGCAAATTGGCATGATACAAAATTGACAAACAAACACCAGTACCTTTCTTGTATGCCAGTAAAAAGCACAGTGATCCCAACTCAGGAAAATAGCCCCATTCATGATAGCTTTCAAAAATCTTGACATTATCCTAACCAACATGCTGATAGATATATACAGCTGTGAACATTAAAATAGTAAAGAATTGAAAGCCACAAGAAATTGGAAAACCTCCAGTGCCCATAGATTTAGAGTTCTGATGTTATTAAAACAGCTATCTTGTCAACAGAAAATTCCAGATTCAATGAAATCTCCTTGAAATTCCATCATAACCCTTCAAAGAAATAGAAGCAACAAAAACAAAACCCCTTACATTTCTATATGGAAACACAAAAGCCTACAATAATCATGAAATATACACACAATTTCACAGTGTTCTTGTTTCCTATTAACATAAAATCCAGAGTCCAATTAGTGCTGCCTTGTAAAAATTGATATAAGACCAAATTTGGGAATGTGGTCAGCCTACTAGGGCCAACATAGGGTAATAACTCTGAATACCTTTCTCTTAACAACTGCCCAATCCAAAAGCTTCTGACCTAGAGGAGAGGCCTTATGATACCCTTTCCTCTCCATACTGGATTATTGCCTGTTTTGATCAGCACAGGTCTCATGTAGGCAGCCACAGCTGCTGTGATTTTTTGATTATCATTGTCCTGGCATGTTCAGAGAACATCTTTTTATCTTCTAAATCGTAGTCTTTCTGTCCCTTCATTTATAAATGTCTCTGAGTCTTGATATTGGGAAATATGATATAGAAATTTCATTTAGGGTTGAATACCCCACAGTCCATTAATCTTGCCTGTTTATTAACTTCTTCAGATGCTCAAAGAAAGTTCTCTTATAAGGGTTAAGAGTTTATTCTTACAATTAAATGTAGTTGTTTAGGGGTTAAAATGATTTTAGGTCTAGATAGATGTTTTAAGTTAATAGAGACAAGATATGATAGATATTGACTTTCATTCAGAAGTTTAGACTCACTAAGATAGGAAAGATATTTTCTTCAAGTTTGACAAATACAAAGAGTCAAAACACTATGAATGTAACATTAATATAATTCCTGATTGTTTTGTGGTTCTTCCTTGTGCATGCAGTTTATTTTATTTATGTGTAATAATGTAAATATATATGCAAAAAGAAATATAATAAAACATGTTAAAAGAAGTGTTGTTCTCATCCATTGGTAAAAGGACAAGTATTTAGAAGGTCATTTGGCAGATTGTCTCACAAAATATCTTTAATAGGGTCTATAACATCACTATAGTTGTGAAGCAGTTTCCACTGAGATTGAAACCCTCCATCCTGAAGGAAAGGTTATTCGGACACTGTCGTTCCATAGTAGGTAAAATAACAGACTATTTTAAGGCTCGAAATGAAAATGAAAATGAAACAACAGGATGTTCTGAGAGGAAGTGAACCATTTCACTAAGAACAGGAAGTAACAACTCAAACTTGCTACAGAGGCACCCTGAAAGTTACCATAATGACTAGTTTCCTTCCTTCCCACGCACATACAAAGAGCAAAGAATGTTGAGAGCCACTGTAAGATAAATTCAATCCAAAGAAAGATCCTGAAAAAAAAAAGTCTACATTCTATCGATCTGCCAGGAGGTTGTGCAGTGGCTCCAGGTTTCCAACATCTGTGTTGTATCACACTTGCTGTGTTGAGATTTTGTGATGTAGTTGTCAAAAATATTTATTTTGCTTTCTAGAGTCTTTGTGTTCACCTACCATCTATGTTGCTGAACAGTAACCCAAATAAAACTCATTAGTTCATTAAATTGGACTTTTTAGGCATCCCATTCTTTGATCTGTTGCAGGTTGCCTATCAGAGATTAGTAGTTTTGTTCAATATCTTTCCAGGAGAATTGTAACCTGACACCCCTTCATAGGTTCTTGGCAAGTTTAACAGTAAGAGTCCTTCCTGGATTTTCTCAGTCCAATTAGAAAGAAATTGGTTGACTCCAAAACATTATTACATTGGAATGGACTGCACAAAATAGTTATTGGCAGCCATGCTGATTAAGCCAATTAAACTTTTTAGTCTTTTTATTAATGGACAGACAAAGAATGGACTGTATCTGTGAAATCATTCTGGGTCCCAAGCTCAACGAGGGGGCACAGCCTTTTTAAAGAAAAATTCACAATTACATCAGTGTTCAAATGTAGGTGGGATATCCATTATGATAGATTTACACCAGCCTATTAAAAGTTCCTTTATTTGTAAAGCTCAGTAGCATTTTTCTGACACTTCATAATTTGTTTAAACTGTGGTCAAGGTCATGCACATCCTCAAAAGCATTGACAAAAAAAATGCGGTTGTTGGATGGTAAAAGGCTGAGAAATGATCAAGCGGGCACAAAATAAAGCTAAAACAAAATGGTGTTACCTAAATCATTTCAACATCAGTGGGAATATCTTTCCAGAAAGATCAGTAGTATAGCTGCCGTAGTTTATATCTCTAGGCTGGCATTAAGGTTGTCATTGCCTGCACACAATCACTGTTAAAACTGTTGGTATCTACCATAACAGCCAGGAATTAGTTTCTCATATCTTTATGTAAAATTTATATAAATGTTGTTTTTGTGTGAAGACTGTATAATTTATAGAGTTAAATATTGTGTTATATTTCTATATCATTAGACACCAAACAAGAAGGGCTTTTTGACCTTTTCTAAATCAAATGTCAAGAAAGAAATTGCTGATTCACTATACTTAAATTTCTAGTCTAGTATATCCAATTTCCAAAGCTTAGGGAAATATATATTTTATCTTTAGGACCCAGAATAAGCAAATGAGTATTGTTTATGAAACAAGACATTGTGGGAGAATGTCTACTTTATCAATTTATCTTTGACCTTGAGAGATACTTTGTTTGGGAAACTTGGGAAAACATTATCTAAAATTGTATATTAACAGAAACAACTTTTGTCAAAATATGGAGAAAATAATGGAAAGCTAAAAAGAAAACTAGAGAACCACTCATAGCACAATAATACATTTCTTATTTAGAAAAAAGAAATACACAAATAAAGTATTCAAAATAAAAATCAGTAAAATCAGAATATATCTCTCATAGAAACAAGCATCTCATTGGTTGTTGAAATGTGAATGGAATATACTGAAGCAAAATTTCATATACTTAGATTTGGCATTAATGATTTTAAAGCACATGAGTACTTGTGAGAAAGGACTTGATACACTTCTGTGAAAAGAACACATAATTACAATTATATTCTAGAATAATTACTTCCTTCTTTACAATTGCTGAAATGCTCTATTACTATCTGTGAACACATTCATTATATAAGATGTGGCATTTTTCTGTTAGTTATATATATATACATTTATACATAGCCTGAAGACATTTGAAAACTGTCTTTTTATATCATAGAAAATGTTGTATATTAGGGTAGATGGTAGATAGTAATAAATGAAATTACCAAGTTCAGGTAATAATCTTACTCTCTTACTTCTAGTATATATAAGTGTGTGATGTATCTATATGTGTACATATTTACATGACTATATAAAACCTGTTTGAAGGTTGCAGTTGCAAATACGTTTAGTTTCATTGTTTTGCTTTCTTCAGTCAGCAATGGTTGTTACTTAACTTGCCCATGTTATTTCCCTTATTGTTGACCATATATATGTGGCAAAGAGAAGCAACTCACTTGTGTTTACTCACTTTAGTAGAGGAAATTTGACTCTATTTAAAGTATAAAACCACTAAAACATTATCATGCCTGCTCTAATTTTTGCACAGTACATTAATACATCTTCATATTTTGAAAAAAATTAAAATTTTTTCTCTACTAGATTGTTTTGGAAATCATTTGGAAGATACAGTGAGTTTTAATGTACCCCATCATCACTCTCATATGAGGTGTCATTTGGCTGGAAAACTACAACCAATAATCATGAAAACATGAACATAGCTCTTATTACAGTAGCAGACTAGTGGAAACTTGGAAGACAAGTTCCTAACTTCTTTGAGGAGGCGCCCTTTTCTACAGCTCTAGAAGAAAGAGGAAATAAAATCCCTTTTGCTTATAAATGTTGGGTTGAATTGAAAGAAAATATTGTACATATGTATATAAAGTTGTCCCTGATATGATTTTTTTATAATGTGGCATATTTGTTAAAATTGCTGAACAAAAATTACTATATCATTCTTAGCTCATATCACTGTATGGAGTTTCTATTTTATGTTGTATGGCTCGAGGCATTTCACTAAGTTGCCTTTCACAATGTGCTGCTAAGAAATGTCATGTGTTTATTTGTTGGTGATCAAATCTTCCTGTGTCACGAATAACCAATAATCATTTTACTATTTGGCTTTATCCATTATATCTTATAAACATCAGAAACACATAAATGCATTTCTAATTCATATTAGCTTTTATCACTTAGCAATATTGACAAGAGATTGTTCCATATATTTAAAAATGCATAGTTTATTTTTTATTTCCATGTAATAGTCTATAGTGCCAATAGGTATTTCATTCATCCACTGCTTTATTATTATTTTGAGCAGAAAGTATGTATATAACAATATATTTCTTATTCATTCCTCTTGGTCAGCATAATACTGGTGTATGTATTCTTATTTTAGAATTTAATCAATAAACACAAAGATATTTTATATTGAAGAAGCTGTACTTTGTTAATAACCTCTTCTTTAATGGTTCTTCCTTTCTTTATGTCATATCATATTTGTGACCTATGCTATACTTACACTATGAAGAAAAAACATATATAATATTTCCTACAGAGCAAATCTTCTGGCAAGACAATTGATATGTGTCTGAGAATTTATTATATATTTTTCTATTAAAATTACTTAACTCCAGTGAGATGGCTCAATGAGGAGATACTTGATAGCAAGCTTGAACACCTGAGTTTGATACAGGAATCCACACAGTAAAAGGAGAAAAATTGATTTCTACAAGCTGTCTTCTGACCACTACACTTTTACAATGAAATGTCCATGTCCCACAAACAAATACATTTCTAAATAAATGAATATTTTAAATTTTAATTTACTGGACGTGGTCAGTGCAGGGTCTATATTCCCAAAGCTAGGAGTCTTTGCTAGAGTCACTCTCAACAGTTTTCTAGGAGTTTCCATTGCCCAGGGTTCCCAGCTTATAACAGAGATTCTCCTACGCCAAATCCAGTTGTCTCCCTCAGTACTCTGCCTCTTTCCAAGCCCTATCCCATCCCTCCTGTTTCCATCCTTACCTTCTTTCCCACATAGTCCTCTCCTTCCATCCATCACTAATGATGTGCAGGGGTAAAAGATGGAGCAGAATTTGAGGGAAGGACCAACTTATGACCTGTGCAGCATGAGACCCATGCCATGACAGGGAGCCCACCCCTGACACTATTAATACTATTCTGCTCTACTTTCAGAAAGGAGCCTAACATGAATATCATCAGATAGGCTACAACCAGCAACTGATGGAAAGACTGACTCAAAGACCCACAGCCAGCATTAAGTGGAGCTTGAGGAATCCTGTGGAAGATTGGAAGGACTGAACAAGCCAGAGGGGTTCAAGAACACAAGAAAATCTACAGTATCAACTAAGTTGGGCTCATAGACACTAATTTGCCAAACATAGAGCATAAATGAGAGGCATCCAGATTTTCTGCATATATGTAGCAGTTATACAGCTGAATCTTCATGTGTGACTTTTAGTGTGGGAGCAGGGAATGTCTTTGACTACATTATCTGGCATTCTACTTACTGAGTTGCCTTCTCTAACCTCAAAGAAGATGTGCATAATCTTACTGCAACTTAGATATACCAAGGCTGGTTGATATACGTGGGTAGCCTCCCCTTTTCTGAGAAAGGGGATGAGGAGTGCTTGGGGTGGGGGCAGGTGAGGTGAAAGAGAGAATCTGAAAGGAGTGGAGGAAGGGAAGCTGCAATAGGGATGTGAAAAATAATGGATAATTTAATCAACAAAAATCACTATGTTTAATATTTATGTTAATGATTTAACCAGTAAATTTAATTAAAGCTGCTATTTGTTAAATGATGTTAGGTTAAATTTATAGATCTTTGTCATGTTAATTAAAATCATATTAAGATACGTATTCAGTAATATCATTTGCATAAATATCTATATTATTACCAATGCATTTTATGTCTTTTTAATTGTTTTATTTAGTTTTATGTGTACTAACAGAAGATATTTTATTATCAATGGAAGCTTTTTTCATGGTATTTCATAGCCTATTGTTGATATCCAAGAAAAAAAATGTATTGATTTTTGGTTTTTAGACTTGTTTCTGGTTTTTCTGTAGCACTCTCATATTACAACTAATTGCTTTCAATGTTTACTTCTGTGGATCCTCTGGTTAGGAAATCTAAGCTTCTGAAATAATGAAGTGCTCCTGTTCACCCACACAAATACTTCAATGAACTCTATTGATGTAACCACAAAGGAAGAAAATGACTACACTCTGACAACAGCCTCTTTCAGAGAAAACAGCCTTTGCTCCACTCTATCTTCCTGTGAAGTCTTAAGACCAGAGGAACAATGAAATATCTCTTCCTGAATTCACACAATTCATTTATTCCTTCCCTATTTGCATGATGATCTTGTTTCATCACACTTATTATCATTTAAATCTGTCCTCTTTGTCTCTTTGTTCTTCTGTGAATCCATTTTCTAGGACCCCTATTCAACCAAATCCTTTCATTATGCCTATTCTGAATCAATTGCTCCAAAATCAAATGTCTTTTAGTTCTTACCTTACTTTTAGAAGATAAACAGATTCCTTGTTTTCATAGATCCTTATTTTTACATTTTCAATGACATTTTATGATATCAATAAATTGGTTTATGGAAAGAAACTGGCCTTTATACATTAATTAAGTAGGATCTCTTTATTACCTTGCTAAAGACGTGCAATGCTATGGTTTTCCCCATTTTGCAGTCAGCATTAATTATAGCAATAGTCTGTACAGTAGAAGGGTATTTATCCACATAGGATAATACAATGTAAGATAATAGAGACCACTTATGCTTTGCTTATTACTCTGTACATAGCCAGCACATGGAAAATGTATTGCATTTATTTGTTTTCTCCTTTTTTATAATGTATATTATATTTGTTACTCAAATCAGTATAGTTACCATAAACTTATTTATTAATTGATATAAACCACATATATAACTTCTAGTTTTTTACATATTTTTCTTTTCCTTCCTTCTCTGTTGGTTTTGTTTTCTTGTTGTTGTTGTTTAGTTTTGGTTTGGTTTGGTTATTTGAGACAGGGCTTCTATGTGTAACACTGACTGTCCAGGAACTTACTTTGTAGAACAGGCTTGCCTCAAACTCCACCTGCCCTGTTCAAAAACCATGTGCCTCCAGCACACTTAGTGCACAATTTCTTAATGTGAATATTAAATGATGTTAATGTTTGGCATAGAGTTAAAATTGGTGCTCTGAATTAGCCACTTTTCTGACTGTTAAGTTACAACTTTATTTCTTTTAGATATTCTTATTATAGTACATGATTGATTAAGAATGTAGAATAGTTCCGTATTTTGAATAAATCATATGACTTCAGCTCAACAGTCTGACATTTAAATATACTCTCTTACCCTAAAAACTGGAATGAGAGTTAAACAGACATAAAAAGGCTTAAGTGTTTATATTTAACTTGGAAAAATATTGATAAATATGGAAAGAAAATAATAAACTGACAAAGACGTTTTAATAGTTTGTAGAAGTAGACTAAAAAGTTGAGTGGAAATTCTAAGGTCATGTAGAAGTTCAGACATAAAATCCAAGGAGACACTGCTAAAATATATGACGCTGATCCTATTGTTTCAGTGTTTTTGTATTAAGAAGTGAAAGACTACATTTAGAAACTGTATTCCCTTGTCTTTACATGATTATGTGTTATACTTGAGTGAGGGCAATTCAACTGGCTTGCCTTCAAGGGCTTTTAGGGTCCTGACAATGTCCTATGTTATCACCAGTTCCAGGTCCACTGGAGCTCTCTCCCTCTCTCTCTCTCTCCCTCTCCCTCTCTTCCTCTCCCTCTCCCTCCCTCCCTCCCTCCCTCCCTCCCTCTCTCTCTCTCTCTCTCTCTCTCTCTCTCTCTCTCTCTCTCTCTCTCTGACACACACACACACACACCCTTTATTCGTTCTCCCCCTGCCCATCTTTCCCCTGCTCTGTCTCCTCTCTGTCTTTCTCTCCTTCCACCTATGTTCTCCTGCTGTCTATTTCTCCCTCCCTCTACCTCTCTCCTTTGCTCTCTCCCTCTCTCTCGCTCTCTCCTTTCCCCTCTCCTTCTCCCCCTTCTCTTTTTGTGCTTTCATACAATAAACCTCATTGTACCAGATCTCTAGCATGGCCTCCACATTTACTTCTTACAATAGTATGTCCCTAAGCTGATTGCCAATTATTTCTTTATTAACCATTTCCTAATATACTGTCCTCTGCCATAATGATGTTCCATCTGGACCTACAATTATTCACACAATTGGATACCCTGCTTTTCTTAAGAATAATAGTCAAGCCTGTAAACATCAGTTGGAGTGATACTTTCAAAAACAATATTAAATAATGTTATCATCAGGTCCACTTCCTATTCATGACAATTAAATAATGTCTATTATGTATCTCTGGGCTTTGCTGTTTTCCCTGATAACTTTTACGTGTGTGTGTGTGTGTGTGTGTGTGTGTGTGTGTGTGTGTGTGTGTGTACACACATAAAATAAATATAGTCTATATTGAATATGTATGTACATACATATATGATTATATATTGTCTATATTGAACATATAAACATATATATGCACATATTCACACTATTTTTTGCTTTTTGCATTTAGCCATTTTAAATAGATATCTTTCATTTTCTTTTCTCTTAATCATGTATTTTTCTTTTCCTTAAAAGCACTCATGCTGATGGGCATATTGTGGTTTTGTTTTTTAAGATAAAAATGTTATGACTAAGAAAAACATAACATGGACTGGTGTTATCATTACTTTTATGAATTGAATCTATGTAAAAAATATTAAGGAATGAACTTTAACCATTTAAATTAAAATGGAGAGGCCATGCATGGTAGGGTATGCATTTAATATCAGAATTTGTGAGGCAGAGAATCGCTGTCTCTCTGAGTTCAAAACCAGCTGCCTTCATTAACAAAAATTAAGAAAAAAATGTAAAACACAAAAATGGAAAAGGTAATAAATAGCACAGGAAAGGGAAAGCTAGTTAGTATCACTTTTATTTGTATGTTTGTCAGCTTCTATTATATGTCTGTGTGTAAATCTGTTATTATGTATACAGATATATTCATGAACTTCTTTGCAGGCACACATGTAACATTGGACACATGTACATAGTCATCAAAAGGCAATTTCAGCTATTGGTCCTCAGTATTCATCTTTTTGAAGATGGGGTTTCTTTTTTGTTATCCACTGTACATGCAGACCAGCTTGCCCCAAAAGATGTAGGAATTCTGTTTTTGCTGTCACCCAAAGAACATGGACATTTTATATGTATGCTAATGTACCAGGCTTTACATGCATTTGGGAAATTGTACTCACATCCTCATGCTTGCATTTCAAACACTGAACCAACTGGACCATCTCCTCAGTACGATGGATTCCTTTTAACCAAAGCTATTTTGAATAGATTTTATAAAGTTTAGCATATTAGTGAATCTCAAATTCCATATATACATATTAATATCATATAAACATATGATTTTTATTTTGTAGCTGTAAAAAGAAAACATCATAAAAATATTAAACAATTTTACAGAAAAAATTACAAATCTTCCAAATTAAATCATGAAGAAATTATATCCCAGAAAATTATAATAATCAACAAAGAATAAAGACACTAATGCTTTATAGATTAAGATTGGCTAGAACCACATTTTCTGTAATGTCTGTTTTATTTAGGTAGCCAATCTAAATAAATGCTTTGTGCAAAGAATTCTGATTAAAATCTTTAAATCATTTCTGCTCCAACACACTTGATAGCTGGTTTTGCAATTTTGTGCCTGTCTTGGTTATGTTCCCAGCAGGTTATTAACAATTAATTAGCAATACTTCTCAAATGCTATCTGAGTTAGTCTTCTAATTGCAGGGCAGGAAAATAGAAGTTCCCCTTGTAAACAAATTGTAATCACAATCATTCTTTTTAGGGAAGGCAAGAGTATTTGCCTTAAGTTTGTATTGTTAAAGCAAAATAAATAACTTGTTTTTGTAAAAACAAAATAATCTGCTTACACATTCTGTAACCCATACTGCAAACACTTATTTTTTTTTAACAGTACTGTTTTTTTCCCTACTACTTGCACTCTAATCCTTATTGACTGTATTTGTATGTTTACATTTATGTGTGTTTATGTGTTTGTACACTTAAACTAATTCACTGAAGTATCATGGAAAGATTCATTTAGAGTATAAATACTGATTCCTAGATTAGCATAAATTTCACATAATCTAAGTTCTTTGGTGATTTCAATAGAGGAAAAATCAATGCATTCCAGTTTTCAAGCTATGAAAAAATATAGTCAAGGAGTAACATATATTTTAATATGTATAATCTTCAGTGTATCTCTGGTACTTCCTTTTGTCATCTTATTCAATATCCAACCACGAATACAAGTCATTGCACATTCACAAGCTGGTTACAGTTATACAATGCTTCATCTAACAATAATATTTGGCATTTTGTAGTCTGGCCACTTCATTTTATGGTTGAGAAAACTTAGTATGAGAAATGATAATTTGAATTTGAAAGGTCAGTGTGAAAGGTACAGCATATTGACTCCCTCAAACACAGCTAAACCTCTAGTTTGTACTTTTGGATGTCCAACGAGGGGAGTCTCCAATTGAATTTCTGTATTCTTTTATGCATGTTCAGTTTCATTTTGAGAAACATAGCCTTAGAACTCATAAGTACCTAGATAGGATACAAATAATATTTTCTCCCCTTTTTATTTCTTTTGTCTGTTTGTTTTAATTTTTGTTTTGTTTTATTTTTTCAAGACCATATTTCTGTGTATAGCCCTGGTGGTCCTAGAACTCACTCTGTAGAGTAACCTGGCATTGAACTCACAAAGATCAGCCAGCCTCTGCCTCCCAAGTGCTGGAATTAATGGTGTGTGCCACCACCACCTGGCTTAAAAAATATTTTTCAATAGATTAGGTTGAAGTACATTTAGACTAAATTGTGAGGCCAAAATCAGTGGTTTGTGGCCTGAAAAATGTAGCTATTAGAATTTTATTTTGGAATGAGATAGTGAGGCTAAGTGCCTGATCCCTTCACTTTTGCACTTATGAGTATGATTCCTTGGTCTCTTCTTAGTATATTAACATATGAAACTAGTTCTTTCAATAATTTTAAGAAAGAAAATGTCAACTGTCATGGAGAAGCTATGAGAGACCACTACTCAGACATAGCTTATAAACAATTAAAAGCCTAATCCAGCCTGCTGGAAATAACACTTAGTACGGGAAACACAAGTGTGTCTACAAGCATTTAGGCTACAGGCCTTTAAAAGGAAAAAAATAACACATCCTGGTACCTTGCTGTATGTACACAAGGAAAGGTTTTACTGAAGTGGTCACTTCACAAATGTTAAACTCTAAGCTGAAGGAGAAGTTTGTACAAGCAGGCAGTTTAACAGAAACTACAATATGATATATTAACTGGTTAATCTTCATTCTCCAAAATAAGTTAAATAATTTTTCACAAGATTCTCCATCAAGTAGATCAATTTCCAGTTAAATTTAAAATAAATCCAACAAGAATACATGATGGAGGAACCTAAGAAAAATCTTTTTTTTTTCTAATTAAACTATAGAGATTTGTTTCCCCTGTCTGATACAAAATCATAAATATTAACATATCCAAGTATTGGGATAGAATGATTTTAAGTAGAACCAATAATTCTTAGCTCATTGTTTGTTTGCTGATAGAAGAGACACCATAGCAGACTAGATACTCAAAGAAACATGGAATGACACTTGGATAACAACAAATGGTTTGCACTGTTGTCTGATAGTCATAATGGCACTGACAAATGAACTATTTTTCTCATTGTTTTAAAGGTTTTAAACAGTATTTCATGAAATAACTTTTAAAGAAAGGTACGTGTTGTGTGTTTTACTAAGATAAGTGTACTTAAATTACCCCACTTACAATCTGGTCATCAGGGTACTTGGGATGGCCCTCCAATTATATGGGGTGACCCAATATACATTGAATAGTCTACATGAAAAAACTTGTTTTTATTTTTAAAATATTTGTATGTAGGGAGCTGAGGAAGCCCTGAGAAAAGTCAGGTCCCAAGCCTCAAATTCCCAAAATAGCAGAAGCACTGACAATGCCCTAAGTGACAGTCTAGCATAGGATTGCTTGCCAACAACATCAGACAGCCAGCACTGCTCAGGAAACTGTGTAGAGATTTTGCAAATCAGGCAGAGTATCTTCCCACACTTCAGGACAAGTGTGACATCTCTCTCCCTATTAGCACATACTTGTGACTTACTTCCAGGGTCCTTAGTCCACGAAAGCTACCAGACCGTCCTGGCAAACAATTCATCTCCCCATCTCACCCAAGGCTGTTCCAGCTTCCTTTCTGTTGCAGCTATCTTTATAACTATCAGGACTTTCAGTATTTTCTTGCTATTCTCTTTGTCTTGTGAGGTGGTCTTGGCATCTCAGAGTTTGCAGATGCCTGTGGCTGTTTTGTTTCTACCACCTGAGAGACTCACGTGATGGTTTCTTATCTCCAGTAAGTGTTTCTTTTTACAGAACGAGAGGTCTTATTTTTTTTAATATAGTCTTAATTTTATTAATTTATCCAGATTACAACTCAATTATTATCTCATCACTTGTATCCTCCCAATCCTCCCTCCCTCCTGCTTTCACCCTATTCTCTTCTCCTAGGTGTAAGACCAAGGGGGACTTCCTCCCCGCACTATATGATCATAGCTATCAAGTCTCTTCTTGGTAGCCTGTTAATTCTGTTTTGAGTGCCACCAGGCCTCCCCACCAAGGGGAGGTGGTCAAATATGGAGCACCACAGTTCATGTCAAAGTCAGTCTGTACTCTCCACATAACTGTGGAGAATGTTCTGTCATTGGGTAAATCAGAGTAGGGGTGCAATGTTTACTATTTTATCATCCTTGGTTAGTGCAATAGTTTGAGCAGACACCCTGGGCCCCAATCCACCCATCACAATATTCTTCTTGTAGGTTTCTAGGACTCTCTGGGTCCTTCTATTTCTTCATCTCCTAAATTTCTCTTACCAAGAGTCTCTGTAGGATGTCTTCACATCTATCCCAATCTCCTGGTAAGTGAAGACTTTCATGGGACATGCCTTTAGGGCTAGTGCCTTGGCTAAAATAAAAAATTCAAGTGTAACCACATGCTGGTGAGGATGTGGAGAAAGAGCAACACTTCATTGTTGGTGGGAATGCAAACTTGTACAACCACTTTGGAAATCTATCTGGTGCTTTCTTAGAAAACTGGGAATAGGGCTTCCTCAAGACTCAGCTATTCCACTCCTTGGAATATACCCAGAAGATGCACCAGCACACAGCAAGGACATACGCTCAACCATGTTCTTAGTGGCCTTATTCGTAATAGCCAGAACCTGGAAACAGCTTAAACATCCCTCAATTGGAGAATTTATGAAGAAACTGTGGTACATTTACACTATGGAATACTACTCAGCTATTAAAAACAAGGAATTCCCAAAATTTGTGGACAAATGGATGGGACTAGAAATGAACATAATGAGTGAGTTAAGCCAGAAGCGGAAAGAGAGGTCTTATTTTATAGTTTCAAGGCACTCTCACTTAACATACATGTGTAAAGAACAGAATGGAAGCATTCCTTTGGTTCATATGTAAATTTTGGTGCTACAGACTATTTTTGTGAAACATAAAGGACTAGTACTTCCTCATTCCAGAGGTTTACAGCTGGAGAAAGCTATTGTATAGAGACCTCCAATGGAGAGTCTTAAAACCTCCTGTGATCCAGAACTTAGTAAACATGCTGCTGACTCTAGGTTATTGCTGTGTTAGGCTCCACCAGATCAGAATGGCTACAACACACATGACCCCACCATGTCTGTACAGGCATCAGTCAGTTCTTTGGTCCTTTGTTTCTCAAGTCAGGTTACAGAGACTCAAGATTCCCCTGAGCAATGTCTGCTATCCATACTTTGAATTTAAATATCCAAGTAATGATCACTATCACTGCTTTTCATAGATCATTTAAACATCAGTCCTCCAAAATTTCTTAAAGTATATCAAGACACTATATTTATTAAATATTCCTGTCTTTAACCTCCTTTTAAATTATGTTGAGTTTCAAACTTTAAATCATAGACCCCATTTTCAATCTTTTTTTTTTTCTTCACCTGAGACAGGGAGAAAGATGAACAGAACTAATTCAGAATGTCAAAGGTCCAGAGAGGGCCTGCGGGACTATTTTGTCGTTAAAGAAGGCAGTCAGTTTGTCAGGTGGTCAGGCAAGATGATGTTTGAGTTCCTCTGAGCCTCATTACCGATGGCAGCATGCAGTCCCACAATTTGTACAAGCATCCTGGCCTTCAGCATCCCTTACTTCTGTTCCTTTAGCCTCCGTGGTGCACAAGGTGCCTTACTTGGACTTGTGCCTCATCTTCCTTCTCTTGTGCTTCCGTCTGTGCCTTCGCTTCTTCCACCACTTCGCTCTCATGGCACACGAGTTTCAAGGAAGATGGAGCTAAAGCCGAGAGCCGTTGTTCAATCTTTTAATGCATCTGTAATTATTATTTGAATTAAACAATAAAACATTTATCAAACAATTTCGTTGATCCAGTGTCAGAACACTGTCAAAAGAATGATGCATCGTAAACAATGCCTTGAAGGACTGTGAAAGGGGTTGGGGAGAGGGGATGAATCAGAAAGCCTTTTACTTCCAGGTCGTTTTGTTCCCTGGATTGTTCTTAGACATGATTTCATGCTTCATGCTACAAATGGTAACATTCAATTTATAAGACATTATTATTCCTTTTTTGCTTGTTTTCTTGCTTTTTTTTAATCACAAAGTTTAATTATCGTCAGAAAAATTGAGCCAGGCGTGTTGGCACACGTCTTTAATCCCTGCACTCAGGAGGCAGAGGCAGGCAGATCGCTGTGAGTTCGAGGCCAGCCTGGTATAAAAAGCGAGTCCAGGACAGCCAAGGCTAACACAGAGAAATCCTGTCTCGAAAAACAAAATAAAACAAAACAAAACAAACAAACAAAAACCCAGAAAATCTTGAGTGGAAAAAATATATTGCCCCTGTTTAGGCTATGGTTATTACATAGGAGGGAAAAGATTGTCTGTAATTTACCTTACTTTCTAGTCGGATAATGACAGAAAGTCCCATTTCCAGTTTGGTCATAAAGGTACGTTGTCCCAAAGTGGCTGAGAATTAATTAAAAAAAAACAAAAAACAAAAAGCAGTAAAGGTAAGGCATTTAACGGGTTCTATGAGAAAATCTGAGATATACCCCAAATGGCAACAGGGAACATTTGCCTGGAATTTGAAGTTCTTCAGTCATTTGTCATTTGCTCCATGCTTGAGGATGCGTGTGAACTCGATGTGATTGAAATTCCCCTTCTTGTCAATGGAGCCTCCCTGCACAGCTCATCTACTTCCTCATCTGTGAATTGGTCACGGATGGTGGTCAGCAGCTCCTCAGGTAGTCCTCCTGGAAGGTGCCAATTACTTCCTCATCAAAGCAAGCGAAGGCATTTCTGATGACATATTCAGAGTTTGTGCCATTCAACTTCCCTCCAAACATGGTGAGAAACATGGTGAAGTTGATGGGGCCTGGGGTCTCATTCATCATGGCGTCCAGATATTCATCAGTTGGATTTTTCCCCATTGAAGCAAGCATGTCAAGCAAGTCCTCTTTGTCGATGAAGTCATGCCGATTCTTGTCGATCATGTTGAAAGCCTCTTTGAACTCTTGCATCTGGGACTGGTCAAACATGGTGAACACATTGGATGTTGCATGCTGAGGATGCTTCTTGGTGGTCTTGATCTTTGCCCTTTTGTTAGATATGGTGACATGCTAGACATGGTCCCTACTAAGCTGCAACAACAGAGTGTCCCGCGAAGCTCCGCCGGGCATCATCACTAATTCACTATGGCATATATAGTCTTGTTGGAGGCGAGAGCATAGCTGTAGAACCCATTCCAGAGAAAGGATATATTACATGTTATTCTCACTGTTCTCTGAATCTGGATATAGCCTTCTGTCTTGCTTTTCTGTTTTCCCAGATATATTATCCAGTACAATTAAGACAATTGTGTTCAAATTTATCTGTCCTGAAAAGTTTTTGGAAAGATAAGAGTATATTGAATCTGAAGTATCATTGTCCACAGCATTTGACTGTCCACACCATTCTTTAAGGGCCTCAAATTCCAGGTCTTGCAAACAGATATGCATAGGTCAGTGAAAGTCAACAATCCAGTACAAAGGACAGATTTTTTAAAAAATGTCCTACCCTTTTACATAATATCTCTTTAATGTATATAAAGATATATTTATGTATAAATAGATGATAATACAAATTTTATGTTTACTGAACTTTACATTCTAGAAGATTGGCTGCAAATTTTGAGCTGCATTTCCTACTAATTTATAATTATTTATTTTCTTGTTTAACATTAGTGATTTAAAGTAGAAGTTTTGTCACTTGAGTAATTACACGTTTGGATGTTTTAATATTTAATTATAAACATAGTAAAGTTATCAAGGTATTACATTTTATTAAAATAATTTTTTATGTTTTCTTATTTTGAGAGATTTTTTACTTATTAGTAAAAATGCCCAAACAACACCAATGTTCACTTAATGATGAATTTATGTTAAAATAATTTAAGTGATTACGTTATAGGCAAATATTTAAAAATTATTTCCATTTCATTGACTCTTTCTATGTCTGTACTTCAAGGTTTGAAGGGTTTATAGACATGAACACTTAATATGACCTTTTCTAGTAAACAGGACAATATTCTTCAGAAGGATTTGATTCTGAGACAGGCTTAAAAATTTTTAAGATATAACAATGAACAAAATAAGATTTCTTACTATATACAAAGTTTAATTAGAATTCAATAAGCTAAAATTTTAAAATATTCTAAATAGACAGAACTTAACATTTGAAGATATAGATAATGAAATGTTCAAATGAGAATTCTTGGAAAACTTCAGTGTTATGCTATACAGAGATTTAAATGTTATAAAATGTAACCTAATTTTTTAGGTCATTTTTAGTTTCTTCAATATTCTTTTATCACTCTACTCCTCCTAATATCTTTACTTATTGAATTTACACCATTGTGATCATTAGGCACAATTTTTTAGATAGTTATATTAGCTACTTTTCTGTTGCTTTGATAAAAGACTATGTATGAGCAATACAATTATATATATATTATGATACCAGAAGGAAAAGACTACATTACCACCATGATAGAGAAGTGTGTCTCCAAGTCCAGGCAGGCACTGACACTAGAGCAGTAAGTTAAAGCTCACTCAGGATCTATTACATGAGCACCAAGTAGAGAGGGAAAACTGAAATAGGGTCACCACTATCTGATATCCCCCTGGGGTCTACTGTACATAGTAAAAAATGGATTGACAGCAAACAAGTATGATGACTTCATCTATAAGATAAATGTTTGGCAAAGTAATTCTCTCCTTTAGCTGCCAATTAAAAATAAATAAAGAGCTAGAGAGATGGCTGAACATTTAAAGGCTATTGTTGTTCTTTTTCAAGGTCTAGGTTCCATTCCCAGCAATCACATTGCTGTTCACAACCACCTGCATATCCAGTTTCAGGGATGCTAGGAACTCTTCTGGTCTCTGATGTCATTGTGTGCATATGGTACACATACCTTCTCTTAGATAAGGACACATAGACTTCAATTAACTAATTTTAAAAGTAGAAATATTAGTTGACACCTATAATCTTATATTTTCATATGTCTCCTCGGTCTTAAAGTCTTAATATTGCTCTTCATTTGTTTAAGTACATTGCAGGTTTGTTAGCCATGGTAGTCTCTACCTTTACCCACCAATGTGAAGTAGAAATGGGCAGTTTTCTATGAGATTGTCAGCCTGCTATGCATTGTGAAACCTTATTTAAAAACAATAACTGACAATATCAACACAAAACTTTGAGGCTAAGGAGATGTCTCAGTGGCTAAAAGCATTCATTGCTTATGATGGTTTGGGTGAGAATGATTCACATAGGCTCAGATGTGCCCAGTTAAAGGAACCAGCTAGTTAATGGTTAGGATGTGATGCCTAGTTTGAGTAAATGCAGCCTTGTTGGAGGAGGTGAAACCCTGGGGTTGATCTTTGAGATTTCAAAATTCTATACTGGGCCAAGGCTCATCTCTGTCGAAGTGAGAATCAATAAATAAAGTTCTTAGCAGCTTCTCAAGTGCCAACCCTCTACTCCCCATGAAGATTATGGACTAACCCTTTGGAGCTGTAAACAAGTTTCCAATTTAATCTTTTCTCATATAAGACAGTTTATCCATGATGTCTCTCCACAGCAACTAATAGTAACTAAGACACTGCTTGCAGAAGAATGTGTTCAGTTCCTACCACCTTCAAGGTGACTCACAGCTCTTCCTACCTCTATTTCCAAGGCATCCATCCAGGGTTATGTGAAGAAAAATCAGTTAAAATAAAAATGAAAGGAAATTGAATAAATTTTAAACTATTTTGCAATGCTCTTCCCTATTTTAAATCTTATAACTGTAGCAATGACATTTGCTGTGACATCTGACCACTGTTCTCTCAGCATAAATCTGAAGTAGTTCAGAAGAACTGTTGATGTTTTTGTAGTGTTGAATTAACTCTGAAGCACATTCTGCTTCCATGGCAATAACTGAACAAGACAACTTACATCATACTGAACTTCTTTACCAACTATGGGCCAAGGACCTTGATCTTCAGTATTTTTAGTGTGTTCGCTAAAGCTTTGCAGGTCATTTTACATTAGTATATGTAGAACAAATATTTTAACTCCTGGCAACCCATTGTCTGTCCTAGCAATACAAATAAAGATATATGTAATGTTAGTAAAAGACAGAAACTGACTTTATAAATGTTATTTAGAAATTTAATGGAGAGAGAGAGAGAGACAGAGAGACAGAGACAGAGAGAGAGAGAGAGAGAGAGAGAGAGAGAGAGAGAGAGAGAGACAGAGACAGAGACAGAGACAGAGAGACAGAGAGAGAGAGAGAGAGAGAGAGACAGAGACAGAGACAGAGACAGAGACAGAGACAGAGACAGAGACAGAGACTGATGGATTTGAGGATTCTGTTATAATTATTTTGGTATAAATTATACACTTCCTTATACAGATATATAAACCTTTATCATTTTGCATTAAAATCACAGCTAATTCTAGAAAGAAATTGTCACATAATTATGGATTAATTTCTGTATTTATTTATCCATCTAGATTCCATATACCTTGGTTCTCTCCCATTATATTGGAACATATTCTCTAAAAAATTAAGTAAAAGCCTGTATTAGAGTCTATACTTTGCATCTAAAAGAAAAACAAGTTACATTTGTAAACATTTCAACAACTGACAGTACTTATTTTTGTAAGTGAATAATAAAAGCTCAAAATGAAGTTTACCAGAATGTTAAGCTTTAAAAGCAACAGTTTATTCTTTTAAGGTCTTGCATAAATATGGTATCAAAAAGCTTGAGAGTGGCATCATGCTGCCTATAAAACTCAGATCTGTCAGGCTGCCCTCTCAGGCAATAATGAAATACCTAATGAGTAAAACTGCAATTTTTTCCATGAAATATCAGATGCCACCAATGTATGGTTTACGAAAGGAGTATAATACGACTTTTAATAAGCAGTTCTGGAAAAAATTGTAAAGTAAAAACTAATCTTTGCTTCTCTGGAATTAGTATTTTAATAGATATTACTAATAAAAATCAAACAAATTTCATGTAAGTTCAAATATGCTATTTTATTATATTTTCATGCTGTTTTTCAGGCATAAATTCAAGTGTTTTCTCTTACAAAATTTTTCTTGATGTCGTAAGTATCTATATATTCCATGAGATTCTGACTTTTGAAATTTTATGTCAGCTTGCTAGCCTATTTTAGTATTTTATACCTATTATTAAAATAATTACCAATTAATCACTGTCAAAGTTAATTAAAAAATAAACTATAGCTATTTGCAGGCAATTTACATGATTATTTTTCATCTAGAAAGATACCCCAAAAAGAGAAAAAGATCTGGCCATATGAATATGTATTTTCTCACATACTCTGGTGCCTCAACTTTGACCATGTCCCCTGGAGGGGGAGACCTGGTGGCACTCAGAGGAAGGACAGCAGGTTACCAAGAAGAGACTTGATACCCTATGAACATTTACAGGGGGAGGTAATCCCCCTCAGGAATGGTCATAGGGAAGGGGAATAAGGGGGAAATGGGAGGGAGGGAAGAATGGGAGGATACAAGGGATGGGATAACCATTGAGATGTAACAAGAATAAATTAATAAAGTAAAAAAAAAGTTATTATGTACTGCAATGTAAACTAAATAAGATATTTACAGTTTAAATTATTGAACTTTCTAATTCTATATATTCATATATGTCTATAATTATAATTTGTACATATATAATATATAATATAATTATATATTATAGTTACACAGAAAATAAACAATTTGAATAAAATTGTGTTTCAAAACTAGTTAGACACCTACTAGAAAACACAAACACAATATTCTCCTCCAATTTTAGTCAATTATAGTCATATAAATAATTGTGATTTATATTTATTCATGGCTTTATTACATTTACTAAATTAAATTAAGTAATTACTCCAATAAAATAGCATGAATTGTCCCATTGACACACTATTTATAAGTCATTAAACCTAACAGATAATTTTTTAAAGCTAAAAGTCAGAGAATCATTAAGAATCATTTCATTAGCTCTTTTATTTCTTAGGAATCTAGCATAATTGTCATCACAGAAGATTCATCCAACAATCGAAAGGAACAGATTCACAGACCCACAGTCAAACATTAGGCAGAGCTTGGATAATCATGTGGAAGAGGGGAAAGAACTTCTGTAGGAGCCAGGGTCTAAGAGCATGGACACCGTAAGAAACCCCACAAATTCAACTGACCTCAGCTCATAGAGTAAAAGTAAGAGTATCTTTTTATTCACCAGATATTATTGTCCTTTGGGAAGCTTACTCCCTCTGTCTGTTAATCTAGACCTAGATCTGGAAATTTCCAGCATGGATACAATCTTATTGACGCCAAGGTTATTTTCAGCCTCTGAGACTTCCCCCTTCCTAGTTCTTTCTGAACTTTGGCTGGCTGGTTCAAATCAGCTGTTAAAGCTCAAACTCCTCTCCATGCTGACTGATTCAAATTGGCTTCTCTGAGCTTCTGGCTGAATTGCTCTGCTTAGCTTCAAACTAACTTAGCAATCTTCTGGCTCCTTTTCATTCTTTGGCTCATTTTGTCTTCAGCCATGCATAGTTTGTTCTCTCATCAACCTGTTTCTGTTAAACTCTCAGAGAAAAACTACCTTCTCTCCTTCCCATCTCTCTGCATCTCTCTTTCCTCTTTCATCTAAGTCACCTCTCTTTCCTCATTTCATGAGACCTGGACGTACACTATTCTGTGAAAACTTTCTCTGATCTATCATTTTGGCTGCCCCTCAATTATACATCACTTTGAAACATGGATGATTCCTTCTACAAACTACATTGTTTGGGATTAGAGGTGTGTACTACAAGCATATCTATATTGCAGCCACAAGTATTAAAGGTGTAGCATTTCTGCACTCCAGCTGGATCACACACAACTAGAAGATTTTGGTTGTGGTAAGAGCAGCCTTTCTTCAAGATTAAAATTCCTCTACATAAAGAGTCTCACAGAGACTGAACTGATAGTCAAGGGGCATGTATGGCTTTGATCTATGCCTTTGCATACATATTGTGTTTGTGTAGCCTGGTTTTCTTTTAGGACTCTTAACAGTGGGAGAAGGATTGTCTCTAACTCTTTTGTCTGCTTTTGAGGCCTTTTCACCTCCTATTCATTTGCCTTTCCAGCCCTAATATGAAGGAGGGTGCATAGTCTTATTGCAACTTTATATGCCATGTTTGGGTGGATCCCTTTTCTGAAGGGAAAAGGAGAAGGAATGTGTCTTCTGGGAGAGAGGAGGTGGAAGGGAGTGACTAGGAAGAGAGGAGAGAGGGGAAACTGTGGTCTGCATGTCCTATATGATATAAGAATAAATGAAGAAAAAAATAAGGATAAAAAGGTTATTTTAAAGGTAAAAAACAAAACAAACAAACAAATAAACAAAACATCCAAGGCTAACACATAGAAATCCTGTCTCAAAAAACAAAAACAAAAACAAACAAAGAAAAGTTAAAAAAAAAAAAAACTAAATTCCATACAGGTAAAATAGTGTGTTCATTTTCGTGACTTTCCTCTTTAAAATTTTAACAGTTTTAGCAAAATTTATAAGTCTAAGAAACACTATAGCATTAAGAGTGATGCATATTTCACATTAGTTCCATACTTCAAATTAAAATACATTTAAAAGTCCAAAGATAAAAAGCAAATGTTTAAATTCCAGATTATCAGCTTATTTCTAGAAAGTCTTTCACTATATATCTCTTGTTGACCTGGAATCCAAAGAGGCCTGCCTGCTTCTATCTATCCAATGGTCGGATTAAAGACATTTCCAATATGTTTATCTTAAATCTATTTTTAAATCAATCTTCACATATGTGAAATGCTCTGGCCTGTGCCTGCTCTCTTGGAGCTATTCCCCATTCCAAACTATGACAAAATATGACTTTTAAGGGTGTGGATACTTGAATTTAGTTAGGTGCCAATATGTTGTTGGTAGTTTGTTAATATGACCCAATAATGTTTATTATGAAGCCTATAATTATTGTTATGACAGTTTTCTCTAACCCACTAGTAATCAATCAAGACACAGACACTTGTGATATTTTAAAATAGCCTTAGTTAACCTGGGCAGTGCAGATATTAATCCCCTAAACTTCTTCTTGTGCTATCTGTTTCTAATAATTTGCATCAAGCTATCTCCATCCATAATCCCAAATACTTGCTAATTATCATCATCTGGGCCAAATCTCTGTCGATGCAGGACATGTACTTCTCCTCTGCCTACAGCATGGCATAGCCTTCATCCTCCTCTCCTCTGTTCTCTGCAGTAAATTTTTTAAAGAGAAATTTATTTTATTTATGTTTATGAGTAATTTTCCTACATGCATGTATGTGTACCATGTGGTTGCCTGGTGCACACAGTTTCCAAAAGTAGGTTTAGAAGTCTGAAACTAGACTTATGATCAGTTGTGGGCCAAGTGTCTTGGCAGCTGGAAAGCAAACTCATGTCTTTTTCAGGGATTGTATAAATTTGTAATGAGTGAGGAATCTTTCCAATCCAGGCCTAGGAATATTTAAGTTAACTGTCATCTATACTGTGAGTTACAGATCAAGTCTTCTTTTAAACTACAGTAAGGAACAAAAATCTATGAAAACTGGTCTTATTAGAACACACACCAAAAAGGAAATTATTTTATGAATCAATAAAAGTATATTCATGAAAAATGCAAAGAACATAATTTCATTAAAGTCAACTTCATATATTAATCATAATATACTTTCATTAATTTATCTGTAAAAACTGTTCATGAAACCCTGATACTTTGAAAATCAAAAGGCAGATGGTGGACCACAGCAACTTATAGTCGTAAATAGATCTACTTTAACCTTCTCAAAAAACAAAACAACCTACATGACAGACAAAGAGCAACTAAACTCCTCAGGAAATTTACTTCAGAGAATTTTGTAGTCACACCAGACTTCTGGAAAGGGCATAATTTGAAAATGAATCTCAAGACCTTCTATGACATTTGTCCTCTTCTTTGCAATAAAACACAAAATGAACATTCAAAATACCAGTAAAATTATTTGTGCAGACAATGAATATTTCATCATTAATTTCAAATTAGAGATCATAATTTCTTCATTATTTACATTGACAATGTTTTGGAAAATGACTTGATTTTTTTTTTATCTGGAACAATTTCATTCTGGTTCTCTGTTCTTTTGTTCATGTATTTTTGTGCTTCATGATGTCATAGAAGTCTAAATATTTCTTAGTTATTTTAATTTTTTTTTTTTTGAAGTTTGGATAATTTCTAGGTAATGATTTCTTTTTTTTTTGAATTTTATTTTATTTTTTTTATTAATTTATTCTTGTTACATCTCAATGGTTATCCCCTCCCTTGTATCCTCCCGTTCTTCCCTCCCTCCCATTTTCCCCTTACTCCCCTCCCCTATGACTGTTCCTGAGGGGGATTACCTCCCCCTCTATATGTTCATAGAGTATCAAGTCTCCTCTTGGTAACCTGCTGTCCTTCCTCTGAGTGCCATCAGGTCTCCCCCTCCAAGGGACATGGTCAAAGGTGAGGCACCAGAGTATGTGAGAAAGTAATATCCCACTCTCCACTCTACTGTGGAGAGTGGTCCGTCCATTGGCTAGATCTGGGTAGGGGTTTAAGGTTTACCGCCTGTATTGTCCTTGGCTGGTGCCTTAGTTTGAGCGGGACCCCTATGCCCAAATCTGCCTATCATAATGTTCTACTTGTAGGCTTCTAGGACCCTCTGGGTCCTTCTACTTTGCCTTTCTCCCATGATTCTCTCATCTAGAATCCCACTAGAATGTCCTCTCCTCTGTCTCAGTTTCCTGGTAAGTGAAGGCTTTCATTTCAATATATAGCTCATATATTTGTAAGCATCAAATATATTTTTACTTTATTTTTCTCCTTTTGTTCTGTGAAGTTTGTGTTTCTAATAATTTATATTATACACAATTTAATTTGGAAAAATATTTTTCTTATTTTAAAATTTTAGATAAATTTAGGTACGAATGCATCTTTCAAATAATTAAATTTCCAATTTGTAGTGTGCTGTCTATCTCTCCAATTTAAAAATCATATATATATGATATAAATAGGATACAAATAATCTTATCTACAAATAGTGATTAAAACCTTTAATATTTACATGTATAAAAATGAAACTAGGTCCTTTTAAATAATTTTAATCAATTCTTATTTTATTTTGTGTATTGATGTTTTATCTGCATGTATATAAGCATGAAGGCAAAAAGTCTACCAGAACTGGAGGTACAGACCATTTAGAGCTGCCTTTTGAGTTCTGGGAATTGAACTCAGGTCATCTGGAAGAACAGCCAGTGCTCTTAACTGCTGATCCATCTGTCTAACCTGCTGCCACTCCTCATCTGTGATATGAACTCTTCCTTAGAATTCTTTTTTTTTCTTTTTTTTCTCCTTTATTAATTTATTCTTGTAACATCTCAATGGTTATCCCATCCCTTGTATCCTCCCATTCTTCCCTCCCTCCCATTTTCCCCTTATTCCCCTCCCCTATGACTGTTCCTAAGGGGGATTACCTCCCCCTGTATATGTTCATAGGGTATCAAGTCTCTTCTTGGTAACCTGCTGTCCTTCCTCTGAGTGCCACCAGGTCTCCCCCTCCAGGGGACATGGTCAAAAGTGAGGCACCAGAGTATGTGAGAAAGTCATATCCCACTCTCCACTCTACTGTGGAGAGTGTTCTGTCCATTGGCTAGATCTGGGTAGGGGTTTAAGGTTTACCACCTGTATTGTCCTTGGCTGGTGCTTTAGTTTGAGCAGGACCCCTGTGCCCAAATCTGCCTATCATAATGTTCTACTTGTAGGGTTCTAGGACCCTCTGGATCCTTCTACTTTGCCATTCTCCCATGCTTCTCTCATCTAGAATGTCCTCCCCTCTGTCTCAGTTTCCTGGTAAGTGAAGGCTTTCGTGGGACATGCCCCTTGGGCTAATATGCAGATATAAGTGAGTATATACCATTTGAGTCTTTCTGCTTCTGGGTTAACTCACTCATTATGATCATTTCTATCCTTAGAATTCTAAATCATTTTTAATCAGAGTCTTATCACATCTAAACAATGTACTTTATGCAGAGAAACGTTTAAACTTACAGGCAATTGCAAGCACATTCAAAATAAAACTCCTGACAGCCGGAATAAGACTACAAAAAGGGAGCTCATGAAATTAAAAAAATCTTCTGAACAGCAAAGAAAACTGTGAAACCACTGATTAAATAGTGCGCACAGAATGGGCAAAAAATCTTTGCGAGTGATTCATTTGACATTAGAATAGTCAAATAACAACAACAGAACCTTAACCTTGGAGAAATAAACCCAATTAAAATGGCCTTTACAATTGAACAGGTTATTCTCAAGCAACATAAATGTCTAAAAAACCCACTTTAAAAAAGTTCTCAGAATTTTGAGCTCATAGGGATAAGTACATTATAATTGTACTAAAATTTAATTTTATGATATGTTATAACGGCTACCATCATCTGTATACCAAGAGAGGGAATGGTGGGAATGTGATGGAAGGGAAACATCACCACTTTGGGGGAGAAGTCTCACTAGTGGAACCATCCTCTTTAGAAATCAACGTGGTGGTTCCACAAACAATAGTATGACCACATTACTCAGTTACACCATTTCTAGGCACAAATCAACAGATTTTATATCTTATTATAGAAACACTTTCACATAGAATTTTATTGATGTTTTGTCCAAAATCACTAGGAACTATGTAGATGTCCATCAACAGATAAATGGATACAAAATTACGTACAAGCATACAATGGAATATTACTAAGCTGTAAAAAAAGGTAATCATGAAATTTGCAGCTACTTGCATGGAGCTAGAAAATAACTATACTTATTGAGGCTATTCAGGTCCAGAAAAATTAACACTTCATGTTGTCTCACACATGAATATTCTACCTTCAATTTTTTGTGTGTGCTTAATATGGATGAAAAGTGGAAGCTAGTAAATGGGGAAGAGGCCTTTGATAGGTTTTTAGAAAGGCTTTTTATTACAGTAAAATAAAACTAGTCATTGAGGTGAAAAAGTCTAGAATAAATTGGGGGTGGATGAACACAAAGGCAAGCACAGGAAATTGTGTATGAAAATCTACATGGATATCTACCCTCTATCATACAATCAAAAATGATGGATAGATAGAGAAAAAATATGTAAAATGAGAAGTGATACAAAAATACTGTTGTCAAAGGATGCAAGGGTATGTGGGTACATGTACGGAAAGAAATCAGAGTAATGGGTAGATTGGCTAATTATTTCTTTTTTGAATATGCAGCCATTGACAGTAATGCCATGCTCTGGTGGATTGCCCTGCACCCATGAACACAGTAAGAACTGGACTTAGTGCGTTAAATAAAAGAAGACATAAATTGAGAGAGTGAGACATATTCATGAATATGCAGAGAGTTTGAGGAAAATAAAATATATTTACATTTCATTTTATAGATGTATGAAAGTCTTAAATAAAGAACATTTTTAAATAAAATATTATATGTAATATGCACCAAAGATCATAGCATAAAACTGGAAATTGTGAAAAATTTAAAGGGAAAATGTAACAAAAATACTTCAAGGCATAAACAAGTTCTCTTCAGCAAAGAAACAATTAGCAGAGTGAAGTGAAATACTACAGACAACAGAAAAGTTGCTATAGATACCTTTGACAAAGGATTATTTTCTAGAATACATAAAGCACTAAAAAGAATACTTACTAAGCATTAAGAAACAAGCAAGCAACAATCAACAAAGGTGCTAATAAAACATTTTATAAAACAGGCAATAAATGTTAACAAGCAAATGGTAAATAAAAATGTGGGAAAAACATACCAATACTATTCATTAAAGACAGGTAAGTAAGATCTGCATGGAGAGTCCTTCTTACTTCCCTTAATGAATAATTCTCAGTTCAAGAATCCTGACAAAACACAGTACATATACACATCTGGCAGAGAAAGAATCAGTCAGTCTCCTATGGAAATCAGTGTAGAGATTTCTCACACCTGTGTATTTACCTAGTTGACTCCAAGTTAACACAGAGATACGTATACACCAGGGTTTCTGCAGCACTACTCACAATAGCCAAGTTAAGGAACCAGCCTGAATGTCCCTCAGCACAGAGTTGTACATAAAAAGAATAAAATTACATAATTTGCTGGAAAATAAATGCAACTTGAGACAATTATATTAAGTAAATGGTGACTCATCAAATGATTATCGCATATTTTCTCTCATTCAGTGAAAATGGAGATGAATTTATCCAAGGGAGTCAAGGGTACTAAGCGGTGGGGGAAAGAACAAGGAAAAAGGGGTAGGGTGATTTATATGGGAGAATGTATTAAAAATAGAACACATATTTTTGAGATTTTTTTTTATAAAATAAAAAATCACTTATAATAACAAAAAACAACGTGAGATTGAGAACATTTTACTTTCTTTAATGTGGATGTGTATATGCTGTCCTTTGATTTTTATAGATAATTATTATTTCAAAAAATTGAAAAGATTGCAATTTTTTACAGCAATAAAATTACTAAAATTTATAATTCTGTATATAAGTATTTGAATTATATCTTATTCTATTATACATATTCACTACTGAATGATGACCTTGAATTAGTACAAATGTGTTTCTGGGTTTGTTAGAAAGGTTTCTACTGCATCCCTAAGGAAATTCTGAATTTCATTTACCTTGCTAGTATTGAAAGAACTCTGCTTCCCTGACTGGGCAGCACCTGAAGCCTCTGTGTAGCTCATCTCACTTCTTTGTGTGGCTCTCCCACAGCTCCTTGAACTCGTTGGCCTCGCATATGCACACTTGAGCTTTGAGCAGTTGTTGAAATTCTCAGATTCATTCTATTTCCCCCTAGGTACTGTGGCCTTTATCAGTGATGCTTATAGTGTACTTTTAATTTGTCTGCAAGTGAAATATATTTCAGAAACCCATGATTTTCATTTTATGCATAACATGAAAGTATTTGTCATGTTAGTCCATTTATCTTCCCCTGGTCTTCATGCTTCAGTAATTTAAATCTTATATACCTACTTTTAGTTTCTTTTGATTGCTACTGCCTTTCATTTCAACTCCGGAACATTTAGTTTTTGTGTAATTATGTTTCAGTAGATTGAGTCACATTTTAACTGCTTCACTAAGTATTCCCAAATTTATTTTTACACACTTATTGTTATGTAGCATTATACAAATTTTTGCATTATTCTTATTCTTTTGGAAAATGGTGGATTTTATTCAGGCAAAGATTGCAAGTGACCTTGATGAATCACCAGCTGACAGAAGAAGCTCACTGTCCTATATATGTGTTCTGACCATGTACACTAGAGTTTTCTTGTGGTGCCTTTTCTAAAATGTCAGTTTCAAGGGTTCAAAAAAAAGCTACTTGTTTTAACTGGTAGTTCTTTATACTGTCTTTACCAGAAGAAAAAAAAAAGATTGTTTAAATATTGGAAAAGAATATGGTTCTATTTCTCTATTACCTTGTAGTCTTGGACATTTGCGTCCTATTTGGAACACTGTATCCCAATGGTTCCCAACTTTCCTGATGTTATGGCCCTCTAATGTTGTGGTGATCCCAAACATAAAATTATATTCATTGCTACTTTGTAACTGTAATTTTGCTACTTTTATGAATCATAATGCAAATATGTGATAAAGACGATATCTGATATGATTCCCTGTGAAAGGGTTATTCAAGAACCGCTGAGGTATTTAATCAGAAAAGAATTCATATTTAGATTTTAGGATTAAGCATGCATTATAGTATTTCCATTCCTTTAAGTTGCTCCTCTTAGTGAGACTATAAACTTCTACTTAGAGGCATGATCTGTGTGTAGATTGAACACTGATATTTGAAAAGCCAGTTCAACCTAGCCATCATTCCAAGGAGTAATCAACAGAGTCAAATGCACTCTATTCTTCAGTACAATTACGAAACTTTAAAATATATTCCAGAAGTTAATGTTATTGGCAATTGAATTGATCTGACTAAAAGTTTACAATTATTATACTCAGTAAAGCTCTGCTAATTGTATGTGCTTTAAGTTCGCATATATCTCCTTCTAAAAGACTCTCATAGTATATAGCAAAAACTCTATTATTAAATCCATAACAAAAGATATTACTTCTTAAATGTTCCTATCAATATATAAACATAAGCTATGATTCAATGATGGCTACCTATGATATCCATTTAGATGGACATATTCATAGATAATTATGTAGTACACAATTGAATGTGTCTTTAGCCCCCTTAAAGATGAATGGCAAGTTCATCGGTGAAAAAAAGAATAAAACCTACTTTTAAAATAAATATGAATATCCAACAGGATAGAAGGAGTGAAAGTGAGAAGTCTTCTTGCTTCTCCTTGGCTTTTTCTTTTCTCTCAGACATTGTCTCTCTATGTATTCCCGACTGTTCTGGAACTCTCTATGTAGGTCACCCAGGCCTTAAACACTCAGAGATTCTCTTGCTTCTTCCTCCCCTGTGCTTGGGATAAAGGGCAGACAGAATTATTTGTCTTGAATGGGTATTTTGCTCAAGGCACTATCATCAATAGATTCTTCAACCTTTAAATGTTATTCTAATGAGAGTTAAAAAAAAGTAAGCATTGCCATTGGTCTTTCTTTTTATGAGTCTTTTTGGACTGGTTAGCTACTCTTTGCCAAGCTCTTCAGTCTACAGAAGACAGCATTGGGACTGTCCAGCCTACAGTAGTGCAATTTGATTTAATAAATTTCCTCTTGTAATTAAGTATATTCTGGTGGCTCTGTCTCTAGAGAAAACAAATATACTTTATTTTTAATTTGTATTTCTTTGGCAACTAGCCTATTTCAACATCTATTCATATGTTTGCCAAATATTCTGACTTGCGCTTACATTTTTCTAATTATTTTTTGAGTAAAGTATATAGGTTTTTTTCAACATGTGAGAGCCTTTTTACAATATGAGACTAGAATTTTACCATTAGAAATGTTTAGATTGATGTGAATTTTTGATGTTTCATATAAAATTACGTTTTAAGGTAAAACAATATCATAGAAAGAATATAAACTAAGGCCTCTTTAATATAAATATGTAAATATAAATAAGCAACTGATAAGTGCATGATACTTAGCTGTATTATGTAATACTCAATAAATTTAAAAACATGTTTATGTTTAATTGCCAGCATCTTATGGTAAAGTAGCTATTGTTATTCTGATATTAATAAAATTTAAAGAGATCACACATGCAAGGAGCAAAAGCAATCTAGGAAACCTTATATTTTAAGAAACCAACCTCATATTCCTGAGAACCATATCACACTTTTATGAATTTATTTATTAGCGTGTATACATATACATATAGATAAAAGTATACATACATATCAAATATACATAAAAGTTACATTAAAAAATAGTTTTTCTTCAAAACATGTCTTTAACAAAATATGTTTTATGTGAGTTGTATGTGTACAATGTCACATATTAGAGTATAATTATACATAATGTGCAAAGTATAATCTTAAATTTGATTTCTATACCAATGTATCTAAAATTTAAGTTATTTTTATACATATATACAGAATTCTATACCAGTGAATTAAAAATAACCTTGTGAGTAACAATTAAGGCATTAAGTTGAGGAGTACTTTCAAAAGGACTATTGACGGCTGTTTGGGACAAGTAAGGTAAACAACTGAATTGTTAGTTGCATTCATGTTTCTGGTAAACATTTCATTGGCAGGCAGCAGATCTCTCCAAAGCAACTCTAAACACAAATGAAGACAAAAATGAACATGTGACTTCTTTAAAAGAAATCCCTTCCTCTCTTTGTAGAGTATTGTTAATAATAGTTGAGCAAGAATACAGGGAGGGAAGAAAACTGAGACAGAAAAGACAAAGCCATTTATGAGCTTTAAGGTTTGCCATAGCTTATTCTAATTCTTGAATGAGCTAATTTTCAAGTCTACTCAATTTCCTAGGCATATAGTTCAGTTAGTAGAATTGGATTTCTTATCTCAATGTTTTTGAGAACATGTTTGCTTGAGACAACAGTGTTTCAGTTTCTTTTACTGTTTAGACTACTCCTATCTGCCTACTTTTCTTTTGAGATAGGGTCTCACTATGCAATCTGGAATGACTTCAAACATTGGCATGATGTCATCTCAATTGTTGGTCCTAATGACTGCATTACCACTGTTCAAAAAGTACTATACTGTGAATATAAATTCAAGTATTTTTATTGCTTTCTCAGGGGATAGCACAAAAAAATTATGTTGAGATTCCTGATCCCTTTGGGGTTGAGTTTTGTATAAGATGAAATAGGAGGATCTAGTTTCATACTTTTAAATGCAGCTACTCAGTTTGGTCAACTGATTGAAGATACTGTCTTTTTCAAGTATGTCTTTTTTGCCCTCCTTTTAAACTTGAGGTGGAAGAAGGTATATGGACCTATATGTGGTTCCTCAATTCATTCTATTGATTTTATGGTAGACAGTTTTTATCACTACTATAATAGCTCTGCATTGTAACTTAAATCAGGGATGTTGATGACGCCAGCACTGCTTTTATTGTTCAGGATTGCTTTGGGTATTTGAGATGCTTTATGTCCATATAAAATTTAAGATGAGTTTTCAATTTCTGAGAAAAATGCAGATGGCAATTATATTGAATCAGTACACTGCTTTGATAGGATGACCATTTACACAATGTTAATAATACAAATACAGGCGCATAGGCTGTATATCTATCTTCTGATAGATTCTTCAATTTTTTTATCTTTTTCAGATCATTTAATATTTTTTGCTCAACAAGTCTTCTGCTTCCTTTGTATCTCTTAGATAAATTTGAGGTTATAGGGAATGTTATTATTCCTTCAATGTATTTTTCTTTATGTTTATCACATATATAGAAAGATTTATTTTTGTGTTAATTTGTATCTTTAATTTTCTGATTGTGCATATGAGCTTTAAGAATTGTCTAATAGAGAGATTAGGATAGTTTTGTATGAAATGTACAGGATCATATAATTTGAAAATAAAGATACTTTTAACTCATTTTCCCACTTGCATCTTTACCTCCTTGCCTTGTAGTATTGCTCTTACTAGGAAATCATGCACCACACTGAACAATAAGTTAAAAAGTGCATATCATTTCCTTGTTTCTTTTTTTTAAATTATTCTTCCCTCATACAATACATACCAAAGACAGTTTTCCCTGCCCCTCTTCTTCCAATTCCTTTCCCATGTCCCTTCTCCCCCCAGATTAACTCCTCCATTTAGAAATGAGCAGTGTACCTAGAGATGTCACCTGAACATGGCTCTAACAAAATACAATAAGTTTAGGCACAATCTCTCATATCAGAGCAGGATGAAGCAACCCCGTAGGCGGGAGAGGCCCAAAAGTAGGTGAAAGAGTAAGATAAACCCTATTCCTTTTGTTAAAAGTTCCACAAAAATATCAAACTAACAATCATAATATATATGCAGAACACATAGCAGAGAACCTATACCAGTATGAACTGTGACTGAGAGTTGGATCTTAGCCATTCAGACAGTGTAAGATGTAATTCCAGAATCATTTCCATTTTTATTTCATTTCTGACTAAGGATGTTGAAAAAAATTTTTTTTAATTTGCTCACTTTACATTTCGATTGTAGCGTTCTCTCTTGTTAACTCCAATCATATCCTCCCTTTCTTATAGCCTCTCCCCCCTTCCCTACTGCTCAGAAAGGGGAGCGTTCCTCCTCTAATATCTGAACTCAGCCTATCAAGTCTCATCAGGTATCGCCTTCTTCTGTGCCTTGTAAAGTTGCCCCACCAGGAGAAACTGATCAACATGTGGAGAAGAGTACATGTTAGAAATAATCCCTACTGCCCATATTATGGGACCCACTAAGACACTTTATTGCATATCTACTACATCTAAGGACAGTCTCTGGGTTCACACCATGCATGATCCTTGGTTGGTGCATCTGTCTCTGCAGCACCCTCTTCCTTTGCCTGGATTTGTTGGTTCCATTGGTCTCCTTGCTGAGCTCCTGACCCCTCCAGGTCCCTCTATTCCCCAACTCTTCCATAAGACTCCCAGTGCTCTCAACCTTGGAGTTTGGCCTCAGCATCTCCTTGGATCTCCTGTTGAGTGGAGTCTTTCAGAAGATCTCTAAGTTATGATCCCTTCCTGTTCTTTCTCTTCAACTGCTTCTGGTTTCTATTCTATTTTTTCCTTCTGAGTGAGAATTCAAAATTCTCCCTATTGTCCTCCTTGTTACTTAGTTTCTTTAGGTCTGTGTACTGTAGTGTGGTTATTCTGTATTACTTGGCTAAAATCACCTTATAAATGAGTATATAATACCCTGCATGCTTTTCAGTGTCTGAGTTACCTCACTCAGGATGATCTTTTGTTGTTCTATCCATCTGCCTGCAAATTTGTTTTTAAGAGCTGAGTAACATTCCATTGCATAAGTGTACCATAGTTTCTTTATCCATTCTTCAGTGAAGAGACAACTAGATTGTTTTCAAATTCTGCCTGCTATGAATATAGTTGAGGAAATGTCCTTGTTGTATGGTGAAGCATCTTTTGGGTACATCCCCAGGAGTGGTCTGGTTGGGTCTTGAGGTAGAACTATTTCCAGTTTTCTGAGAAAGTGTGAGATTGATTTCCAAAGTGGTTGTACAAATTTGCAATCCCAACAGCAATGGAGGAGTGCACCTTTTTCTATACATCCTTGCCAGCATGTGCTGTCAGGTGAGTTTTTGATCTTAGCCATTGTGATAGGTATAAGATGGAATCTCAGAGTTGTTTTGATTTGCATTTTTCTGATGACTTTAAGTGTTTCACTGCTAAATTTTCTCTGTTAATTTTTTCTCTGTTGAGAATTCTCTGTTTAGCTCTGCACTCCGTTTTTAATTGGATAACTTGGTTCCGTGGTGTTAAATTTCTTGAGCTCTGTGGCAATACATTCAAGGCAATTTCCAATTGTCTCTTCTTTCAGGGTCAGTATTTCTGGATTTATTTTGAGGTGTTTGATCCACTTGGACATGAGTTTTGTGCAGGGTGATAGGTATGAATCTATTTGGATTTTTTTACATACAGGTATTCAGTAGATAAACACCATTTGTTGAAGATGCTGTCTTTTCTTCATTGCATAAATTTGCCTTATTTGTCAAAAATCAATGTATGTGGATTTACATCTGGATCTTTGATTCAATTCCATTGATCCATCTGTCTGTTTTTATGCCAATTTCATGCTGTTTTTACTACTATAACTCTGTAATGGAACATGAAATCAGGGATGATGATACCTCAGGAAAATTTTTTTTGTTTTATAAGTGTGTATGGCACTTTGTGTATGGCTTTGATTGCTTATTTGTTTGTTTTCCATATAAAGCTGACTACTTAAAAAGGTCTATAAATATTGTGTTGGAATTTTGATGTCTATTTTATTGAATCTGCATATTGCTTTTCATAGGATCAGTGTTTTTAATGGTATTCCTCCCAAACCATGAGAATGGGAGATCTTTCTATCTTCTGATATCTTCAGTTTCTTTCTTCAGAGACTTGAGGTTTGTTTCATACAAATCTCTTACTTGCTGGGTTTGAGTTACTTAAGATAATTTAAATTATCAGTAGAGAGTTATTCAGTCTCTATGAGTCTGTAGGCTTTTTATTATTGTTGAAATCCAGCTTTAATTCATAGTTGTCTGATGTGATACAGGGGGTTATTTCAAAGAATTTTTTGTCTGTTGAGACTTGCTTTGTGACTGAGTATAGGGTCAGTTTTAGAAATTTTTCCATGAGATGCTGAGTGTGTGTGTGTGTGTGTGTGTGTGTGTGTGTGTGTGTGTGTGTGTGTGTGCGTGCTGGCAAAATGTCTGCAGATATCTGTTAAAACCATTTGATTCATAACATCTCTTAGCTCCATTATTTCTCTTTTTAGGTTTGTCTAGATGACCTTTCCATTGGTGATAGTGGGGTGTTGAAGTCTCCCACTATTAGTGTGTGATTTCATCTTTAGAAATTATTCTTTTAAATATGGGTGTCCTTCCATTTGAATCTAGATAAAAAATTGTGTTCGATTTAGTTAAGTTAATTATAGCCAACAGTATTTGATATTTTCTCACTAAAAATCAGTATTTGTTCTACAAAACCTTTTTCATGTATGATATGAGTAAATATAAACTATTCAAAAAATCACTTGCTAGATACCTTTAGATTATTCCTTATTCAAATTTCAATGCTCATCCACAATCCAAAAACCAAATCTGGAGAAAGACCGAAAGTTTGTCTGTTTTGACTATCTTATGTTATCAGCATAGTAAAGACATATGGACAGATTTAAATGAGATAGATGGACTCCAACTCTCAGAGAGAGTTTGCAAGATTCTTAACAGAATAGATAGAGACCTGTGCTTTGAATTGGGTGGTTTGCTGGGACACTGTCTCTCCCAATCTACTAAGTTATTTATTAATTTTAGGGGTCGTTACTTTGATAAGGACACTTTCCTACTGAGAGCTGCCTATCTCAGGACATGTTTCCGCCTGTAAATATCTTTACATCCTATGTAATTATAGGTTATATAGAAACACTGTAATTTAACACACTGTACAGCTATTCAACAATGAAATATTTCAGAAAAGTAAAAACAAAAAAATAAAGCCTGTTTTAAAGTCTTTTTTTGTTTGTTTTTGTTTTGTTTGTTTTTGTTTTGTTTTGGGTCTCTTCTATGTTAGCCTTGGCTGTCCTGGAATGCCTTTGTACACCAGGCTGGTCTCAAACTCACAGAGATCTGCCTGCCTCTGCTTCCTGAGAGCTGGAATTAAAGGCATGTGCCACCAAGCCCAGCCTGTTTTAAATCTTAGCAGACACAAATTTACTTTTTTTTTGAGGGAGGTGTTTGTGTTTGCATTATATTTATGCATGAGTATGCATACCTGTGGAGATCAGAGACAAACATTAGATGGCTTCCTGTATTACATTTTACATTTTTTATTTTTTTAAAAAACGTTTATCTCATTGAACTAGAGGCTATAGAGGAATTTTAATTCAGAACATTGTTGCTTTATCAAGAGATCACACCCAAAGAACTTTCCGGTCAGTGTGATCAGCTAGAATTTATACATGCCATTAATTCTAGGAGAGTGAGGCAAGCAAAACTCTGAGGCCAAATCCAATGCGGTATAAAGCAAGTTTCAGGTAAAGAATAGCTTACATCCAGGCACACTGGCCCACAGGTTTAATCCCAGAACTCAGGAGACAGAGTCAGTGTTGTTCAGTCATTTTGGTTTAGTCAGTGAGAGTCAGTACAGTGCTCATGGCACTCCAGTTCCGTGGAATGTAAAGGCAGTTTTACAAGGAGAGTTTTACAGAAACAATATAAAGCGAGAACAAGCTAGACACAGGTGAAGACAGAATGAGCTAGTGAATGGGAAGGTGCCAGAAGACTAGAACATATTGCCAACGTTAGTATGAAGCCAAACAAAGCAATTTAACCACATCCTGAAAGAAGCCGTTTTGAATCAGTTAGCTTGGAGAGGATTTTGAGCCACAATAGTTGAATTGAACCAGCCAGTTCAGAAAGAAGTAGAAAGGATGAGTTTATTAAGCAAGTAAGTCTCTGAGGCTGAAAACATTCTAAGCCTAGATTAGGTTGTATGGAAGCTCCTAGGACTAGGTCTAGGTTAGCAGACAGAAAGAGACTCTAATTAAATCAGAAAAATAAAAGCTACTTTAAGAAGGGCTTACCCAGAAGCAGAAAGACTCAAATGGTATATACTCACTTATATCTGCATATTAGCCCAAGGGGCATGTCCCACGAAAGCCTTCACTTACCAGGAAACCGAGACAGAGGGGAGGACATTCTAGTGGGACTCTAGATGAGAGAAGCATGGGAGAATGGCAAAGTAGAAGGATCCAGAGGGTCCTAGAAGCCTACAAGTAGAACATTATGATAGGCAGATTTGGGCACAGGGGTCCCGCTCAAACTAAGGCACCAGCCAAGGACAGTACAGGCGGTAAACCTTAAACCCCTACCCAGATCTAGCCAATGGACAGAACACTCTCCACAGTAGAGTGGAGAGTGGGATATGACTTTCTCACATACTCTGGTGCCTCACCTTTGACCATGTCCCCTGGAGGGGGAGACCTGGTGGCACTCAGAGGAAGGACAGCAGGTTACCAAGAAGAGACTTGATACCCTATGAACATATAGAGGGGGAGGTAATCCCCCTCAGGAACAGTCATAGGGGAGGGGAATAAGGGGAAAATGGGAGGGAGGGAAGAATGGGAGGATACAAGGGATAGGATAACCATTGAGATGTAACAAGAATAAATTAATAAAGTAAAAACAACAACAACAACAACAACAACAACAACAACAAAAAGAAGGGCTTACTCATACATGTAGTCTGGCTGAGCTGAAGTACCTGGAATCTTCTTATTCCTGCCTTTATTGTTAAAAGGACAGATAGGTGATGTCCAACACAGCTTTTCACATCAAAACTAGGCTGTAGAAACTGCCATGCTCATTTTTGCACAACAAGCAAGTTACCCATTAAGACATCTCCTTAGCCCCCTGACTCAGTTAAGTTTTATAGCTTCTCAAGTCTCTGATGAGGTGGAAGACCAAATAGTTTAGTCTTTTTAATTGAACTTATTTGTTTAGGGGTTAAGACTTCTTTTTTTAGGTCTAGATAGATGTTTTAAGTTGATAGAAATAACATGTGATAGGTATTGATTTACATAAGAATTTTAGAGTCACCAATATAGGAAAAATGTTTTCTGTATGGTTGCCAAATATAATTAGCCAAAACACCATGAAGTAACATTTATAAAATTCTTGACTGTTTCGTGGTTCTTTCCCTGTAGGCAGTTTATTTTATTTATGTGGAATATTTATGTGGAATAATATAAACGTATATGCCAAAAAAAAAAAAAAGAAAAAGGAAAAACAACTGTGATGGATTCACTTTTAACATGGCTCTGAAAATCGACTGCTGATGTTTTGTTAAATGGGTGTATAATTAAAATGCTTTCAAAAATTTTGTTTAATACATATTTGAAACTGTTGCTTCTTCTATTAAAATTTGGAGGTAAAAGTTAGAATTGATTTATTATGAAACAGAAATTACAATTTTAGTATTAAGACATCAAAACAAAACACTTTTAAATCTTAAACTTTTATTTGATGAAGAGAAAACTCTATCACCAGACATTTGTGTAATTAATCTGTATGTCATTAATGCTGTCCTAAGGTAGGGTACACCATATCACTTCTCATAATCAAGACACACCTCAAAATAGTTTTTAATTTGAATGTCACCAACTGTAACGGAAATTTTATAGATTACACTAATGAAAAATAAGTGTATTACGCATATATACTGTAACACTATGATTGAATCAACCATATAATGAATTTTAAATTGAAATAAGCAAATTAAAGAAAACAATACAAAGACATTAGATTTAGATTAGACAAGACACATGTCATTAGGTACTATGGGCTTTTATCCTGTATTTTAAAGTTATAGCAAATTCCTATTAGGCAGATAAAGCTTGGGTCTGATCATATGTTCTTATTTTACTTTAAATAATTAAAATGTATTCAATTATATTGTTTTATTGATAAGGCAATGATGGGATTTGATAGTTTCCATTGAAATGTCAGCTGGAGTCTTACTGAGTTATTTATATTTATTTGGAAATACATGTTTTGTCAAAATGCCTAATAATCTAAAATTCTTTTTTTTTTTTTTTTTTTTTTTTTTTTTTTTTTAATACATTTTTATTAATTTATACATATTACATCTCAGTTGTTAGCCCATCCCATGTATCCTCCCATCCCTCCCTTCCTCCCACTTCCCCCCCCTACTCCCCTCCCCTATGTCTGTGTCTGAGGGGGATCTCCTCCCCCTGAATATGCTCATACGGTATCAAGTCTCTCCTTGGTGACCTATTATCTTTCCTCTGAGTGCCACCAGGCATCTCCATCCAAGGGATATGATCAAATATGGGGCACCAGAGTTTGTGTGAGAGTTAGATCTTCTTCTCCACTCAACAGTGGAGAATGTCCATCGGCTAGTCCGGGTAGGGGTTCAAGGTTTTTACTGCCTATTTTTTCCTTGGCTGTTGCCACAGTTTGCGGAGGACCCCAGGGCCCAGACTCGCCTGTAGTTTTCCAGGACCCACTGGATCCTTCCATTTCCTCTTTCTCCCAGGCTTCTCACACCTAAAGATTCAATAGGATGTCCTCCCCTCTTACCCATTATTCTGGTAGGTACAGTTTTTCATGGGGACGTACACCTTGGGCTAGTGTCTCGATATAAGTGAGTATATACCATTTAGCTCTTTTTGCTTCTGTGTGAACTCACTCATTATGACAATTTCTAGTTCAATCCATTTGTCCACAAATTTTGGGAATTCCTTGTTTTTAATAGCTGAGTAGTATTCCATAGTGTAAATGTACCACAGTTTCTTTATCCATTCTTCTGTTGAGGGACACGTAGGTTGTTTCCAAGTTCTGGCTATTATGAATAAGGCAGCTATGAACATGGTTGAGCATATGTCCCTGTTGTGTGGTAGTACATCCTCTGGGTATATTCCAAGGAGTGGAATAGCTGGGTCTTGAGGAAGCCCTATTCCCATTTTTCTGAGAAAGCACCAGATAGCTTTCCAAAGTGGTTGTACTAGTTTGCATTCCCACCAGCAATGCAGGAGTGTTCCTCTTTCTCCACACCCTCGCCAGCATGAGGTGTCAGTTGAGTTATTGATCTAAAATTCTTAAAAATTACATTTTTAATCAATTCACTCACTCTTTTCTATTAATTTTTAATAATTTATTCAGATTACATATCGAGTGTTATCGCCTCACTCAAATCTTCCTGTACCTCCCTATTCTTCTACCCTATTTCCCTTCCCTAGACCTGTGACAGAAGGAGATCTCCTCCCCCACTTATGACCACAGCCTGCCAGGTCTCATCGGGATAGCCTGATTCCCCTTTCTCTGCCTGCCTCCAGACTTCCCCACCAAGGGGAAGAAGTCAAACTGGGGCACCAGAGTTCATGTCAGAGGCAGTCCCTGCTCTCCCCCAACCGTGGAAAATGAGCTGGCCATTGGCTAGATCTGAACAGGGGGTCTATGTTTGCTTCATGCATTGTGCTTGGTTGGTACAGCAGTATGTGCAGGCCCCACTCAGTTGCAATTAAAGTTTGTTTTAAGTTATTCTATTTAAATTTCAATAATAAGTTGTCATTACAAAATGTATCAGAAACCTAGTGATTAGGTTGTTTTTTATTAGATTTTGTGTGTACATGTGTTTCTGGGCATATAACACATATTTGAGTTTGTGTGTGTGAGACCACTTTACTCTTTCCCTTGTGCCTTCTACATGTGCGGACGCTGATCCTCATATATAGTTTATGTGTAACTCACAACATCGTCAAATCTATGCTGGTGAATTTAATCAATATCTAAAATGTTGTAAATTCCTTTAAAAAAAAAACTTCCTTTTAAAGTTGATGCCAAGATTGGAAACTTGTGATCTGAGTTTTACTGCACTAAATTATGAATGAGAAGATATTTGTTTAGATTTTTGCAAGACTGTGTTAATATCTTGAATTGAAATATTTGGCATAAAATCTAATTAAAAGCCCCAAATAAAAGAGAAATAAAATATAACTGAATATTGAAAGCTGTAGTTGATGCCGAGTGCAAGAGTCATCTTCTTTTGTACTTTGAGTATTTTACTATCTAAAACCTAAGAACCTATCCATAACATTATTTCAAATATTAAATGACAGAGAAATCATAATACTAATGATAACTAAAGTTATTAAGGAAGTAGACTAGTCTGTCTATCATCCTCCATGTTATATGTGGCTAGTGAAATGTGTTCAGTGGTGGCACATGCCTTTAATTTCATCACTCAGGAGGCAGAGGCTGGTGGATTGCTGTGAGTTGGAAGCCAGCCTGGTATGCAAAGTGAATCCAGGATAGGCAAGGCAAGGCTACACAGAGAAACCTTGTCTTGAAAAAGAACAACAAAAACAAAACAAAAAAACAAAAACAAGAAAGAAAGAAAGAAAGAAAGAAAGAAAGAAAGAAAGAAAGAAAGAAAGAAAGAAAGAAAGAAAGAAAGAAAAAACTGTGTTCAGTTGATTTTAACAGTGATCATAAAGCTATATTGGAGTACTCTTCACATCTTTGGTTGGTTGGTTGGCTTTTAGAGAGAGGATTCCTCTGTGTAGTCTTGGCTGTGCTGGAATCACTTTGTAGACGAGGCTGGCCTCAAAATCAGAATGATCTGTCTGGTTCTGTCTCCCTGAGTGTGGTGATTAAAGGCAGTGTGCACCACCATACCTAGCTGTATTCTTCATGCCTTATATCATGAAACTTAAAACAGTAGGTGATGATGAGGACTTCAATCTCTTTTTTTTTTTTTAGACCTGGTGTAAACTTTAGTGTACTGAATTAAAAGTGTATGTTTGTGCTGTCAATATTGTTTTATAGAATTATGTACGATAAAAGGTTGTACAATTCAAGACTTCAGGAAACACACCTTGAATTCTGAAAGCTTACTACATTATTTCAGACACATCATAAGTTATAAATTCTTGCTTCACACATGAATGAACAAGTAGGTGAATATAATTTTTATGATGTACTTGTAACTTCCAGAATGTATTAAAATTATTTCCCATAGACTTATTATTATGTACTGAGCGTCTGAAGATTTCATTCTAAAGAGAGATATCCATCCTTAAGTCTGATAAAGTATTCTAGTATCTCATCATATGAATTAGTTTATTCCCCAGGTGATATGACATACAATTGGATATATTCCAAAGCTTCTGAATTTTGAGAGAGATGGTTGAGTTGTCTAATATATATCCCATGTATAACAGCATGAAGAGAAGAATTCAAAATTGCTGTGCTGTAAATTTCTTTATACTTTCAAATATTGTTTGCCATGAGTGACAAAGCAAGCACAGTGTCATGCTGACCTGGACCCTCGGGGACCTGTTTGCATGGTTGGAGCATCCTCTCTTTGAGGAATTTCATCCTAATCGAGTATTTCTTGTCAAGTACAGACAAGTACACTTACAGTTGTGTGATGGGACGTAGTTGTATGTTTACATAGGGCCATAATGATGATCTGAAGAGCATATGGTGCTATCAATTTCACATTTCCTTTCTCTATTTATTCAAACATTTTTCTAATTCTTTTGGATCTATCTCCATGACCATTCTGGCTTATAATCCTAACCAACACATATTTGGGGATATTGGTATTACAGATAATTTTTCTGGATGCCACCCCCATCCCCACCCTTACCCCCAGTCTTTTTTTTCTCTCTGAATATCCAGGAACTGTTACTCACTCAGCTGGACTGGAAGGAGTGAAGCCTAGCCAGGGCAGGTGGGTTAGATGGAATCTTGGTTGGCGCAAGTGTGAGAGAAACAGTCTTCTCCAGAGACAGTTTTCAGTGAAACAGCTCTCTTTATAGGGGGAAAACAAGAGTTATATAAAATTTAGGGTGTAGGAAAGGGTTGTTGGGGTGGAAGTACATCATGGGCTGGGGACAAGGTACTGGGAATGTTTCATTTGCATGAAGAGAAATTCCAGGTGCTTTCTGGACATGTCCATATAAAGAAAGAAGTTTAACCTGTAACCTGGTTGCCAGGCTATGTGACTACCTCAAAGGCAGAAAGGTGGGTGTTTCAGGGTTACATGCCTTGGGACATGCAGGCCCAGAGCATGGAAGAATCAGTCCTAATCCTGCTGGTCTTAGGACAAGATGTTATGGTTTTGGTCACTTCTCTACTCCATTCTTCCTCTTTCCCATACCTCCCCGGCTTACTGGATCCACATCTGGATATAATTTCTCTTATCCAAAAATTTGTGCTTGTGATGATCTTAATAAAGATTTACTTCTTTCTCTTATAGGATTAATTTAACACATGTTGCTATGAAATTCAATGAAATGAGGAATGCAGTATATTCAGAAGAATTTTCATACAGTGTTTTTTCCATGCTGGTAACTCTCTTCCTGTGAGTAATATATTATTTTGCACTTACTTGTATGTCTAGGGTATGTTTGTGAGGGCACAATAAAGAAACCACAAAATGGATGATCAATGGGTAGAAGAGACCTAAGTTCAATCCAAACTGCCAAGATTATTGTCCCTCAAAGGAAAAGGAAAATACAAACAGGTTTGGGAGAAACTGCTCTGAGTTATATAAAAAGAAGCAGTATCTGAGAGGAGGGTGGATTGGATGGAATAGCCTGGGAACTAGCGTGGGGCTTTGATCTGTTGGAGGCTTGCTCCAGTTAATAGAAAACTAGATGCCCTCTCTGGAGATTGGGGGCACTGTAGTATCATATAAGAAAGTAATCTCTTTTCCTGTCAAACTGAAACCCATTTTATGAGGTTCCTGAGGAATGCTGAAAGTGTACAGTGTCAGAGTCCAGCCTTAGCAGAACCCAAATTATCAGTTTGTGGGGTTGGTTTCTGACTATGTACATGTCTGCCATACTTAATGACCATGATGAATATAGACTAACCCTCTGAAAGTGTCATGCAGTTCTCAGTGATATATGCTTTCTTCTTATATATATATTTTTGGTCATGATGTTTCATCACAGCAATAACCATCCTAACTAAAACAATGCTAGCAAGTAGCAGTCAGCCACGGTTTTCCCCAACTTCCTGATTCAGGCTACTGTATTCCTAGAATGATTGGCTGTGATTAGGGATGGGATGCCAATTCAACTATTTCCTCCCTTAGTTACTTTTGATCGTTGTCTTTGTTTGTTTTATGTTGTTGTGATAAACTACATGACCGTAAGAAACTTGAGGAAGAAAGGAATAATTACTTCATCTTATGCTTCTGGGGACCACTCCATTGCCAATGGAGCTTGCGGCAGGGATGGAATCAGAGGCTGTGAGGGAACACTGCTTACTGCCTTACTTTTTCTTGGCATGCTCAGTTTTTCTTTCTTCTATCCCTCAGGATTATGTGTTTAGAACAGCACTGCCCATGGAAGGTTGGGCCTTTCCTGTTAAGCGTCAATCAAGAAAATGCACACTGACTTTACTTCAAAGCCATCTGATAGAGAGACATGTTAGTGTAAAAGTTGTTTTTATTTCCTCATTTGAGAGGATGAAATGAGAAGAGTGCCCAAGTCTTTCTAGCTCTTTCAGAAGTTATACTGGCTGGTTCAACTCAGCTGTTCGGCCCTAACCTCCTCTCCAAGCTGACTGATTCTAATGGCTTTCTTTTGGGGTTTCTGGGCTACTGATGGAATAGCTCTGCCTGACCTAAAACTAATTCTGTAAGTATGTTTTATTATTCTGGCTCCTTCTGGTCACCTGACTCATTCCATCTTCATCTTTTTCTATCCCTGCAGTCTGCTATTGTAAAACTGTCCTGGTAAGAAAAACTCGTGGTAAAGATTCTCCCTGTTCTGCTATTAAGGAATCTCTCTTTCCTGTCCTGTTCTTATGAGAGTTGGGTATACTCTATCTCTGACTCATTCTGTCAAACCTTTCACTGACTCATCACGTCTGCCTCTCAGTAAGATGTCACTTTCAAACATTGCTGCTTCCTTCTATAAACTAAACTGACCTTCATTGTTTGGGACTAAACTTACGTACTAAGGGATTGCCAGTAAATTCTAGCCAGATCATATTGTAATCCAGAGCCTGTCTTCATTCCAACCGGATCACATAGACCTACAAGGCCTTTAGATGTGATCCCTTCCGTGAGTAGCCATGTCGATGGATTAAAATTTCGCTGTGTTTTAGCAATTGAAAGTCTTTCTTCTTTTGGGAGTTCTAGGTTTCAAGATAGGGTCTCTATGTGCTAGCATTGGTTGTCCTGGACTGGCTTTGTAGACCAGTCTGGCCTTGAACTCACAGCAATCCCCTGCCTCTGCCTCCCCAGTTCTGGAATTAAAGGTGTGCACCAGCATGCCTAGCAAAATTCCTTCTTCTTAAGTGATGCTGGTTTGCATCATACTGACAGTATACTAACTAGCAGAGTCAGCAGTTTTATATGCCAAAATCTACCAAATAAATGAAGGTACAGAGGCAGCAGTCTCTATTCTCGAACGTAAGTATTCACTTTTGTTTGTTTGCTGGATAGTTTTTGTAGTGATAGAAATTGAATATATGGCCTCCCTCTATATCTTTGTTATATCATTAGCCTTTTTCCAAAAATTATTCCTTTTAAATTGAATTGGATATTAATGGCTAGGCTGACCTTGAACTATCTCTTGGCAAGTTTTGAACTTGGGAATGCTCCTTGGTAGCTGCAATGACAGGATAGTATCCATAGGCAGGTTTTCATGTTATTTCTTATATTAAGTCAGTAATAGTTATTTTTTCTACCAGAGAAGATATGTTAGTCCATTGTCTTAGTTGTGACAAAAATATTATGAAGCAAATTGGAGGGAAAGGGCTTTATTTTTCTTATACTGCTAAATTATTGTACATCATTGTAAGTAGTAAGGACTAGAACTCAAAACAGGGCAGGAACCTGGATGCAAGAGCTGATGCAGATGTCAAGGAATAGTACTGGATTTCTCCACAAGGTTTACTCAGTTTGCTTTCTTTCAGAAACCAGAGTCAGTAGCCTCAAGGATGTGACCACTAACAATGGAATGGGCCCTTCCAAATAAATCATTAATAAAAAAATGTTCTACAGGCCTGTCTACAGCCCAAATCGTAAGCAGGAATTTCTCAATAGAGTGGCATTCCTCTCTGATGACTTTAGCTTTGTCCAGTTGACATAAAGCTAGCCAGGGCATCAATGTAATATAAAATTAATATGTGGCATTTTAAACAATGTCTTTAAAACAAATATGCTGATTTTATATATTCCCTAATATATTTAATAATGAACTACATAGCTAACTCATGTGGTATGTGGATATCATAGTATTTTTAGTTGGTACAATTCAGCAATGCATGAGAATAATAATTAAAAATGTATCTAATTCTCAATTATTCACACTAATGGAGGGAGGAAAGGTGTACATGGCATTAAAACAAAGGGAAAATCCTAAGTAATTTTTAGCTTTAGGGTTTGAGTAATCAAATATATATATGCTTCTGTGGAGGCAAACACTTTATATTTTTCCATGCTCTGTTTAGTTAAGCTTTAATATCTGGAATGCAAGAAGCCCAGCCAGAATCTTTTCAGAGAGCAATGTTTGAAAGATTGATTTCTAAACTTTACATTTTACAAACTCTAAACTGAGTATTCAGCAATAACAAAAAACCTACAACAATTATGAAACTTGCCATTTGTTATTTTAACAGGTAAGAAACATACTGTTAGCTATACTTACATTTATTCATTTCCCAGATAAACACTCTCTACTTCTAACCTCTTGGGCAATTGTGTGCTGAGAATCAGACTTTGAAGTAAACATTGTCCTTGCTTCCATGAACTTTACAGTGCAGTGGAAGTTATCAGAGAATGTACACCAAAGCAGGTACATATCAGTCGTGGTAAATGCTAAGAAAAATAAATAAGAAAGGGGTGAGTCTCCTACCTTGGCTAAAGCTGTCATTAAAATATATCTTAGTATGTGTTTTACCCAGACATATAAAAATTAAAGTGGACAAAACCAGTTTCTAGAGAAAGAGTATCAAATGCTGAAGGGAGCCCCATGAACAACGGTCAATCTTAGTATTTGAATTGTCACATTTGAACAACAGCAACTCACGGTGAGCAAGGAAAAGAGGACAAATCAAGTACCATGAATTTGGGATATTTTCTCTGTGAGCTAGAAAGCAGCTTGGGATTTGGATTTTAAAAAGTGATGTGATCTTAGCTTAATGGTGCAGACTTTAAACTTTATGGAGAAGGTGGTATTTGTTGATCAGTTAAAATGCTATTGAAAGTACAACGGTGGTCATAGCAAGAGATATGTTATTGACACATTTATTAAGAGGTGATATCTTTAGTAATATATTATTATTTCATGTCTTCTTAACTCATGAGTAGTAACTATAATTCCACATGTTATTTTTTATTAATAAAACAGCATATCAACTCATTGACACATTACTTCAACAGGTTCTCAACTCTTGTCAATATTGCTTGTCCAGAGAGCATTGACCAATAATTCCGATGAGACTCATTTAAATCCGAGGCTGTGTGAGGCTACTTTTCTGACTTAAGTGGCAGCCTGTTGTTTATATCCTGACTTCCCCCTAGATCTATTTGGAGGGCATACCAGTGACATTGGTTCTGTAATGTAATCCAAAGTTCTTTTCTCTAGAGTAGAAACATCATTTTTAGCAGTGTGCCAAGTCCTTTTTCCATGTCCTTGCCTCTGCCCCATGGCCACTAAACCTTTAATGCTTTCACACTATTTTTCCTTTTTTGACCCCAGATCAAATGCCACTTTATTAGAAAAGATCTCCTTGACCTCTTGTGTCTGATCTACTGTGCAAAGTGTTTAATTCATTGCATTAATTATATCTGTTATTTCATGTTGTAACTCAGGCAATTTGATTCTTATCTGTTTTTTCAAGCCTATTGGTACCTCCTAACTCATAACACAGCATTAGACTTATCATCTGAAAATAATTGCTGAAAAAAAGATTGTAAAATAAATGAGAAACCTTTTTCTCACTCCTTCTGACGCATAACACAGCACTAGACTTATCATCTGAAAATAATTGCTGAAAAAAGATTGGAAAATAACAAAGAAACCTTTTTCATTCCTGATTTAGTTTGTGTTCCTAAATTTTTTTGTCTTTTCTTAGCTCATTTATATTGCATATATTTGTTTTTATTTGAAGAAATATACTTGAACTCTTTTCAATAAATGCTTCAATGTTTAAAATATTCTTCAATATATTATTTTTTTGTTTCCTGTGAGACCATATCTCTTTATGTGGCCTATAAATTCAGATTTTCAGTCCTCATCCTTTAGCTTCCTGAGTGCTACCATAACTGGCTTTTAAGCCTATTTACAAATTGAACTTTCTTCTCTCTGTAGTACACTCTCATTTCTGTAATGTATCATACAGCTATCTGTTCTACATATACAAGTTGTGCATATTTTTCTTTATGTTTTTACACATAAAATGAGGGATATAAAACCTCAAGAAAAGCTATAGGCATTAAATAATACTAGCCAGTCTCACACCAAGAAGCACTTGTTGACTATAGGTTAGATAGTGACTCTTGAGCAACCGCGGCCCCGAGTCAAGGGCAAGGGACTGCAGATTTAACACACAATAAAACAGCGGGTCCTTCGTGCTAAGAGAGCGATGGCCTTTATTCAGCATCAAATAGCCTTTTTATAGGCAGCAAAGCAGAAATGCCGCTCTCAGGTGAAATCCCTCAAGAGGTGATTGCACACACGAGAGAAAGTCCCAAGGAAGGGAGGGGTGCCTTCTCAGAGCAGTAACCATGACTAGCTAACCAGCATGAGCACAGACACGGAAGCTGCTTAAAACAGAACATGCAACAGCAAGACAGGCAGGCAGCCCAGTCGTGCCTGGTTCCCACGGAATATTGTATAATTTATGAAAGAAAAATGTTACCAAATTTGATCATTCAATATTTGGAAAGGAAAGAACTGCAAAACTTTTTGAGTGTTAGAACAGGTCTAAATATTACTCAGCTTAAAATTTAAATTTCCGATAATTATTCAGATAATTACTGAGGATCACAAAAAACCTGAAATTAGAAAGATTAAAAAGTTGTCTGAACTTAGTGCTTTATCATCTGTGAAACATCTATCTCTGATAAAGATCACTTATGAATAGTTCTGTGAACTCTTCTAATATTAATTTTTTAAATTTTGGGGCCTTCCTTAAGAGATTAGAAAACACAGTCACGGTTAAAAAATGCTGTATTCAGTAACATGGTCATTGAAATTTGATTATAAATAGATTGTGAAAATATACTAATGGCTAAATAATAGTAGTATATTAATTAAAGCAAAAATGGAATGTAAAACAGAATTACTGCAGCTGGAGAGATGGCTTGATGCTTTTGCAGAGGACAACATTTGTTTCTCAGCACACACACTGCAGGTCCCATTCATCTCTAACTCCAGTTTCAGGAAATCTGAATGACTTCTTCTGTCATTCATATGCATCAAGCATACATGTGCCACACAGTCATATATGCAGGGAAAACATTCACATAAAAAGCACAGAAATAAATAACATTTTAAAAGAAAATAAATTACTGAGAAGAAATAAAATATATTGTTAGTTTTGCCTGTCTTCAACTACACACTTTCCTGAGGATATGTGCTCTTTTCTGTAGCATTAATTTCTGGTTCATATTCAACAACATCAAGACTGTCCTATCACTTTTCACAAGTACTTTCATAGTAGCATTAACAATGTATGCTAAATATGAATTTCTGATTGTTTATTCAAAATGAATTGGTCATTCAAATTGCTTTAGGTGGATACCTTAGCACTGAGTTGTAGTTCTTATCAGCTAACTGGTTTGACAGTGCAAATATTACATATTTTTCAATGCACAAGTTTATGTACAGTATATCTTAAAATACAAATATGTATATTATTGCATGGGATGAAAATACATATATTAAGTTATAGAAAAAAGTCACTATTCATTTCAGTTTATATAATTGGAAATATATACTGCATAATTTTTATTTATTTGCTATAACATAATTTTTTATAGTTGCAATCACCTAAATTCTTCATTAAAATTAGCTACTTTAAAATACAACAGTAACAAACTTTACATTTCAGAAAAGTTATTTTTCTTCATATATTGACTTAATTTGTAAGTTTCATAGTACATTTCATTTTCTGTAAATACACAGTAAATTATAAACTGTACTGCCTGTTTAAGTACATCAAATTAAAATGAATTTATCCTATGTTGTTTAAATGGTACAGTGATTTAAGAGACAATGTTAAGGCTTTGCTTCATGTGTGATCTCAATATGTAATAGTCAGTCCAATGGTACCTCAGTGCAATTGACAGTTGACAATCAATTGGGACATTTAAGTATTCATGGTTCCAAATACAGTAGTAACTATTACCTACTGTAAGTGCATTTTCAACCAGTGCTACTAAGATAATGCTTCTAAGAGTTAAAATATAGACATTCTGTTGTAAAATAAAAATCTGTGTCTCCTTTTTTGTCAATATGTACATAGTCATTCCAAAGAAAAAGACAATGATGAAAGATGTAAGTTAGCTATATTTTTAAAGAGGAGTATGTTAAAACAGGGGCACACACAGGAATGTACTAAGAATAGGTGCAGTTTTCTTACAAGGGCTAAACAAGTGGTTTTGAGACAATGATAGATTTCAAAATACTTCCTAACATATGATCATTTATCTACATTTACAGTGCTTGGCATTATTCAATAGTGCTATATTGTGACAAATTTCTCCCCCAATAGACTCAATTTCGATTTTCCTTCTGTGCCTACAAAGATCCTCAAATAGTCTCTGTTATTGACTACCATGTATCCCAAAACTGCAGCATATTTTCTATTTCTAGGCCTCACTAACAAATCTATCTATGGATTTTTGCACTTTATTCAAACATTTAAACTCCTGGGTACACTGATATTTGTCTCCGTATGATTCTCTCTCTACACAAGTCTCTTCAGTCAAGTAGGGTGAGACATGAGCGAGAAATGAATAAGCATTACAGTAATGAATGAAAATGGGAATTGATGATTGATTCACCCAATATACAATAGAACTATATCTAATGTCCAAGAAAAAACTGGTACCAAGATATAAGAGAAAGTTTTAATAAAACAGGAAAATATAAAACTATAAATGGAATGTAAGAGGCATATACTTCGGAAGGAAACCAAGAGTGAAAATGAAAAAAAAATTCAAGTAATACCACAATAGAGAACACATCAAATAACATAATAAATATTTATCTCTGTGTATAAGGACAAATATATAAAATATGGTTAGGGTTTATACTGCCTTAGTAAGTGGTAGTTGTAGGTTCTCCTCCAAGATTAATATAAATAACATAACAAAGAGTGAGTAAGTTATATTTTGGTGTGTGTGTGTGTGTGTGTGTGTGTGTGTGTGTGTGTGTGTGTGTGTGTGTCTTTCTTAGTTAGGATTAATATTGTTATGTTCAACACCATGACCTAAAACAAGTTAAGGAAGTAAGGCTTTCTTTAGCTTTCACTTTTAGATTGTAGTAAATCATTGAAGAAAGTCAGGGAAAGAACTCATGAAGTCTTAGAACTTGAATCAAGAACTGATACAGAGGTCATGAAGAGGTGCTGCTTTCTGGCTTTCTCCTTATGGCTTGCTAAATTAGCTTCTTTATAAAACCCAGCACCATCAAACGAGGGATGGCACCACCACAATGAGCTGCAACTCCCACCAATCTATAGTTAAGAAAATTCCAAGAGGACTGCCAACAGCCTGATTTTATGGAGGGATTTTCTTTCTTTCTTCCTTTTTGCTTCCATTTTTTCTTTTTTTGGTTTTTGGAGACAGGGTTTCTCTGTGTAACAGCACTCACTGTCCTGGACTTGCTTTGTAAACCAGGTTGCCTTGAATTCACAGTGACCCACATGCCTCAGTCTCCCAAGTTCTGGAATTAAAGGCATGCGCCACCAATGCCTGGCTTGGAGGTATTTTCTTAACTGAAGTTACCTCCTCTCAGATTATTTTATCATGTGTCAAGCTGACATAAAGCTATCCAGTACAATTGACCTTTTATCAGCTTATCACAAAAACACATCAGCATAAAACCACAGTCTTTCCTTTCTCAAGATATATTCATATATACATATATGCATGTCTTTGGAGGAGAAATGTCCTCTTCCATAGATGATCCCTCTGATTGATTCTCCACTGTACAGTGGTCAGCCTTAAAGCCATGTACACACAAACTAGAAAAACAGATGCAGATAATTGTATACATACATACACACATACATACATACATGCATATATATGCATGCATGCACACACACATACACTTATATATAACTATAGGTATTTATGTAACAAATAAAGTAAAAAAAAAAGAGGCTATCACTTTAACAATTTGGGACAGTATGAGAAGAATTTGAGGGAGTGTACGATGGAGGGGCTGAAATGATTACAAAAATGAGGAAAATTGATGCAACTGTATTTCTATTTCTTTATTTTATTAATTTATTAAGATTACCACTCATTTGTTATCCCATCACTTGTATCCTCCCACTCCTCCTTCCATCTCACTTTGACCCTATTCCCCTCCCCTAGGTCTATGACCCAGGGCGACCTGCTCCCACACTATATGGTCATATGCTATCAAGTCTCATCTTGGCACCCTGCTTATTCTTTCTTTGAGTGCCAGCAGGCCTCCCCATCAAGAGGAGGTGGTCAAATATGAGGCACCAGAATTCACATCAGAGTCAGTCCCTGCTCTCCACATAACTGGAAGATGCCCTTTCCATTGGCTAGATCAGAGTAGGAGGTTCAATATTTACTACTTGTATTGTCCTTGGTTAGTGCAAAAGTTTGAGCAGAACGCCTAGGCCCCGATCCACTCATCACAATGTTCTTCTTGTAGGTTTCTAGGGTCCTTTGGGTCATTCTATTTCCCCATCTCCTATATTTCTCTTAATAGAGTCCCAGTGTGATGTCCTCACATCTATCCCAATCTTCTGATAGGTGAAGACTTTCGTGGGACATGCCTTTTGGGCTAGTGCCCAATTATAAGTGAGTATATACCATGTGAGTCTTCCTGCTTCTGGGTTAACTCAGTATGTTCATTTCTAATTCCACCCATTTGTCCACAAATTTCAGAAACTCAAGTGAGACCACATACTGGCGAGCGTATGGAGAAAGAGGAACACTCCTTCATTGCTGGTGGGAATGCAAACTAGTATAACCACTTTGGAAATCTATCTGGCACTTTCTCAGAAACCTGGGAATAGGACTTCCTCAAGAGCCAGCTATTCTACTCCTTAGACTATACCTGGAACATTCTCCTCCACACAACAAGGACATATACTCAACCATGTTCATAGCAGCCTTATTCATAATAGCCAGAACGTGGAAACAACCTACGTGTCCCTCAGTTGAAGAATGGATAAAGAAACTGTGGTACATTTACACCATTGAATACTACTCAGCTATTGAATAGAAGGAAATCCCAAAATTTATTTCAATTTTAAAAATCTCATGATTTCTTTAGACATCATTTAGCATGTCTCTATAAACATAAGGGTGCAGTAGTGCCACACAAACTGTGACAGTGATGAAAAGCTCTTTAAATGGACCCAAGGCCCTCTCAACAAGAGACGATTCTTGCCTGGTACTGCACACTTGGACAACTACCCAGATTTAGTGCAGTCATTGGTCTTGGAGGAGAGCTTACAACCACTAAATTTATTAAACAACCATAATCCTTAACTACATTCTAAATATCTATAACATAGTATAGTGATTTAGAAGAAAATGTTAGGACACTCCTGTTCATGCGTATCTAAAACATTGAATAGTCAGATTAATTAACATGGAGCATCCGTGTGTTTGGAAGTGGATAACCAACCGGAGTGTTTACATATCCATGGTTCTCATAACTTCATGAACATGCAGCAAGTAATGAGAACATCTCAGTGGCAACAAAGGTCTGTCTAATTGAATTTAATGCCCATACAACAGGAGAAAAAATTATGCCTGGTACTGGAAACTGAGCCAGATTACCATATCTTGTAGGAAATAAATTCCCTCTACTTTGCTATACCAGCATAATTACTTAATACTTTTAAAATCTTATCTTTATACTCATAATAATATAACTACTATCCTTAATAAGGAAGTATTTCTTTTCAACAAATGGAGACTATCTCAGAAAACCACAACTGGACACAATACAATGCAGTTATCAACTGATCATGGGGAGCCCAACCACAATGGACACATCTAAGTCCACTTTTTTTTATTACAACCACTTTACTTACTAAACTATTTCCCCAATCTCCATTTTTTAAGTAGTTGTTTAATTTCTTATGCATTTTAAATGTGAATGTGCTAATATTATAAGAAGACTAAACAGTTTCCAACTCACACCCAGTGCGTTCAAAATATTAGAGAACTGTAAAAGAAGTACTCATTAACACCATTGAGACCATCAATGAATCCTACAATGTTGTTTTCATTTACTTATTTTTATTTCAACACATTTGCAATGACTTACATACTTCCCTCCATTCTACCAGAAATCAGGATTTCTGATAGCTGTTTAACTGTATGAAGAGCATATTTCTTCCGGTGCTTTCTTCTAACATTTTTATAGTATCTTTACTTGATGTAATTTAAGTATGAAAGACATATATTTTTTTCTAGAATTTAGTGTTTCATTTATGTATTTGTGCTTTATTTTCGAGCAGTCATGTTGTAAATTTTTTGGCTACTCTCATTTCAAAAGTTTCCTCTGCTCAACACTGTTTTCACTCAATATTCCAGTAAACTTGAGAAATAATTTTCCCACTGTTTCTTCTTATTTTTTTTGCTTTGCTTCTTTGCATTCCATTCAGTTCTGGAAATGTCTGTTGTGATGATGCACAGCCACTCCTTCATTCTGTCAAGGTTCAGTCTCTTAATAAGCCCACAAAAGACCTTCTAGTTTTTTAGAGTATTTTGGGTCCTTTAATTCACTGTTTATTATCTTTTATGCTCTTCAGCTTTTCCCTTGTATGTTTTCAATTGTATTCACTTGATCTGCTAACATAGCCGTGATACCTCTGGTTAAGGTGCTTATAAAGCTCATCTTCATATTTTAGTTATCCATTAGCATGCCTTTTAATCTTTTATTGAAAACTAGGCATCATGTTTCTGGTAAAAGAACAGAGAGAAAGGCCTTTAGTGATAGCTATCATGTTCTTTTAACTAGACTTTTGCCTATGATTAATTTTAATGTAGCTTGCTGTTCATGCCAAAAGAAAAATCAAACTCCTTTGTGGGCTTTTCCTGTCACACTTATTGTCTTATGTGTCCCTAAGAACTCCTTAAGTACACTGTGTCACATAGCTCATGCAGCTGTATTTCATTGTTATTACACTGGAGAATTTTAGCATGGTAGCAATGCAAAGAAAAACACAAATGTTTTGATATCTTTTGAATAAATCTCAATCTTTTAGTGGATATACGTCCCTGGGCTGTGGAAATCATAAATGTTTTTAGCTTTATATTATCTCTAGCTAGATAGAAAGAAAGACCAGAACAGAATTTGCAAATATGCCTCTGTTGATAATCCCTCTCTCCGTGGAGAGTAAGTCAGTGTGCATTTCAGTGGTTAATTAGTTTTCTTCATTTATGAGAACTAAGAGACTTTTTGTTTTGTTTGTTTTTTTTTTATGTTTCTTTAATTTTCCTGGATAAAAAATTTAACTTTATTAGTTTAAAACTTAGAAGTAAACATGCCTTTTCTGTTTCTTTACCCTCAAAATACCTTATTTTTAGTTTAGTTTAAATAAGTTTCTGTTTGTCTTTAGCTCCAGTTGTGGGTACCAACACTTTATACCTTCTGCTTCTAGGAGATAGTACTAAGCTGTGAGTCTCTTCTGTGTGTACCCATTTTCAGTGCTTGGTGTGAAACTTCCATTGAGATTTCAATTTTTAACATGTGTAAAGGAAATTAATGTCTTTTCCATGTTATCTTAATATTTTATCTGTAATGTGACAAGGATGACTCCCAAAGCCTTCTTATATCCTAGATGAAAACAGAAGTTTCAGAAGTTATATTTTAAAGAGGCAGCAAGAAATTCAGACACTTCTAACCTATAATGTATTCTAAATAAAGGTGTACACATCTGTCAGGATGGTGTAGCTATGCTCACTCCTTTCTTTATTATTTAGTTAATTTATTCAGATTACAACTCAATTGTTATCCCATCACTTGTATCCTCCCATTCCTCCCTCCCTCCCTCCCTCTTTCACCCTATTCCCTTCCCCTAGGTCTAAGACCTTGGGGGAACCTCCTCCTCCACTATATGGTCATAGGGTATCACTTCCATAATCAAATCATGACATTATTTTTAGGCCTTTACAACACCAAATGTTTGCTTCTTAATAATGTTTCAGATTTGTCTAAGGTTAGTAATTTATGTAATCATAATTCCCTTCACTCATAAATCCAGGTAAAAAACAGTCCTATTTTGGTGGATATTACAGTTGAGGCTAGTAAAACCAGCACTTGAAAGGCTGAGGCAGAAGTATTACACAGAGTTCAATTTCAAACTCAGCTACAGAGGGACTTTGTTTTAAATATATAAATACATACATAGACGCATACAAGCATGCATGCATGCATACATACATACATACATGATGTGGTCTGCCTTGACACAAGAGTGAACTAGAGATGATGATATTCACATTTTTCCTCAAATATTCCACATGGGAATGGAACATATTTTAATATATCATTTGTTATAAAATGTTACACAAGTGAAGTTGCTTTTATTTCTTAGAGACATAACCCTAGTAAGCATCTGTATCCTACTTTCTTCATTATCAAATAAACAACAGCAAGAATTGGTTTCTGAATATTTTAAACAAAGGTAAGCTCTAGAATGGTTGATTTTAAAATTATTCATACTCTATGATTGACAGGAAACATCACTCTGATAGCTATGTAATATTCATACAATTTGTAATATATATATATATATATATATATATATATATAATTTCAAAAAAATTGCCCATTCTTTCAACTTACATTTAACTAGATAAAGAAACCTCATATCTTACCAAACTTTTAGTTCCATTGTCTTTCATGATTTTGTTGTTTCATTTGCACATTTATCTTTGGATTGTCAATAAGAAATTTGTTATACCAGTGCCATTTAACATGAGATAGTGGTTGGCTCAGTTAGGCTCAGCAGCTAAGAGCTATAGTTGCTCTCCAAGGCATTTGTTTCCGATTGGGGCAGGTCACAACCACTTATTGCATTAGCTAGAAAGGTCCACTACACTTTCCTGAATTCTGCAAGTACCTTCTTATATAGTGCATACACAAATGCATAGAAACACACACATACCACAGTCACACATACAAACACAAAACTTGTGTGTGTACACACATATATACTAATAAAATAAAAATTTTAAAATGTCATAGGGCTATGTGTGCAGATCAGGGTAGTGTTTCACACACTCTTAATCCAAATTCAATTACAGTGCTGCAATAAAATAATAAATAAATAAATAAAATTAAAATTTACAAAAATAAATGACACTTTAAGCCAATAATTGATCACCAAGATATGTTCATACATAAATGTCAAACACTGGGCAAATCAGATGAGTAGAATTCTTGCTCCAGTGCTGTCATGCTCCTTACACAAGTGGTATTAAGAAAACTACTCTCAGCCTTAATCAGCACTGTAGGAAACACTTTATTGCCTTTTCCATGCTCTCTTTACAAAGTAGCACTTGCTTAATTAACTCCACCCTTACATAACCAAAAATTAGTTTACAAAACAATATTAAAAGATAGTCTAAAGGGAACATTTGTTGAAATAAGTTGGTTAGCCATTATTGCAAGAACAGCTTTGTGCCTACTAATGATAGAATTTATAAGCAATGTCTACTACTTTTAATGTTACACTATATTTTCCTAAATGTTTCTCAGCACAGTAGCTAGATACAAACAATGAAAAGTTCTCCTACTTTATATTTCCTTTGTAATTTACAAATGTAATAAAAGACTAGTTCATTAGTGCAGAGGATGAATATGGGCAACCCTAGCAGCTATATACATGCACACACAAACAAAACACACAAATTATTGGGCAATAAATATAAAATATGGGAATTGGTATAAAGCACAATGTTCTCTTTTTAATAGAAAATGTGTGTAGTAATTTTTATGCTATAATTCACCAAGGGACGCCTGACCAAATTCATACCGAAAAAATAGGAAATGAACAAATAATGATCACTCCAGTTGATGTGCGTATTTTAGTACAATCGCATCAAGAAAATGTATTAAGTGAAGCAATATCGCTCATGAATGCAAGTAAAATCTCACTTATTCTTGATTAATAATGCTATTAATAATGCTATAATAACATAGCAACAGATCAAACAAATATATTAAATACATTTTTCTGATAAAATATTGTTCACTCACCACTAATTATCAATATGAACTGCTAGGCCAGCATATTTTTTACCAAAAAGAAGGAATTACCAATGACTTTCATAGCCTAAACTGTTGTACTAAAATGAAAATGCTTGCGAATTCCCAAGTTCAAAATGAGGAAATGAGGTGGGCTTTGTTAATTACAGGAGTAGACATGAGTCTAATAGGTTACTATCATAGTCCACCAAATTGAACACAGATGTTAGATTAACTGAGGACTGAGTTTCTGATTCATATTTTTTTCTATGTCTTCAAATAGTAAAAAGACAATGAGTGCTCACACATAATGAGTGAATATGTAATACAATTAACTTAATACTTCCTTTAATAAACACAGTGTATCCAAGAGTTAATATTACTCCCCATGTAATATGTACTAAAACAAAACTAAGCTAACAATAATTATATGGGAGACTGCTATTTATTCTTTTCAATAAAAGTAAGTAACTCAGACTTTTAATTATGTTTCTACCTTATTACACCTCACTCCCCAAATAGGAAAGGAAAGAAAGAGGAAGGAAGGGACAAAGGAAAGAAAAAAAGAAAAAGAAAACACAAGTAGACACCAGGTAAGAATAGCCATAGTTGCTAAAGACTGCTTCAGCATATTTTATTGAATATAACTGCTTACTTAAGATCATGAGCAAAATATACCCCAATATAATTGCTCTCCTTTCTAAATATCTTTCCATTCTTATCCACCCCCCCCCCTTCACTTCTTCCTTCATTTTGTTCCTTCTGTGTTAAGAAGGCATTGAGTACAATGGGTCTGCAGACTGACATCCGCTCAAGCAAAACTTAATATTCCAAATAGCATATGTAGGAGACTTGTTTCGTTTGTGAGGGTTCTTTTCTTTTTATTGTTCTTTGTTGGTTCTTCAACCAAGAGCACTGCGAGTGCTTTGTGCTTGCCTTCTCCTTCCCGCCTCCATCCATTCCTAAGTCACTCTCCTTCTCACTTACACTCATGATTTCTTCTTAATTATCTATGTTCCCACACATGTATGCATGACCTATTATGATAATTTAACTGTTTTACATACATGTCTCCTGGGCTGAACACATCAGACTGTTCAACCTCTGTGAGAATTTTTCCTGGGGCTAACTAACTTTCTTACGAGTCATTGACCAGGTGTAACCCTTCATCTAGGGTTGAGCCCGTAGCTCCCAGTCCTCATCAAGCGAGCTTCACTTTTGAAAAAAAAATGGAGGCTATTTCAGAGATCCACAGCTACTCAAAAAGGAGAAAATAAGTGGCTGTGCTCACTGTGAATTAATACATCTGCAATGCAACCCCTATTCCCAATACTCAAGAGGAACTATGAAAGAGTAGGAAAAAAAAATACTTAGGTTCCAGTGGATCAAGATACCTGCTCCTATATATTATCTCCTCGACAAGATAAGGACATGGCACCCGTGAAATGTCAACAGTATGGTTAATGGAACAGAATAAGATAGCAACAACACCAGTAGCATACCACTGTGGACTGTGGGAATCCTACAAGGTCCCGTCTTTTAATGAATAGCTACAGGTGGACAATAGCAACTGAGGTATTTCTGAGTGAGAAAATAACAATCCAGTATTTCCTTTCCAGTGCTACACAGACCTAGATAATTTATCCCTACACACATGGTTACAGGAAAGCTTCTTGTTATGTGATATGGCAGTGCTGTGCACAAGAGGATGAAAAAATAACAATAAAAAATAGAAACAAAAAATGAATGTCCCTATCTATCTGTGGGTGAGACAAAGAAGAATTAAAAGAGCAATAAAAAATCTGTATGGCATTTCAGTAGCAGCAGCTGCAGGAGCATAAGCAGCACTAAATTATATATGCACTTGCTCTGAGAATAATTATGCTGTTCATCAATAATAAGTAATTATCTAAAAAAAAATCATCATGCGACACAGAAGCACATTTGTAAAAGTAAGGGCACATATGTTCCAATGAAGATATTTAAATAACTACTCCACATTCTTTGAATCTTACCAAATCACATAGAGTTTTCAAAGCCCATGATGTGCAAAAAGATGGCAGCTTATTTTTATCCAAAGTTATTAAAAGGAAATCTATTTTATAATTTCAAGGAACTAAAAATAGGTTATTTCTCTACTCAAAACTGATCAAAAGTTGAATAGAAAAAATGGGCTTCAAGTCGTATAAAACAAACATTCTGTCTGAAGTCAACAGATGCATTCTCCAACTATTCAACTTGTCAACCATGAGCTGACAGTTAAAAGACCAGAATAGATGGAGCCAATCACAAACACCATCCCTTATCCTTCCAAGCCTGTGATTGAACTCCATATACTCTTCAGTAGTATATACTTTGCATTCAATAAGTAATTCTCCTTAGGTCACATGACAGACTTTCTATCATTATTTTTCATGTACTCTGCCAGGTTATTTTCTACTCCAATACTTTTCAAAGGGTTTGGTTGTTGATAGAAATAAATATTCTGGCATAGATGTTGAGTCTTAAAAACCAGTCAGTCCTTTAAGAATAACAGCTGAATTATAGATAACCTCTCCTTTCATTCCAGGTAATGTTGAAAATACTGTCATATTCAGAGATGATGGATAGTGAGGAATAATCAGCAATCCTGCATCTTCTCATTTAAATATCAATAAAATATTCTTTATAGGCACCCAGTTATTTGACCAAACTATGTATTTAAAGGAGTATTACATATTTTCACTTCCTTGTATGCATATATTTTTTTCCACTGAGTTACTATGCCAAACCCAGCATTTTTTTTCACAGAGATATTAACCCATTTAGGTTAGAGCCTGTGGTAGAACATCTCACTGAATCAACACATGAGAAATATTACAACGTAAACTAATTATCAGTTCAGAGTCTTTTAAGTACGTAAGAATTTGCTAGAAGGAAAAACTGTGTCACTTAAGAAAGAACTCTGTTTCGCTTTATAAACCCTAGCCTGCAAAGTTCCTGTGAACTTCATGTAAAGAGCAAACATTCATTTATGTAAATTTGAGAAGGACCATATAACAACACATGGCAATTACTGTACTGGAGGTGAAACATTTCTTGGTGAAAATGCTCATCCATCTATCCTTTCTTACATTAACACACACACAAACACACACATATGTGTATATAAGGACATAGATATATGTTCATACTTGCACAAATACAATATGCCATTCATAATAAGACATATGGCATGTCACTAATTTTCCTTGACTGCCCTTTTTGTTATTTATTTTAAATGGAGCTTAAAGAGTACATTTTCTTTTTCTTGCTCAATTGTCAGTATCAGTTCTTTGATAGGGATGGTCAAATTCAAATAGAGATAAAATAATGGATTTTTCAAAATATTTGTTAAAAAGAGTTTAACTGCTTGTTATAATGAATTGTAATAAAAGCATAACAAACATTAACTAAGCTTACACAGAACAGGTTACAGAAATTTCTATTATATTTTTAAATGAAATTTAAATTAGAGCCCATTTAATATATTAACTATGTATTCACTTTACATCAAAATTATAGCCCCTCCCTCCTCTCTTCCCTGTCCCATCCTCCCTCCCTTTTCCCCAAAGCCCTTCCTCCCTAACCCTCAGAGAAGGGGAGCACCCCTATCTAGCCATCCCAGCAGATCAAGTCACATCAGGACTCTTCACATCCTCTACCACAGTGGCATGGCAAGGCAGGCCCAACAAGGGGAAAGGATTTAATCTCATGAAACAAAGTCCTTGTCTGAGACAGCCCCTAGTCCCCTTACCAGCATCCCGTTGTGAAGACTAAGCGGCCCACTGCATACATCTGTGTAGGAGACCTAGTTCAAGTCCATACGTGGTCCTTCATTGGTGTTTCAGTCCCTGCAAGCCCCAATGGGCTGACGTTAGTTGGCTTTGTTGGTCTTCTTGTGGAGCTCCTATTCCTCCTATTCCCTTCTCTCCTTCCTTGCACTCTCCCACAAGGCTCTCTGCACTCTGCCCAATATTTGGCTGTGAGTCTCACCATCTGTCTGAATCCATTGCGACAAGGGACCTTTAAGAAATCAGCTATGCTAGGCTCCCCTCCTGTCTGCAAGCATACCAAGAGTTTGTTTAATAGTGAGAGGGATGGCGTGGCTTGGCATTAGTTGGATACTTCCTCAATCTCTGTTCTTTCTTTATCCCTGCACATCAGGTAGGTAGGAAAAATTTTGGGTCAAAGATTTTGTGGGGTGCTACCTTTCCTCCACTAGAAGTCTTGTCTGGTTAGAGAGTGGCCTTTTCATTCTCCTTGTGTGCCGCTAGTAAGGGTCTCTGCTAGAGTCAACGCCATACCCTCCAAGGAGCCTATCCTGTCACATATCTCCAGCCTGTCTCAGAGATGTGCCAGGCCATAATTTCTCTTCTCTCTGTAAGACCTCTGTCATCCTGCCTCCGTCCCACTGCTCTTTCCACAACAGATCCCCACCTTCCCCTCAGCACTTCCTTTCTTGTCCTTTTCCTATGTCTATCCTATTTCTCCTACTCAGTGAGATTCATGCCTCCCATGGGGCATTTCTGGGTCTGGGGCGTCTCATTCAGGATGATTTTTTTCTAGTTATATCCATTTGCCTGAAAATTTCATGACTTCCTTGTTTTTAATAGCTGAATAGTATCTCATTGATAAATGTACCACAATTTCTTTATCCATTTTATTGCTTGAGGGACATTTGGGTTGTTTTACAGCTGTGGCTCTTACAAATAAGGCTGTTATGAACATAGTTGAGCAAATTTTCTTGTATTATAGGGCATCTTTTGGGTATATACTCAGGAGTCTTACCGCTGGATCTTGAGGTAGAGCTATTCCGTCTTCTAAGAAACCTCCAGATTGCTTTCCACTTGGGATTGTGACCTTTGCACTCCTACCAGCAACGGAGAAGTGTTCCCCTTTCTCCACATCTTCATCAACATGTGATATCCCTTATTATTTTGATAATTGTTGCTCTAAGCTGTTGGTGTTCTGTTCAAGAGGTTGCCACCTGTGCCAGTGAGTTCAAGACTCTTCCCTACTTTACCTTCTAATAGATTTAGTGTACCTGGTTTTCAGTTAAGGTCTTTGATCCACTTAGACTTGAGTTTTGTTCAGGGTGATACATATGAATCTATTTGCATTTTTTACATGTAGACATCCCATTACACCAGTCCACTTGATGAAGATGCTATTATTTTTCTATTGTATGGTTTTGGATCTTTGTCAAATCAATGGTCCAACAGGTGTGTGGATTTATTCTGGGTCTTCAATTCTATACAATCAATCCACCACTCTGTTTGAGATCTAGGATGGAGATAATTCCAGAAGATCTTTTACTGTACAAGTTTGTCTTAGCTATCCTGGGTTATTTGTTTTTCCATGTGAAGTTAAGAATTGTTCTTTCAAGGTATGTAATGAATTGTGTTAGAATTTCTATGGGGATTCCATTGAATCTGTAGATTGCTTTTGATAATATGGACATTTTTACTATGTGAACCTTACCAATCCATGAGTATTGGTGAGCTTTCCATTTTCTGATATCTTCTCCAATTTTTTTCTTCAGAGACTTGAAGTTCTTGTCGTGTAAGTCTTTCACTTGGTTTTATTTATACCAAGATACTTTATATTATTCATGGCTATTGTGAAGGGAGCTGTTTCTCTAATGTCTTTCTTAGTCTATATTTTCTATCTCTCATACATAGGAGGATTACTGATTTTTTAGTCAGTTTTTTTTATCCATCCACTTGGATGATGATGTGATTTTTTTCTTTCATTTTCTTTACGTGGTGGATTACATTGATGGGTTTTCATATGTTGAACCATCCCAGCATCCCTGTGATGAAGCCTACTTGATCATGGATTATATTTCTGATGTGTTCCCGAATTCAGCTTTGGAGTATTTCATTGAGTATTTTTGGATCAATGTTCATAAGAAAAATTGGTATGAAATTCTCTTTCTTTGTTGGGTCTTTCTTTTGTTTATGTATTAGTGTAATTGTGATCGCAAAGAATGAGTTTGGCAATATACTCCCAATTTCTATGTTGTGGAATAGTTTGAGGAGTATTGGTATTAGCTCTTCTTTGACTGTCTGACAGAATTCTGTACTGAAACCATCTAGCCCAGGGTTTATTTTGGTTGTGAGAATTTTAATGACTACTTCTATTTCTTTACGGTTTATAGGTATATTTAAGTTGCATGACTGATCTTGATTTGTTGTTGGTTAGTAGTATCTATCAAGATAATCATCCTTTTCAATTATATGTTCCAATTTTGTAAGAAAAAAAAAGGCTTTTGAAGTACTACATAACGATTCTTTGGGTTTTGTTGGTATCTGTTGTTGTATCATCCTTTTCATTTTTGATTTTGTTAATTTGGATACCCTCCCTGTGCCTTTTAGTTAGATTGCCTAGTTTTTGTCTATCTTGTTGACTTTTTTCAAGAACCCTTTCTTGGCTTTTTGATTCTTTATATTGTCATTTTGTTTCTACTTTATAGATTTCAACACTGAGTTTAATTATTTTTGGCCATAGATTCTTCTTGGGTGTGTTTGATTCTTTTTGTTCTATAGATTTAAGGTGTACTTTTAAATTGCTTGCATGAGATCTCTCCAATTTCTTTAAGAAGTCACCTAGTCCTATGAACTTTCCTCTTACCACTGCTTTCATTGTGTCCCATAAGTTTGGGCGTTTTGTGCTTTCATTTTCATTAATTATAGACAGTTTTTTATTTTATTTTTTAAATTTCTTCCCTGACCCAGTGGTCAATGAGTAGAAAGTTGTCCAGTTTCTATGAGTTTTTTAGCATAGCTCACTTCTATTGTGTTTGGCTTGTGGATTGGTGGTCCTTGGGGGCTATAGGCCTCTTGTCTTTCCCAGGTTACTTCTAAGGGCTTCCAGAGATCTGGCCACTGGACCAGAAATGGAGTGCACCAGGGTGAGGCAGGTGTCTCCCCTGCTAGGTTTGCTGAGATGACAGAGAAGGCTGGAAATTGTGGTCGCCACTGGTGTACTCTGGCCTGTCTTGCCCAGGTGGCCACCAAGGGCCTTCAGGGATTGAGATGCAGGTGGTCCCTGGAGTCTGCTGGCCTTCAGGAATGCAAGTAGGGGTGAGGTCCAGTAGTTGGAAGGTACACGGTGCTAGGTATAGTTCACTGCTGCCTTGTTTGCTAGTAGCCTATTGAAGTAGGGGTTTGGTTTGTAGAGATCTCACCTGTCTTCCCCAGGGGGCTGCCAAGGTCCTACAGTGACGAGGCATTGGAACTAGAATAGTGTGTGCAGGGGACAGGGATGTTTTCTCTGCTGCTAGGTTTGCTGGAGGACACGGCAGACAGGGAATTGCTGTTCTCAGGGTCTCATGTAGTAATCCCTTTGACAAGCTGATATCCTGGAATGCAGGGAGGGGTTAGGTCCAAGAGAATACAGGGAGCTGAGCCTGGCTCACTCTTGCCTGTTTGCTCAGTGGAGTGGTGCAAGCAGAGAGCTTGCTCAAAATAATCTCTCTTGTCTTCCCCAGGTGGCAGCAGAGGGCCTCCAGTGTAAAGATGGGACACATGGCCCAGAATGCAGTATCCAGTTTTGTTTTCTTTTCTTCTTAATGTAGGTTATATTACACTGAAATATAGGTTCAAGTTTTCTTTTTTTAAGATTTATTTATTTATTTTTTATACAGTATTTGGCCTGCATGTGAGCCAGAAGAGGGCAGCAGATCTCATTATAGATCGTTGTGAGCCACCATGTGGTTGCTGGGAATTGAACTCAGGACTTCTGGAAGAGCAGGCAGTACTCTTAACCTCTGAGGCATCTCACCAGCCCCTCAAGTTATTTTATTCAGTTGTCTGCCCATTAAATAACACCAAGTCCTTGTGAATATAAACTTTATATTCAACTTGGTGAAGTAATTCATAAATGAATAAGCAATTAAACACACACACACACACACACACACACACACACACACACACATACACATCTGCAAAACATTATTCAAAAGAGAAAATTAAGAGGATTGAAATTCTACAGGCTTCCAAAATCAATATATTTTGAGACTCTGTAAATTATATTAAAAATTATATTTTGGGGGAAGGATAATACAATGCTAATGAGAAGTTTACTTTGGTATGAAAAATAATATATATCCACACAAGGAAAAAAGTTTCAAAATACCATCATAGCTGCTTTGTGTAAAATAACTCCTTCTTAAAGAAACCTGTACAATAATAAAGTGTTATTTGGAAAGTAATTGCAGTTACACATATAAGATACTCATACTGGAAAACGAGTATCTGTGACTAAGTGATGAGAAGTGATATGGTTGAAGAATTGTTAAGACTACAGCTGCAGCTCAGAGAGAGTCAACCTGGAATTCCCAAGGCCCTTAGTGCATTGTCAAATTTGGGAGATGTATAAAATGAATTATTTTTAATAGTAGAAACCCTTTCCTTATCCCTCCCAAGGAAAAACAGAAACAAAAATGTATATTTGTGTGATACTTGCAGCACTGCTGAGCTTTTACTCACTAATTTCTTATGATGGAAGAGTGAAAGCATAGGACGAAAACATCACAACAACAGTGAAATGTAATTATACTTAAGAAAAAATAAAGCATAATATGGAAGAGAAATAACTTAGATGCAAATATTGATGGGAATTCAATGTTTGTCCCAATGAATATTCATATGGAATCAAGGGCTGAATTCAAAGAGTCCTATTGTTTTGTACTAATATTATGTTATCCTTTGAAATTCTAAAAGACATTTAGAATCAAAGAATGTTTTACCTAATGGGAAATATAGCTTATGTTTTCATATAAAAATGTTCAGTTATTAATGAACCTCTTCTACATTACCCATTAGAAGCAAACAAGGCATGAATTCTGTGTACTATGCTACCACTAAGAAAGTCATACACTGTCTATTATGGAGCCAAGAAATGCAGGAAGACATCTATGAAAAAGGTTATTTGATACTTTTTAACTAAGCATAAAACATGTGCTGAAGGTATTTCAAAAATAATATGAATAAATTTGCATTACCCCAGTAATATATACAGTTTATACATAAGAAAATCCACCAATACACAATTGTGAAAGGTTCCAGAAGAGAATAAGAAATGTGATGAAAGACTACTGCAATGCAAATATTTGGCATAATATCACTAACAAAAAAGAAAAAGGTAACCTTGACAAATTGTATTTTCCATAACATATTAAGAATTAGGATCAAAAGAAGTATATATAAATAATTTATACTCTACTTAAATACGTTTCCATGGCATGGCAATACTTTCATAATATTTAATGTGCATTCACACACATTAAACCAACATAATGTTAACAAGTTTTGAATTCATACTAATATATAGTCAACAAACAACTAATGAAAGAAAGATGTCAATAGTTTGGGGTCTCACTGATTAAAGAGAAAACTTGAGATAATTACATAGAAGTTATATACCATTAAAAATAGTCTTGGGAAACTGAATCATGGGTAAGTGTCAGGGAAGGTAAAGGTACATTTTTAGAGAAAATGAATCACAGACGCATAAAATACCTGTGGGATACACATGTTAAAACGTATTGCATATGATAGTTTCCTTGCTCAGATTAGTGATAAGTGAATATTGCTCATCTCATAGTGGTGGGCTTCCAAAGGTTCTTAGATTTATCAAAGAGACTTCTAGGAAATTATAAGCATTATAAATTAATAAGGAAATAGACTTCAAAAAAAAGAATTATCTCCTCCATGATTATGGAAGCTGGTATTACCACAATATTTACTTGACTGTCAGAAGAACAAAGGAAAATGATGTTATAGTCCCAATATGAATAATGTTTGAATAATATTTCAGCTACCTTTGATCTTCTCAATAAGAACAACCAACTGTTCTGTCCATTGGCTAGATCTGGGTAGGGGTTTAAGGTTTACCACCTGTATTGTCCTTGGCTGGTGCCTTAGTTTGAGCGGGACCCTTGTGCCCAAATCTGCCTATCATAATGTTCTACTTGTAGGCTTCTAAGACCCTCTGGATCCTTCTACTTTGCCATTCTCCCATGCTTCTCTTATCTAAAGTCCCACTAGAATGTCCTCCCCTCTGTCTCAGTTTCCTGGTAAGTGAAGGCTTTCGTGGGACATGCCCCTTGGGCTAATATGCAGATATAAGTGAGTATATACCATTTGAGTTTTTCTGCTTCTGGGTTAACTCACTCATTATGATCATTTCTAGCTCAATCCATAGAGTGGGATATTACTTTCTCACATACTCTGGTGCCTCACTTTTGACCATGTCCCCTGGAGGGGGAGACCTGGTGGCACTCAGAGGAAGGACAGCAGGTTACCAAGAAGAGACTTGATACCCTATGAGCATATTCAGGGGGAGGTAATCCCCCTCAGGAACAGTCATAGGGGAGGGGAATAAGGAGAAAATGGGAGGGAGGAATGGGAGGATACAAGGGATGGGATAACCATTGAACTGTAATAAGAATAAAATAATAAAGGAGAAAAAAAAAGGAAAAAAATTGAACAACCAACTGGCACCAATAACATACAAAAAGAATGGGAAGAATATAATTTCACAGGATATAAATGAGACAAAGTACCAACCAATTCAGGCAGTGTACATGGTTATTAGCAGTTTAAAGTCCTTGTCATAGTTTAGATTCTTGAAACAAGATACTGTAAATGTTACTCCTGCTTTGGTCATAGCTCATAAAGCCAAAACTCAAACCTGGTGAGAATCCTTAGTCAAACCACAACTAAGTGGCACTTTACAAACACTACTCTACTGCACTGATCAAAACTGTCAATGCAACACAGAAGTTTGAAGAACTGTCAAACACCTGAGGAAAGGTAAAGAGAAATAAATATGATGTAAAATGAAATGTGATGAGAAAATCAATGAGATGAAAACTGACATAGGAGAAAAACAAATATGTTCTGAATGAAGATAGAGATTACTGAATATTCACATATCAGTAATGATAAAGGCTCCAAAAGGGGACATGTGAAAAAGAGGAGAATTGGGCTTTGGCAATAATTCATTATTAGTGTGCTTGCCTAATTCTTGAAGATACACTGGCCACTGGCTTTGTTTCCATGTACAATATAACAATATAAGTGTATATGAGATTAAAGAAATTCTTACACATTGATATTTTTAAAAATTAATTGAACTAACGTGTGCATTAAAACATGTAAAATATAAATAATGAAAAAGAGGCTATGAATTGGAAATAAAGCAAAGGGCACTATGTGGGATGGTTTAGAATGAAGAAAGGGAAGTGAGAAATGGTAGAGTTATATTACAACCTCAAAAAAAAAAAAGCTTCGAAAAGTAATATACATTCTCCTAAGTCACTAAATTTCAAAGGAATTCTAGTTATTTTTTGGGCATCTAAATAAACTCATCTGCCCTAGAGCAGTCTCATGTCACTATTTGATAAAGACTAGAAATGAAATATATTAACATTTTTGAAAAAAGAAAATCTAAAACAAAGCATTTTATAGCACTTATTTAATAAACAAGAAATAATTAGCACTTATTGTGTCTACCAAAAGAAAAATGGGTTTTAAATGTAAGTAAAATTTAAAAATGCCAACCTCAAAAATTATTCACAAAAATAATTTATTTTTTGTGACATCTAAAATATAATTAAGCAATGGCAAATTCATGATAAGTGGAAAAATCTGAGCTCCAACCTTATTTCAAATCATCTATAACCTGTAGAATTTAAGAATTATGTCTAAGTATTTGACTTTTGTGATACTGACATATTTTATACATACTTTTATTATAATTTATTTACATTACGTCTTGATTGTTTTAATAGGGCAAAGATAGTTAAAAAAGAGAAGAATGTACAAATTTATTATAAATGTGCTTACCTTTTCATCATTGCAAATAAATTCAAGGAAGACATAATGCTTGTGGGAAATTATATACTTTTATAACAAAAGAACTGGACACTGGACATTGGATCAGACCTGACCAGATTCATATTCTCAGCACGGTGGAGACTGACATCCTGTATCCTTCATGTTCCAGCACCAAGTGCTCCAATTGCTGTTCTTCACCAGAACAAGATATCTCCAAGAACACTTTCAAATAACGCTTTCAATCCCAATTGGTCCATTACTTCAGACTGTCCCACACAGGACTCTAATTCAGCCTGGAATTTCTCAACATTTAGAGACTGGACCACGACTACTATTCCTAGCTTATTTAACCATTCCCCAATTTTATTTGGGCCACTACAAAGGTATTATTTGTCCCAAATCAGCTGGAAGAAAACTTAAGACAATGATACCTGATTTCTTTGCTAGGGGACAGATCAGGTAGGATTTTGGTTATTTTCTTGGGCTATAGTGGGTTATTATCAATGGGGGCTGGTTGCAAGTTATTATTGGTCTTAGAGCAAAAACAAGGTTAGACTCAGACATGTCTCTCTTTTCCTTTATCTTCCATTCTTAGGTTTGGAGGTAGGGGTTGAAAAGAAAGAAGGGGGAATATAGAAGTATATAAGGAAGATAGAACAAAAAGTAGATTATTGAATCTACTCCTCAACTTCATGCTGCAATAGGCACTTGCAATGTTATTTTTAATTCACTGGTATAGAATTTTGCATATAGATGCAAATTTTACACACACACACACACACACACACACACACACACACACACACATATATATATATATATATATATATATATATATATATATATATATACAGTGACATAAAATTCAAATGTAAGATTATTCTTCATACACACAATAATATATGTATTGTTCCCGTATAACTTAATTATAATACAAGGTTTACTTCAAAAACTTTGAAAGTGCTATTGCAGGCTGCTTAAGATAAAATAAGTTATACAAGTTATATTGTTAGTTAATCAAATCATGGTCATATCCATTACTAGTCCACTTTTACCACAAGAATATTCATCTTAGGTGCAACAGATAGATAAGATTCTATAGGAATATAAGGTAAAGTAATTAGATAAAGACTTCAAAAACTTCAGAGACATACAGAATATGACATTTAATAATGTTTTTATTATTTTAAAGATTCACTGACAATGAGACAGGTTAACTCCTGGCAACACCCAGCCTACCTCAAAGAGGATAATGGGCATTAAAGGACATTCTTATGGAGGTGGCTTAAAATGTGACAAACAAGCCACTGGGAAAAATGTCCTCATTTCTATGACAGACAAAATTCTGCCTAAAAAAAATGAATGTTTGGATGCAGGCAGAGTTGATGGCCAAACTCTGTCAAAACCGAGTAAGCACCTCAATAGTTCCTGCCTCTCAAATATGTCTGTCAGTTATATTGGGCCAGAAGTCTGAAGAAGATGTTGCAATGTTATAGAGAGTGTTGGGTGACTGTTCAGGCAGCAAACTATCTCTGTCATCTTCTCATTTGGAAAGCTACTAACATACACTCACAGCATATTCAAGTTTATTCTTTTTCAAGTCTCTGATGGGGTTAAAGATCAAGTGGCTTAGTTTTAAAATTAAGCTTACTTGCTTAGAAGGTAAGATGTTTTTATGCCTAGATAGCTGTTTTAAGTTGAAAACAACAAGATGTGAATAAGATTGACTTTTCTTCAGAATTTTAGACACGTCAGGATAGGAAAGATGTTCTTTTTAAGGGTCAAATAGAAACAGCCAAAACACTAAGAGTATACAATTTATGTAATTCCTGATTGTGTCATGGTTGTTCTTGCTATAGGTAGTTTATCGTATATATGTGTAATAATATAAAATTATATGTAAAAAGAAAATCTGTTTAATTAAAAAGGAAACAAATTCAAATATATTCTTAATTGTGTATAAATGAAATGCCTATGACACTGTATCTTACAGCACACTCAGGATCCTGCTATAGTAATCTAATATTAAACAAACCAAGTATTTTTATGAATAAGCTTCTACTCTTATTTCAAAGTACCTGTGTATATTAAAACACAAAGCAAAAAAGGAGGTTATCTTTTGCCTTCACTTGGAGGCTCTTGACATGTAGCCATCTGGCTAGTAATTCTTGTAGTCTGCCACTTTCTTTGACTCTTCGGAAAGTGATCTTTGATCTCTGTTACTCTTCAGAGGAATGTCCTCATGAGTCTATCCATCAAATGACAAACTCCTGGTCTTACTAATATTTTTTGACAGACAAGTATTTTCCGACCTGCTAGCTTATCTAGAATCTTAATTCTAGCATTCTTTCACAGTATACATTCTTGTCTCTGGAACACTTTTTTCAAGTGAGAATTTTTGTTTCTCACAAACATCAGAATCTCAAACAACTGTCAAGTACCAACAAACACACACTCTCACATTCCTCTGTTTTTATAATAATATATTTAGATATTAAACTCTGCTAATGTGAGAGGATACATTTTCCCCATGATTTGCAGCTACATTTCAAATACTGAATGTAAATGATACATTGTACAAATAGAAGTAACAAACAATATCCCACACTTCTGTGACAGTAAGAAAGGCTGACTTCAGAAACTCTTGAGGTAAGTATTAGAATGACTATAAGTTAGTAAATAATTTAGTAGGAAGAACACTAGAATGGAATTTGAACAAAATTATTAAGCTCTGTATGTTCGCTACTTATTGTTTATCTTTTTTTTTGTTTCTCAATATTAATAGCTTCTTGGCCCATGAACAGGATTTTTTTTATTGTGAAGTTACATATGAATGTAACCCTAGCACTGTGGTGAGAATGAAGGCAAGAAAATTTCTTCGACTTACTGTCTTGCAGTCTTGTTATAGGTTCACTGAGAGGCACTGTCTCCAAGGAACAATGAAGGTGATAGAAATACAACAAAGTCATCCTCTGGTTTTATCATGCACAGATAAGTACACATAGGAAAGAGAGATGCACAAGCAATATACCAGTACACCAAAAAGTAAGACACATAAGCACACATATTTATTCATACATCCAAAACTATATTGAAACATAAACTTGCACATATTTCTTAAATAATGATTTCAAGTTGATTGTAATTTTAATAAGGTGTCATATTAAGTTCACAGAAAATATTGTACTAACTCACATATGAGCAAATAAATATTCCTCAATCATTTGTTTTGGTGCTACATTAAATAGATTTTTATTTTCAGGCTTGACTTAAAAATAATACATTATAAGCACTTGAGGAAATGGAAATGTAAGAAATCTCTTTCCCTCATGTTACACTGGCCATAACATAACTAAAAGTCTGTCCATTTCTAAAAATGGAAAACAGATTTCCATTGATTGGCATACAAAAATTTTGTATTATTATGATAACCCTTTAAGTAGTACATTATATGAACTACAGAATTTCCCAGTTGACTATAATTAAAACTGATATGAGAAGGGCTAATGCTAGTTAATCTGAATATAATAACATAGGTTATAAAATATTAGAAGAGAAATAAAATGTTTTTAACAGAAAACAAAGTGTTAATATATTTTTATATAAATCCAATTGATGAATCACTTGTTTAACTAGCCTTTCGAACTCAAAGGAAGTACATATTACAATACAAATAGTCTATCAAGTAGTTTAAATTATTCCATTTTGAGTAAAGCTAAGAAATTGTAATTTTACCTAGACATGTTGGAGCACATTTTTAGTCCTAGCATTTGGGAGACATATGCAGGCAGATCTCTGTATGCTTTGTACTTTTCTAAACCTATTTTAATTATGATTATTTAATGCTTATACCTCCCTTCCAAACCATCTACCCTAGATAGGAGAGAAAAGAGCTTAATAGGAACAGAAGAAATAAACCTTTTACAGACTAACTTCTTTGGAGCGATTCCACTGGAATAGTCAGCAGAATTCCAATATCCCAGTTAAATAGCAAACCAGCAATTCAGCAAGGTGGCTGCAACAACAGCCCCTGGAACCCTGAGCCTGGAGCAGCAGCCAGAACCCATATCCTCAAAGCATTCACTGGAGCAGTTCTCTCTGGGGACATCTTGAAGTGGAGTGATGAACAGCCAAGGCTGTTTTCAGTGAAAAACACCACACGCAATTACACAATTCTGTTTCACATCCCACACTTGGGATCAAAACCTAAACATGTTTACATCCACTACAGATCACTATGAGTTGAAGGCTAGTATGGTCTACAACACTAGTTTCTGATCAGCCAGGGCTACACACAATAAAACCCTGTTTCAAAAAACAAAACAAAATCATCATCATCATCATCATCATCAACAACAACAAAACAATTTGTAATTTCAGATTTATTGACTATGTAATAGACAGTGATCTTGATTAACAACATTTACATTAATTCCCATATGCATTGCTTGAGCTACCTCAAATTATATTAGTCCAAATATTCCTAGCAGCTTTAACCATTATCTCTTTTTTTATTTGAGTCCCTACAAAGATATTTTTCATCCCGAATCAGCCAGAAGACACCTTACGAGAATGAAGCCCCATTTCTCTTAAGATTGGTTGTATAGGTTTTTGGGTGCTTTCTTGGGCTATCGAGGGTTATTATCAATGGGCGTTGGTTACAAGTTATTATTGGTCTCATTTAGAAAGAAAACCAAGTTAGACTCAATGCTGTCTCTCTCTTCCCTTATCTTACACTCTTAGGTTTGGAAATAGGTATTGAAAAGAAAGAAGGGGGCAATATATAAATATATAGGGATGGTAGGACAAACAGCAGATTATTGCATCTACTCCTCAACTTAAGGCCTTAATTGTTACTCACAATGTTATTTTAATTCATTGGCATAGAATTTTGTATATTGATACAAAATTAGTTTAATTTTGATACATTGGTATAAAATTCAAATTTAAGATTATTCTTCATACACATTTTATTTTTTCTACTGTAATAAGAGGTAATGTGCCCATACAACTCAATTATAATAGAAGGTTTACTTCCAATACTTTGAAATTACTATTGAAGCCTGCTTAGGATAATTAAGTAATACAAGTTAATTGTTAGTTGTTCAAATCATATCAACTACTACTCTGTCTTTATCACAAGAATATACATCTTAGGTGAAACAGATATGATTCTATATAAAGATAAGGTAAAATAGTTAGATAAAGTCTTCAAAAACCTCAGAGACTTATAGAGAATATGACATTAAACAATGTTTTTATTATTTTAAAAATTCACTGACAATGAGACAGGTTAACTCCTGGCAACATCCAGGCCTACCTCAAAGAGGATGATGAGCATCAAAGAACCTCCTTATGGAGGTGGCTTCAAATGTGGCAAACAAGCCACTGGGGGAAAATGTCCTTGTTTCTACCACAGACAGAATTCTGCCTAAGAATGGCTAATTTAGATGTGGCAGAGTAGATTTCCAAACTCTGCCAAGACAGAGTAAGCATGTCCTCAATAGTTCCTGCCTCTCAAGTATGTCTGTCAGATATACTGGGCCAAAAGTCTGAAGCAGATGCTGCACTGCTATAGACAGTTATGGGTGGCTGTTCAGGGAGCAAACTCTTTCTGTCATCTTCTCATTTGGAAAGCTGCCAACCTGCACTTCTATTATACTCAGGCAATCAATTTTATTCCTTCTCAAGTCTCTGATGAGGATGAACACCAAACAGTTTAGTTTTACAATTAAACTTAGTTGTTTAGGGGGTTAAGATGTTTTTGGTCTCGATAGATGTTTTAAGTTGATAATGACAAGATATGGTAGATATTGATTTACCTTCAGAATTTTAGACACACCAAGATAGGAATGACGTTTGTTAAATACAAATAGCCAAAACAATAAGAATTTATAATTATTGTCTTATGAGTAATAATATAATAATATAAATTATCCAAAACAATAAGAATGTAACATTTATAATTATTTTCTTATGAGTAATAATATAAATATATATGTAAAAATAAAAATATTTAATAAACATAAAATTAATATTTAAAAACAAAATAACATTTTAATTTTCAATTTAATTATTGGCTATAGTCCATCTAAACTGTACTTGTCTATATAAATAAATTATGATTTGGTAGCAACTACTTTTTTCTAGATTACTTTAAAGAAAAACATGCTTCACTTTTTAACTGAAGCCGTTAAAATTATTGGCCCAAGTCCAGAAGTAAAGGGAGGACTGTAACAAGTTGTTGAAGAGTAATACTGTTGAAACAAAACAGGAGAGGTTACCTATGGGAAATTACAGATTTATATAATGTGCAAAATTTTCACTCACCTATTTTTATTAAAAATCATGGACTTTGAAATTCACTTCAAGCAATTATGCTCCTATTATATAGAATTATCATATTAATATGTGTTAGGAGATGCTCCTCAGTATTTTGGGATATGTGCTAAAGTTTGACTCAGGACCTGCTGTCATTCATCGAATCTGATATATCTGTTAGTTATATTTGTATATACTATGGGGCTTTTTTTTTTCAGTAGACCATGTATGTTTTCATATCTGGTGTGTGTGTGTGTGTGTGTGTGTGTAGTTTTTATGTGTATGTGTGTGTTTCTACAGTTTTTCTGTGTATTTAAAATGTCTTATTATAATTTATTCAGATTACACCCAGATTATTATCCCTTCAGTTGTATCATACCGTTCCCCCCTCCCCACCTTTTATCCTATTCCCTGCCCCTATACCTCTAACAGAAAGAGACCTCCTCAATTATCATATGACCATAGCCTATCAAGACTCATTAAATAGCCTGCTTCCCCTTCTTCTGTGTTACTTCTGTGTGTCTCCAGGCCTCCCCACCAAGGGGAAGTGAACAAATTGGGGGCACAAGTGTTCATGTCAGGGGTATAAAATAAACTCAGTGAAAACTTACTTTTTTGTTGTTGTTGTTGTTGTTGTTGTTTACTTTACGTCCCATTTGTAGCCCTTGTCACCTCACAGTTGCACCTTCCGCCTCTCCCTCCCTTATTCCTCAAAGAAGAGGAGCCCTCCTTCTATCATCTAACCTCAGCCTGCCACGTCTCATCTGGACTGCCTGTATCTCCTTCCTCTGTGGCCTGCCAAGACAGGCGCACCAGGGGGGAAGTGATCGATGAGAGTGCATCAGAGTCCGTGTCAGAAATAGTCCTTATTCCCGATATTATTTGAGCCACAAGGAGACTGTGCTGCTTATCTAGTAAGTCTGGGAAGAGTGTCTAGGTCCCCACCATGCATGGCCCTTGGATGGTGCATCAGTCTCTGCAACAACCCACTCCTCTTCCTGAATGTGTTGGCTCCATTGGTCTCCTTGTGGAGCTCCTGACTTCTCCAGGTCTTTCTATTCCCCAACTCTTCCATAAGACTCCCTCTACCCCACCATGAAGTTTGACTATGAGTCTCAGCATCTTCTTAGATCCCCTGCTGGGTGGAGTCTTTCAGAGGATCTCTATGATAGGCTCTCTTCCTGTTCCTTCTCTTCAACTGCTTCAGTGTCTATTTGTCCTTCTGAATGAGAATTAAGCATCCTCCTTAGGGTCCTCCTTTTTATTTAGTTTTTTTTTTTTAGGTCTGTGTATTGTACTGTGGCTATCCTGAATTTGTGGCTAATATCTGCTTAAAGGGGCGTACATACCTTGTGTGTCTTTCTGGATCTGGGTTACCTCATTCAGGATGATCACTTCTAGTTCCACTTGCCTGGAAATTTCCAATTCTCCTTGTTTTTAATAGCTGAATAGTATTCCATTAACCCATAATGTACTGTTACATTTATAAAATATAATATGGAAAATAATTGTGTTATATATATATGAGATATCATAAATAGTGTTTTACTTTAGGCTCCTAAAAGTGGTAGAGAATCAGATACTTTACTTTATGTTCACTGCTGACAATCTTTTTTTTTCTTTTTTTTTCTCCTTTATTAATTTATTCTTGTTACATCTCAATGGTTATCCCATCCCTTGTATCCTCCCATTCTTCCCTCCCTCCCATTTTCCCCTTATTCCCCTCCCCTATGACTGTTCCTGAGCGGGATTACCTCCCCCTGTATATGTTCATAGGGTATCAAGTCTCTTCTTGGTAACCTGCTGTCCTTCCTCTGAGTGCCACCAGGTCTCCCCCTCCAGGGGACATGGTCAAAGGTGAGGCACCAGAGTATGTGAGAAAGTCATATCCCACTCTCCACTCTACTGTGGAGAGTGTTCTGTCCATTGGCTAGATCTGGGTAGGGGTTTAAGGTTTACCGCCTGTATTGTCCTTGGCTGGTGCCTTAGTTTGAGCGGGACTCCTGTGCCCAAATCTGCCTATCATAATGTTCTACTTGTAGGTTTCTAGGACCCTCTGGATCCTTCTACTTTGCCTTTCTCCCCACTGCTGATAATCTGAAAGGGATACATGGGATGAAAAATAAGAACGAGACAACATACACCGAGACAAATGTATGCTACATGTATAACAACAGAGGTGATAAAAAAATGTAATGGCTATCATGCTCAAAATAAGTCTTGACTGAATCTTTTACAGAATAGAGAATGGGAAGACGGTAGAGCCAAGTTAATGTGGAATAGGTTTGATTCAATCTTCTGAGTCAACCAGCAGCAAAATATACTTTTACCTCCACAAAGAGCAGTGCCTTCTGATATCTCAAAGGTAATTTCCAACTAAAGCTGGCTTCAGTTGTCAATGCCACTTAGGGAAAGTGGAGTGGTACAGGCAGGTAGGAAGAGCAGAGATCTGCTTCCTGAGAGTGCAGATTCCTTTCTCCTAGGACAGACAGCTGGGAGGACAAGACGGGATCGGGCACAAATATCTGGACCAACCCATATGGCAGAGGGGAGGACCCAGGAATCTTATAAAATGCAGAACACCAAGCCCCAGCAGACTCCCATCTTTGCATTTCCTCTCCCATCCCTTTGGGAGATGGCAGCCTGTCTCAGGAAAAACAAATAAACACACAACAATAACAACAACTGCAGTTCCTTTCACTCCCAGTTTTTCTAATCATGACTTCTAGTGTTTCCTTCAAAGTTAATACTTTGTCCCGCAGAAGATGATTGGCTAACAACATAGTCCCAGACAGAGTAAAGCTCTTTCTTCAACCACTCTAGTTCTGGCCTTCAATTCAGATGGTGCAAGCATATTGTCTCTACATTTTAACATGAGAAAATGTCTGAGCCTTTCTGCATATGAAAGGGTGGTTATTCCAAACTACTCTTGGTGTTTTTAAAATATTTATTAAAATGGGTTAAAATGCCCCTCCCATGCCGTATGTGAAGTCATAAACTAGGAGCAAGTGGAGGAGGGAATGACACCCTGAAAGGCCTGAACAACTTTACTTAAAATTTGCCTTATATATTTCATCAGCTTTTAGTTTTGAATTGGCTGAGACTCAAAAGCTTGGGTATAAGAATGTAGCTATAGGTTGTAAAATCTGTTTACTTTAAAGCTAGATTTCAAGGCTCTGTACAAAGCGGCCAGCCACTCTGGCAAATTGCCAGTTTAAATCAGTGACTGGTTAAAGACAAACATAATCTAATTTAACTGAGTACACACATGTCATTTATTTGTAACTAGTACATAAGGGTACAAAATTAAGTTAGAAGTCTTATATTTTAGAGAGAATATTATATCAGGATTTTAATGAGATAATTTTTAAAGTATTGTTTTGCCTCCATTATGGCTATTTTTGTTTCTATTCTTCCATTGGCTTCATAAATGCTGTAATATTGGGCTGATTTTGTATTTTCTCTGTGTAGTTGTACTTCTAGATTGAGTAGGACATTTCACATTATTAAAATGTCCCTGCTCATTATTTTTCTATCTACCTTTGAATGCTCCTGATTATTCTTAGTAATGCCCGTTGCCCAGACTAACTCTTTTAGCAAAGAAAAATGACAGTTCACTAAGCAATTCTAAATCAGTGAATTTATCAGAGAACAAACATTACCAGTTCTCAAATGTAAATGTTAAGGGTTGGGGAATGAGAACATATTTTTCTTTCAGTAGTAATTAAGACGATTTTAAAAGTTAACAATTTTGCATGAAATTCATTCTAAGTTTACGTTATCTTCAAAAATCATGTAAAATGGACGAATTCACTAAAGTCTAATAATATGCACATGCAGGGAAATTTATATTCAAATTTCAAAATATTTTATATACACAAATTATCTGTACTTCTATTTCTTAAACTATATTTTCTGCCTGTTTGTATGTTTGTAGAGAGAGGTTTGCACTCACTGCATAGCTAAGCTGTAACTCAATATATATGCATGGTTGTTTTCTAATTGTCTTGTGTTTTATCTGCTATAGCTATAATATTCAGTATTATAATATTTGTGTTCTACCATGTCATATTAAACATATATGTGTTCATGTATGACATGCATTATGAGTAGAGGTCAAAGGTCAATGTTAGGTGTCTTCTTCAACTGTTCTCTCTACCTAATTTTAAGACAGGGCTTCTCTTTGAACCTGGAGCTCTGTAATTTGGCTAGACTGTATGGCCAGCAAGCTTCATATATCTTCCTTTCTTCACTTCCAAAGGGTTGGGATTAAAGATGACACATTATTATGTCCAAGGTTTAAATTGTGGTTGTCTGCTTATTTTGTTCTCACGTCAAGTCTCCACTTTACAAACTTCTCCACACTTTTCTCATAGTATCAAAAATGGGTTTCTTAGGTATTTTTAATTAATGAGGTAGTTACATAATTCAAAATTGTAAGTTTCAATGTACTTGCTATAGCATTTAGTCAACACACAGTATTTCACACACATTAGGGTTTCAATTTTAGCTGTATCGCTTAATGGAAAAACTGCAGATTCCATGAAGACCTTGATTCAATTACTTTATATATTGTATTTGGTGCAAAATTATGAGAGGGTAGAATTAAATTCCCTTTCTCCAAATTTTAATGCATAAAGTCAGATAAGTTCAATTATGGAGCTTATCTCGATACTATAGGAATTATAAAATTTATCACATCTAAATTTATCACAGACTCTTGGATCAAAGAGAGTGAAAGGAATGAAAAATAGACAAGTGAATATTGAAGCGAAAATGTGATATTAAAAGGCTTTCTGCTTCTCCCTTGTTACTGGGACCACTTAGACAAGACATCTGAAGAAGATCTTTTTCAAGGCATCAAAGTGAGTACTCATAAGTGTAGTGATGATTGACAGGGAACTTGATTCCTTAACAGTTGCCAAACTTAAAACCTGCCTCATCCAGCCTTGATATATGGGGTTTTGCCTAGTCTTCTTGTAACTTGTTGGGCCATGTATGATGGACATCCATGGGAGCCCTTCTCAGTTTTTAAGGGGAGTGAAAGAGGAGCAGTCAAGAGAGGGAGTGGGGAAAGTGGAGGGAGGGAAAACTGCTGTGGGGATATAAGGTATGAAAGAAAAATATCTGTAGTAAATTTGTCTATAATAAAGCTCATGTGGAGGGGTCATGGTTTGATACGAGGGCTATAAAGTAATGGCCCTAGAATTGCCTCCTGATATGTTAGCATTGCCCTCTGAAGTCTCTCCTTATTGCAGGTACATGCTCTGAGTTTTGTGGTCCAGATAAGCCATATATGGCAAAGGTTAGTGATAATATGTATATTACTTATGTGTCAGATTTTAGGACATGCTAGTAAATCTTACAAACCACTATTTTAAATCATTATCAAGGCTAAAATAAAACTGTTAATCTAAAAAATACACACACTCAATAGAACATACACACATTAATGAAAATTTGCCTTAGAGATTTCTCTATAAATGCTGCTGCTAGTTTTCTTTAAAATATATTCCTAATAATCAACAGAGTTTAGAGGGCATTAGATATTCTTGAGGACAATATTTTCCTAATACAAATAAGGAGTACAAATCTTTTTGAGAACAAGCTTTCTTCTTCAACCTCCATTCTCTTTTGCAGATCATCTGAAAACCTCACACTACACCCTCAAGTATTTACAAAGCAACAGCTTTGTCCATGCCTTCCAAAGACAGAATACCAAAGACACAAATATTTTCTATTTAGAAAGTTTTTGGTCAATGATGTAAACTCATTATCCTTTTTGACATCATATAAGCTTTGGAGTAATAACTTACAATATGATTGTTATCCTTCTCTCTTAGCCTCCACAGTGCTGGTATGAATGGCTGCTCCAGTAAATCCATCTCTGCTATATGATTTGAAAATACTGCTTTTATATGTGTTTGTTCTCCCTCTGTGTGTAAGTCAGTCTGTGCCATTGATATTGTTTAATGGACATCACATAGCATGTCTTATATGTACCTTTCATATGGCTTAGTGGCTTTGCATTGTGGGTCATAATCTGGATCTGGACTTCAACATCATCATTACTTCTACACTTTTTCTCCATTGAAGTAATCAGCACATCCCCTCTAACAGTTAAAATGTGATAGATTTTCTTTCACTCTCCTCTCTCCCTATATTCTCCAGAAGCATATAACCATTCCCCTGGTCAGTTCTTATTTTTTTTTTGTCTTTGATTATTTTTTTCTCCTTTATTAATTTCTTCTTGTTACATCTCAATGGTTATCCCATCCCTTGTATCCTCCCATTCTTCCCTCCCTCCAATTTTCCCCTTATTCCCCTCCCCTATGACTGTTCCTGAAGGGGATTACCTCCCCCTGTATATGTTCATAGGGTATCAAGTTCTTAGATTACATTTTAGTTCCTTACTCTAGTTCCACTAATGGATCATAAATTATTCTAACAATCTGAAATATCGATGAGTGTAATAAGTGCATATTTTTCTTTCCTCATAACTCTGCAATATTTAAGTTAACATTATATAAAAAATAGCTACTCACAAATTAATAAGTACATTGTTATTATTTTCTTAGTCATAAAACATAACTATATTCCTGTCCTGCTCCTTTTCTGATGCTTTAAGATGCTATCACACAAAAATATTCATTATGAATAAAATGTGCAGGAAAATGTGAAGTTGAGAGACTATCCCTGCTACAATAGAGATTTCTCACTGTGTCAAAACATAGAGGAAAAGTACATGGAAAAATGGGAAAGGCAGAAAAAAAGTGAGCAAATTAGTTCTTTTTTAATAAACTAAACTGACAATTCACCCCAGTGACAATCTACTTGGAATGATATAGTATTCCTTTATAAGAACAGAGCCCTCACTGCTTAACCAACTTTTAAAAGTCTGACTTCTTAATGCTCCTATAATGGCAATTAAATTTTGGAATTATTTATGGAAGGGACAGTGAAGACATAGTAATTTAATATGCATCACTGTTACTTAAATAAAGAGACAAACACTTGCATAAACATAGCATATAAACTAAGGCAAATTATTATCCTGTCTCAAGCTGAGAAACTAGTGCAGTATTTTTTCTGTTTAAAAACAGTGGTATATAATGTTACAAGTTTTAGAGCTATGATCAAAAAAGATAAAAGGTACATTTAAAAGCTCTTAGAAAGTCTCATTAATTAAGGAAGGCATAAGTCATTATTGATTTCTAAATCCTTTTGCTTTTCACAGTTTTCCATATAAAATAGCCATGCTCCTTTACCCCAGTGTACATTTATATAAATAGTCTGATTTAGAGAAATATTGCTTCCTTGGAGATTTATGTCAACATTCATGCTAACTAATCATTGAAGGGATGAAATTAAATCCCCTTAAATAGAAAGGATCATCCACCGAAACATTCAATTAGGGAGTCAGCAGTAGATAATATATCACCAAGCTAGAGATTTTTCTTGCTACCTTTTAGTTGAATACTATTCACTGTATTTAATATGAAGAAGAAATTTTTTAATAGTGGTAGTTTGTAGGTTGTTGGTATAGCGCAGTAGCTGCACATTCAGCAAGCATGAATGATATCTAACACCCAAAAAATACAGGTGAATGAGAATTCAGTATAGAGAATAATTGAAACAATTAAAAGTAAATTCATTACTTATAGAAATAACATTAAATTATATTTAAAAACAATTTTTAGCTCTTTGAGTACTACATGTGTTTTAAAGTCAATCACACATCTTCCCAAACTTTTCAAAGATCCCTACCTGCTATTCCCTATCCATCCAATTTTGTGTTCTTTTATGACAACAACAACGACAACAACAACAACAACTAATGACCTATTTGCAATGCCCGATTATTCTTAGATTTTTAGCCTTCTACTTAAATGTGTTCAAATGTGTTCAAATCACCAGGCAGTAGCATACTCTTAGAGAGAAATGGTTCTCCCTCTGACAGAAACTAATACATACTAGTAGCTCCTAGACTAACATAAGAATTCCTAACAGACCCCATTATTTAAACTGGGATTTGGCCCCTCCTTGTCCTGCAAAGGTCTTGTGTGTATAGTAAAACCCATTGTGTGTTCATAGTACAGCTTCCTGGCTGTGTTCAGAAGGGAGTTTCCATGTAGTCATCCACGCTACTGTGACTTTTACATTCTTTCTGCTCCATCTTTTACAGTGATCCCTAAATTTTCGAAGGAGGGGCTGATGTATGCATGTTTCATTTTGGGCTGAGTATTCTATAGTCCCTTATTTTCTGCACCTCAGCGAGTTGTGAGAACCATGTTAATTGCTACTTGCTTCAAATTGAGCTTCTGATAAGGGTTAAGAGAAGTGTACATCTATGGGTATATCTGTAAGTCATTAGAAGTCAACAGCTACTATGGGTGCTTAGCAGTATAATAATAAAAGGTTATGCATTAGGGCCTATGAATCATCCTAAGACTGCTTCCCTGTCTGATAATGTTACAAGGTATGATTTCATCTTCTGGAGCAGGTCTTAAATTCAATCAGAAAGTGTTTGGTTACCCCATTACATTTGTGCCACTATTACACCAATGGATATATCTTTCCAGGCTACTCATTATTGTAGCTCTCAGAGTTTACAGCTGGTTATGATTGAGTAATACTTTTTTTCACTCTGGCAGCTTGAGTATCACCTTCCAGAACTACATAAGTTAGCCAATAGTGGGTCAATGTGAAACTCTGTTTTGTGCCTCAAGTTTGTAGTGTTTTAAACAACAGTTGTGCTATCTTCAAGGTATTGATGGTTATGGAAAGTACTGGAAACAAACTGTAATGTTTTGACAGGGGATACTCTGGGACTTAATGTGCCAATAACTAGTTCTTGAGATGTTTTTTTTTTCTTTACTAGCTTGTGGTATGTAGTAGAGACATTGTTGTTTCATGTCGAAACTCCATTGTAACTTGTTCCCCCTTTTTATTGAAAACAATTCACTCCTACAATATATACTGATTACAAGTTTTCCTCCCTGTATTTCTTCTAATTCCTTCTCACCTCTCCTCCTATCTGGATCTGATATTCCTTTTCTGGCTTTCACTGGGAAAGAAGATGCTTTATTAGATAATGACAAAAAATAACAAAAAAATACAATAAGATAAAACAAAAACAATCACATCAAAGTTAGACAAGGCAAAGAGACACAAGGGAAAAAGCCCAAGGTAAGGCTCTATATATACTCTCTTTCTCTCTCTCTCTCTCTCTCTCTCTCTCTCTCTCTCTCTCTCTCTCTCTCTCCCCTCCCTCTCTCTCTCTCTCTCTCTCTCTCTCTCTCTCTCTCTCTCTCTCTCTCTCTCTCCCTCTCTCTCCCTCTCTCTCCCTCTCTCATCTCTCCATCTTTCTCTCTGTGTATTTATGTGTCTGATTTTCTGTTTTACTGTCTTTCTGTCTCTGGGAAAATATGGAAGCTTCTGTAGTAGTAAGATTCTATGCGACTTTTTTCTTTATTTTTTTTAATTTAATTAATTTATTCTAGGCCTGGGCTGTTAGTGTTCTGTTCAAGAAGTTGATGACTTTTTTCAAAAGATGTTAAAGTGTTTGTTATCAATCGCTGTATTCCCTCTTCTACTTTACTTTTTCCCATTGCAATTTGTCCTTTTCTGTTCCATTTTTAATCTTTTAGCATTTGTATCAGTGTCCCTTAACCTGTGGGTTGTGACCCCTTTGGGGGATGTAGCACCATTTCACATGGGTCACCTAAGACCATCCAAAACCACAGATACTTGCGTTATGATTTATAACAGTAGCAAAATTATAGCTATGAAGTAACAATATAAATTACTTCATTTTTGGGGTCACAACAATGTAAAGAACCATTTATATAATGCTTGAAGTAAGAGGAAAGTTGAGTACTACTGTATACCATGACATTCTAAATCTCCTCCCCTTAAAGCCCATTCCTATTGGCTAGAACAGTCTGCAGAGCCTTTAATCCCAGCACTCTGGAGGCAGAGGCAGGCAGATCACTGTGAGTTTGAGGACAGCCAGGACTACAAAGTGAGTCCAGGACAGTCAAGGCTACACAGAGAAACCCTGTCTCGAAAAGACAAACAAACAAACCAAGAGCAGTCTACAGTGTACTGATCAGTCCACTATTTCCTAAAAGTAGTGTTGGAACAATTATCAATATGAAAAACAAGCAATATTCAGGTATTTGCATACTTTCATGGAATATGATACTAATATCTGGAGCAAACTCCAAGTTATAAGTATAACTTAGGCAACCATAATTAATCTTTCAAATGTACCCATAACTTAAAATGCCACCAAAACAAATTGTATAAATTAAGTTATAGGCCTAAATTATATTTAAATATGTTATAATATTATAAAGGTGTCTCTAAGAAGGCAAACATAAAATGTATTGTACATATGGGATGTATGTGATTTGACATGGTATGTTTGCATACAGAAATTACATGGACATAATGAATCAGTCCTACATCTTACAAATTAAAATGAGCTTACATTTTTGCCCTGTAGCTTCTTTCCCAGATGTTTTTCTCTTACACTTCCTCACTGAGCAGAAATGTTCCTAAATTATCCCAGTGATCCTTACTTCAGACTGGAGACATTGACTTTCTAAGGCTCTTGGTGTATCTATTTAGAAAAATTGCCTCTACATTAAGTTTAAATTAGCTTTCATTATTATTCACACAATAATGAGGTTGTGAGAAAATCATTTCCTTAGGAGAAGCTTCCACATCAGAATCATATTTTCTCCTCTGTTTACTGCTAAATGTGCAATTTACCTAAAGAGGGTGAGAAGCCGGAACAATGAGACAAGAATTGAGTGAAAATTTATGATGTCAATGTTATGTCCTAAGAAAATTGAAACAAAACTTTGTAAAAATATCTGCTATAAAATTAATATGTCTAAACTTTATATAAAAATAAAGCTGGCAGATGTTTTTTCCATAGGAAAAAAATTGACAGAGGACAATTTTATTTATTGGAAAATTATGTTGAAAAAAATAGGAAAGTGTGTCATAAAACAAAACATGCTATGCAAGACCCAGCGTGACCCTGAACTCCTGAGACTCCTTCCTCCTCCACCCAGTGCAGAGATAAGGCACATGCATGAGCACACGAAGCTTTTTCTCATATGTTCTTTCCTTAGAGAATTTTTCCACGAGTGTTTCAAGACTCGACAGTTGTCGGGCATTTCTGAATCTTAAGTAAAGCTCTTCACGGTAATTTATCAATACAGTTTTCCTTAGCCTATTCTTCTCCTGTTGAGAAAAACGGATGAAATCTTGAAATTAGGAAATTAAAGTGTATTTAAGTATGATACCAAAATGAACCAAAATCTGTGTTAATTTAGGCAATTTAATCTGACTGTTTCATAAATCTTATTTAAAATTAAATAATTCTTTAGAGAGTTTTAAAAAGCATTAGACTTGGGTGACGGCTAAACTTATGAACTTAAACCGTACATGACCTAAGATATGTATTGTTTCAGTTAATTTCCCTCTCTCCTCTTTGCTTTCAGACCACCTTGTCTACCATCCACTGTTCTCAAGCCCCAAGCTAGCTTAATTCTTTAATACACTTGTTTCACTTTTTAACTTCCCAAACTGTTTTTTTTAATTTCCTTGCCTCTCCTTCAGTTCCTATGACTTTAATATACCTTTTCCTTACTTTTCATATCATGGATTTATTCTCAGTGAGGAATGTACTGTCAATATTTTGATGAAGTTAAATCAACAAATAATCATTTAGATAAAGACTGAGGTGAAAATGATTAGCAGAAAAAATTACTGTATCTCCTTCAGGTTATTTAGGCATTCAATTAGCCAGAACTCCCGATGTGTTCTCCCCTCTAATCTTCACTGGTAGTACCGTAGACAAATGAGCAGTCTTTAACTTCAGAGAAGACAGCCCATTGATGGCGAAAGTACCAGTGTCATTACCCTTCTCTTTAACCGTTTCATGAAAATAATATGGAGGTTTACGGAGATAGACAAACACTAGATATAATTTTTCTCTCATGGAGCTAAGAAAATCCCATCTTGATACACTTCTTAAGAATATTGCCATATCTTTATTTGTAGTACATACAATTTCATGGGATACATTTTTATTGTTAATTCAGTTGTTTTTCTCCCTGTCATACAGAAATGCTATTATCCTAAGATAAAAACACAAACATATTTTGCTCCGGGATTTATAAAAAAACTGATTAGAAATCAAAAAAGTGAATATTGCCTTTGTGTGAATATATACATATCCCATACATCAATGTCTCATGCTACTGAGTGAAACAGAAGTGACCAACACTGGGAATATTGAACTGGATGTGTCCTTCAGTATGGGACTTCTTAGGACTGCACTTGTTTTGCTGTGTTCTTTTAGATTTCACATAATAAATATACAATGTGATAAATAGCTGTTTTTACATTAAGCAGAAAATATTAGTGAACTATAACTTCCATTTTCATGTAGCTGGTGGATGTGATTAATCCATTTACCTACTTTGAACATTACATAAACTTGAAATTATATCACTTCAGTACAAATATCTATGTAAATATATTATTTGTTAATATTACATGTAAATAATAAATAATACAATTAAAATATTGGAATATAAAATTTTAAAACTGTAAATTATTCATAATAAATATATGTAGCTATTAATAAATTATGTATAATTTCATATATATATATATATTTGATTATGATATAACCTGTAAATAAAACTCTTTAGCACCACATTTTTTATAGGACAGAAAAAAATCAATGTACAATTCACTAAGAAAATCTTTGTTGGTTTAGCTTCTATATTGCTGCAAGGTACTTTGTGGGCTACTGATACCCATGTATCCATCCATATGTGCCAGCTGATACAATAGTGGTTGGATGGTTTACAGAGGCAACCAAGACTTCTTTGTATTGAGTGAGAGACCTGACCCACAAGAGTGGGTTTATGCTTGAATCTACAACATGGTCTAATATCTATGACTAAGGAAGTCACTGATAAAAAGAGGAGGGTGAATTAGTTGTACTATTTGTCAATATCTTCTAAATAGCTTATTTTTATATACATAAATGTGCACTGCTCTCAACCTTAATTACAGAATCTTCTTATTGAATACGTTAGTGATTAATACAGTGGTTAATAGTTGTTCAAAATGGCAAAAGTAGGCAACTGCCTGTTCTCAGCCTTAGATGGTATATATCAGTATCAACCCTGTTTTACCCCATTAAAGGTTCAGGGATTTTCTTTAAAGATGGAAGGAAAGAATGTAAGAGTCACCATAAAGATGGCACAGTGTATGTGAGAATTGCTATCCTCTGATCAGTATGCACAAAGGAATTAATAGAACCTGTAATTTATAAGCTTGTGTATATGCACACACATGTGCATGCACACACACACACACACACACACAAACACATCCCATCTGGGACTGGTACTATATGAAATCCTCATATGGGAGTATAGGCTGGTTGACATGCAAATATATCTTCTATTTACATAGGTTCAGGGGATCTGAACTCTAGTATTCAAGCTTACGTGGCAAATCTTTAGTCCACTGAGACAACTCCCCAGAGCAGAATGCTAAATTGAAGTTAATTTGTTGATAGGTTAATAAATATAGATGTCATTGGAAGTTTTGTTAAGTGATGCATGGCATTAGGATTTTAAATACCATTATTATGTTTGTTTAGCTTGCTGTATTCAGTCTTGAGGGAAGGGATAACCCAGTTTGTCTCACTAAAGTTTATGGGACAGAATTATGCTGATGTTTTAACAGAACTTTATTACAGCATGACACCATTTACATGGGCTTGGTAATTATCTAATCTCTTATACTCAGGAGAGGAAAGTTTAATAATGAGAGTCAGAGATAGAGGAATGAGTCAGAAATCAGAATAGTCTGAGCCTCTCTAACTAATTACTCAAGTTTACTTTATTTATTTATTTATTTAAATATTTAGCATTATTAGATCATTGGGTCTGAGGTCCCTGTAAAGGGATTAAGTGGTTAGATTAAGTCACATAGCACTATGTTTTAATTAAATATGCATGTAATTAGTATTTTTTAAAATATAATTATTTATACATGTGTTCATATAAACAGTAATTATGTTTATATTCAAACACTATTTTAAGGACTTTGGAAATTTATGCAGATGAATTTTATTTTCAAGGATATCTTAAGCTATTTCTGTAGATAGAAAAGGAAAACAAAGTCTCTCTTCTAACAATAAGGAATTGTTTTGAAATTAGTACTGAGATTTGTAAAAGAAAAAACAATTTCTTATATAATTATGTACAAGAGAAAGACTATATATCAAGAGCAATCCTAAAGGCTATAGATCATAGTCAATGATGTTTGGAGTTTTTCTTTATATTAGGTATATATAAGGTAAAGAGAAAGCATGAAGTGTTTAAACAGTCTTAAAAGATAAGGCAGGATCCTCAATATCATCTTAATAGAAGAAATAAATTTTAGGCCAACTTGCCTCAAATGGTGTAGGATGACACTCTGCTTTTTCGATCACAGATAGGTCAGAGGAACAGTTCCAATCCAAATAGAGCAGAGCAGATGATGGCTGGGCAACACAGGTGTCCAAAGACAGTATTTCCTCTTGCATGGAAACCACTGCAGGACACATCATTCCTAGAGTTCTCCAAATAGATGATTTCAACATTCACAGTAACTATATGATAACACAGTCTTCTCTGCAAGTACTGTGTTTATACTATGTGTGGGTTTTTATTATTACTTTTTGCTGTCTATAGTTCCATATACTAATCCCAAGAACAATCTCCAAAAAATGTCCCAAAATTTGGAGACACAAATGGTATGAGTTGTTTCCTAAATATTATATATATATAGAAAATTTAGGCCAACAGTCCAGAATTTAGTGAAGAGAACAGTATTAATCTCCTTTGACAAAGGTGTAGAGTCAACTCAACTTATGGTTAAGAGAACAGCTGATATCATATATATATCGTCACATGTTGAGTCTCATCTCTACTGATTGGCAGAAGAGTATAATCTTCCTGTTTTAGGGCACCTACATTTGTCACTAGTAAAGTCCACTCAGAGTACTAGCTGATCTACTGTTTTGTCTACTTGATTTTTGAATAACTTAAAGGGTTCCTTTTGTCTTTTATGCATCTTCTTGCCTCTCTGCGTTTTTGCTGTTGCAGGTGGTAGTAGCACTATCTCTTTTTTTCTACCTCCTCAGTACGTATATACCTTTCTTTTTGTTGTATGTGATATTTCAATTACAGCACTTGCTGTGTTATTAACAGGGATATACATTTATCCCTACAAATACCAAATACTGATGTTAAGACAGAGACAATTTCAAAATTTCATTATAATATATTAGGAACATTTTCATCAATCTTTGAGTGTGATCTTTTTATTATTACAGACTTTTCTCCCATTTCTGTGCACAGTGTTTAGAACGAATAGATAGCAACGCCATAAGACTAACTGTGTTTTATATTAAACTTAAGTTAAAACACGTTACCTTTCCTTTCATTTTAACAGATATAGGCCATGAATAATTTACTGATTGGCCTACTTTCAGAATTATGTCTCTGGGAACAGTGAGACCCAAAAGATGGAGAATAATGATGACTGATTGCCATATGGAACACAAAGAATACTACTGAACTGTATTAGTTAAGTTATACATGTGTATGTAACCTAAATGTTATCATACCTTAAATCATTACAATATAAAAGATAACAGGTACAAGCTAATCATAGCAGGTATTCACTAGTAAAACGTGAGAAGTATTGTGTAAAAAAACAAAATGTGATGGAGGGTCATGAAAAAAGCATGTCAAACCAAGAGAAGTTGAGATACATGCTTCTCATACTAGTCAGCCACATTGAGAGGCCTTAGCAAAATGTCTTGAAGAAAACTGCTACTCCAGTAAGCAAAAGATTTATAAGAAACTTAAAAAATATAATTTCCTAGTGAAAGAGAAAAATATTTTGTTTATTTATTTATTTATTTTGGTCTAGATGTGCCATCAAAGAAGCTTCAATATTCCCTTAAGCCAAACTCTAATACGTACAGAACAAGGCCATATGTCTTCAGTCCTATGAAATTTAAAATAAGTGTAGAAGATCCACAAAATATGAAGGTAGCTGAAGTTGGTTATTGATTTGAAAGAAAAATTCTGTTATACAAGGTTCCAGGTTGGTGCACCAAGTGCTGAGAAGAAGCTTCAGTAAAGTATACAGAAAATACAGCAACATAATAATGCAGTGGCCTACAATATGAATGACATGTTCGATACATATTAAATTTCCTAATATTGGAAATAGATTTTCAGAGGTAAGGAAAAGCCAATACTTAACATTACAATTGCAAAGACCAAGCTTGCACGATTGTCAGTCACTAAAAGCTGAAACATTTTAGAAGAAGCCAATATTCACTTATCATTCCAAACACTCTGAGGCTTTTACAGACTTTATCAATTCTATTGTGCCTAACACTTATAAATGAAACAGCAAAGACTGGATTTACATATGTTACTGAATGTCTATGCATTTGTCAATTTTTCCTTGTTATACTGAAATATTAGCAATAATAAACTCAAAAGAACTGCTTTGTTGTTTTTGCTTTTGTCCATTCATAGTTTCAGTGTGATGAGCTGACAGATTGTTCTTGGGCCTCTGATTGCTCTTGGGATTAATCTAGAGCCACTATGCATTCAAATGTTAATTGCTTGGCCCCTCTCTCCTTCAAGATCCTTTACTAGAAATTCTCATGTATGCAAAATGACATGGTGTAAACCTTACCTCCCAAATTATCCCTGATTGGCAAATAAAGTTGCCTATATTTGGGCTGGGCAGAACAAAGGTAGGTGGAGGCAAGTTTCCTGGCCTTTGGGGGGGCTCACAGAGAGAGACCATGAAGAGAGAGACAAAGGAGAAAAAGAGAAGCAGGTCACATGGGTTAAATGAATTAGAAGTGCATGGCTGAAAGTACTTTGCTCTGAGGATTGGCACAATGGAGAGAAAAGGCCCAAATGGAAAACATTGGCAAGTATTATAGGAGGTTTGGCTGTGAGATAGACAAGATAGTGTAGAGGGTTAATATCTGCCCAGTCCCAGTACATTATGGCCTATCAAAATCTAACAGGATTCTGTGTCTATTTATATAACAGTAGGCTCATAAATAACTGCCACCTTAATAATTATAATAATCATAGTAAATATTAGTAAAAATTCTACAGATTATGCAATATATCACTATGGTAGCTGTTAAATGTATGCATGCAAGAAGGCAAAAACCTTGTACAGGGATTCAGGGATCTCAATGCCTTAATAAAATGCTTTTTAAATAATAGATGGTTCACAAACTTCCAGTAGCATCACTGGTCACTTAATCTTCAACACATTCGTCTGGGAGACTATTCAATATCATAAATAAGGAAATCGTGTTTCTCAGACATAAAAGGAGAAAACTTACTTTAAACATGTCACTGATAAATGAAAGAGCTATGGTAGAATTGCAAATTACATTTATGTGGCCTCTATATCTTCCAATAAAAGGTGTGTTTAGCAACGTATGGTTCAATATCACTTCAGCTTGCTATCTACATTATCTAAGGCATGTCTGTTCTTGGCCACTGCCAAGGTGAAGTTTGATTCCTGTGGAGGATCTTGGCAAAGTTACTTAGACACAGTCTGGAAAATCTTTGCCATTCCAAATTTAACAAAGACTTTTATGACCTTTAGGGAGAGGTCAAAAGGTCTAAATTACTCTAATGTATGATATTGAATAGTTCCGTACACCAAAGGCAGAGTCAAGAGAGGATTTGGGAAAATTAGGAAATTAGGAAGAACCACAGAAAAAGCATCTAAATATGTTATTAAATTGAACTGTGAAACATTCTATGATAAATATTTGATAATGCAATGTTAGGGTTTCAGAAGATCACCTCTAATTTGAAAGAAATTTGGTAAAGTACTATGAAGTATCCTCACATTCTTTGATGCATCTCCTGTGAAAACGACAACCAAAGTCGCAAACATCTTTTTTTTTTTTTTTTTTTACTGTTCTGACAAATTTTCACAGAAATATCAGTCTTCCAAGAACTTCTCCTTTATAAGTTGTGAGTCATTAAATTTAAGCTACATCCCATACCGGTAACAAGAGTATAAATTCAGATGATCATTGGTAGTATTAGCTATACATTATTTTGTAAATTGCATTATGTATATTTTACTTAATATTGTTATAGACAATACACTAAAATACAGTGTAAACAAAAATTTAGTATGCCAGAATAGGAAAATAATCAAGTGACTCACTTCACTGTTCAGTGTTTATTGTCATATCAGAGTATCAAACACAATAATTCTAAAATACAATTGTATAAAATTTTATTTTATTTGTATGTAGTATACAATATGTATTATATAAGTAATGTGAAGTGATAAGTTTAACTAATTTGGCTGGCAGGCTAAGTAGTTCCAGCACACAGTTCTTAGCTCTATTGGTTCATGGCCTATTGTGTTGCAGAGCACTGTGGTGGCAGTGGGAGGTTGGCTTGGCCACTTGCCTGATGCTGAGTAGTAAACAAAAGGAACAACTTAACTCAAGCACTTTCTCTTTTCCCCTGATTATAATTTTTAGTTCAGGCTCTTAGCATTCATTTTCAGAGTGTTTTTTCTACCTTTTTAAATCTTTTCAGAAGTTCCCCTAGCAGAAGCACTCAAAGTTTTTTTTTTTAATTAAATGTCACAATTGCTTCCCAAAACAGTCTAGCTGTCAATCAAATCCATCACTGTATTTCCATCTCTCTTAGAAAGGTGAGCAGTTCCTAATATTCACCTGCTAACTAAACTAGTCACTTGCTTTTAAAAAACCAGACTCAAAAACTTATTGACCTAGGAAAATAGTCGTGTGTTAGAATGGACAGCATCAAGGTTCAAAAACAACAAATGCTGGAAACAAGATGTCTCAATAGGATCTAATAGTTGAAAAAGCCAAACAGGCACCAGGTTGTTCAAGGCAGTGATGAAATTTATAACTAAACTAAACATACTTAACCATTAAAGACTCACACATCTGGGTGTGTACTGAATGGAGAAAAATATTGAGTACAGATGCTCACAGAGGTCTTGTTTTTATAAGCTTGGAAACAACACACATGTCCAGTTATTAGCAAATGGTAAGCTTTACCCTCTCTTGTAATTAAATAATATTTATTATTAAATACAAACGAGTTAATTAAATAAATGGAAGAATATGTTAATGATATCTCAATGTCAAAATCCAGTATGAATATTTTCAAGGATAAATAATGGAAACTGTGTATTATTCTAGAAAAAGAAAAATTACCAAAAGATTAAAGTGACCAGAAGTTCCTGGCAACGCAGAAGGAGTAATGCTCTCTTTAGAATATAAGGCTCACGTAGAATTTTCATAATAGTGGAGACACTTACTATAAGAGTATAATGATTGAATATTTTATACACTTTATATAAACGGAAATAAACATTCTACTATCATGGTAGGTATCTATAATGGGAAAATCTATTCATTTGTAGATCTTGATATTAAAAAATAAACCTCTGCTCTCTTACCAGTTTTTCAATAAAACTAAAATATATCTTTAAAATCACCTATTGTGGTGGGAACGATGAGTCATCAATTTAGAGTAAATACTGCTCTTGCAGAAGATCCAGGTTTATTCCACAGCATCCATAGAATGTGACTGACAAACACATGGAACTTTATCTTCAGGAGATACAATGTTTCGAGCCATTGTAAACACTAACTCTCTTAGGCTCATACTTACACAAAAAGACACAGAAAAGTTGACATATATAAGTAACAAAATACATCCTTTTGCACCACCAGCAACAACCACCAAAACCCAAACTACTTAAATCATACGTTTACAAAAATCTATACATCTATTTCAGTAGATAATTAGGCAGCACTAATTTTCGTTTATTAAAACAAAAGGTTCCATGTATGTGTAGGCTTTTTGTTATTTCTGTTGTTGTTGAAGTGCAGCCTAAGACCATGGTGATCTGATATCATACAAGGTGTTGTTACTTCAGCCCTCTTGTATCTATTGAGGCTTGCTTTGTGACCTCCTATGTGATCAATTTTGGAGAACGTTTCATGGGGTGCAGAGAAGAAGATATATTCCTCAGAGAAAGGATAGCAGGCTACCAAGAAGAGACTTAATACCCTATGAGCATATACAGGGGGAGGAGGTCCCCTTCGGTCACAGTCACAGGGGAGGGGAGTAAGGGGAAAATGGGAGAGAGGGAGGAATGGGAGGATACAAGAGATGGGATAACAATTTAGATGTAATATGAATAAAATAATAAAATATGTTAAAAAGAAAAAAGAAAAAGACAAATACCACACTTAAAAAATAAAATAAAATAAAATAAAAGGTAATGAAGAGTAATTCCTAACAGGCTGTTAAATTAAAGTATCATAACTATAAGGCCAGTAACAAATAATTTACATAACTCTTTTGCCTGTTTTCAATTATATCTATTAATCCTCTCAATCTGTCAATAATATTTTCTTTTAACAGCTTTATATTTAAGTTAAATATGTATTTTTATTTAATATATCATTGGAAAAAAATTACAGTCCAACAATACCCACAAATCCTTTCTCATAAAGACTGAAAATATTATATTCATTACATGGAAAGCATTAAGTGAAATAAAATATTCAGCTTTACATGCAAGCTCATTATAGAGAATTATATTCATAATACTCACAATGTTTACTGACAACTTATACATATCTACAGAGATATATTTTGGTTACTGAATGCCTACACTAATACAGTTATTTTATTTAAAAAATAATAGTCTGTTGTTATCTTTTTACTTACTTTACATAAAAAAGAGGAAATGACAAATATCCCAGATTTTTGCACTCTATACTTGTATATTATTCATGCTTCAGGTCTCACTTGTAACACGTACAGCTTAGGGCCAGCTTTCCATATTTCTCACAAATATCTGTTCAAATTTTTACCTGTATGAATCTCAGAAACATTACAAAGGGCATGAGGAAATATTTGGTAATTGGACATAATTTATCTCAATATCTCAAGGCATCCTTCTCAGAGAAGTAGCACTTTCCTCTATTAGACAGATAAGAAAAGGAAAGGAAAAGTTAGATGGATGGAAAGAAAGAAGGTGGTAGAAAAAAATACCTTTCTTATTTTCATCTAAAGAGTTAGTGAGAGGCTTGAGATTCTTCATGTGTGGAGTAAAATTACTTAGTAATCCCATTCTTTTCTTATTTATTGATCACTCGTATACATGAATATAGATGATCATAATTTAATGTGTGTTATTTCTCTTCTGAATCTCAGAGAATTACATAGTAAATGTCAACTTGCATGGGGGGAAAAATTTACGCAGGCTCACACCTATATGACGAGCTGTGGACACTCAGTAGCTGTTAAAAGGAAAATCAATCTTCTGCATGGGTGAGCCCTCTGATAGGTTACCAAATTCCATGTGCTTACCCAAACATATGCTCCTATGCATAACACTTAATAGAATCAGTAGGTAACAATAATAATAAAAGTAATTATCCAAAAACTGGTCTTGATTTTGATTGGGAGTGAATACATGGAAGAAATTGAGGGAGTAAGGGAGGAGAAAATGATGCAAATACCAGTATTTATAATTAAAATTCAAGAATATTAAAGTTGTGTTAACTAGTTACAAAAAAGTTACATACAAGTACAAGAAAGGAATTGGAGGGAGAAAGGAAGGAGAAAATGATGCAAATAGTAGTATTTATGATTAAAATTCAAGAATATTAAAGTTGTGGTAGTTAGTTACATAAAAGTATGTATATTAAAATCTTACCATTTAACTAAAATTTTAGTAATTTTATTATAAAATCATGATAGATACTTATCTTATAAAATTTTATTATTTATAATTATCTTATAAAATTGTATTAATTTTACATAATTAAAATAAAACAATATATTAAAATGAGGATATCAGAGCTCAGAGATAACAGTAAATAACTAATGCTCCTCCTTGATTGCCCTTTTGTTCCTTGGTTAAAATATCAATCAAACGTTGGTGCTACTAAATTTCAATAAAAATTTGTAAAAGGTAAATCTATATTCTATTATTAAATGGTTACGAGATTCTATGTTACTCGTGACTAAAGTAAAAATAAATTCTTGGTTCTTCCAAACACTTTCTCAGTCTAACTCTTACTACCACACTCCACTGACTTTCAGACCACAAGAAAGGAGGGGGCTGGTCTCTAATGTGGAGGTCATAGGAGGAGAGTGCTTCAGCAAATATGTTTCATAACTTTTAGGAAAATCACATTTTTTTCTGTAACAAAAACATATAATTATCATTAACAGTAATAAAAGTAGTAAAACCCAAATATAGTAGTAAAGGCCAATTTCTAGAGAAAATTTTGCTTGTTTTTGTGTTTAATCTCTCAGTCTATATGTTTTGACATTTGTGACTACTTTTCAGGAGTGGGTGAAATTCATTTATCTGAATTTTCCTGATGTTAAGCTGAGGATTTGTCTATTTTTACAAAACAGCTTTGCTTATTACATGATTAAAGACATATCACTGAGATAACAAAGTATCGTGAGCTATGTCTATTTCCATAAGCTTTTACTCCCTCCTTATGTCCATTTGAAGTAATAGAAATCCCCAAATTTAAAATGCTAGTTCTGTTTAATGACACAAATGTCTTACTTGACACTGTGTTTCTTGATGTTTTGTGTCCTCATTAGTGGGGAAAAGTTTTCTTATGTTCTAACAGCACTTAAATGTCACTATTTTTCTTTCTATTTTACTTTTTTTTTCTTTTATTGAAACAGGGTTTTTCTGTGAAACCCTTACTGTCCTGGTGTCCTGAGTCTCTTTAAAGACCAGGCTGGCCTCAAACACACAGAGATCTGTATGCCTCTGCCTCCTCAAATGCTGGATTACAAGCATGAGCCACCATATCCTGTACTTAGATGTCTCCCAATGACATTTTTGAGTAAAATGTTTCTACTTCCTTTTACCCTTCTCCAAAATGAGATCTAATTTCCTATTTATGAGCAATTTCTACAAATGATACAAATTTCTATTATTTTTCAGTGTATGGACTTTTTTCATAAATATCTCTTATTGTATAAAATTATCACATTGAAAGGAACAAATTCCTATTTGGAATTATATCTGCATCTGAGAGTTCTGTGTGTGGCACATAAATAGATAAATAAATACTGTATTCTGAAGAAATAAGACTAATTGTTTATCAGGAATGTTTTGAAGAAGCCATTTCTTATAAATATTTTGTATCATACTAGACTTTCAAAGGATTTCATAGGGTATATTAATTTTAAATTACTCTACAAAGAAAGTGTGTAATATGAAAGTGAAATATGTAGTAACCAATAGATATGTTTATGTAGGACCTTTCTATTCTTTCTTAATATTCACTGAGACCTCTCTATGTAGACTAGGGTGGTCCTGAACTCAGAGATCCACCAGCTTCTGCCTCTCAAGTGCTTGCAGCTAAAGGTGTTTGCAGCCATGACATATGACTTTCCATCAATCTCTTTGAATAATCTCAGATTTGTTTTTTGAATGTGCATTTGTTGGATGATGAATCAAATTCTGAAAAGAAAACCATTTATACAGTATCTAATTTCATACATAGGATAATAGCAAAGTAGAATTTGAACTCAGTTCTAATTTCAAACAAGATGCTTCCTAGTTGCCAAAGTTTTAGGACAATACAGCTGCAGTAAATATTTTGATATTTTCAACTCATTTCACAGCAAATTTAATTACTCCAGAAACCAGCAATAATAGTTAAAATTGAGAATTAATAATAGCTTATCACTGTGTTGATATACTTCCTTAAATCTGTCAAAAAAATGAAATTAAAAAACAAAACACTTCTAGCTGAAGCTTGTAGGAAACAAAAAGCATTAACTGTGCTGTGCTGTGCTGTGTTGTGCCCTACCTGGCTGTCTATATTATACCTTATAGCTTTTCAAGTTAAATATATCCATTTTGACCTCTATTTAAGTCTCCCTTGAAACTAACATTTTATTGGTTTTAACTATATTGATTTTTCTATTGAATCTAGCATTCTATTCACATGAAAGTTCATTTGTTATGGCTTTCCATTTATAAGCCTCTGTATCTTGATTTAAAGTTATTTTCTTGCAGAAACTAAAGTTTGTAGGTCAATCCCGAAGAATGAGTATAACCACAAATATAGCAGATGCCTCATAAAATTATCTTCTGCTGCTTCTCCATGACCTCTGTCAAGGAAATAACACTCAACCCTGCGTCAGCATGAGCAGCTGTGGATGCTGCTGTTAGATAGCCATGACCTCTCCTCCCGAGGGTAGTGCCCAACCGGGAGGGAGCGGTGATCTGCTCAGAGTCAATGTTATTAGCGCCAGCATAAATCAGAAAATACTGTCTCAAATCTCAAAATTAGATGTCACAGTTCATAAAAGGAAGCAAACTTTCCTTTTAATAAATCAACTCAAGTTCTATGTAGACATTTATAGAAATTATAATGAAACTAGGGTAAAGATTTTTATATTTTAAAACTTAATTTATAATAAAATTGCAAACGTGCATACAATTATTCATTTCTCTTGCGGAGAAGAATATTAGAAAGCATGGATTTTGCTTTGCAACCAAAGGGATTTTCAGCAGAGCTCCCAGCATGAAGGGAGCTTTACTGAACATTGCAGAAATTTCCATCAGGCTTCATCTAATTGACAATTGGTTGCACCTTACTGAACTTGACCAGTTCAAATAATGAAGATATGAATGAGCAATTTTGTCATATGGTCAAAGTTATTTTGTGCAATTAAAAATGTATACTATAGTTTTTATAAAAAGATCAATTGCTGTTTTAAAATGGGCAAACACGTGTGTGTGCATCTTTCTGTATGTAAAGTACTCAAAGAATACCCTCATGCATGAACTATACACATAAGCTTATCACAGACATGTTTGTACACATTTACATAAGCATATACATATATGCTTTAAAATAACTCAGTTTATCTGATTATCTAATTGCTTCTGCATAGCTCTTAGCTGGCAGTAAATATAGCATCCCCAATACAGAAAAGCTCCAAATAAAACACAAATTATCTTCCTTGTTAATTAGCACGTCTTTTTTAGACTGTGTCAAAACACCATAGTTTCCAATAGACTTAATAAGTTAAATGAAGTTAAGTATTTATGTATTTATTGATATCGTTTAAGTTGTGTAGGTTTATAGAAAAAAAGTTATCATTTACTATGTAGGCCACAATCATAAATTTAAGTTATGACATACTATTGATATAAGTAATATCAATAAAATGTTGTCTTTAAATACCCACAAATTCTTTCATGGCAGTATGAAATCTTACCTGTAATTTTTACTCCAATTTCACTTAGGGCTTTTTATTACGTGCACTTAGGTTATGGGGTACTGTGGGAGAACTATATTCACACTAATCGCTTTTTTAGCCAGAACACATGGAGATACCTTTTCAATATTTGACCAAGCTGAGAATGTTCTTCCAGGAAAAGTCTACACGACTAGATATTATTCACTGTTCTGAGTTTTCCTCATTTGCCTTTTGCACTTTATATTTGTCAATCAAAAAAAAAAAAAAGAAAGAAAGAAAGAAAGAAAAAAAGAAAGAAAATCTAAGACATTCCAATACTACCATTGTTTTATTTGAAACTGTGGAATGACAAATGACAGTCCACAAGTAAATTTCTATTTAATTTTAAGAGATACATAAAGAAAAATATCAGGAAAAAATATAAAGATGCTGAGAGAAAACTGATAGTTTAGATTAAATTAACAGAAAAATTATTTTTCAATGAGACCTACTCCAAAGTAGAGCCATTTGAGGAAAAGAACTCAACAGTGGTTCAAGGGAGCATTGAAGGCTTTTCCAATAAGGAAGGTGATGTAGCCATAGCAGGACAGGCTATGAAGGTGGGGAGAAGTCAGGACCCACATCTATTTGGAAAGTGAAGCTGACATGATCTGAGATAGATGGGATGCTGTCCAGAAGACAGCAGTGGCTTGGTAATATCTGCTTTCCCCAAAGGCCATTTATCTTCTAATACCTGCTATTCACTCAAACTTTTACTGCCTGAACCTTGTGACTCATTTCAAACAAGGTATTGTGGGGACAGAACCTTGCTGAGTATAGTCTGAAAATAAAACAAAATGTATAGCCATCTTCTGTGCATTTTAGCTCTTTTCCTAACATAATACAGGATAAGCTTACAAAAACTTTTTAGTAGTTGTCCATGAATTCTAGACTAGCGCCCTTTCATGTTGGCATTTGTTTTATACATCTCTCTCCATAAACATCATCCATTACCTTAGAAATCTTCCATTATTAAGAAATACAAGGAATGGATACTCTGATCCCTTCCTGCATTCCACAGTCCCCTCACTTAGACTACCTCCTGCCTTTCCAGGAAGTTGCCATATATTTATTAAACAATTGGTATGTCTGGAAGATAAAGTTCCTTGCTCTTCAAGGACCAGGAACTGAATTTCAATTACCAGAACCTTCATAAAAATCCAGATGTCCAGATTGAACATCTATTTTACCAGAACTCCTGCATGAGGGAAGGAAGTAATGACAGGAGAATTGCTAGAAACTCTTGGGCCAAGTAATCTCCTATATGCCGAGGGAAAAAATACAAGAAACCTTATCAGAAATAAGGTAAAAAGCAAATACCAACACCCAAGTGTCTGCTATTCTCCAAGTGACTGCTATGCAACATACATAGTCATGTGTCCTTGTAGGAATTCACACATGCGAGTGCATTCAAGTCACATACACAGACACACATACACACATATACGCAAACACACACACACACACACACACACAAACACACATACAAACAAACAAACACACACACTCACAAACACACACTAGTATCTGGCAAATCTTGTCTTGTAACCTAAGCTTTCTGTTGTTCACTTCACATTACAGAAGAAGAATCACATAGATTCCAATTTTTCCTCCTGTAAAAGGGAGAAACTGGATATCGGTTAAGAAGTTTGCTCAGGATCACAAATAAAGTGAGAACAAAGCCAAGGCCCAAACTGGTTTTAGGCAGCCTTTTGGTTTCCAGACTATTGTGTCTCCTCCATACCTACCCCTCACATCTTGACAAGGGTACTCTCTGATTTGCACTTCTTTACATCCTTACAGACTCAATGACTATAAGCTTGAAGATTCTTTATATTATTAAATACCTAGAATTAGACTATTCTTCATACAAAAGATAATAAAATATACATAAAGCGAAACATTCAGAAGCACACATGTACCACTAAAACAGAAATGGAAACCTCTTAAATCACTATCCTACAGAAGAGTGCCATAGGCTTCTGTATATTGTTTCATAATGCTTACTAAGTAGTTTCTTTGCAAAGACTCTCTATGGAGGAAAATGTATGGAGTTAGAAATAAAGGGGAAAATGGAGGGAGGGAAAATAAGAGAAAGACTTGATTACAAATAACCATGCTTTTTGATGTACCAAAGAAAATAAGTGTATTTAGACCTCTAAGAAACCAATCCAAACATTACTGAAAGCTTATATATCATTTTCTCTCTGTGACAAGAACTTTTACTTTCTACCATAACAATTATCTTTCTATTACTTTCAAAATGTTGTGCTTCTCTTTGAAATGGCCACAGGTGTATTAGCAGACCCAAACAAATGCTTTGGTTTATGTGATCTCAAACTGAACCATAAATCCTGTATTAAATGTCCTAGAGGTAATGTTCTTTGTCTGAAAGATTGAGCTACAGAAATACCCATATCATTGTAGAATATTCTCAAAGTTCTAGGGCACAGATTCAAGTGGCTACTTCAAGTTTCCAAGAATTTTGTTTAAAGTCAAGTGAATATGATACACAATTTTCATGTGATGTTGTTGAAAACCAACATTACAACTCTAGTATAACTGGGCATGGTTTCTAAAGGAATAGGCACTGTTATACACATACGCTCATATATTAGCTGTTCATTCTGGCTAGCTTTAAATACTTTAGGAGCATAGACTTAAAACCTTTAGTAAATTCCCTTCATATTAATAATGAGATTACTAAAGAAAATAGCATTAAACTACCATTGTCTTTTGCCATTTCAGGCATGGCTCAAGGGACAGATCTGACTATGAAGAACAGGGAATGAAAATACATGGTCAAATGGACATGCATACATAAATCTGGCATCAAGTTGTACATGCAATTAGAAGAAGAAACCAAAATACTTCAAAAATCAGAGTATTTTTTACACAGAGTTGAACAGAGAGACAAGACATTGCATAGACATGATTATTATGTCCACATGAAGATGAAAGTAGCATTTCTGGTATATAGCTGGGTGAGTGAGAAGTCTCTATAGGAGAGCAATCATCAGGCCATGAATACCTGGGGAAGAAAGCCATGATGATGTGATCTGTACACATTTTAAATATTCTCACTTGCCCTCTGCCTCTAAGTCTCACCAGAGAGTGGCGAGGCTTTGTTATTTCTCCATGTTCTGAGACTTTCGAGTTATTGACATGATCATTCCCATAGGAAGAGTATCCATGTACTCAGACTCCACAGCTCATAGAGTCCGCAGAGCACTACACTCTCTGTGTTCTTCATCTGTGTTACAATCTGAAGAATTTCTTAAGTACCACACTTATGTTTGGATATTGGAATTTACCTACACCCTCATGCATATGGCTTCATTCATAACACCTTATGATTTTCTTATATGTAACAAAAAGATTTTATTAATTATCTGTTGCTAAATGTGTGCTTCTTTAACCTGGGTCATCCAGTCTTCTCCACCCTATTTTAGGACATAGCCTTGAAATAAATGAACTCTAAATTGTAGGACACTGATATTCATAAGCTTCTTTATGTTTCAATATGTTTAGTTCCAAAGAATGGCATCTCAGCTCATTTTAATTTTCTCATGACTGCAAAAAATGTCTTCTGAGAGACTTAAGGGAGTGAATTTTATATTTAACTTACGGATTTCAAGTATGCCATTCCTCATGACAAAGGTAGAATGGGGCAGGGACCTGTTTTCAGCTAGTAGCAGAAGGGTCAGATCACGCAATATGGACAACTGCTCACACAGCACTGGATCAGTAAGCAGAAAGCTAGACCCAACTAGAGGATACATAGCCTTAAAGGACCCACCCTCTGTGGCTTCTCTAGCAGCATCACTCGTAGGACATCAAGTATTCTAAACATTAGTCTATTGGGGACATATCAATTCTAACATATAACACACTTATGCAAAACACTTACAATACTTATGGTACAGAAAACCAAAAGTATTTATGGAGAGCCTTCATCAAAGGAGTCTGTATTCTTCCCTGTGTTGATATCAGATGGATTTGTTTAAATTGTAGATTTAAGTGTAGTCAAGAACATAATGTGTATCCATACGGAACTATTTTTATAATTCATTATAATTCTTATGTTATTCTTTCATAATTTCTCAGATGTATATATTGTATTTTCATCCTATATATACATACATACTTTAAAAATCTGCTATTCCCTTCTATATAGCCATTCCCTAAATTTATCACCTTCTTTATCTTTTCTTTCTTTTTTTAATTAATTTATTCAGATTACAACCCAAGTGTTCTACCATCATTCATATCCTCCCATTCCTCCTACCCTCCCGCCCCTACCCTATTACCCTCCCTTAGGTTCATGTCTGAGGGGCATCTCCTCCCCTACTTTATAGTCGCAGGCTAACAAGTCTCATCTTGGTATTCTGCCTATTCTTTCTTTGAGTGCCACCAGGGCTCCTCATGAGCTCATGTTGGAGTTAATCCTTGTTCCCCACATAACTGTGGAACGTCCTGTCCATTGGCTACATCAGAGTAGGGATTTGGTGTTTACTACTTGTATTATCCTTGGTTAGTACAATAGTTTGAGCAAACACTCCTGGGCCTTGATCTACCCATGACGACGTTCTTCTTGTAGGTTTCTAAGATACTCTGCATCCTTCTATTTTCCCATATCCTATATTTCACTTACCTAGAGTCCCAGTAGGATATCCTCACATCTGTCCCAATCTCCTGGTAAGTGAAGAAATTCATGGGACATGCCTTTTGGGCTAGTGTCCAATTATAAGTGAATATATATTATGTGAGTCATTCTGTTTCGGAGTTAACTCACTCAGTATGATCATTTCTAATTTCCTCTGTTTGTCCACAAATTTCTTTTGTTCCCAAATGTGCTATTTATATATACACTGGCTTGTAGGCATCCATTGAATAATGGGTGAGTTACCAGGAGCCCATATACTTGAAACAATGTCTCAAAGTCAGCAGCTATTAATAGGTGAAAGAGCTTCAGCTAGGGGTAGGGCTCTGTTTATAAGTCCATTTTTAAACTCTTAACATTGCCTCTACCAAAGTAACATTTCTATCGTGTAAAAATCTATCTCATAGAGTTATTCTTTTTGATATATTTTAGAATCTGCATATATCCATAACAAATTTTATATTAAAAGACTATTTTAGATAATATTTCATTGACATTTCCTGTAAGTGCTCATGGCTATATGTGAATGAAAGTTACATAAAAATATGCATCCAAGTGATTTTCTAATTTATTTTTGTAATTATTATTTGAATATTTTAAATTACCCTACTCTGTGTTTGCATTTCTCACGCATTTCTGTTTTTTCTTTTTCTATATTTAGTTCCCATTGAAATTCCAAACATTTTAAACTTTTGTGGTTATACATTTCATGAATATAGAATCTATCTTATGGGGGCATGCAATTGTATTTTATTATTTATATTTAGCATTTTTAATGACAAATACCATATACAAAAATATACAATACTATGCTTTTATATATTTCTAATGTATCATCACAGCATATATATATGTACATATTTATATCCATAAACTATAAGACTACAGTGTCAATCTCAAAGAAAATAAAAAAGCATATAATCTTTATCTGATATTTTACAACTATATCTCTAAAGTAGCAATTTTTCTCAGGATTTACAAAGTTGTAGAAAATAATGTATCTTCAAAATACTGTTCTTAATTATATAAGCACAATAGAAGACCTTATTACAAACCAAGGAATATCATAAATTTTATAGCATATTAATATAGTGCTACTCATATAACATGTTATATTGTCAATTCCAATATCAGAACTTATATATTTAACATGTGTATAATATAGTGTAATATTAGTTTAATAGATTTCCTTTTATAGGATTTCTTTTTCCAAATTTTACCTTTTATTTCTGATATTATAATATGCTCACATTACTTTTTCTCTTCTCTTTCCTAGTTCCAAACCATCTCATATATGCCTTTTTTGCTTTTTAAAATTAATGTCATGTTTTGTCATTGTAAAATGCATATATACATATGTGCATGCAAATATAGTCCTAAGTATAACCTGCTCAATTTATATTATTCATTGTTAAAATAATTATTATTTTTCATACATCTTCAATGTCTTCCCTTGTTTCTTCTGAAATACTAAATATCTATTTTACATTGTCATTTTCTTAGTAAATGTTAGTTCAGATGCAATGGAATGCTCTAAAATTTTAAAACTTATATGTATTAGTGAACTTACTGAAAGTTGAGTTTTCTTTTTAGCTTATGGTTTGGTGTTTCCCATTTTCCTTGCCATGTTAATGAAAACACTCAGCTTAAAAAACTAGTTTATGTAACATATGATAACTTTAAGAAAGAAAATAACATACATCTGTCTCACATATAATCCTTTTCCAGTTGTATCAGAGGTGCATCTATTTTAAGATAGTTTTTTTCCTTTTTAATGTAATTATCTACAACTCTTCATCTGTACATTCACACTCTGACAAATGTTTCCAGAGACCTACAAGGCCTATGTCATTAGGGTTTTCATCTCAGTCACAAACTATTACTTATTGCATGTTCCAGGACAGTGATGGACAGTTAATGTTCTCAAAAATCAACCACATATTTTATAAAGGGAAGGATATAACAAGAGCATTGTCAAGAACAATATATCTTAGGCGCGGCAGATAGATATGGTTCTATAGAAAGATAAGGTAGGTTAGTTAGAAAAAGTCTTCAAAAACCTCAGAGATGTCCAGGATACAGCATTTAAAAATATTTTTATTACCTGAAAGATTAACTGACAATGAGATAGGTTAACTCCTGGCAACACCTAGCCTACCTCAAAGAGGATGATGAGCATCAAAGAACCTCCTTATGGAGATAGCTTCAAATGTAGCAAACAAGCCACTGGGAAAAATGTCCTCATTTCTACCACTGACAGAATTCTGCCTAAAAAAGAACAAGCTTGGATGCAGGCAGAGTTGATGGCCAAACTCTGCCAAGACAGGGTAAGCAAGTCCTCATTAGTTCCTGCCTCTTAAATATTTCTGTCAGATATATTGGGCCAGACGTCTGAAGAAGATGCTGCAATGTTATAGAGTGTTTTGGGTGACTGTTCAAGTAGCAAACTGTCTCTGTCATCTCTCATTTGGAAAGCTACTAACTTGCAATTCTGGTATACTCAGGCAATCAATTTTATTCCTTCTCAAGTCTCTGATGGGTTTGAACACCAGGTAGCTTTGAATGGTGAGGCCTTTCTTCCTCTGGTTTAAGTATAGATATTGACAGTTGGCAAAGAAGTCATGAGCCATATCCTCCTTCTACAGCAGTTTGATATCAGACCCCTAGAGAAACTCACTGCAGAGATTACCACTGTAATGTTTAATATTGGTTCTACTTGACTACATCTGGAAATATATGCATAGTTCTTGCTTAATTGAGGTGGGATATAGGAAGTAGAAGACCCACTTCTAATCAGGGTTTTTGAGAAAGACATGACTATAATGTATATCACTGAGGTTGGGAAAACTCATCTCTAATCTGAAGCATGCCTGCTGGAAGGAAAAGTATATAAAGACATGAAGGAAACTCTTCCTCTTGGCCTTCTCGCTCTTGCTTTGCAAGTAAGCCCATTCCTTCACTGGCACTAAAACCTGATGAAGACTACGTGAGACACGCAGCGTTGTGGACTGAACAACTACTATATTCTTAGAATTTCCTTTCACAGCCAGCCGTTATTGGATTAGCTGACCTGAAGCCTTGAAAATCATTCTAGTAAATTACATATTTATATCCGTTATATAAATTCTAGTCATCTATAAAACCATGACTAATAGAAGCCAAGCCTCCTTTTTCTGCTGGACTAATAAAAGTGCTAGGTTTCAGGCTACTCGTGAATCTCCACCTGATTCCATGGTCCACTACAACACAGCTTCTCTGTGTGTTTCCACATCCCAATCTCTCAATTCAAAAATTAATAAATTAAATATGCCATAAAGAGGTTAGCCAGGCATATTATAGCAGAATATATGTCTTTTTAAATCTCTGTCTCTGTCTCTGTCTCTCACTCTCTCTCTGTCTCTCTCTGTGTCTCTCTGACTCTCTCTGTTTCTCCCTTTCTCTGTCTCTCTCTGTCTCTGTCTCTCTGTCTCTGTCTCTGTCTCTGTCTCTGTCTCTCTCTCTCTCTCTCTCTCTCTCTCTCTCTGTCTCTCTCTCTCTCTGTCATTTCCTAATTTTAATATTCCTCAGTTGCCTGTAGGTCTTTGAGTTGTAGTAGTTCTGAAGGAATCCCAGGTATTATATACTACTCCTTTATTACTCAAGATTCTCTAAAGGACTATTATATACATACATACATACATACATGCATATGGACATACATACTTACACACACACACACATATATATATTATATACACACATACATATACATACCTATAAATAAGCATATGCATACATTTCTGTGGTCCAGTTAGTTCAACAATCTGTCTACAAAAAAATTCCAAAAATCCAGTAATTGTTCAGTCAATGAGCTGGATGTCTCAGCCTGTCTTCAGGACATATCAGAATCCCAGTTACCAACTAAGTAGGCCATTGAAGGAACGAACTTGCCAGAAAGAGCAAGCAAGAGTAGAGTTGCCTGCAAGAGCAAGCAGGCAAGGAGAGCAATATTCCTGCATTCTTTTATTTTATATAGACTACGACCAGATGATCTTGTACAAATTAATTGTAGATCTTCCCACCTCCAAAGATCCATATTAAAAGTGGATCTTTGAACCTCAAATGATTTAATTAAGAAAAAGCTATTGCGTGAGTAACCAGCTTTCATGTATTTTCATTAGTTTCAGCTGCAGTCAAGTTGACAACCAAGAATAATTCTACCCCTTGTCAACTTGACAGATACCTGACATGTCATGTTTAAATAAAAACAATATCCAGATCCTAATCATGACCAGTATGATCCAATAATCTCGCATATAATCACAAAGTTTATAAATTTAACCAGGTCAAAATCATGCCTGCCATGAAATAACTACCCCTTGTATAATTGGAGACATATTATAAACTTTACAATATGTAGTAATGTCCTTTCAGGGACATTCTTTTGGTACCTGAAAATTTAAATATGATAGCCACTGATATTCTCTCAGTTGATTTTATATTACACAGTAAAGAAGTTAAAAAAAGAAAACACAAATAGCTGTCAAACACAACTTAACAAAATATGCTAAAAATTCTTATGTCAGTTATAATCCTCATTTCCGCACCTGACCACTGGCCTTAGCTGGCATTTATAACTATTTTCCTCTACTACCCATTTTGTATTCCCTCCACTCTTAGCAAGCATCTCAGCAGGTCTTGGCTCTTTTCCTTGCAGACTGAACCATACCGTCATTCCTGATGGATCTGAGTTCTTTATCATCTATTCCGGACTAGCTTGCTGTATTTTACTATTGGCTTCCATCACAAGACATGGTCATACCAGGAGATGCCCTACATGATCTGCACGCCACACATGATCTTCCTTGCATCCATTGTGAAAAAGCAGTGCAAATTCCCCTTGATAATCTGGATGACTCATATGTCTAACCACGGTATTATGTTCTTAGCCCATTGACATAGAAGTGGGTATCGGGAGCCCGAGGTGGACAAGGATAAATCTGAGATTAAAGTTCAATGGAATGTTTGTTGTGGCCCCTGGCAAGAGTGATCCCTCCCCTGCAACCAAAATTTCCAGGCCAGAAAAATTTAACGTAGCTGGAACAGGAAGAAAAAATGTTTCTAGTGTGTCACTAGGACTGATAGTAAGTGAGACTATTCCCTTTTCAACAACTTGATTCCTGTATCCATGGATCTTGGCTATGAAAGAAACTATCATGTTTTCTAATCTGATAGAAAGTATATACAGCCTTCTTTAGGACCCCACCAAGCCCTCCAGTCTGCTGCTATATAAATGCCACAATAATGGTGTCTCTCAAGAACCATTCTATTTTTCTATCAGAAGAGCTTTATCTTTAAGATAGAGGTGAATGTGATAAGACCAGTGGATTTAATGATCAATGGTCCATAGCTTTGTTGAATAGCTATGGGTGTTAACTGAGTTTCCTTTGTCAGAATCAATACTGTGTAGAACACTATAAGGCATTATGTAAGTCCATGGATAGCAGCTTTGGCAGCATTACATACAGAAAAGACAAGTCCACAACCAGAATGAGTACTCCTTTAATAAGGGCAAATCATTTCTTTTCCACTAAGAGTATATTCCAATGTAGTCAACCTGCCACCAGGTCACTTGCTGGTCACCCTGTGGAATAGTGCCGTATATGCGACTCACAGTTTAGCCTGGCCAGCCATAGTGAGTGGAAGTCAATTGTTTCCATTTCTGTCACCATAGACACTTTGCTCATGGGCCTATTGCACAATGGCAGGAATGGCTAGTGAAAGAGACTATCTACAAAATGGGTCATCCTGTCTGCATGATTATTAAATTCCCTCATTGCTACTTTGTCTTAATCATTTTTATTGCTGTGAAGAGACACCATTACAAAGGCAACTCCTATGAAAGAAAACTATAATTGGGGCTTGCTTACAGTTTCAGAGGCTTAGTCCATTCTTCTCATGGTAGAGAGTACTTTGGCAGCCAGGTGTCATGCTGTTGAAGTAGCTGAGAGCTACACCCTGATCCACAAGCAAAGAAAAAGACTGGCTTGGCATGGGCTTTTAAGACTTCAATGCAGACTCCCGAGTGACACACTTCCAACATAGCCATGCTTTTTAATTTCTATAATCCTTTCAAATAGTTCTACTCTGATGGCTAACCAGTTAAATATATGAGCATATGGTACCCATTCTTAATCAAACCACCAAAACTTCCATTTTAACATATCTATTAGTGTCATAGTTTTTCAGGTCTTCTTTGGGTAGCCATATTGATGAAATTTTGTAGGTAAAAGCTCTCTGACATTAGGAGACAAAATCTCACAGCAAATTTCCTGGTTCTCTGCTCATACAATCTGGCCATCCTTCTTCTGCAATTAACTCTGTGCCTTGGATGCAGGAATGTTGTTATAGATGAACCCATTGGGACTTGGCACCATATGATCTCTTGTTCTCAGCAGTTAATCAGATCTAGTTGCCTGTAATGGTTGCCATCTGCTTCAGAAAAAGTTTATTCAATGAGATCTACACTTATCTTTCTGCACTAAGAAAAATACTAAGAATTTAGTCATGAGGGTTGTCTTGTTTAGTCTCTAAAATGTACTTAGTCTTACTTGATATGCCAAGGCTGCTTGATATCTGTGGAAGGCTTCCCATTTTCTGAGGAAATGGTGCAGGGAGGTGGGTGTAGAGGAGGGGACAGGAGAGAGAGAGAATGGGAGGAGAGGAGGGAGAGGAAGCTATGATCAGGATGTAAGCTAAATATATATATATGAGAGAGAGAGAGAGACAGAGACAGAGACAGAGACAGAGACAGAGAGACAGAGAGACAGAGGAGACAGAGACAGAGAAACAGAGAGAGACAGAAAGACAGAGAGACAGAGAGAGACAGAGAGAGAGAGAGAGACAGAGAGACAGAGAGACAGAGAGACAGAGAGAAATAGAGACAGAGAGAGAGACAGAGAGAGAAGAATGTAGTTATTATTTATGATAGTTTAGTAAAGTTGTGGTTTTAGGTTCTCTTCAAGATCCCATGACTTCCCTAGCACTAGGAAATTTCCTGTTTTTATGGCATCAGACATAGTTCCCCTTTTCTTCAGCATGTCTTATTAGAGAGCTATTGGTTAAAGAACTGTTGTTGATTGCCAGGGTTAAAGTACTAATATTGTACCTTTAGGGTTATCATGAAATGCTGCTTGTGTTCATAGCTCAGGGGTACCACACCTAGGTAGAATTACTGCTTGCTTCCTTTCCTTGGAAGCTTATATGGCACCTTCATGTACCATGAAAATTATCCTCAGAAAGGTGGTTTTTAGTCAAATCTACATTATATCCCCTGGATCCTTTTTCCAAAATGCAAGGTGTCTTCAGCAACAGGACTTTAACTTTCACAGCTGGAAGGTAGCCAAGGACATTAACAGTAACCTGTAATATTTTGGGCATCTCTTGGGCAACCCTAACCCACAACTAGAAAATGTGCTTCTTAGGCCATATGTTCGGGTGGAGGGTATTGTTAGAGCCATTGTCTACATATTGTTAGCCCAGGGAGAATTTTTTTTGAATTGTATTTGCATACATTTCTACAGACTCATGAGAATTACCTGTCCCTTTACGTAGAAAGGTGTGATTTGAATAAGATTGGCCCCCATAGGACCTCACATTGGATTGGTTGGAGAATGACGCTTTTTGAAATGATTAGGAGGTTGTGGTCTTGTTGAAGTAGGTGTGGCCTTTTTGGAAGAAATATGTTACTGAGGATTTCAATGGCTTCTTTTCTCTTCCTGCTGCCTGTATTTAGTATTCTCAGATCCTTCTCCAGCAGCATGTCCTCCTGCCTTCCACCATGCTTCTGCCATGCGATAGTGGACTAAACCTCTGAGACTGCAAGAAAGCTCCAATTAAATGCTTTCTTTTATAAGAATTTTAGTGCTTTTGGTGTCTCTTGACAGCAGTAGAACAATAACTAAGACAATAGATGATAATACCATTCATTTCTTATGATATTTTTGGACATTTTTATTGCTATTTTTAACCTCTACCATCCTTCTGTTTTTATTCCCTTCTTTTTCTAGTAAAGCAACCTCTCTCTCTCTTTCTCATTTTCTGTTTCTAAACCATTTTAATCTTCTATATGTGTCTTTATTGCTCCCTGATCAATGTCCTGCCACTTCTATTTCTAAATATATTTCAGGTTACATACTAATGTCTGAACTTGGAGCTGGGAATGACAGAACAGAGAAAACAAGTGATGGTTTTATTTCTGAGCCTGAGTTACCTCACTTACTATGTTCATTTTTAGTTTTATCCATATAATGACACACTACATGATTTCACTTTTCTTATAGCTGAATATATATATATATATATATATATAATATTCATTATCTATTAATAAGTTGAAGGAATTTTAGGTTGTTTCTATTTTCTTACAATTGAGATTAAAGTGGTAATTAAGATATTTGAGCAAGAATTTGTAGCACAGGAATGAGAAGAGTTATCAATCACTCTTTGTCAGTTGCAAGCTGGTCCACTCATTCTGAAAATCAGCATGGAACATCCTCAAAAGAGTAAGTAAGCCCAATGCCCAGCAGTATATGGACAATAAAAAAATTATCACAAAGCCATGTTTGGAGGGGTTTATCCCAAATTTTGTTTTAGGATATTTTTCTTTTTTTTTTTTTTTTTTTTTTTTTTTTTTTTTTTTGGTTTGGATTGGTTTAACCTTACAGGTCCTTTTCATATGTATTATGACTTCCATTTTTGTGATTTTTATGGGATTATTATGTGTGTCTCTGCTTGTATATGTGCATGCATATGTTTTTTAAAACATTTTCTTTGGCTCTTTTTCTCCTAATTTCTTGTTTTGAACTATTCTTATAATTTATTTTCATTTTATTATTTATCATATTTTATTTTATTATTTTTCTTAGATGCATGTTTGCTTCCTAAAGAGAGACAGAAAGAGTGTGAATATGGAAGGAAATAGAGGAGTAAAGTGGGTCAAGTTCATGAAAGGGGAAAGGCCTCAGAATATGTTTTGTGATGAAAAATCTATTTTCAATAAAGAAAAAAAAGACAAAAGGAATCTACCATGTGACACAGCTTTGGTACTCCTCACTGCATACATAATAGAAGTATAAGTCTTTATAACATATCTATTTCAATATATGTGTGTGTTCTCCCTCAAAGAATTGACTTAAGACTTTGCCCCATTAGCAAACATATCTCCATACTACACTTTCACTGCCAGGATTTTGTAAAGCTCCTAGAAATGTATTAATCTGCATAAGCTTTTACTGCTTATTGTTTGTTAGTTTTTTTTCTTTTAAATCCTTTGCTTAAGAGAGTTTATAAATATCTTACTGTTATGTGTTGAGATAGTTGGTTTCAAATATCAGATCACTCATTACTATTCTGGAGTACAATTTTGTATTGAAAATACTCTTTTGTTTTTAAATGCAAAAGACCACTCAAAATAAAGACAACCATTAATTTATGAATGTCTATTGAACCCTGAGGGTTGCAATATACCTTAGGAAAATACATTTGGTATTATTTTGTAAATTATAGAATAGGTAATAAAGCTTTAAGATAGAAAGCATTACATGTTTTTACTATTTAACAAAATATAATTTTGTGCATAAACATGTCAAAACTTTGTATATATTACCTTAGATATGTGTGTGTGTGTGTGTGTGTGTGTGTGTGTGTGTGTGTATTTACTAGCAAAAGATGATGGCTACTATGGCTACTATTATTGTTGATAGAAACGCTTCTTCATAATATAGTATATAGCAAATTTTAAAATTTTTGTTAAAACAATTTTTCAGTTTAAAATAGAAAATAGAATAAAATACAATCTTAAATATATTAAAGCAAATGTATAAATGTAAAGTATAATGTGTGATTTAGTGTGTCATTCATGACAATCATATATGCTACACAAAGACTGAGCATATTCTATATATTATTACTCAGGTTTGATTATTTGACTGAATTTTTCAATATATGATTTTCTGTATTTAAAGTTTCTATCAGTTCCCCCTCCCCATAGAGACCAGGGAACCCTTCGGAAGAGAGGAGGAAAGACTTTAGAGAAGGTAGAGGACACCAGGATAATATGGCCCACGGAGTCAACTAAGCAGGGCTGACATGGGCTCATAGAGACTGAAGCAGCAAGTGTGAAGCCTAAATGGATCTGTATACATCCTTTGTTTATACATTAGAGCTTGGTGGTTTTGTGAGACTGCTTACAGTGGGTGAAGGTGTATGTCTGACTCCTTAGCCTGATCTTGATACTTTTTTCCTCTTATTGATTAGGCTTGTATAGGCTCCATATGAGAGTTTTTGTCTTGTCTTACCTTATTTTTTGTTGTTGTTGCTGTGTTTGGCTACAGTCTGATGATGAGGTGCTCTTTTCTGAAGAGAAAATGGAGGGGGAGTGGATCTGGAAGGAAGAGGAGGTATGGGTGAGATGAGACAATAAAAAAGATAAAAATTAAAGGTATTGCAATATTATATAGTAAGAAAATTAATTTTTGTTGCTCAAGGGAAACTGATTTTAATTTAAATAAAGTCTTTTTAGTTTTGTTAAATTAATACTTTATTATGAATTATTAGAAATATGACTAGTCTATATCACTGCAATGATATCACATGAAAGACATATACAGAAGAACTCTTTGTGTATTGATAAATTAATCAACTTTGGCATTTTAAGAGATATTTAAATATATTTATGAAAGAAATGACACTAGCATTTTGTAACTTTTAATTTTATGAAGGTATTCAGATTACAACTCAATTGTTATCCCATCACTTGTAGCCTCCTAATCCTCCACCCCCCTCCTGCTTTCATCCTATTCCCCTACCCTAGGTCTGAGACTGAGGGGGAACTCCGCCCCCACTATATGGTCATAGGCTATCAAGTCTCATCTTGATAGCCTGATTATTCTTTCTTTGAGTGCCATCAGGCCTCCCCACCAAGGGGAGGTGGTCAAATATGGGGCACTAGAGTTCATGTCAGAGACAGTCCCAGCTCTCCACATAACTATGGACATAGTCCTGTCCATTGGATAGCTCAGAGGAGGGATTCGATGTTTAAGACTTGTATTGTCCTTGGTTAGTGCACTAGTTTGAACAGATCCCCTGGACCCCGATCCACCGGTCAAGATTTTCGTCCTGTAGGTTTCTAGGACCCTCTTGGTAACACTTTAAATTTTTTATGTATCTTCCCATATGCTCAATTTTATATCATATGTTCGTTGACAAATAGTTTGAGTATTTATAAGTAATTATAAAGCTAAGTAAAAAATATATAAAATGTTTTGTTTCATACTGAAAGAACTAAAATTCCCAAATGAAAAATTGTAATAGAGATTAAGGATTGGTAACAAATACAGATTTTTGGGCTCCAACCAGATATACTGAATCAGATTCTATATTTTTATCAAGATTCTCAGGAATGCTATATATAATTAAAATGAAAGATATACAGTTGTATTTTCTAATGTCCTATAACCAGAATAAAATCACTTCATTAAATATAGAAGGTTAGATGGAGGGGCTTTGCACTAGATACTTCTTTGCATAATTCATGAACAACTTTAATAGAATGTTTGGATTTTAGGGAAACAGTGACTACTGAGTTGGCAGACATACTGATTTTTCCTTCATCTATACACAGATGATTTTACCTAGGTGCATTAATTCAACAACCAAATGCTATATTTGAATATTTTTCAATTTTATTCAATTCAGGCAGTTTTCCATCAGAAGCATAATGCAAGTTTAATTGTATTTTAGAGATAGGTTCTCAAAATGTGTCCTTGACTACTTGAATTCATGATGTAAATTTAATTTACCTCAAGTGTCATCTTCATGGTTCTATTTTCTGAGTTTTGGGTTACAGATGAGTATTAACACACCTGACTCATCCACAAATATGGCTAATGGCAGACGTTCGACTGAAATAATTTAAAGGTGAGAAAAACTGTATCATTTAATTTCAGAGATTTACTTACAGTCCATCCCACTGATGTACTTTTTGCCTCAGCAAGGTAAAAGCAGCCTTAAAATAGTGCATGTTGCTTCAAAAAGAGAGGATGACCCTTTTTAAAAAAACCTGAAGAGAATGGAAATGGCAGAACATTAAATTAAATTTTGATTAACTTCATGTGTCTACAGAAATTTAATATGCATGAAATTAAAGATTCAGGAACAATATGTATGAGTCTTTTTCTGTGTACACACATACAAACTCACACAAACTTATACATGTTCATATTACAGTGTCCTTGCTGTTATTGAGAAGGACCAAGGTCTTAGAGTCTTGTGCTTTCTGTCATACAGTTTAGCTGCCATGAGATGTAGGTCATAATAAGCATAGTGTTACTCTGGAGACAAGTTACATTAGGAATATTAATAGTAAATCAATTTTATAATTGCACATTTCCAGCCATTTATGAGAGCAGAGAGAAACTTGCTGAAGTCTTGCATGTCACCACCCAAGCTCCTCCTCAGTTTGACTTAGCACTTAACTCAAAGTCTCTGTTAGGTGTGCTATTGATATGTAGAAACACCATGATGACTAAAAGAGGTTGAGGAGAGAAAGGAATGTTTTGCTTACAGTTTTAAAACAGTGTTCTCTTTTATTGCAGGGAAACAAGGCAAGAACCTGTAAGCAGGAGCTGATGTAGAGGCCATGGAGCAATAATTTTTACTGCCTTGGAACAGTAAGCCTAAATTGCTCATTCTTGTTTTTATAGTACCTAAACACACTAGCCCATGGTTTCCATCACTCATAATGGGCTGGGCCCTCCTTCGTTACTAATTAAGAAAATGTCCTGCGGGCTTGTCTGCCTAAACTTCAATCTTAGAAAGCAGAATTTCCCTCTGCTCAGATGACTTTGTGTCAAGTTGACATAAAGCTAGCTAGAAAAGCCACAGGTACTATGACAATATTCATGGCTATTATTTTACAGAAGTTCCTGTATTCCAAGATGTAGTATCAGACTCTTTTTAGCTCTTAGTTCATTTCCAGTAAGGATGTCCTTAGCTTGGAGCACAGAAAACACAAAAAATAGTGAAGCACTATATGACACTGTATTGGGTGAAACAAGTACTAGAAAAAAACTATAATAATCTGAAAATAATTTTAAAAACTTTCATAAGAGCTCTTCACTTAAATTTGAATTCTATAACACTGTATCAAATTAAACTTATTCTTCACACACATAATATATATTAATGCTCTAATATGAGCATTAATACCCGTACAACTCACCTATAACACAAGTTTACTTCCAAAACTTTCAAAGTGTTTTTGCAAGCTGCTTAGGAAAAATAACATATACAAGTTAATTGTTAGTTGGTCAAATCATGCTCATGTTAATTACTACTATATTTTTAATCAAAAAAGTATGCATTCTAGGTTTAACAGATAGATATGATGCATAAATAAGGTAAAATAGTTAGATAAGGTCTTCAAAAACCTCAGAGATGTACAGAATATGGCATTTATGAATGTTTTTATTATTTTAAAGATTCTTTGACAGTAACACAGGTTAACTTTTGGCAACACCAAGCCTACCTGAAAGAGGATAATGAGCATCAACAAAAGCTCCTCATGGAGATGACTTCAAATATGGCAAACAAGCCACTGGACAAAATGTCATTTCTACCACAGACAGAATTCTGCCTAAAAGTGGGCAAGCTTGGGTGCAGGCATAGTTGATAGCCAAACTCTGCCAAGACAGGGTAAGCAAGTTCTCAAAAGTTCCTGCCTCACAAATATGTCTGTCATATATATTGGGCCAGAAAGCTGAATATGATGATGCAGCGCTATAGAGAGTTTTGAGGTGACTGTTCAGGCAACAAACTGTCTCTGTCATCTTCTCATTTGAGAAGATGCTAACCTGCACTTCCTGCTTACTCACGTAAATATTTTTATTCTTATTTTTCAAGTCTCTGAAAGGGTTGAAGACCACATAGTTTCATTTTAAAATTAAGTTCAGTTGTTTATGGGTTCAGATGTTTTCAGGTCTTAATAGATGTTTTAAATTGATAGGGATTAGATATGAATGCTATTGATTTACCTTCAGAATTATAAACCCACTAAGATAAGAAAGATTGATTTCTTAGTTTGCCAAATACAAATAGTCAAAACAATATGAATATAATATTTATATAATTCATTATTGTTTCATATTTCTTCTTGCTGTACACAGTTTATTATATATATGTGTATATGTAAAAATATAAATATATATTTAAATGGAAAAAAATTAGCAATAAAAGAGTTATTTACTTTTACTTGTTATTAAAATCTATTTTTAGTTGTTTTCTTTTTAATATGCAAGTTTGAGACAGGGTTTTATTTGATGTAGCCAATGCTGCCATGGAAGACACAAGGTAGCCAAGGCTGGATTCAGACTTATGAGAATATTCCCATCTCAGTCTTTAGAGTGCTGATTTTACAGTTACATATCAGTACAATAAAAATACACAGATTGTAGTAATTCTAGTAGTTCTGAAAATTCAATGTTATCTGAAGGAAAGAAAAAAGATTGCATCTCTCTTGGAGTGTTTCTCACTCCTATGTTAATTATTCCCGTTTCTACCATCATAAAATCTGCATATCCCCTGACACTGTTGTACAAAGGATCTGATTAAACACATTGAGGTGTGAATTACATCTCCCTTAACACTGTCGGCAGTGTATGATTATTTATTGGATACCTGTGTATAGTGTGTGAATATCTGAGTAAATGTTCCAGATTAACAAATATATTCAAATTTTGCATAGAGTCTATCAGGGACCTCCAAGCCAGAGACCTCTAAGACATGTGAATTTTTTTATAAACTAAAGGAATGTACTTCAAAAAGTCAGATTTACTTTTCACAGTCTTAGAGTGTCAGCAAGTAGGACAGAATTGATCAACTCTTCATGCATTTTCATTCAGGAATTCAATGACGTCATAGTAATACCATAGCCAAGGTGTAGCTATTATTCTCATTTCAGCTAAATGAGACCCTTATGTCTTTTCCCTTTTCATGGACCATAAGGAATCAGCTGGAAATGGCATGAGCAGATGGGGGTAAGTACTGAACGCCAAGTGAATATTTTTACTTCGTGAGAGGAAGGTTTAGTTTTGAACATGTGAATGTCAGCCAAAAGCTTTTGCAACGCCTTGTCATAGACCTTGAGACTGTGTTGAGAGCTTGAGATTACAAATAATATTATGAGCAACAGTATTCACTTTTTAAAACATATATATATATATATATATATATATATATATATTAAACATTGATGAAATATATTAATATAAGTCTTTCTACAGAGGGTTGCCTAAAATTTCAGAATGATTTCATTTTATGTCCATGTATATTACCACTATTAAGTTTGTCCAGAAATTCAAGCAAATTAAGTTTCAAGAGGCAGTAGCCTCTACACAAATACATCTTGAGCTATATTTTTGTAAAACACAGAGTATACACTTTCTTAACTCTATTTGCATGACTATAATCACTCAGTGTTGACAACATAATCACTTACAGGTTTTTATTTCTTTTTCTCTCACTTATTTTCAAAACTTCTAAGGAAGATAAAATGAAATACTGCAAACTTTTTCTCATGTTTTTGTATGGCCAATGAATCCATGACATAGTGTTGTAAAGGGGGGCTATTTAATGAAGGCCTGGATCACAATGCCAGAAAAGGAAAAGACATGCGTAGTGAAGTTTAGCTTACTTTTAAACCCACTTATGTAGCAATCCTGTCATCTTAAGAGATTCAAATAAGTACCTAGAATTCTTTACATTGGTAGAATTTTCCATGAAACAGTTGTGTGAGTGAAGATAGTTCATTGTAAAATCAGAATAACTCATAAATAAATACTATTTTCATAAGAAAATTTATATGAACTATTAGAAAGTTCATGAGAGCTATATTATTGTGTATAAGATGAAGTTGTGTTGTTCACAGTGAAAATAGCTTATTGGCTTATCTGTATATTAGTGGTTAGTATATTTATAACAGACACCATTTTAATAATAGTAGTTAACATGTGCTAAAGTCTTGCTTGCTCTCAAGTGCTATTCTAAGTTATTTCACTTGCTTCAAAAAGCAACTATAGGTAGTCATATGCTCAAGCTAGGTCTACTTTGGCATTAACTTTTGCTACCTTTGAAACAAGATGTAGAACTGTCAGTTCCTTCTCCAGAAAAACATTTGTATGCACACAGCCATGCTTCCTGTCATGAAGAAAAAGGAAATAACTAGTACAGAGACTCCTGTCCTGCTGATCAAGCAAAGTATGTATTCATCACTGCCATCTTTTATCCCCCCCCAAATATATTATTATAAAGATGATAGAAGCTTTAAAAGGAAACATAAAATCCCTTAAAAATACAAAATAATACAAACAGGTGCAAGAAAGGAATAAAATGTTTCAAGACGTAACATGGAAATAGAAACAATAAATCAAACACAAATTAAGGGGCTCTTGGAGATGGAAACTTAAGTAAGAGGACAAGAAATGCAGATTTAAGCATCAATAACAGACTACATGCAATGAAGGAGAAAATCTTAGGCATAGAGATACAATTGAAGAATTCAGTATATCAATGAAAGAAAATGTTAAATCTAAAATGTTCAAGACACAATATATCAATGATATCAGTTACAATGTAAAAGGACAAAACCCAAGAATCATACAATTAAAAGAAAGAGAAGAATCCTGGCTCCAAGGAACAGAAAATATTTTCACAAAATCATAGAGGAAAATGGCCCCAACCTAAAGAAATGCATATAAATGTACAGAAATCCCAATAGATTGAACCAGAAAAAAAAATCCTACCATCACATAATAATCAAACACTAAATGTACAGAACAAAGAAATAATATTAATAGCTGCAAGAGAGAAAGCCAACTAACATATAAAGTAAAACATATCCAAGTTACAATTGACTTCTTAACAGAGATTCTAAAAGCCAGAAGGGCCCAGGCATATTTTTTACAGATCATAATATACTGCAGATGTTATTGCAAAGTACTATATCCAGCAAAACTTTTAATCAGCATAGATGGAGAAAACAAGGTATTTTATGACAAAACCAAATTTAAACAATATTTATACATAAACCCAGCTCTACAGAATATTAGAAGGAAAACTCCAACACAAGGAGGTTAACTACACCCAAGAAACAACAGGAAAAAACAATTCCATTGCAACAAAACTAAAAGAAGAGAAATGTATGTATCTGTATGGATGGGCATGTGTGTCCCTGTACACACACACACACACACACACACACACACACACACACACACACACGAACTAACACAAACAACATCAAAATAATAGGATTTAGCAATATTTGGTCATTAATATCTCTCAACATCAATGGACTCAATTCCCAATTTTAAAAAACCGACACCGTAACAGCATGGATGAGAAAACAGCATCCATAAGTCTTCTTCATTCAGGAAACAAATTTCAGCAACAAAGATAGACATTATGTCAGAGTAAGTGATTGGAATAACGTTTTACAAGCAAATGAACCCAAGGAATAGGTTGGAGTAGCCTTTGCAACATATCATAAAATAGACTTTCAACCAAATGTAATCAAAAGAGAAAGGGAAGGACACTTTATACTCATCAAATGAAAAAATCCACCAAGATGATGGCTCAAACTTGAGCACCTATGCCCCAAATGCAAGGGCACCCACATTCCTAAAAGAACCATTTCTAAAACTTAAATCACACAATGATCCTTACACATTAGTGGTGGAAGACTTCAAAGACCCACTCTAACTGATAGACAGATCATTGACATAGAAACTAAACAGGGAAATAATGACACTAACAGATATTATTAATGAAATGTACCTATCAGATATCTACAGAACTTTCCACAAAATGCAAAAAATATATATATACCTTCTCAGCACCTAAGTGAATCTTCTCCAAATTCACCATATACTGGGTCACAAAGCAAACCTCAACAGATACAGGAAAATTTAAATAATACCTGTGTTTTATCAGATTACCATGGATTACAGTTAGACTTCAAAATAACAGCAAGTCTTCAAACTAATGGAAACTGTACATCTTTCAATTCAGTGATCAGAGGTTGGGGAAGAAATGAATAAAGAATTTAAAGATTATCTGGAATTCAAAAAAATGAGGGCACAGCATCCCCAAACTTATGGGACATAAAGAAAGCATAGCTAAAATAAAAATTCATATAACTAAATGCCTCAAAAATAAATTGGAGAGATCTCACACTAGCTCTAGAACAAAAAGAAGCAAACACATCCAAGAGGAGTAGATTTCAGGAAGTAATCAAACTCAAGGATGAAATAAATAAAATAAAAGCAAAGAGAACAATATAAGGAACCAACAAAACCAAGACCTGGTTTTTTGAGAAAATCAACAAGATAGACAAACCCTTAGCCAAAATAACCAAAAAGCAGAGAAAGAGTATCCAAATCAACAAAATTAAAAATGAACAGGGGGACATAAGAACAGACACTGAATAAATCCAAAGAAACATTGGGCCTTATTTCATAAATCTGTACTCCACAGAACTGGAATATCTACTTAAAACACAATCATTAAACAGTCCTGAAATTATGAATGTATAAGGTGTGCATGATACACAGAACAGTTATGACTGGATTTCTGTTCTTTGTATGAACACGAAAAAAGACGTCTGTTAATCTTCATTCATGCAAAATGATGAATGGCATCTAATAATAATTCATAGGTGTCTGTAGCCAAAAAGTAGCATTGTCTATGCCCAGTTATTCATTTCTATGCCAATCTCAGAGCTATTCCCTTATAGTGGGATTAGCAATACAAGTTACCTGCTTGTTCTCCAGTTTAAAATGTTCATATTCCGATTGTATCCCCTTCTCTCATCCCCTCCCTCATTTCTTCTCTCCCTCATCCCCTCTTTTTTTCCTCCCCTAGTCATCAGAAAGGGGAGACATGATAATATTGATTTACAATCTGAATTTTAGATGCACCAAGACAGAAAAGATGTTTTATTCAAGTCTGTCAAATACAAATACCCAAAACATTAAGAATGTAACATTTAAATAATCCTTCTTTATGTCATGGTTCTTCTAGCTATAAGTAGTTTATTGTATATATGTATAATAATATAAATGTATATGTAAAAATAGAAAATATATTTATTAAAAAACTGGAATATCTAAATGAAATGGATGAATTTCTAGAAAGATACCGTTTACCAAATTTAGGTTAAGGTCAGGTAAACTGTTTAAGTAGTACTATGTCCCCTAATTATATAAATGCATAAATAAAAGTCTCCTAATGAAAAAAAAAAAAGGAAAGAAAAAGGAAAAGAAGGGGGAAAAGTCCAGAATAAAATTGTTTCAGACTTTCAAAGAAGATCTAATACTAATACCCCTAAGACTATTCCATAAAATAAATACATAAGGAACAAATTTGAACTCATTCTCTGAGTCCACTGTCACTTTGATACCTATACCACTGAAAGACTCAACAAAGATAGATAATTTCAGACAAGTCTCCCTTATGAACATTGATGGAATGATGCACAATAAAATATGCTCAATCTGAATCCAAAAACACATAAAAATATTATCCACCATGATAAACTGGGCTCCATCCCAGGGATGCAAGGATGGCTCAACATATGAGAATCCATAAATATAACCCACCATATAAACCATTTGAAATAAAAAAATGTTGTATGATCATATTATTAGATGGTGAAAATGCCTGTGACAATCTTCAACACTTTTTCATGTTAAAATCCTTGAAGAAATTAGGCATACAAGGTACATACCTTAACACAATTAAGGAAATATACAGCAAGAGTATAACCAACATCAAATTAAATAGAGAGAAACTCAGAACAATTCCACTAAAATCAGGGACATAACAAATCTGCACACTCCCTCAACATAGTACATGAAATTCTCTTTAGTACATCAAGACAACTAAAGAGATCAAGGGGATGGAAACTAGAAAGAAATGAGTCAGAATTTCTCTATTCACAGATGATATGATAGTTTTCATAAGTGATCCCCAAAATTCTCCCAAAGAACTCTTACAGCTAATAAATATCTTCAGCAAAGTGGCTGGATACAAAATTAATTTAAAAAACTAGTATACAAACTCTATATACAAATGTTAAACAAGCACAGAATTAAATTAGGGAAGCAAACACATCATAATAGTCACAAATAATATAAAATATATTGATGTAATTCTAATCAAGGAAGTCAAAGTTCTAGATGACAAGTACCTCCAGTCACAGAGTAAGAGTAAGAAATTGAAGAAGTTATAAGAAGACAGATTAGTCCGTTGTGTGCATGGGCTTGTAGGATAACATAGTAAATTTGGCCATCTTACCAAAAGCAATATGTATATTAATGCATTTCTCATCAAAATATGAAAACACATTTTATAGATCTTGAAAAACTCTCAAATTCATATAGAAAAACAAAAGAATCTGAGCAGTTAAAACATACTTGCATTTCATTTGATCTATAGCCCAAATGGGAAAAAGCTCAAAAGGATCAATGCACCTCATACTTTGCAACTTTGCCATCATGGGCATTCCCCAGCAAAAAAAATTATAATTGCCATGTTTTTACTAGCTCCCAATTCTAAACCTTCTGCCTACAATGGGAATCTGACTGTCATATTGGAATTTTTATAATCTCCAGAGTCAAGGACACAGAAAGAACACATCAAACTCTAAAGACACAACTTAATATTCAACAAAAAAAATCACCTCTGCCTCCTCAAATACAGTTAATATTGTGGGACTTTAAGACCTACCAGCCATATGAATTATTACCCAGAGGCTTTTATTGATGATAAAGCTTATGCTAGCTCATCTGACTTATCCTACCTATTCTCAACTCTGACTAGGCACATGGCTAGTTCTTTATCCTTCTGTTCAGTCCTGGTATATCTGTCCACTTCCATGTTCTGCTAGCAAATGTCTCTCCATGTCTTCTTTCTCCTAGAATATCTCTTTCCACTCTTGGAGGTTCTGCCTTCCCGGCCCACTATTGCCCATCAAACAAGTCTTGATTGCCTTAGGCTGGTGAGGAAAGAATTAATAGCTGGAAATTACGAGGCTGCTGATGGACTATCGTTCTCTTTAATATTTCTAAAAGCTCCAAACATCCTATCTCCCTCCACTGGCACACACCAGAATTAGCTCACCCTGCTTGATAGGATATTATCTCTAGAATGGATATGGAAACACACATGACCATTTTACTCAGAGAAGGAAGGGGTTTTGCATGTGTATATCCACAGGATCTGTTCAGGCTTATTTTGGTCTCAGCCAGAAATGTCTGCTATCACCCCATCAAACCTAAAGATGGCCCGTCTCTTGATTATGAGTCAAGGACTGCAGAGGCAAGGAAGACACCACCCCCAAGAGGACAATAAGATCTCCTGAAAGGGCTTCCATTACAGTGCCCAGGATATGTGTCATCCACAGGCCTTTCTCCCCTCCACTCTTTTTTTTTTTTTACAATTACGTATTTTTTAAAATTTATTCATATTACATCTCGATTGTTAGCCCTTCCCCTGTTCCTCCCATTCTTCCCTCCCCCCTCTTCCCCCCTTCTCCCCTCCCCTCCACTCTTATGGCTGTTTTTGTTGTTCTCCATTTTAAGTCCACAACTGCCCACCCACTCCCTAATCTTGAGAATACCCACCAATGGAGACTTTTTCTTAGGGAAACCTAATATGGACACATGAAAGTTATCAGAAAATAGAATTGTTCTCCAAAAAGGTGCTAGGAGCCTTTGAAAATCCTAATATATCCAGACTTTCTTGGCCTAGGGGACTTTCTTCCCTTTGGATTCTTGATTCATTCCTCCCATTTCTAAAATAGCAAGAAAGTGAAATTACTGACGTCACTACCAACGAGGTTCTGGATTACTCTCAAACCATTCTCAACCAAGTGTCCGATGACTAGAATAATACCTTCACTTTATAAAATGAAAAGGGGGAAATAGGGGCCAGGAAGCCATTGGACTGGGGGAACCAGTCTGGAGCAAGAGTGAATTTGAGGCATTTCCAAACCCCAGAAAACATAAACTAAGACTGCTCCCCACTGCCCCAGGCTTCAGAGTTTCAGTGCACCTAGCACTTCATCCCCTACTTATGTCCCTTGTCATCAGGTCATGTATCTTGGTATTCAGGTTAAATTTCCTCTCTCCTTGTAACAGCAACAGTTGGATCACCTCCTTACACAAATGAGGCCTCCCTAGCATTCTTGCCCTGGCAACGATGTACATTTAACCTGAAGGCCCATACTCACCCACAAAGTTTAAATAGACTTTGTCTCCCCTCCCTCATGAAATGAGCTGTCTCAATGAATCCTGTCTCCCAAGAATTTGGGTTGTAGGTGGTCCACATGTGCATCCAGTACATTTTCTCTGCCTGAGTCGACTCTTCCTCTGCTTCAGCTATTTATTTTCAAGGAGTGTTCAAGTTTGAATCACCTTGTAAAGTTTGAAACAAGTTACTCAGCTCTTGAGTAGTTAATCTAATATGTCCTTAATATCTCCCACTAGTTTATAAAAGCTATTAAGAGTTCGTAACTGATCTCTTCTTATTTGTATCTTTTGTGGTTGAATCTTTTGTTAACTTAATTTCAACCTTATATAGTTGATGGATTGTCTTACATAAAAAATTTCAGGAGCAGTTTATAAACCCAAACTAGGTAAAAATATTTTTGCTTCATTAAACAGTCTCTCTAATGTATGTGCATCAGATTTGACAAAAAAGGTCACCCATATTATTAAAAATTATATATTGAGAAAATTGTTTATGAACTATGTCTAGTGTCAATTATATAAATTCTATATAACATGACTATTTGACATGACTATTTGGACTATTTTATATTCCTTGATGAATAACTTTCCATTCACATCTTTTCAAAGGTTGAACATTGTTATAAGTAGGTACTGTAAATGCAAATTTTTCTCTACCTTGCTCTTGTAGAGAAATAGCAAAGAAGTATTTTAAATTGATTATTATTATAGGCCATCTTTTGATGATAGCTCAGGTAAGGATAAGGTATTCCAGTCAGTAATGGACCCATAGGTTGGATAAGTTTACTTAAAGGTCTTAGGTCAGTCAATAGCATCCAATTTCCAGATTTCTTGTTAATGACAAATACAGGATAATTCCAAAGAATTGTACACTGTTTGATATGTTTAACTTTCAATGGCTCTTTTACCAGCTGCGTATGACAGTAATGTATTTTTATTCAAGGCCTGGGGCTCTACCCACTCAAATTTGTCATTTAACCATTTTCATGGTAAGGCTGTTGGTTTCGTTACACTCCAGAAGTTTTTGTTCTATGTAGTGAGTTGCTCTCACCTTGATTGATAGGCTACTTTTGGCTAAGGCCAGAGTGGTGTTGACTTCTGTAGCATGCTTAGATATCTAATACTTAGTTTAGATTGCTCTAGTTGCTCTGTGGTTGCTGACAGAAACTAGCTGGATCATGTTGTTTATTGCATTGGCATGAGCAAACTCCCACAAGGAGTTTTCTATTTAAAGTACTATCTCTTAGGTAGTTTCAATCAGTATGGGTTTGCCTCATGCATTTCTTGCTAATCTGCATTCATTAGTCTAATGTCCATCATTACCACACACCATCTTTTTCTAGAGAACTCTCTAGGAACAACTTGCCCACAACCCATTTTAATGGTATTTTCTCTCCCATAGTTAAAACAGTACATTTATTGGAAATGCTTGGCCAAATACATAATCATATGCATCAATATCAGTAGTATTCAGTTATAAATTCTGATAAAGCTTTAAAGATGTAAGAACTTTTTTGTACTCTATGTATTTGCATACATTCAAAACTAAAGTTTCATTTACTACCTGCCTTATTTGTAGTAGACATTAATGTATGAAAGAAATCCGGGGCTTTTCATAATTTTTGTGAATGACACAGATTTTTTTCTTGTCCTCCACCTTATGACAGGCTATTAAAACTTTTAAGGGGCACTGTATAATAGTAGAGTCATCAGATTGCATATGCTTTCATAAATCAGCATATTGACTTTAACCTACCCATTGATCTTTGATGATATTAACCCCTTTAGAACACTTACAATTTTCCATAATTGTAGCTTCTTACCACATGTTAGCCATTGAATTGAAAGTCAGCTTCCAGTGCAGTTGCTGCTAAATATTTCCAGTACTTGAGAATAATTCTATTTTGGGTATCACAGATATTTAACATTTCTCTCACATAAGATGAGTGCATTTCATAAATTACTATTGATTCTCTAAAAGGCTTAAGATCTCATATTTTATTCCAGGCTAGTTGTTCACATTGTAATTTTTTTTTTTTTGCCATTTTCTGTGTAACTGGGAAAGCTAGTTGGTGTGGTAACTTTGCCTCAATTCCATTAAGTTGTGGTGCTATAGGTTTAATGGACTCTCCATCTTGATGCTCAATTTCATTAAGTAGCATAAGTTCACAATTAAGTGCTTCCTGGTCTCCTATTCATTCTGTTTTGTCTGTCAAGCCTTTGTACTATCAAGGCTTGTACAGCTATATTTATTGTTATATAGTTGTTTTTTAAACAATCTTTTTGAAAAGAAATATATAAAGATTGCAAGTAAACATGAGGAGGATTTTAATCTAGTGGTCACTGTTGCAATAAGAACTGTAATAGCTTTTTAAAGTAATGTTTCTATTCCCTCAAGTACTACCCTTGGTCTCAGGGATCTGAAATTGTGTTACATATTTATTTATTGTTAAATAATTAACTTTACATCCTGATTGTAGCCCCTTCAATCCTCTCCTCTAAGTCCCACCTTCACTCCTTCCCCCTACTCCCCTCCACTACTCCTCAGAAAAGCAGAGCCCACCAACAATCCATCCTTATATTTGAATTCAGGAAGAATTTTTGTATACAATTAAAATTATCTTTGGTGGTGGCTTACTGTGATTGGCTTTCTCAGACCCTCCTGAGTCCCTTTCAACTTCCAGCCAAACTTTCAGAACTGATTCTTCCTTTGCAAACTCTCCCAGGAACATTTCTCTCAGGTGTCTCCTATCAACTAGGATGCTTCTGTCAGAAGTTCTGTGCTTTCTGCAATACTGATAGGCTTTCTTCTACAATCATGTTTGGTTTTCTTTCCAACCATATTGAGTACAGATGTAAACATTGTTTTTATGTTCTCTGATGTAGGAATGAGATAACAGGCATTCTCATGCCTTTCTTGAAATTTCTGAACACTTGCTAGATGATTCAACTCAGGAGTTCTGCCCTAAATTTCTCTCTAAGATGACAAATTCACATTGGTTTCTCTTGGCTTCTGCCTGAACTGCTCTACCTGACCTCAAAATAATTTTGGTAATGTGTTTTAATCTTCTGTCTTTTTTCATCCTTTATCTCATTTTGTCTTCAATGTGTCTATCTTATTTTCTCTGTATGCTCTTTCTTTATAGCCTATCTCTTACGCATTCTGTAAAATTGTTCTCTGATTCCTTACCCTGTCTGACTCTTCATTAGACATCACTCTTAAGGATTTCTGTTTCCTTCTATAAGTTTACCTGTCGTTATTTTGGATTAATAGTATTTAGTATGCCTGAATTCCAGCCAGACCACATAGACCTAGAAGGTCATTAGATGTGATCCATTGCCGGAGCAGCCATGTTGCTGGATTAAAATTCTTCTACTATTCCTATACATAAGGCTCAGGGAACATTGTGGGGAAAGGGGTAGAAACATTGTAAGAAACAGAGCACCAGAACAGTCAATTTTACAATATGTATATTTCATACTCCAGAAACGTCAGCATTATGGTCGCCCAAATAATAGCTTCAAAATGACAAGACAGGTTGACATGCCAACATAGATGGGGAAATTTTCACAAGATATACTCATCGATAAAGAGTCATGGACAGTTAATGGCTCCTGAGAGGGGAAATTCATTTTCTGCATGGAGTAAACTCTGATAGACTATGCAATTCCAGGTGGCCAGATATGAACATGTGCATATATAAGCAACAATATATGGACTTGATAGGATATTTGTGTGTATAAAACAGGAATCATTAATGAAGAGGTTTTGAATTAAAGATTAGAGAATTCACTTACATTTTAAAACTCAATATAGGGGTTAGAACAATACTTCACAGCTTAAAATCATGTTGTTTCAGGCACTCTATAAACACCTGTAACTCCTGTTCCAATGGAACTGATATCCCTTTAAAATTTTATGAGCATATGCAACTTACAAGTTTTACATACCAACAGACAGCCACAGACATATATACAAAAACAGAATGAACAAAATCATAAAATGAAAAAAATCTGGCTGCTTATACCATGCATCAAATCCAGGAAAATGTATGGTGAAAAAGCAGTATCTCAGCAGCCGGGTGTGGTGGCGCACGCCTTTAATCCCAGCACTCGGGGCAGGTGGATCGCTGTGAGTTCGAGGCCAGCCTGGTCTACAAAGTGAGTTCAGGACAGGCAAGGCTAAACAGAGAAACCCTGTCTCAAAAAAGAAAAACAAACAAACCAACAAAAAAACAACAAAAAAGCAGTATCTCAACTATAATTACAGCTTTTTGTTTGTAAAACATTGCATTGTCTTTAATCATTTAAATATATATCCTTGAAAGTTAGGTGAAAGGCCAGTGATTTAGACCAGATAGAAATGTCCTAATTTTTTAAAAGACAGAAAGACAGAAAGGGAACAAAGTTGAAGACATTATCATGGCAGGTGATAAAAGAAAATCTCATATGGACCCATGGCTATCACTCCAAAAGGGATTTGTAGATTATGAACTTTTCCTTTTATCCAGGAAAAGTTCCCCTTAATTATGTCATAATCCTGTTTAATATACTATTTTGTTCGATTTATCTGTACTTTCTATAGGAATGACCCAGTTTTGATCACTAAGAAAATAGCTCTTAATTTAATTTTCCCTCTTTTAATTATTTATTGTGCATGTGTTTGAACATGTTGCATCTGGTCATATATGCACATGTGGATACAATATGATGACAATCTTTGTGTGTCACTCTCCAACTATTTTTGGAGAAAGACTATCTCAGTGAACTTGGAGCTCACCAACTAAGGTTGACATGCTGTCCAGTGAGTCCCGGCTTTCATTCTATCTTCTCTGTGATTACAGACATATGCCAACACATCTGCGCTTTGTGTAGATACTATGGACCAGAACTCATGCCTTCCTGATCATACAGCAAGCATTTTATACACTGAGATGTCACCCCAATCACAGTAACCCTTTCTCCTGTTCTATTTCATTAATTCATATTAGCAAGTCTTGCAATGTGTGTGTGTGTGTGTGTGTGTGTGTGTGTGTGTGTGTGTGTGAAAGATAGAGATCTGAGTATGTGACATAAGGTTACTGTTCCTTGTGGAGACAAATATAGTGTCTAAATGTTCTTTCTTAACTAAGGTGATACCCATAAAAGGAAATGAGAAATAAGAGAGTTAACAACAAGGAATAAAGTGTCTCTTAGCAAAACTGGGACAATATTTAAAGTTCAGTTTGTAATTACTCTTTCAATTAATCATTCTCCGGGGACTGTCAGGTCTAGGAAAGTATATGATGCAGGGCACAGATAGGAAGAACTTTGGTATTTACTATAGTACATTATTTTAATATTAAACAAAATTTGTGGTGAGGTGCAGTAAGATGTTTTAAAAATAACAATTTTCATAATATCAGCAAAGTATTTTCTGCAGTATAATTGACATAGCCACAGTAAGAACAAGAGAATAACATGGGTAAGAATGAATCTATTGTTTACCAGAGGAAACGGTTATAATTCCAAACATTGGAATAGACATTGATACAAACTAAAGAAGACATGCCAATGATTAACAACCAATAAGCATGTATAATAGTCACTTATGTGTGATACACCTAATAAAAACCAAATGACCAACTAGATGAGTTGAAACAATTTATTCATGTGTAATGTATTTCACATCACAAATACATAACCATACTAAAAAGTATTAAATACTTACAACACAAAAATAGAGAATTTAACTACTCAATACCATGTAAATAATATCAATTTTAGCCAATATTTTATAGCAGGTAAATATGTAAAAACAAACGCTATGCTTCTCTAACCTTTTTGGTTTTCTGACATGTTCTCACTGTTTGGGGTTGGGGGTTTTGGTATCTGTAATCAAAGAAATAAAAATTGATGTTATAATTATTATAGAAGAAATTTTGTGTATCTCTCTCCTCATATTAAATTGAATTAGAAATAGTTGTGCTACAAAAATATTTTGACTCTCATTGAACAAGATACTTTTCAGAACCATATACTTCTGTTCATACTCATAGAATATCAGCAATTACTTCAATACTTTCTAACTTCAAAACTATGAAATCAGACAAGACATGAAAATGGACCACTTTAATTTTTTAACCTAAGTATGTAAATGAATATTGGTAACAGAATATCCGAGGTAATCATCATGTGTAGATAGGTCATTTTGGCTAATGATTTTAGTAGTGTGAGACAATGGTCACTTCCAAGTTGTTTTTTATTTTAATCACTATACTAGCACATTGTAGCCATACAGTGCAGAGATCTATTTACCTGATGGCACAATGGAATCAAAAGACAGAGACAGAAATTAGGTTGGATAACCAATGTCAAGGACAGGATGTAAATAACTTGTCCTGGGCTCCTTGAGAAATGACCTACTCCCAGAGTATAAATAGGCTGTCCAGATTAAATAAATAGATGCCCATAAATAAATCGGCATTTGAGTAGACATTCAAAATCCAATCTATAATTCAGGTACTTATTTTGGTTCATTAAATAAGTCAAAATCAAAATCAAAGCATTATATTTAATTTAAATTTTCCTATGGATGTTTCATCATCAGTCACTGTATTTTTCCCTAATTTTAATAGAAAGAAACACTTAGTGGTATTTGTGGCATTTTTAAACATCTGTGCAGGGTCACCAATTTATTTTTACCTTAGGAATCTTACATTATTATTGGTAAGAAGACATGATCCACAGCATTCAGTCACTGGGCTATCTGATGTTAGGAGATGCTGATACTCTTATGTGCTGTTTCCCAAGTATGCACTGTAGTTTCCATCAAATAAACTTCATTCATTTAGCTCTGGTTTAAAATTAATGATAGTATTTGCTTACCTTTAATTTACTTATACTTACTCAAATGACTATTGGAGCAGAGTATAGTTATGTTCAAAGCAATTATTAAGCTACTTTGGAAGTTTGGAATAGCCACTTGCTAATAATCATGACATAAGTAATTAATTCAAATGAAAAATTTCATCCATAATTTAATCTAAAATAATATTTTCTTTTGTAGGTTTTTCTTCAGCTTTTCTTGTTCTGTTCATTTTCATTAGGGGGTTATATGTGTGTGCAGGTGTTTTTGCACTGCACGTATGTGCATGTGTGAGTAAATATGTGAGTATGTAATGTTGGAAACAGAATATAGAGCCGAGTACATACCAGACAGGGATTCTTCCACTGACTTGAATTCTCAGTCTAAATTTTTCATTCCCATGTAACCTGTAGATGCCCATTATCCAATATTGTATACTAAAAAATAAAATGATAAAATGAGGCTTAAAGGAAACTACAATGTTTTTCAAAATGATTACTTATTAGTGAATAAAAAAAACCTACAACAGCTGGCATGGTTGTTCATGCCTATAATCCCAGCACTCAGGAAGGCAGAGGCAAGTGGATTTCTGTGAGTTCAAGGCCAGCACGGTCTACAAAGTGAGTCTATGACAGCCAAGTTTACAAAGAGAAACCCTGTCTTGAAACACACACACACACACACACACACACACACACACACACACACACACACACACAAGAAAAGAACAAAAAGGAAAGAAAAACCTACTATATACATTAACATATGTAAGTTTGCAAAGTCTGCACATAAAACAACTATCATTTATTTTATTCCTTTTCAGGTATTATATTGAGCTGTTATTTGTATCTTCCATAATTTCCTAAGGTACTGGATAAAATAATATGAAAAGTATACTATTTATACTAATTTTCTAGAGGAGATAGGACTAAAAATATCATCACTTTGGTGTTTAAGATTAAAGATAGAAATCTTGGTAAAGGTCAAAGTGAAAGCAATAAGCAGAATGATTGCATCAGAAAGAATTTTTATTGGTAAGTACTTTGCAAAGATAAGCAGATAATGAATCAATTATACATATTTTGGAGCTTTGTTCTTCTAAGATTTTGAATCAGTTAATTGTGATATGATTCAAAAGATTCATTTTTATAAGATGCCCCATTCATTCTAGTACAATAAATTCACATAAATAATTACTACAAGTTGTCAAGATTGTTCAACTGACAATAGAACTTGAGTAGGCCTGACTATCTGAGGTCCATCATAGGAATCTACATTTTGTATGTAAAGACAGTTTCCTCAAGATATCCTCTGACCTACAAACGCATACCATGAAACACATATTGTTCCTTCACTGCACATAAAATAAATATAAAATAATTATTTTTCCATATTTTTGCTTGTATGACTATTTAAAATAATATTATGCTGATTATGTGAATGATTTTTAAGTTGTACTTTTGTTTTAAGATTATGAAAGAACACCAAAATATCTTGTTTTGTTAAAGATTTATTAATATTATTTTTAGTTAAGTTTGTTGACATGTGGATGTATGCATTTTAATTTAGTACTTGAGGAGGCTTAAAGCAATGGATACCTTAGGAGTTTGAGTTACAGGAGTTGTTACCTGTCTTATGGGGGTAATAAAAACCAAATAGGATCCTTCTTCTCTTAATCAATATTCTATTGACACCATGACCAAAACAACTCCTATAATGGAAAACAGTTAATTGGTGCTTGTTTGAAGTTTCAGCAGTTAAGTCCATCCCAAAGCAAAGACATGACGGCACACGCAAACTTGATGCTAAAGAGGTAGCTGAGAGTTCTACTTCTGGATCCATAGGCAGGAGAAATCGAGAAACAGAGTCTTCTGTGGACTTTTGAAACCCCTAAGCACAAGCACAGTGACTGGCCCCACATTCAGGTACATTATCTGTACCTTTCTGATTTTGGTTGTTTTCTTCACTGCTGAAATATTTTTAAAATTCCTTTTCACAAGTTGGAAAATTATGTTCATGGGGTCTTACCTTGCAGTTACCACTCCCTTTACTCAACTTAGCATTAGTTTTTTTTTTTTCTTTAAATTATTTAAAACCTTGAGTACAGGAAAGAGCTCCATTGAACTGCTCAGTGTTCTTTTTGTCCTAAAACACTGCATTTTGTATTTTTCCTTATTCATCCTGCTCCTTTTCATTATAGGTCTGCATAAGAGTAGCAACTAATAACCATATGATGACACAGTCAATACTAAGCTCTTTTTAAATCTCCTCTGTCAACATCATTAATCCAAAAGTTTTCAATTTATCGTTAGGTAGGTTTTTCAGGCAAAAACAAAAACCAACAAATTTCTCTACGAAGAATTTACAGGAATGCTATTTAGGCTATAAGCAATATTCTTCCCCTCTTAAAATCTCTTGAGCCAGGACACCCTAATATATATAACGATCTGAGCACAATATTCCATACCTCTGATAGGATGGTACATTAAGTCAGCTTTCATCAGTAATGTGCTCAACTGCTTCCCTAATCCAAATACTCAAAGTTCACATTCTGTTACCGCCAACATGGTCAGGCCTGTCTGAGCTATATTCTCCTCCCTTCTACTAACTTCTGTCTTAGTTAGTGTTCTGATACTTCAAGGGTACTGCTGTGAAGAGACACAATTACTATGGTAACCCCTTTAAAGAAAAACATTTAATTTGGTTGGCTTTCAGTTCCAGAGGTTTAGTCCATTATCTTTATGATGGGAAATCTGATGGCATGGAGGCTGGCATGGTGCTGGAGAAGGAGCTGAGAATTTTACATCTTTATTCACAATCAGTAGACACAGACTTTGTGCCACACTGGATATAGCTTGAGCACAGAAGACCCCAACAACCATCCTAACAGTGACATAATTCCTCCAACAAGGGCACATGCTTTAAAAATGTCATTTTTTAGTGCCCAATCATTTAAATACATGAGTCTATTGGGGCCATGCCTATCTACATTACCACATTCCATTCCTTGCCTCCCATAGACTTGTAGCCATAACATAATGCAAATTTCATTTACTGCAACTTAAAATGCCCCCATAGTCTATCACAGTCTAAACAATGTTTAAGAACCCAAAGTCTCTTCTGAGATTCATACAACTTATCCGCTGTAAATCCCTCTTTTAAAAAGAAACAGATTACATACTTCCAACATATAAAGGCACAGAACATACATTTCTGTTCCAAAAGAGAGGGAAGGGAGCATAGTCAGAAAACATTGGACAAAAGCAAAATCAAAACCCTGCTGGGAAATCTCCAAATTTTCCATCTCCATGTCTAGTGTTTAGATCTCCAACTATGTTTAGCTTTGTAAACAGAATCACATGTCTTTCTTTCAGATTGGTTCCACTTCCTAAAGCAGCTTCCTCAGCAGGTATCCTACACATTTTGTGGTCTTCAAGGCAATCGAGGCTTTATCATCACACCTTTACACAGTAGCCTCTCTGGGTCTCCATACTTATTTAAACCATCACAGACATCATAACCACAGCAACTTTTATAATAGAAAGCATTTAATGGGTATTGCTTACAGAGTCAGTGATTTAGTCCATTACTATAATGGCACAAAGCACCATGATTGTATACAGTCAAGCATGGTGTTGAAGAAATAGTTGAGATTTCTACATCTGGACTTGAGGTATCATAAGAAGTGATAATGAATCTGGCTTGAGAGTTAAAACCTCAAAGCTCACCCTCAGTGCCACTTCTTCCAACAAGGCCACACCTCCTAATCCTTCTCAAATAACTCTACTTTCGGTTAAGCATGAATTAAAATATATTAGCATATCAGAGCCATTCTTACCCAAATTACCAAAGTCTTCTACAAGAGCAGTATATACAACTAATCAGTAAACAATCTCTTAAACCCTTTAATATCATCTTCATGATGCATTACTATATTGTTTAACTGTCTACTACAATTATTCATTCAATTAGTATTTATCTAAATTCAATAATTAAATTCTTTAACTAGTCATTATTGGTATGATAATATTAGAACAGTATATACATGACTATTGTGTTGCATAGGATAAATGTTTTTAAATATAATATTATTCTAATGTGTATATTCATTGTATTTGGAACCAATACAAACATGACAGATAAAATTGATAAAAAATTTTATTGCCATATTTATTATGTTTATGCACTCAACATTTCCTCAAAATTTTAAGATCCCCATTGTAAAAGAAAGTGAAATTAAATGAATATATTAGTATTATGAAATGGAGATCATGATAAGATTGCATGATAATATCATGACATTGCATTTATGAAACTAAAGCATTAAGTATAAGTGCTTCATAAATAAGTGTAAATTCAGTACTGGAAAATATATGGAAGCTAACTATTTTTTGTTCATTAAAAATTAAATGCTTAGCAAGCAAATATCCTGAGGTACAAATGCAGAGTACATATTAGCCAAGAATTTTCTTGGTTTATTTCCTGATTTTCTCCTTTGTGTCCACATCTGGCACCAATTCTTTTTAATTTCACTGCCAAGCAAGCTAATGGAATCTTTCTCTGAATAGGTATTATTTGGTTTTCATAGATAAACAAATGGTTGTATGTTCTATATTGCAGTTAAATGCTGCCAAATTATGTACATATACTGTAGATATGCTGTAACATTTATTATTAATATTTAGGCACATCTGTGTTCTCCAACCATATCATCAGCAATTGAAGAAATACTGGAACATATAAAGCAGAAGTATTTTCCACTGATTCAGAAATTAACCATCATTCAAAATTGTGCCAATAAGCATATTGAGTTCCACACTAAAACTTGTTTTAGAAGCTTCCTTATTAAGCAATTTTTGGTACGAATACTTAGAAGAAATGCTTAAGAGAAACAGCAGAGCAACTATTTATAATCTTTGTCAATTTTGTTGAATGGATTTACTGAAGATTTCTTATCCATTACAGACACCACAGAAATCTTTGGAATTTGTCAAGAGCATAGCTTGAAAATTAAATAAAATTTGAATATCTATGCTTTGTTTTAAAAATACATAAGTTGGAAAGCACTAAAAACTATCAGCTTGTGGATTTCTAATAAAAATCTTATCCACTGTAGATTTAAATTTTAAAATATAGAAGTCCTAAGGTTTATGATTAATGAATACCTGCATACAAGTACTAAACAGAGCATCCAAGATGGTGGCACTGAAAACACATGGTGTCTGATCTGCAGGATAGAGACTAGGGACCTGGCTAGGAGCTGCAGACTGCAAACCTGGAGATCCCTGGAGAGCCCTAGGTGTGAGAGGGCTGCAGAGTGTAGAGCACAGGTTGATCCAGCCTCAGAACATCCAGCTGGCCCTTGGAGGATGGGTGCCCACTCCTCAGATTCTGTACCTGTATCTGACTGAGGGCTGCAGCTATGCTCTATATCACAGATTTGATATCTGGGACTCAACTGTGAGCAGAGAAGCACTAGAGTTTGGATCTGCTAGCATAGGGAGAACACAGAAAAATGGGTAGATCTGACCTCATATTGCCCACCAGCCCACAGAAATCCCATGGGACCAGCGACTATGCGGGCAAAGTACCCAAAGCCCAGTGAAGCCTATCTTGGCATACCTGAAGCCTTTCTTTCTTTCTCTCTGACTAAACATCACTGTCTGCTGGCCCAAGGGGAGCCCAGAGCATAGATCTAAGATAGATAAGACCTCAGATGATCAAGCAAGTCCATGGAGGGACCCGTGGATACCAGGCAGCTGTGGACACGTTCTCAAGCTACAGTTCATAGCCTAACTCTTGGCCTCATTTTTGGCACATCCAGAATGGATCAGGCAGAAACTTAGCCAGCCACCCTAACTCAGAAAGGATTCCTGTATTCTTAGGCGGGACTAAACTTTACTGGACTGATCAGGCAGAAGCCTAGCCAATCACAACAAGCCAGTGGGGGTTCCAACACTCTAGGGATGACTGAGCCTAGACCCCAAAAACTATAGGGATCGAGGGCAGGGTTTTGAAAGCAGAGCCAAAGGCAGGAAAATCTGCTATACCTACACTATCTCCAACTGATCCCTAGGCTGCTGTCCACCGGAAGTACAGTGCTAGTGCTGACCTAGTGAGGAGCACAGGGTGTGGAACAAAGTACCCTGGAACAGAAATCAGGTCACCTGACTGATCCAGGGAATCATACCCTGACCACCACAGGTGATGGTTCTCCACCTAAAGATACTCACCAATTAACTGTTCTCAATGGCCATTGAAAGACACCAGAAATTATCACTCAACATCAAAGACAACAAGATAAGTAAAGCATAAAAACACAAACAACATAAACCAAAACAATATGGTATCTTTACACCCCAAGTATTCCAAAGAATTCAACCCTGGGAACTCAAACACATCTGAAGCACAAGAAAAGGACCTGAAATCTTTGGTAATGAAGATGACAATTGAAGAAATGAATGAAACAAATAAACAAATACAGGAAGATGCAGCTACACAGATTGAGGACATTAGAGAGACCTATAAAGATAAATGAAGAAGTCACTAGAAGAAGTGCAGGAAAATACAAATAATCAGTGAATGAAATCAATAAAACAGTTCCAGATCTGAAGATGAAAATGGAAACAATGATAAAAGCACAGACAGAAAAAAGATGGGAATGAGAGAAATTAGAGAAGAAAGCAAGCAATACAGAGTTAAGTTTCTCTAACAGAATTCAAGAGATGGAAGAAAGAATCTCTGGTGTAGAAGGTACAAAAGAAGAAATTAATATAACAATCAAAGAAAATGTTAAATCTGAAAAAAAAAAAAAACCTGATAATGTAAACACAAAACATCCAAGAAATCAAGGACACCATAAAAAGTTAAATGTAAAAATAACAGGAATTGAAGAAAGAAAAGAAGCCCAGACCCAGAAAGTATTTTTCAACAAAATCATGAAATAAAATTTCCCCGATTTAAAGGAGAGACATATAAATATACAAGAGGCCTACAGAATACCAAATAGATTAGACCAGAAAAAAAATCTTCCTGCAACATAATAATCAAAGCATAAAATGTACAACACAAAGAAAAATATTAAAAGGAGCCAGGCAAAAGAGGCCAAGTAACATATAAAGGCAAATGGATCAAAATTACACCCAACTTCTCAGCAGAGACCATGAAAACCAGAAGGGCCTGGGCAGAGGTCCTGCAAACCATAAGAGACCACAGATGCCATCCAGACTACTATACCCAGTGAAATTTTCAATTATTATTGATGGAGAAAAAAATATTCCCTGAAAAATTATTCAAAGAGTACCTATCCACAAATCCAGGCCTACAGAAGTTACTAGAAGGAAAACTCCAAGCCAAGGTGACAAACTATAAGCAAAATAACACAAGAAAAAAGTAACTTCACTTTCTGAAAACATAACCACACAAACACTCTTTTGCCAACAACATCAATATCAAGGAACTTAACAGTCATTGGTCATTAATATCTTTCAACATACATGGTCTCAATTCTCCAATAAATAGAGACAGACTAACTGAATGGATGCATAAACAAGACTCAACATTCTTCTGCATTCAAGAAACACATTTCATCCATGGTAATAGACATTATGGCAGGGAATGGTGTTCCAGACAGGGAAAAGGTATTCCAAACAAATGAACACACGAAGCAAGCTGGTGAGGCCATTTAAATATCCATTAAAATAGACTTTCAACCAAAATTAATCAAAGAGATGAGGAAGTCAACCAAGATGACTTCAAAATTCTGAACATCTACTCCCCCAATACAAGGTCACCCACATTTCCAAAAGAAATATTTAAAAAACTTAAACCACATATCAATTCCCACACAATAATTGTGGGAAACTACAACAACCCTCTTTCACCAAAGATTAAGTCAATAAAAAATAAACTAAACCTAGAAATAATGATATTTGCCAATGTCGTGAATCAAATGGATCTAACAGATAACTATAGAACTTTTGATCCAAACATAAAGGGTCATACATTCTTCTCAGCACCTCATGAAACCTTCTCCAAAATTGATCATATAATAGGTCACAAAGCAAGCCTCAACAGATAGAAGAAATTTGAAATAACACCTTGAATCCTGTCAGATCTCCATGGTCTAAAGCTGTGCTTCAACAACAACAGAAATAACATAAAGCCTACACAGACATGGGAACTAAACAACTCTCTACTTAATGAAAACTGGGTCAGGGATGAAGTAAAAAAGAAATTAAGGACTTCCTTAAATTCAATGAAAGTGAAGGTACAACATGCCCAAGTTTATGGGACATATTGAAAGCAGTGTTAAGAAGAAATGTCCTAGCATGAAGTGCCTTCATAAAGAGATTAGAAACATCTGATACAGGCAACTTAACAACACATCTATAAGAACTAGAAATATAAATAAAAAAGGAGCAGAAACACACAAGATGAGTAAACAGCTAGAAATAATCAAACTCAGGGCTGAAATCAATAAATTAGAAACAAAGGAGTCAACAAAACCAGGAGTTTGTTCTTTGAGAAAATAAACAAGATAGACAAATTCTTAGCCAAACTAACTAAAAGGCAGAGAGACATTATCCAAATCAACATCAGAAATAAAATGGAAGACATTACAAGAGATGAAGAAATACAAAACATCATTAGGTACTATTTCAAAGGCTTATATGCCACAAAATTTGAAAATCTAAAGGAAATGGACAGTTTTCTTGATTGATTCTACTTTCCAAAGTTGAATCAAGATGAGATAAACAAATTAAATAGTCCTATACATCCTACAGAAATAGCATCATTCCTTTAAAGTCTTTCAACCAAAAAAAAAAGGCCAGTGCCAGATGGTTTCTGCACGGAATTCTACCAGACCTTCAAAGAAAAGTTAATACCTATACTCTTCAAGTTACTCCACAAAATGGAAGTCAAAGGATCATTACCTACCTCTGAGTGCCACCAGGTCTCCCCCTCCAGGGGACAAGGTCAAAGGTGAGGCACCAGAGTATGTGAGAAAGTAATATCCCACTCTCCACTCTACTGTGGAGAGTGTTCTGTCCATTGGCTAGATCTGGGTAGGGGTTTAAGGTTTACCGCCTGTATTGTCCTTGGCTGGTGCCTTAGTTTGAGCGGGACCCCTGGGCCCAAATCTGCCTATCATAATGTTCTACTTGTAGGCTTCTAGGACCCTCTGGATCCTTCTACTTTGCCATTCTCCCATGTTTCTCTCATCTAGAGTCCCACTAGAATGTCCTCCCCTCTGTCTCGGTTTCCTGGTAAGTGAAGGCACTCAGAGGAAGGACAGCAGGTTACCAAGAAGAGACTTGATACCCTATGAACATATACAAGGGGAGGTAATCCCCCTCAGGAACAGTCATAGGGGAGGGGAATAAGGGGAAAATGGGAGGGAGGGAAGAATGGGAGGATACAAGGGATGGGATAACCATTGAGATGTAACAAGAATAAATTAATAAAGTAAAAAAAAAAAAAGGATCATTACCAAACTCATTCTATGAGGCCACAGTCATTTTGATATCTAAACCTCAAAAAGATGCAACAAAGAAAGAGAATTTCAATGCAATTTCTCTTATGAACATTAATGCAAAAATATTCAATGAAATGCTCTCAAACTGAGTCCAAGAACACATCAAACATATCATTCACCATGACCAAAAAGGCTTCATTCCAGCCATGCAAAGATGGTTCAGTATATGGAAATTCATCAACGTAAATCACCATACAAACAAACTGAAAGAAAAAAACATATGATCATCCCCTTAGACGCTGAGAAGCATTTTACAAAATCCTTTCATGTTTAAAGTTTTGGAGAGATCAGGGATACAAGGCACATACCGAGACATAACAAATACATAGAAAACAAAAAAATTTAGAATGTATGATTGCATCATATAAAATCCTGGTACCTAGTAAAATAATATACTAATAATCAATACTACTTCTTATTGATGAGGAAAATAATGAGAAATTTAACAGTTTAGTTACACTTCATCTTAATACTAAGAGTTAGAGTCCCCAAATGCAAAATACTAAATAACATGTCTAAAAAGTATTCAGTATGATCTGAGAAATGCATGTTCAAACAACAGTGTCAAAGTTCATTCCAACTAGAATGCCTATCACAAAAAATAAAGCCAATTGATTCACTCATTGATACTGATACAGATAGATAGAATTTAAATTCAGTTTTGGTGAGAATGCAAAATACTGTATGCATAGAAAATAATATGCAGTAGTTTTGTTCTACAAAAATAAAATTAGAAGTACCACATGATCTTTTATTCTAGTATTTTATATTAAGTCAAATTAAACAAAATTGTTTTATTGAAGATTTAGCTTTCCCCCCTTAGTTATTGAAACACTATTCAAAACAATGAACATATAAAATCAATCTAAAGGTATTGAGTATTGAACTGAATGCATTAAGAGAATTTGGTACATATACACGCAAGAGAATCCTAGTGAGTCATTATGAAAATGAGATTTTATCGTTTTCAGTGGGATTCACGAGTCTGGAGTAGACTTTGTAAGGCAAGATGCTAGCACTAACCATCCATGCTGGAGCACATTTGTTAAGGAGAAAAGGAAAAAAAAATATTATTTATCTCACTGGTTCATGAAATAAAAATAAACTATTCTTATAAAATTAGAGAGTAAACTAGTAAAGATTGGAAATTATAGAACATACGAGGAAGGAAAAAAAAAGATGTTTTAACCAAAATATACAAGAGACTAAGGGACAGGTTTTGGTGTGCTAATGTACATTCTATCTTATGGGTGGAGGTTGAGATCAATGGTACAATAACTTGCAAATAAGTACATAGACCTAAATTTAGTCCCAAATACTCCCAAAGTTTGTTCAACTATTTTATAATTGCTGAAATAGTATGCATTTAATGTTCTCATCACAAAAATTACTGCATGTTGTAATAATCTGTTAAATGCATCATTTAGTTTTAACAATTTGTACATATATCATAGATTCATATTTATCTTATAAATATAGGTTTATATGTAGTTATTTTATGTCAATAGTTTAATTAAAAATAAAGTGTTTGATGTTTTTATTAGTAATTTTATTATATTAAAGAGGTTTTTTTTAAATCAAGGATAGAGTTGTAAACAAAGTGTAGATATTTGTTTAGGTGTTTGAGTTGAAACTAAAAATAAGTGTATTTATAAAGAGTAACAATGCCACATACTATGAGGAGAATGTAGTAAGGAAATTTGATGCCATTGGTGGTAAAGTCAATCCTCACATAATAGAGGGACCTAAATGTGAGTAAGATTCCAAAAGGCTCTAGCATGGGGAAAATATAGTAATATTTGAGGCTTAAGTCACTACCTCTTTCATTAAGATAAAATTAACTTTGAACAAGAAATTTAAAATGATGATCAGAAAACATTCTAGGTGGTAAATCATTTTGTCCTAAAATAAATATGTGTCAGAAAAAGCTAAGGTAAAGAAATAAACTAGAAGACTGGAGAGAAAAATCAACCTAAGTACTGAGTTGTAAAACATAAGCAGTAGGAATTTACAAAGACAGAGTTTAATATTTTGGTTGGGGTACTTAGGCAGATGGTACTTCTATCAGAGGAGACATGGCTTATGAGAAAAGTACCTGTGCTGTGAAAATGTATGTATTCAATTTGTACTAGCTAATAGTGGCATTTTAAATGATAAATTGGAGTTACTTAACATATAATGACATTTAGGAGCAACTGAGAGTTTTATAAAACATTATTTTAGAGAATAGAAATACAAATTAAAAAATAGCAAGAGTGTCTTCTAAAGGTTTAATTGTATTTCATTATGTAAAGACCATTATGGACTCACCTTTCTTCAGTCGCTAGACACAATTTTATCAATACGACCACAGACAGAACTTGTATTTCACAGCTGGATACTCATTATTCAGAAACACTATCTACTGCTGCTTCTTATCTAAACTCTTAAGGTTTTATGATGATAAAATATTGTGAGCAACATAATACAAAGATTAAAAAACCGGCATGTGATACAATGTCACTTTACAATACAAAGGATGAATAGATACAAATTGTATTGCAAAACTGTTTGAAAAGCAGATATCCTATCTTCTGAAAGAAGAAGTCTCCTTTTCTTGGTTGTCATAGAAGGAAGATGTGTCAATAGCCATGCTGAACTCTCTCCCAGCACTATTCAAAACATAATGGGTAAGCGTGTCCAGGAAGTCACATTCTGCTTTCACATCGTTAGTAAACAGTGACAAAATCAATCTACACTTAATGTGAGAGGTGCCTTTCTAGTTTGAGGGTGAAGAAAATGCCTAAAGATTACCAACACTGAAAATGAACATACCTGGTTTTAAAATAATCTTTTATATTATACTCACGCACATTTGATTGTAGATGGATGGGAAATAAAAGATAGAAGTATGTAAAAATTCCAACATAATTGTAGAACATTTCCATAGATTCTAAGCAACTAAATGAAGGTAAACAATCTGATGCTTTAGTGTTGAATAATTTTCCAAGATTGACATTGTTTAAATATTGTTTCCTAATTGTTTGTATGAGTGAACTTCTTCTGGAAGTTTCAAAAACTTTCAAAGTATTAAATTAAACTCTTTGATAAAGAACTGTAAAAGATTTCAATTTAAGTATTTCTGAAGAGAAACATCAGTTTGTTACATTAGCATTTAATAGCCAACACTTTTGATTCAATGAATTGCAAAGAATAAAATTTGTTCCATTAAATAGCATCTAAGTGCTGTTCCAGTGATTCCTAAAATTTAGAAATATAGAAAAAAAGTTTTATCAACTCACAATTTGCATATGAACATCGTAGCTCACTCCATTAAAATGTATTTCTCCATTAAAAGTGAAAAAATTCATTTTAAATACACATGCACACACACATTTACTCTGTCAATATACTTAATTGAAAATCTGTTCTTTTCCCTCACAAAGCTCTCATGAGTGATTTTTAAGAATATGAAAGTAAGAAAACAACAAATGAGAAAAGAATGTTAGAAATCTAACTTTATTTATTTATTTATTTATTTATTTATTTATTTATTTTGAGACAGGGTTTCTCTGTGTAGTCCTGACTGTCCTGGACTCGCACTGCACACCAGGCTGGCATCGAACTTACAGGGATCCACCTGCCTATGTCTCCTTATTGCTGGGATTAAAGGCATACACCACCAAAATCTGGCATTAGAAATCTAACTTTTATATAAAACATTCTTAGCAAATCTTTTAGAAACATTTAGCTACATCATGGCTAACAGGCTCTCAAAACTTAATAAAATTCATGAAAATGAGTAATAGCATTACTTGTAGCAAGATAAGTTTACTATAATCAATTGACATTTTTAAAACATTCAATAAAAAAGAAAATATAAATACAATTTTCTCAGAAAGTGATTTTGTGAACATTCATTTTCACATCCTTAATAGTAGACAGAATTTCCATTATTTCTTAAAATACTGCTTTATATTCCTGACAAAATAAGTAGACCGACCAGTGAAGATTTATACACTGAAGGCAGATCTAGTTTCTGAGAAAAGAGCCAAAGAAGGGTATCTTGGACTTGAAGGTCAATAGATTCAGTTTCCATCAGATTAGGACAGATGAGTTCGACGAATCTCATGGAAACTCTTCAATTTCTGCTCTGTTTGTTTTTCTCTTAACAGATGATATCAGTTACAAGGGGGCAAGGTGAGAAAAACAGTCTGCAGGTAATCTGTACAGAGAGAACATGAGGTGTCTGCTAAAAATGAGTAGTGGTATTGTAGTGAGGTCTAACGTCAAGGAGGGTAGATGTCAGGAAACTGGTACAAGACACAGCACAGCCAGAGGTAACAGAAATCGGCTACAGGCAGAAACCTGGGTAGAGATCAGCATGAGGGATAAGCAAACAGAGATGCTAAATCACTGTTGAAAAGAAGGGTAGATGAAATTAAAAGCCAAGGTCATATCCAATATGAAATCCAGACTGAGACTGAAGAGTGTTTCCAGCTCACTGAGGTAAGTTCATTTACTGTAATTTGGCACCAGAGATAATTACCATTCCTTGATGAAATGAGTGGTTATGACAATATTTGTGGTAAGATGAAAAGTCCCCTCAGGCACAGTCACATGTTTTCATATTCTGGTTCATCAGAAAAAAAATATTTTTCCCTTTGATACATGTATATAGGTGCACAACAATCAGACAGGTAACACAATAATACATTAATTTGGATTTATGAGCAAAGCTGAAATGTTCCCAGAACTAAAGCTTCTCTACTGAAGTAAGATAGTAGCATTTCCAAGCAAAACCTCTAGCTAAACAAAACCATGATTTCTTTAGCTATTTTATGACATAAACCTTTGTTATAGAAAGATAAAATCTATTAAGCTGGATAGCATCTTGTGTGACCAACTTAGCAAAGTATGAGACTATAGGCTTAGGTTACAAGAATTAAACAAAGTACAGTTTCCAAGGAAAGATGAAATTTTAGACTAACTTTAGTTTCCAGAAAATTAATTGTATGCAGACTTATATTTCATAAGTATAAATTTTGAACAATAACTTAAATTTAAGAAAAAACCCGACAAAACCATTCATAGAGATAAAGCAGTATATCTGGTAAATATAGCAGTATTGTTAAACGTACCCTAACATCAATTCTAGATTATAAATTGTACATAATATAATATATACTTAGTATGTGAGAGCATATATTGCCCTAGACGTATAGTCTGTTCCAAAGTCCATGCAACTATATTATCAATATTACTACATGCTTTTTCTTGATACAATAATTTATAGAGTTGCTATAAAACATTGTAACGCAGGTGACTTTTTTTTTTGTACTTTTCTTCCCCCATGTGACAGACCCCAGTTATAGAGTTTCATTCTATAATGCTGTCACAACGTCTGCAAATACGTTTTACCTGGGGGATCAACAGGAACATTCTCCATGCTGTGTGCAATAAAATTACTGGTCTTTCTTATGGTTTTCTATTATTTATACAGTCGATATCTATTAAAATTAATGTCTTGTGTTAAGCTACAATTTTAGTTGTATCTTATCTGTTTTGAGAGATTTCAAAGCAACATGACAATAAAATGAAATGTAATGTTCTCTGCACCATCTTTGTTTTTTTTATAAATTAATTAACTTTGTATTTTAATTTTGTTATTATTGTTTTTGAGGCAGGGTTTCTCTGCATAGCCTTGGCTGTCTTCGAATAGTTTTGTATACCAGGCTGTCATCGAACTCAAATAACTGCCTGGCTCCACTGCCCAGAGTCCTGGGATTACAGCAGTGACCCACCACATCCAACATGTATTTTAAATTTTATACAATACATACTGATCATATTCTTTCCCTCCCTTAAAGTCTGCCAAGTTCTGACCACAATTATTCCCACTCAACTTCATATCCTCTTCTCTCTTTGTCTCTCTCTCTCTCCCCATCCCTATCATAAAAAGTAACTTTTGAGGTTATTTTTATAAGTGTTTGTTTCTCATATCGTATTTCTTAACCCTGCTATCACAGAAATAATTTAGACTCTTATATTTGTTTAAAATTAAGCTTCATAACACAGTCTTGAGCAGTCTACATTTTTAAGCTTCATAACACAACCTTGAGCAGTCTACATTTATTCTTAACCTTCTACGTTATTTTGTGTTACTCCCAGCAGACATCCCAGGATACTAGTACTTTGTAGCTTCCTTGCCTTCAGCTCTTCTGATCTTCTTTGTACCTTTACTCATGCCTGAGTTCCCTGGCTGCATCCTCTACATACTCTTCTAATGCCTCCACCCCTGGCTGCCAGGATGTGCAGCCCTATTCCCTTTCTTGCTTATTGATTGGCTATAAGCTACTTTATTGACAGGGGACACTTAGGGAGCAGAGTTTACACAGCATTTAGACAGGAAATCAGAATTTAACTACTCGGAAAACTTATGCCTACACGAATCAAAAAGTAAAAGTCCAGAGTGAGGTAACCCAGACCCAGAAAGACACACATGGTATATACACACTTATAAGTGGATATTAGCCCAACACAGACATCCTCTGAGAGTCTGCACTCAGTGGGGGATTTGAACAGATGCTGGCATCCACAGGCTACTAGACACCAGATGAGAGTGGCATGGAAGAACGGTGGGGGATGGGAGCACCCAGAGGATTCAGGAAGCCAGCACAGGGACAATCAAAGCTGGAGGATTGGGATCCAGGGAGGCCTGAACAATTTGTTGAACCAACTAAGGCCAATACGTGTAGTAAACCTAGACCTCATGTTTTGATCTAACCAATGGACAGCTCATTCTCCACAGTTGTAGGGTCAGCTGGGACTGCCTCTGATATGAACTCTGATGCCTCCAATTTGATCGCTTTTCCTTGGTGGAGAGGCCCTGAGGCACACAGAGAAAGGGAGGCAGGCTATCTGGATGACACCTGAAAGGCTGTGGTCATATAGTGGGAGAGAAGGTACCCTTCTGTCAGAGGTCTATGGGAGGGGATTAGGGCAAAAGAGAGAGGGAGGGTGTGAAGAGGAAGATACAAGTGAGAGGATAACAATTGGGATGTGATCTGAATAAATTAAAATTTAAAAAGGAAAAAAAACAAATTAAAGAAAGAAAAATATAATAACAAATAAAAAACCCACAATGTAATAAAAATTACACTAAAAAGAAATGAATGATAATGTGCATATTTCTGTAATAAGACTATAAGGCTGAGAGAGGCTATGGCTAGTTCCAATGGTAGCGTTGAGGAGAAAACATGGGATAAAGCCAGTCACATTTTCTCCTTTCATATTGAGGCACATGAACAATAGTGCAGAAATATGACACTTGCTGCGACTATATCATACAACATGGGGAATAGCTATGACAGAGAGCCTGGGGTCTTTCTACTGAGCTACAGTATAATGTACCCTAACAGGAACACTATAAAATTTAGCGTCCTGGAAAGAAAACTCTGTGGTTTATTTTATTTACTATTCAAGTAGATTATCCAGGTTCAAAAACAGCAATCACAAGGTGGCTTACATCTAGTTCCAGGGAACACAACACTTTCTCTTTTTTCTTTTATTTTTATTGTTTCTTTTTAAACATATACATTTATATTATTTACACATGTATAAAATAAACTACATACAGTAGTGAGAACAATAAGACAATCAGGAATTATATAAATGTACATTCATAACGATTTGGCTATTTGTATTTGGCAAACTTGAAATAAACATCTTTCCTATCTTGGTGGGTCTAAATTCCTGAATGGAGATTAATATCTATCATATCTCATCTCTATTAACTTAAAGCATGTATCCTGATCTAAAAGCATCTTAATGGCTAACTTACTAAGCTTAGTAGACAGACTAAACTATCTGGTCTTCAAACCCATCAGAAACTTCAGAAGGGATAAAACTCAAATACTTGAGTGAACTCAGAATTCAGGTTAGCAGCTTCCAAATGAAAAAATGACTGACACAATTTACTGCCTGAACAGTCACCCAACACTCTCTATAAAATTTGGAGCATCATCTTCAGCCTTCTGGCTCAATATCTCTGACAGACATATTTGTGAGGCAGGAACTATTGAGGACTTGCTTACCTTGTCTTGGCAGTATTTGACCATCTACTCTGCCTGCATCTAGACTTACTGATTTTTAGACAGAATTCTGTCGGTAGCAGAAATGAGAATATTTTGCCCAGTGGCTAGTTGCCATATTTGAAGCCAACTCCATAAGGAGGTTCTTTGATGCTCGTCTTCTTCTTTGAGGCAGGCTGGGTATTGCCAGGAGTTAACTTGTCTTGTTGTCAAAGAATATTTAGAATAATAAAAATATCGTTAAATGCTATATTCTGTACGTCTCAGGATTTGGAAGACCTTATTTAACTATTTTACCTCACATATCTATAGAATCATATCTATTAGACCTAGAATGTATATTCGTGTGATAAAATTAGACTAGCCTTTGACATGAGCATGATTTGCATCTATACACAAAATCCAATACCATTGAATTAAAAATAACCTTATTTGTGATTAACAACTAGGCCTTGAGATAAGGAGTAGATTAAATAATCTACCTTTTGTTCTAACCTCCCTCTGTATTTCTATATCCCCCTCTCTTTCTTTTCAGCTATCTCCTTACCTACATGAGAAAGATAAAGGGAAAGAGATACAACCCTGAGTCAAACCTAGTTTGCTTTCCATAAAAGAACTATAATACTTATAACCAACTCTCAATGAAAATAAGCATCTGTAGTCCAAGAGAGTAAACTGGAACCCATCCAACCCAAATTAGAGGAAGTGGGACATCGTTCTCTTAAAGTTTCTTCAGATTGCATTAGAGGGAATAATTCTTTTGAAGTACTCCCCCCCTCCAACAACAACAACAAAAAAAAAAGTTGGGGAAAATGTTTAAGCTAGCCAAGGAAAAAATTTGTGGTCCATTTTTTAAAAGTTCTGAAATTCCAGGCTTAAAAAGAGTCCTGTTTTGGACAGTCTTAACTGCTGGACTTTTGGGAAACGAAGTTTTCTACAATGCTGTCCTGGAAGCTGTCCTGTGTTGATGGTTACCCACAACTGAGGTGCCTAGGGCTCGATCATGGAGGGTGCATGAAATCAGCATCCAGCTTGCTGAGAGGAATGAATCTTGTCAGATCTGATCCAGGGTCAGGGTCCAGTTCTTTTGTTCTGAAAGCATAGTTTATCAAAAGCATTATACAGTTCTAACATTGTGATGGAAGTAGGTGTGCAGGATGTGAGGAACAATTAAGCCTGGATCTCTGCTCATTGTATAAGAAAAAGTAGGACATCTGCAAATCATCCTTCATTCCACACTAAGAATGACCTCTAATTATATATCACAGAGAATCTGTGACCAACATGAAGCCTTGTCTATGCATAAACATTTGCATATTATCCACTCTCAGAGCTATTCCCATGTAGTAGAATTAGCAATATTAGCAGTGCTAAGAGGAAAACTCATAGCACTAAGTACCTTTATTAAGAAATTAGGGAGATCCCATATTACCAACTTAACAACACACCTGAAAGCTCTAGAAGAAAAAGGGATACAACAGTTTCATCTGAACTCTATAGAATTCTGCATGCATAAACAGTACAGGTATGAAAATATACTCATAAAACAAATAAATAATAAATCAAAACAGAATTTTAAATTTAAATGATCTCCTCTCATTTTTGTTATTTATTATATCTGCAACATGCTATTAAATATTATATATAATTAAACTCAGATTATATAGAATTAACTTGGTATTGATTATAAAATATAATATATAATATTTAATTAAACATGTATAACTATCATTTATAATAAATTGATATGGTTTCTGTTGTTTATAGCAAAGATGTTTACTTAATGTGAAGCATCTGTGCAGATTGTAATTTATGACTTCTTGTATATCTTTTGTTCACAGAGATAGAAAACAAAAAAAAAAACACCAAACTTGCAAAAAAAATACATAACTATTTTATTATTAAACTATTTTATATTTAAATAATCTCATGAGAATTTAAGGAACTGAAAATTTCTTTATAAATTTCATTCAAATTGGTGTAATGTATGTCATTTGCTATAGTAATATATGTGAAAATCATTTTGTATTTTTCCAAGGACTGTAATTTCTGTAAAGTATCTATTGACTTATAGTTTGAAACCATTTTTTTTTGGTTCTCCATAGAATAGGTTAAATATTGAACATTTTGAACAGCTTTCTAAGGAATAGATAACATTTCTGAAATTTCATCATGGCGTTCATACTTAACAAAATTTTAAGCACATGCAAAATATTAAGAACAAAGCAAAAATGATTTTGCATCCTTTTTAAAGTTTGGTAGGGTCAAAAATGGAAAAGTACCTTCTAAGGAAAATGTTTCCTTATACTGGAGGAACAAGCTTTGACTTACTTACTAAATCAACAAGATTTCCTTATAAAGATGTTCATCTCATAAGAACAGAAAAAACAGCTGTAACTCCACTAACTGCACTGCCATAATACTTTAAGAAAGAGAAGGCAGGAGTCCCAAAGTCATGAAAAAAATTATTTCTAAAAGTTTAGTCACTCTGAAAAGAACTTTATAAAACAATCTTGCTTAAATCACTTAGGGAATCTAAGAATGAAGTTTCAATCCTATAAGCCTTTTATTTTACATCAGAGACTCAGTTTGATCCAAAATTTTAATGTGCAAACAGTTATTATCCAGGCATAGATTCTTTCTTAATGCAAAATTTTATTAGGCTTAACCATAAAGTACAGTATAATGAACATATTTTCTGATTCAGTGGGTATGTTTATTGAGTATCTAGTATGGGATTAGCATTGCCAGTTCCCTCTCTCTTCAAATTGGTCATGAATATAGCTAAAACACGAGAGGAGCATGCATGCCTTAAGTTATATTTAAAAATCCATTAATTATAAAAGTTTTTATTACAATATCAGATATAATTACTTGAGGCAGGAAGATTTGGATATGAATATATAAGTAGTATGAAGCTCCTTCTACATTATTTAAATTAGAGTCTTGACGAATCTGATAGTTTTAGACACACAGCATATATGGTATGGAGTTATATACATTTAGTATGAGTGATTAATAGACATACTAATTGTACAAAATTTTCACCAATTATAAAGTTATGAGGTTCTTGCTAATTACTAATAGAAAAAATTAAAGCTGTGAGTGGTTTGCTTCATTCTTAAGATCACTTACTTTATACCATTACTGTAGTTTAAGATATCCAGTTCCTCACTTGCTGCTTCTCACATTATGCAGTGCTGTGCCCAGTGCTCTATCCCATGGAATCCAAACACTCATTAACTGTCCTTTAACAATGAAATGAACCCTGTGAGCTGAACTACTCGGCACTGGTACGAAAAAAAAATATGGATTTATAGAATTTTTTTTCTTTCCATCAGGTAGACAATTGAATTTTTTAGCCCAAGTTGACATGGATGGTAGTTTTTTTTTTTTTTTTTTTTTTTTTTTTTTCTGGGAAAAAGTCTGAATCAGAATTATTGGGCTAGGATTGCTAACTTACTGACAATTTTTTTTTAACCCAGAAGCCCCACACCATCCTGTTAAGTAATCATTGAAATTGTATTCCATTTCTCTCACTAATTTCTCAATAGTCCTCTTAAATTCACCTGATATGAAGAAGGTATTGAATGATATAATTTGTATAAAGTAAAACCACAGTATATAAGAATTCACTACCACTGATCCTAATAAAGCAGTAGCTAGCTTTCTAGCCTTTTAGACACAAACTACAATATTCTTTTTTATAAACAGCATGCATAATTTATCACCAGATGAATATTTTCTTAGGATTGGGAGTTGAAGTTTTATGATAATCTGTGCAAACAAGTGAGTGAAACCAGCTTATGAATAGGTACAGTGCACTAGTTATTGAAATGTACATGTGAAGCTTATTAAAACTGTGGTCACTATATAGAAACTAAAACTGACATTTCATAAGAACTTGGAATAAAATGGCCTGTGGTGGAAAGAGTTTAAAGGAGGAAAGGATTAATTCATTATGAATTCTCCAAATACATTCAAACATGGAGGGAAGTCAGAGCAGGAACTCAAAAAGGAACTTGAAGCAGAAAGCATGACAGACTGCACTTTGCTTATTCACTGACTTCCATGCTTTCTTAAACAGCTCTGGGCCACTTGCATAAGAAATGGTACCACCCGAGGGCTTGGTACTCCCCCATCAAGTACAGAACATCAAGACAATGGCTCAGAGATACATCCAGAGACAATGTGAGAAAGCCATTACTCAAATGAGATTGTTTTCACAAAAAAACTTGGTGCTTTATCAAATTAACAACCAAAGCAAATGAAGATATTTATCAAGTATTTTCTAAATATGCTAAGGATGTTTATGACATTTTAAAATTTTAATTTAAAGGTAAACAGAAGAAAGATTTACTTATTAAATTCAAATTTTCTTTTAGTTTAATTGATATTCAAAATATTTTCAGGTGATAAGAGCTGTGACTAATGGCATTTCCAATGAATCACAACCTTAATAATTTAGGGTTTTCTATACAAATATATAAGTTAACTATTGAATTATAAGGTACAGAGCCAGACTTAAAATTTTATTTTTGATTCCAAGTACTACAATCAGTTGAAACCTAAAAAATAATGATGATTTCACTGCATATTAAATAAAGCCTGCCTTAGTATTTGTTTTCCCTGGTCTTCCAATTTGAAAATTTAGAGACTGGCTAGCACAATCAATATTCAATTAAATCTAGACTTTTACAAAAAATAAACCTAAAAACTGAGATAAATATGAACATTTAATTAGAAAATTATGCAATGTATATTCATATTAACAATAATGCACTCATAAAAATAATTGAAATTATTTTATCATATAGGTTAATTTTTTATGTCTTTGTCTATGCCTAAAAGAAATGTTTTTACTTAGAATAAGCTCACTTGTAAAACTGATTTGATATTGTTTGTTCATTTGGGAAAATAATATATCCACACAGTAAACAAATAATACATTAAAATTATACAAAGTATATATTGAATTAAAATTAATTGTTATTCAATTAAGAATATATCTGAGTTGATGTTGATGCTGTTTACATACATTTATTTTAAGAAAACTTTTCTTGTCTTGAAGTACACTTCACAAACTTTAAGTATTTCAAATAATAATTCTGCTGTAGATTTTTTTTATTTGGTTGATCAAAAAATTATTTCCACTAAATTTACTTAGTGTCCAAAACAAACACACATTTTAAAATAATAATTATTTTAAATCTAAGGTATATTGTAAGCATTTATGTTCAATTAATTATTCTCAGTTGCATATTTAGCAATGAATTCTAGTATATTGCAAAATATATCTTTGGGTGAAATAATAGAAACATGCCAAATAATAAATTTCAAAATCCCATCCAGCAGGAAAGACACTAACACCGGGAATGCTTCTTGCAGCAGTTTTTATTCAGGATCCTGGAGTGACCCTGGGAAAAGCTCCCACAGAACCTTTTATAGTGTGCCTGTCCTATCAGAAGCTGCCACGTCGCCACTCCTGGTTGGTGCATTCGGATCACACCACCTCACGCCATGCCTTGTCAGATCACACCACCTGACGCTATGACTTGTTTGAATCACGCCACCTCACCCCATGCCTTCAGGCATGCACATAAGGGGCTTGCTCACTGTGCATGCGCATAAGGATTACTCACTGTGCATGCACAAAAGGGGCGCAATGCGCATGTGCAAAAAGGGACGCACTGGGCATGCGCAAATGTTTACTCACTGTGCATGCGCAAAGGTTTACTCACTGCGCATGCGCAAAAGGGGGCTCATTGCGCTGGGAAGCAGCAGGGGGCGCTGCTATCTGTGGCGCTCCACAAGACTCTGCGTTACAACTGATGTAATTGGTTGGTACGGAAGGTGGAGACGCGTGGAATAAGTAAAGCTAAACGTTTTGACAAGGACTTTGTATCGTTCTCACAATAACAGCTGACTTATATTCATTTTTTCCAAATACATACCCTTAATTGGGCCTTGACTTTCTTTCTAGAAGACTTTCTGACATCACTAAAAACAATTTAATTTAATAATTACTTCATATCATTGAAAACATATTCATGTGGATCCTTCATCTTTATATCAATTTTAAATTTTTTATTTAAAATTAGCATCCAAAATTCTCAAATAACTTCTCCGGACTTCAACAGTACCTTGTCAGAATAAAAAAATTTTCATGCTATGTCTTTCTAGATTGCCTCCTATATTACTAGATATTCTTTCTCATTACTGTTTTCTAAACCACTGCAATCCTTTACCTTAAAATTTGTAAGGCATTTTGTCACAGGATCATTCTATTCTTCTGTCTGCTCACTTTATTGCTATATCTTTAATATATATCATTCATAACTGTTATATTTTTTGAATTTTAGTAAATCAATTGTGAAGATAAACTTTGTAAATGTGTTTTTGTTTATGTATTTATTTATTTACTATTTAATACTGATTAAGTACAGATAAACTGAAGATCTTACTGGACCTGGTTTAAAGTATCTGGGATTTTAAGTTTTTCTCTCCAGGCCCATTAAAATTATTTCTTGAGCTGAAAAAAATATCAAAAATGAAAAATGAGAAATCCCTCTGTATCAGCATATTATATTTTATAATTTCTCTTTTAATATTAAGGTAGTTACTTTAAAATCTAAAATTATCCATCATATAAAAATACAGAAATGACCACATACTTAAATTTGTAAAAAGAGGGAAAATTCTGCAACAAGTAACATTAGAGAACATTTTCCACGGCAGAAATGTGTAAGTGGTTTATATAGCATGTAATCAAATGTATTTAATATTCTTTGGGCTGGTTAGTGGTTTTTAATGCAGTACTTCAAGAAAGAAATTAGATAAGGAAATTATTTTGCAAAAGGCAGTGGAAATATAGTAAAACATGAAAAATTCTGAGATACTCCTGGTTGAAAGATCTAAGCAATTCAAGATAAAGTCTGTTGTCAGAAGTTGAGCTTCAAAGAACAGACCAAGTCTAGATTCTCAACATAGGATTCTTTGCTAAGTCTCTGAATTGACTTAGTTGGTTCTTAGCAAATCTTTTAACAAGAACAAAAGGTTTAGAGAAATGAAGTCTAGTGTTTGTTTCTCTTGCAAAGAAGAAGAAAGAGAATAGAAGCTATAATAATTTGTAAATGAATGAGCCAGCAAAAGAATGTCTATAAGAAAAGTCTATTGACTATAGGCATGTGTCACAGTAAGCTATTATGAAATGAATTGTGTTCCCCAATTGATAAGCCTTACCCTAATACCTAGTCCCTTCTTTTGGAAACTTGTTTGAGAATGAGATCATTTCTACTGCCAATGTATTTAGATAAGTTGAAGTCATACTGGAGTTGAGTGAGAAGTGTGTTCCATTTTCATGTAAGAATAAACACTCCCCAGTATCTGATACTGTGACAAAGTAAACAATAAATGTATAGGTAAAAACTAGACTGAAGTAGCAACTATTCTACTAGAAAGAATATGGAAGGCTAGTAAGACTAAGAGAGGCAATGCAAGATCAGATAGGGATGACTAAGAGGAAGAGTGACCCACTTAACATCTTGATGTTTTCAGTTCTTGTCTATGGAAATGTAAAGTAAATTAATCAGTTTCTCTTTTTGTAAACTACCCAACTTGTACCCATTTTTTTTTACAATAGCTCTACGTAGCTAATATAGAAGATAATTCATATTAACACACTTACTGCGTTCAACTTAAGAACAAGATTTTTCCAAATTTCATTATCAAGTGTTCAGCTTTCTATGCTTTATATACATAGCGTTCTGCAAATGATTGTAAACAGTCCATTGACATAACTCACTACCTTTTTTCTAGCATTCAATAAAATAAAAGGAATAAATAATTTCAGACCAAAATATAGAGAAGGACACTTCATACTCACCAAAGGGTGGGGGGGGAAACAACCAAAGCAGATTAGATTTCAACTCTTACATTCCATACACAAAATACAAAGGTACTCGTGGACATAAAGAACAGAACCTCTCATTATATGTAGAAAAGGTCTTTAACTTAACATCCCTTAATGATAAAAATCCAGGAGATGCTAAAGATATGATGCATATACCTCATGTAATAAGGCAGTTCAAGTTAACAACAGAGAAATTCAAACAATTCCATAAAAATTGGAAACAATACAAGGTTGTCTACTCTGTCCACACCTACTCAATTTAATATTTGGTACCTTAACTAGAGTAATAAGATATCTGAAGAAGAAAAAGGAGGTACAGACTGTATGTGAAAAAGTCAAATTATCTCTATTTTTAGATATAGTAGTATATAAAAGTGAATCTACTGGGAAATTTTGAAGCTAGTAAACCCTTCCAGGTGTGATGGCCTTTATTGGTCAAACAGATTAAGCTTCTGCAAGGTAAAAGATGGGGAACAGAGACAGCAAGCAATAATTACCATTAAAATACATCAGAATGACCTCCAACAAGTACTCATAGTCTTTCACATCCTCAACACTTTTATTTTTTATTTTTATTTATTTTTATTTATTTATTTATTTATTTATTTATTTATTTATTTTTGGTTTTTCGAGACAGGGTCTCTCTGTGTAGTCTTAACTGTCCTGGACTAACTTTGTAGACCAGGCTGGCCTCGAACTCACAGTGATCCGCCTGCCTCTGCCTCCCGAGGGCTGGGATTAAAGGCGTGCACCACCACCACCCGGAATCTTCAACACTTTTAAAAGTCCAAAGTTCAAAGTTGACTCAGATAGAAAGCAATCTCTTAAGGGAACCCTTTGTAAAATCAAAATCAAACTGAGATTGAATCCTTCCAACAAACAGTGACCACTGGCACGGAATACATATTACCATTCACAAAGGAGGGGAAAGGGAGCTTAATGAGCAAATACTGGACCAAAGCAAGACTGAAACCTAGCAGGGCAAATTCCAAACTCCTCATTTCCCTTTCTGATGTCAAAGAGCTTTTCAGATCTCCTAATTTTTTTTTCAGCTTTCTTTACCACAGAATAATTCTATCCCTTGGGTTTGTTCCATACCTAATCTGCAGCTTTCCTCAGCAGGTATCCCAAAAGTCTGGGTCCTCCAACATTTTGGTATCTTTAGTACAATCTGAGTTTCACCTTTATAGCTACATGCTGTGGCATCTCTGGGCCTCTATGCAGAGGCTTTCCTGCCACACATTTTGACTCATTGCCTATCCTTAGTTATGAAATAATATTCCACACCTCCTCTCTTGTTTTCTTTACAATAAAGCTAGAACAACATGGCTGAAACTGCCAAGTTCTGCTGTTTGATGGAGCTGGAACATGGCTCTAGCATTCAATGACGTTTGCATCAACTTTCTGTTTTTAGTGATTTCCTTCACTGTTTAAGATTTCTGTAATTCTTTTTCAGAAATTAAGGTTACCACTTCCATTATTTCATTTATCATCAGCTTTTTATCCCATTGAGCACTGGATTGTACTCCCTTACATTTCCTGGGATTTCTCCTCAAACTGTCTATTTTGTGTTCTCTTTGTTTGCTTATTTACCTTATATAATTGCATAAGAGTGATTATTAGTAGCCATATGATACAGTTAATACTATGCCATCTTGAAATCTTCATTACTGGATCCTTCTACTTTGCCATTCTCTTATGCTTCTCTCATCTAGAGTCCCAATAGGATGTCCTCCCCTCTGTCTCAGTTTCCTGGTAAGTGAAGGCTTTCGTGGACCATGCCCCTTGGGCTAATATGCAGATATAAGTGAGTATATACCATTTGAGTCTTTCTGCTTCTGGCTTAACTCATTCATTATGATCATTTCTAGCTCAATCCATTTATCCACAAATTTCGGGAATTCCTTGTTTTCAATAGCTGAATAGTATTCCATAGTGTATATGTACCACAGTTTCTTTATCCATTCTTCTACTGATGGACACTTAGGCTGTTTCTATGTTCTGGCTATTGTGAATAAGGCTGCTATGAACATGGTTGAGCAAATTTTCTTGTGTGCTGGGGCATCTTCTGGGTATATTCCAAGGAGTGGAATAGCTGGGTCCTAGAAACCTACAAGTAGAACATTATGATAGGCAGATTTGGGCCCAGGGGTCCCGCTCAAACTAAGGCACCAGCCAAGGACAATACAGGTGGTAAACCTTAAGCCCCTACCCAGATCTAGCCAATGGTCAGAACATTCTCCACAGTAGAGTGGAGAGTGGGATATGACTTTCTCACATACTCTGGTGCCTCACCTTTGACCATGTCCCCTGGAGGGGGAGACCTGGTGGCACTCAGAGGAAGGACAGCAGGTTACCAAGAAGAGACTTGATACCTTATGAGCATATACAGGGGAGGTTATCCCCCTCAGGAGCAGTCATAGGGGAGGGGAATAAGGGGAAAATGGAAGGGAGGGAAGAATGGGAGGATACAAGGGATGGGATAACCATTGAGATGTAACAAGAATAAATTAATAAAAAAAAAGGGGGAAAAAAAGAAATCTTCATTACTAACACCATTATTCCAAAATTCTTCAATTTGGCCTCAGGGAGATTTTTTTTTAACAAAAAGCAGAAAGTAGCAACAGTTTTGCCAAAGAATTACAATAATGTTCTCTAAGTCAAATAATACTCCTCCCCTCTGAAACCTTTTGACCAAGGATGTCATTGTCAACATTACTCTAAGCACCACTGTCCTCCATCCTCCTCCTTGCAAGGCCTATTAATCCTACTTAAAATGTTCAACTGATTTCCTAATTTTATCTAATCCAATCTCTGAAAGTTCACCAAAATACAGCAAAGTGAAGACTATCACAGCAGTGTCTCACTTCTTGTTATAAACATCTGATCTAGCCACTGGTCTATTGTTGAGAAGAATAGACCATAACTAAGGAAACTCATATGAAAGAAAACTTTTAATTGGGAACTTTATTACACCTTCATAGGTTATTTCATTATCATCATGGTGGAGTGCATGGCAACACGCACATGGACAGAAATTACTGAGAGTTCTACACCCAGATCCAAAAGCAGCAAAAGAAAGGGAGAAAGACAGAACCTGTCATGGACTTTTGCAACCTCAAAACCCACTATCGATAACATATTTTTTTCCAAAAAAAACATGCTTCCAAATCTTTCTCAAATAATCTTTCTCAAATTTGCTTCTTTGATGAGTAAGGATTCAACTATATGCACTCATTGCTGCCATTCCTATTCAAAATTCCACACAGGGCATCTCAAACTAAGGAAGTGAAAGACTTGTATAATTAAAAAAATTAAGATATTCAAGAAGATATCACGGATGGAAAGATCTCCCACACTCATGAATTATTAGGACTGTATAGCAAAATGGTCATCTTACCAAAAGCAATCTACAGACACAATGCATTCCTCATGAAAATAGTAACATAATTCTTCACAGATCATGAAAAGACAATTTCCAGCTGCATGTAGAAACAGACACATACACACACACCATCGATAGGTATCAACATCTCTGACTTCCCCTTGACCTCAAATCTTATGACAGAGCTCTCTTTAAATAATAATAAATGCATAGCATTGGCCCATGAACATACATATCGATTAATGGAATCATATTGCAGTATCAGACATAATTCAACATACCTAAGAACATCTGGATTTCTGATTTTGATAAAGAAGCCAGAAATAGTGAGTGGATAAAAAAGACATCTTCAAAAAATTGTTTTGGTCAACTGCATGTCTACATGCAGAAAAATCTAAATAGATCTATACCTATGACCCTGAAAAAAACATATGTAGGAGTATATCAAAGACCTCAACATAAAACCAAATACAGTGAAACTGATAGAAGAGAAAGGGAGGAGTTGCCTTGAACTCACTGACACAGTAACAGTTTCTGAATAGAACTCTGTTAGCAGTCATTAGGATCAACAATTAAAATCTGACCTCATGAAGCTTAAAGGTTTCTACACTTTAAAAGGCACCATTATTAGGCCAAAGGGGCAGCCTAAAGAATGGGCAAACACTTTTTACAACTACACATCCAATAAAAAATAATATATATAATACACAAGTAATTTTAAAACTGGATATGAAGAAAAAATAACGTGCTTTTAAAATAGGTTACATTTACATTACAAAATATAAAAATGAAATGGTAAAGGAACATTTAAAGAAATATTCAACATCTGAATTAATCATGGTAATGTAAATCAAAATGGCTTTCATATTTCATCTTGCACCCATCATAATGGTTAAGATCAGTGGAACAAGTGACAGATAGTGGTGGTAAAGATATGAAGTAAAAAGAATTCTCATCATTGCTGATGGGAGTGAAAACTTTTACAACCACTGCAGAAATCAATGTGGTGGTTCCTCAGAGAGATGGAACTCAGGCTACTTAAAGATACACTCATGGGCATATTCCAAATGATGCTTCATCCTACTGTAGAGCTACTTGCTTAACTATTTTTATTTCTGCTCTATTCATACTAGCCAGAAACTTGAAGCAGTCTAGATGTGCCTGAGTGGGCGAATGAATAAAGAAAACGTGGTATTTACAGGATGGAACATCATTCATCCATTAAATTAAATTTAAAACATGACATTCACAGAAAAATGAATGGAAATCAATCAAACAAACAACATCTTTAATGATGTCACACAATTCCAGAAAGACACATATGGTATGTATTATATGTTGATGTTAGCTGTTAAGTCAAAGATAAATAAGCTATAACCTTCAGAGTCAAAGGTTGAGGTATAGAATAAGGGAATGGCATTTGGGAGGGGGAAAACGACTCCCTAGGAAGTGTAAATAGAATAGATAGTAATGAACGGAAGACACAGTGGAGGGAAATATGAGACTGTAACCTGGAGAGAGAGGAAACAGGAGAATAAGAGAGAAAATATGGAGACAGAGAGCATAAGGATTACTTTGAGGGAAGCCTAATAGTAAAAGGGTCCTAAATTATACTTGTATATAAAGGCATTCAATCCATACATAGTTGTCATACAATGGGAGACAGTTGCCCCACCTGGACAATTCTCATCAACAAATGAAGCTTCAGTGCCAATAATGGGTTAAATCTTATCAAGTTGTTGGTAAAAGGGGTCTCATGTAAACCCTCCACCAGTCCAAGGATGCTGCAAAAGCTATAGAAGGCTCTATACAAACTGACAGTAAGCTCCTTCTAATGAAAATAACATCTCTTGAAGCAACCACTTTCACCAGGTTCTCAATATTCCTTCCTGTGCTTTGAGTGGTTCTCTGTCTTTTAGTTTTTGTTTTTAAATATTAGTGGCTCTTGATTGTTTATATTTAAGAGGAAGTAAATAAAGCATTAATTGAAAAAATAATGCCTATACAACATATTGAACTTGGAGAAGACGAGCTACTGCCTACCTAGAGCCTTAAATCCTACACGCTAGTGTTCTTGGTACCAGAAATACCTTGGTACCTCTTGAACAATACAAGAGGAGAAAAAAGGACACCACACTAGCTGCAAAGCCTTTTATCTACAATGGTGCTCTGCCTGCAAGATATGCTAGTGCAACCTGGACCAGAGCTTGTGGGTGTAACCACCAAACACCTGACATTAGGCCTAATCAATGAGATATAAATCATTCCCAGTACTGCTTGGGTGAACAAAACTCTAAGAGTAGATAGCCCAGTGAAGTGACTTAAGGTAGAACTATTCTTCTACAAAAGGAACATAGCAGTGGCAAGGGATGACTCCTAAAGACATTATGCTATGCTAATAGGTAGCAATCATCATCAGAAAAGCATCCCCTTGCAGTTGATAAGAAGGAATACAGAGACTCACAGCTAGAAATTTTGCAGCGAGAGACCTTGGAATAATCCAAACTGAATAGGATGCCTCCATTCAGTCCCTCCACTTAAAGTTCATAGAATCCTGAAGAAGAGGCAGAAATAGTGTTACAGAGATAGGGGATGGAAGACACGAAGAATACAACACCTTCTGAATCGGTAGGAACAATGGACATATGAACTCATAAAGGGTGAGTATGCACAAGACCTGGACCACATGGGGCCTGTGAGCTGAAAGAAGGAGTAGACGCACATCTTTATGCCTAACCCAAAAGCTATAGGCAAGTAATAAACAAAGTTCAAGCATGGCGAAAATGATGGCCAAGAGAAAACACACTCATTTTTATATTCTATTTTTATTTTCATTTTGTTCATTTGTTGTTTTCCTGTTTTTTTTAACCCTACTGGTTTTGCATATATATATATATATATATATATATATATATATATGTTTGTTTGTTTTTATAGGATTATTGAATTTGCATTTTCTTGGTCTGTATCACATGGGCCCTGGGAACTAAAAGAAGTTGGCACACATTTCTTGCCTAACCCAGAGCTATAGCCAAGTGATAACAATTTAAGTAGGGGGTGAGGGGGCACGGGGGAAGAAATGGCCAAAAGAAAACACACTCACTTTCATTTTAATGTTTTATTTTTACTTTTATTTTGTTTATTTGTTGGATTCTTATTTTGTTTAGTTTTACCCTACTGGTTTAACATATATATTATGTTATTTTTTAAATTTTGTTTTCAAGGGATTACTGAATATGCATTTTTGGGCTCTTTTCCATATCTTTGTTTTGTCTTATCCCAACTTGTTTATTTTTGTTTACCATATTATTTACCTTATTATATTATATATTGTTATCCATGTGATACTTGTTCCTTTTCTATGAGACAGTGTGATGATTTAAAAACCTCTACTTTATTCTAGATATCTATCTTGGTATCTTGAGTTGTTTCAGAATCAAGAGCCTGGAAGAACCCTGACTTCTTGGCCCCAACCAAGAGCATCTACCTGTTGTGTGACCATCTACCTGTTAGGATATGACTAACTGCTGATTCAGCTTCAGTAACATGCTTGTTCATGCAGACATTCAAGGACTCTTTGGGAGTTGTATCTTGACCATCCACTCCTAGCAGATCAGAACATCTCTTGTGGTTTTCACCATTAAAATCCCTTTCGTCACCTGCCTCAGCAGAATAAGTCTTTGATTTGGGCTAGAAACTTTGGCCCTGCTAGCAATTATAATAAATTTTACTAATTATAATGTAAATTGAGTTTGATGGTCCTTTCCTGGTGAATTCCATAATAGCAGAAATGAAGTAGAACAGATTAAGAGGTGAAGAGAGGATGAACTTGGAGGGGGAGAGGGAGTGAAAACCATAAGCACAATGAATTTTTTGAAAAAAGCTGTTTTCAACATAGGTGCAAAAGTCTTGCAAAAATAGATAAACAGGCACACACACACACACAGAGAAACATACAGACACACACACAGACATACAGATACACACACACACACACACACACACACACACACACACACACTACAGTAGTAATCAATATAAGAGGTTATAAATTTTAAAAGGAGCAAGAGAATTATATGGAATGGTTTGGAGGGAGGAAAAGGATGGAGAAAAATAATATAATTATACTGTAACCTCAAAATAGACTTTAACAATTAACCAGAAACAATTCAAAATAAAATAAATACATGGTATTTCAAATTAAATATGCATCTTTTAAATTATCAGTATATTTCTGGCTTAAATTAAAATTCAGCCATATATATTCTTTTCCTACCTTGTAAAAGATGTCAGTTATGCAAACAACACAAAAGTACAATTAATACTGAAATCCATTGCCTACTTTCCCCACACATATGTTAAGGTTTTGTTTTAGCACTTTAAAATGTATTAGATCCAACACTAAATTCTACTAGAATTTCTGGGCTCATCCTCTTGCACATGGAGAGTTAATTTGATATATTAGACCCTTCCACTCTTTTCTCTGAGCCATCGTTATCACATTCTGTTCCACAGAGAATTTATTCTCATTTCCTTTTAAAGTCTCCTCTTCTGTCTCTTGTCACATTAAGTTCAGAAATTCCTAAATTTCTTCCACAACCCTCTTTAAAATGTACTGTATGCTTGTGCTTATTTCCATAGTATCTAATGTATGCGGTCTCTTACTGCCTTGTGCTTGACAATCAGCAAAGAGACTGACTCAGAAAATATGGAATCCATTTCTACCCAGGCTGTCCAGACAAAATGTTCTATTGAGTCACTGTTGAAGGAAACTTAGGAGCTGTATTTCAGACTGCTGCGGTGACATAGAAATGCTCAGTTCTAAACTGTATAAATTTATTTTTCAGTTGCTTGAGTGATCCTACCTAAAGACACCATTAATCCCTCAGTTTCCAAAACTAGTTGTTCTTCATTAATTTATTCTCTTTATCACCCTCCCTCTCTTTTTTCTCTCCAGAAATACCATTGAGCTTATTTTGTGTGCTGCTGGGCATGGAGTCTGTCCTTAAGTGTGATTTATATACACAGTGAGGCTCCCCTGGGGGGGGGGGGGAAACACAATTTTCCTTTGCAAGAGCAGTTGTCATGTAGATAGTTTCATGGTTAGGAAGGGGAGCTCAGCTCCACATACCCATACAGTTTTAAAAAATTGAATTTATTATATATATATATATGTGTGTGTGTGTGTGTGTGTGTGTGTGTGTGTGTGTGTGTGTGTGTTCTATCTGCAGGTACACCTGCAGGCCAGAAGAAGGCATCAGATTCCAGTATAGATGAGTGTGTGCCACCATATGGTTGCTGGGAATTGAACTCAGAACCTCTGGAGGGGCAGACAGTGTTGTTCTCAACTGCTGAGCCATCTTTCTAGCCCCCTCCCATATCAGTTTTGAGACCACATTCTGGCTTGAAACTTTGGAGGCCACAGCACATTGCTACAGTCTCTTTGCAATCATGTGTGATAAGTCCCATTGTGCCTGGAAGTTGCTGTTTACATGGTGCGATCTATTCTCTCTTGTTTTTACAATCTCTCCTCATCTGCATAGTCCCCTGAGACTTGAGGAAAGAGGTTGTATATAAAGACTTCCCATTGTAAAAGTGTTTTTTTTTTAAATTTTCTTTTATGACTTTACTAACCAAAGTTTAAAGAAAGTTCTCAAAAATACACCTTTTTTTTCAGCAAGTTTTTCTAATATCATATATATGGATCCCCTGAACACACACATACACACACACACACACACACACACAAATGCACGCGCGCGCACACACACACACACACACACACACACACACACACACACACACACAAACACACACACTCAAATACCATTTTGTTCATCTACTCTGAACTATAACTGTCCCGTCCTAATAAGACTTCCTAATGTTAGTTTTAAACAATTTATGTCACATCCAAAAAACCAATTTTCTTTGATACTTTTTTTCCATTGTTCTTATGCTAAAATTTCTTCTCTATATAATGATTTTATTCTCAGTGTATTTACTTCTGGTTTTGCTAAACACTATAGTGATTAAGTTTTCTACTGTATGAGCTTCTAGATTTTTGTTTTGCTATACTTTGTGATTAGTTGTATGCCCTTTTGCATAATTATATAATTATTTAATAAATACCATTTTGACAAATATTATGTAAACATAGAATGCATGTACACACATGTACTTTTAAGTTACCTAGAACCACATATAAATCCTAGCAGCAGTAAAATGTAATCTTTCTTAAATAAAGGTAGGACAAAGATAATTTCCCTATATGCCAATTAAAGCAGCCATGTGTCTTCAGAAAATCAATTGATTAAAGACCAAGGAAGACAAAGGAAGACAGAAAACAGGTAGATATGGAACTTTTCGCTGAAAATTCTATGTATCAAACCTGTAACAACTGGAAGAAGGAATAAACGTTAATGTTAGAGACCACTGAAATAAGTAATAATTAAGGAATAAATACATGTAGTCAATAAATAATATTAAGGGAATGTACTTTTTACCCTGTTAGGCTGCTATTAATTTTAAAAATAGTTTCCTATTCTCCTTTTATTGAGAATAGATTTTTTATTAAATATATTCTTATTATATGTTTGCCTTCCCCAGCTTCTCTAAGATCTTTCCCTCTACTCTTCCCTTCTGAATCCATTCCATTTATTTCTCTAGTTAGAAACGAGTCATCTAAAAATAAAATATAATGACAAAAAGAAGATAAAAGAAAAGAAACAAGCCAAGATAGAATTTAAATTAAAAGAAAACAAGAAAAACAGGTAAAGAAAAAGCATAAGAAACACATATAGATGCTGAAACACACATTTTTTCATAAACACTGGACTGCCATAAAAACTGGAAGCCATAATATATAACAGTATGAGACACAGAACCTCCAAAGATGGTATTGGGTCTGTTTTATGATGGCCATTCACTGCTGGCTTGTACCACCTATGAGCCTACCTTGGAGAAAACAAATTGTAGTTTTGTGACAGTTATCTACTGGAGATAGCTTCTGGGTTAGGGTTGGAAGGTGGTGTCCACTTCTCTCAGTGCTGGGACTCCATCTGGCTTACACTTGTGCAGGGTCTGTGGATGCTGCCACAGTAATTTTGAATTCTTACATGCTTATAAACTGCTTTGCTTAGAGAGCCCTGTTACCTTTTCAAATTTTAAAGCATACACAAATACTAATATGACTAATCTATAAAATTGATAATACTTAATTTATAAAAGAATTATGGTGTAAAATAAAATAGTGAACTATAATTAGAAGAAGAATATTACTTAACATACTTTCAAGGTAACAATCTCTCCTTGGTAATAGTAGTTAGTTACCTATTTGTTATACCAATATACCATATTATACCTATAATTACATAAATATATAACAAGTTATCGCTAAATAAATATCAATTAGTTCAAAATATGTGGATGTCTTGTATTCAAGTCAATATTTCTGCACTTGGAATTTTTGAGACCTGTCATGCCATGTCTGCAAAATGAAGAGACAAAGGCCATCAAATTAAATATTTATTTTGAAAAAATTTCTGTTCCTAGAGCAAGCCATGAAATACAGTAAACAGTATGATTAGATAAATAGCATGATTATTATGTGTGCCATGCCAGAGAAATGTGATTTAGATCTACTGACCCTGATAGCCTTAAGCTAAGAAATGAATGGATACAGGAAATTCTAGTCTCTTTATTTCAGCTAGTGTTAATAAAACAGATATATATGAAACATAAGAACAGTGTTGCTTTATTAAAGGAGAAAGGGAGAAATAAAAAGGGTGTTAAAGAACAAAGGTAAGTGAAGAAAAGCACACATAAGGGTATTAAAAATGTAAAGAGGAGCATTTTATTTTGGGGAGCATAGCATTCTGTTTTAACATAATTTTTTAACATTATAGAGAATTTATTTATTTATTGTGGAAATGGTTTCTTTTTAAAGCATAGATACAGAACTACTGCCAATACCAGAGTCCTTGGAACAAGCTGAGACTCTGGTACAATGCTATGTACAACTTTGAACCAAACGGAAATAGCAAAGTTAGAGATGAAAGTTCAGGAGTATTTAATATAGATGATAACTTTCATTATTACATATTTAATTGCAAATACTTGTACAACCATATGCTCACAGAGTACAGCATGATGAATTTATAGGTGTGTGCAATGTCTAATGATCAAACCTGGGATACATTTTACAGCTTTGCCTGTCGATGTGTGTAGCAAGACACAGGTGTGTGCATCTGGTGCAAGCACATGTGTATACATTTGTGTGGAGGCAACTTTAAGTCTCACAATAACCATCAGATGGGCTGGCTGGCTACTGAAACCCAGGAATCCCTGTGTTTGAATAACCAGAGAACAGTGCCATGCCTTCCTTTAATATTTTTACATGAGTTCTACGGATCGATTTCAAAGATCTGCATGTCTGCAAGTGAGCTATCTCCTGGCGATAGCTATAAATTTTATTGTAATAATAGCTCATTTCCTTGGCATACATAATTAAATATGCATATATTATTATATTATAACATAACCATATAATATGCTTTTATTATTGGTACGTTTATATTGTTAGAGGCATACAGATTAGAGAAGGTGTCACAGAGGCTGGTGGGAGGGTATCAGATCCACGGGAGCTGGATTTAACTGGATGTTGTGGGCAACGTGCTGTGTGTGCTGGCGCCAAAACTTAGGCCCTTTGTAAAACCAGTAGGTCTGTTAATCACTAAACCATCTCTCCAGACCCTAACATTTATTTTCATGTAAAATGCATCACAAGTCAAATTTATTGAAAGAATCTATTTTTAATTAATCTCTCAAAGTCAATATTTACTTGAAAATTAATTGTATGCAAAACAACACATTGTATATTGGTTAATGTACAGATAAGGATTTTGAAAAATAATTTAATTTATCTGTGACTTTTGAAAATTGCCATTATAAATGAAAATAAATCACAGATACGAAAGTAACATTTATGTAGTAACTTTACCCCAGCTCTTTTTCAGTCTCAATACAAATCACAGCCAAGATTCAGAGACGATTCTACAAGTATTTTCTCCGAAGTCCCATTGGTTGAATTTCAGCAGGTAATGGTCTGTAAAAGGAAAGCCAATTTGCCCCTCGATGGAGATTACTGTACCAAATGTACCAGAGAGCTTTAGAAAATGTGACACGCTTTCTATTCAACAGTGAAAGAGTCGATTAGTTTCCTAGCTTTTCTTTCTGTGCAATGGAAATAGGTCTTGCTTGTTAATTCTGTTTAATCTCGCACATCAGTTTCCTTGTATTGTTTCTTATTTATAAACCTTTACAGTTATAGCTAATACAAAGTGTATAGTTGGACATGTTGAAAAGTTCTGACTCATTGTAGAATAACATTTTGTGGGTTAACTTCTTTAAAATTAAATAAAATAAAATTGAATACAAAAATAAGAAACTTTTTACACTGAAAGCATTTCAAATTAATCATTACTAATTGGCAAGCATTACATTCTAGACCAACTTGTCTTGAATTACTAATTAAGATATACTATGAATACAGTTTATATATCTGAAGATTGAGACTTACATTTTATGCATGTTGTCCGAGATATATTATCATGATGTATAAACATATTTACACCCAGAGCCAAACATGAGATTAAATGTATTGATTATAATTGATTTCATATTTCAATATATTCATTTTATAACTGTATTTGATACTATGGTGAGGTATAATTATCAAATTACATGTAAAGATGGGTTGGTGGTACATACATGTATTGCCAAATCTCAGGAGACAGACACAGGTAGCTATCCTTGAATTCATGACTAGATTTTCCTACATAACAGTTCAAAGCCAGCTAGGATAACATTAGAGAGTAAAATATTAGCAGCTTCATAGTCAATATAAAAAGTAAAAAACTAGGACTGGAGAGATGGCTCAGAGGTTAAGAGTACTGACTGCTTTTCCAGAGGTCCTGAGTTTAATTCCCAGCAACCACATGGTGGTCTCAATAAAGAAATACAGGAATGGTCATGCATTTGAAAGGGTATGAATTTTGGCCATGGGAGGGGTTGGTGGTGAGAGACAGAGTAGAGAAGGATGCAAAAACAGTACACATGAATAAAATCCTCAGGTAATTATATGTAAAAATACAATAGCTCATGTATTAAAATGGTCAGTGTCAATTCTCAGGAACTTGTACAAACCACAAAGTTGGTGACAACTCAACAAAATTTTGTGCAACAGCATAAATAACATCTCTGTTTTTCCGACTATAGTAATTGGTACTAGGGAGTGCCTTATTATTCATACTTTTTATAAACCATTAGTAATGACATAGAAAGCAAATATAAATCAATATGTGAAAGTGGCAGCATGTGAGTAACATGAGTAATGTAACATAACAGATGTCATGATATTTTGTATACTTAGGATGAACAATGTAATAAAATATCTGGCAGGCTACCAAGAAGAGACTTGATACCCTATGAGCATATACAGGGGGAGGATGTCCCCCTCAGTCACAGTCATAGGGGAGGGGAGTAAGGGAAAATGGGAGGGAGGGAGGAATGGGAGGATACAAGGGATGGGATAACCATTGAGATGTAACAAAAATAAATTAATAAAAAATATTTTGAAAAAAAAAAAGAAATTGAAAGAGAGTGTGAAACAGAGAGACTGGGCATGGGGAGATGTTGTAAGTGCTTTATCTTGTTTTATACTAGGTAGTATAAATACTAGTTAACATTTCAATAATTCAACTGGTTACTTAGTTTTAAAATGTGATTGTGCTTATGTGTCTTGAGTTTGCATCTTAATATGTGTTTGATTTGGAAGACATAGGATAGCTAATCAACCAGTTTTGTAACTTTCCATTTTTCCAACCTGGGGATTTAATCTAGTTATTGTTATGGAAAGGAAAGTTCCTCTTAGCTTTAGTTGCTTAACTTCTGATATGTGATGGTGTGGCTGGGTGTGTGTGGTTGTTTTAAAAGTAATCTGTGAGCTTTGTATGTTATTTGACTGTTAAGAACAATCTATATTTATATCCCATAAATGGCTGCTTGCCATCTTCTGACAAAAATGTTTAATAGTGTAAAACTAAGACATGATATTATGTTTTGTTTAAAAAAAACAAGTTTCATGTTTAAAAAATATATAAATCTGAAATGTGTGAAAATATTTTAAAGAATTTAACATCTCTGTAAAAAATGTATCAATAGAAGAAAGAAAATATATTTTCACCTAATTTACTCTTTATTGTACACAAAACATTGCACATGGGGTTAGTAGAGTCCTTAGGTGTTGAACAGACTTTAAGAAATATTAGTTTTCCAGTTTCTGAAACTTCATAGCTCTTTATCACTTCAATAGATATTCACATCTCTTAAACTTTGGAAAATCAATAAAAGGTATTATTTTATAAGGAATATGTTTAATTCATTCAGCAAATTACTAGTAAATGTCCCTTTCATGTAGACACTAGATTAGGTACTGACTAAATAGGAAAAAATGCCATATAACTCCTACACAAATGATTGACCACATTAGCAAATGCTGACCTGTATAGCAAATTCTACACATATGCAGGAAACATGACAAACATATACAATATTTTTATAGCCTGTGTGACATTGAGTTACTACTTTTCAGAAGATGTCTTTGCTAGTAAAAGAATGACACAAAGAAAACAAAATGAAAAAAAATACACAGAGATAAACAAGACGCCCTTCTGTAAAATGCAAGCATTTGGCCATTGCTGTCATGTCAGATACCAGGAACAAGAGCAAGCATTGATGTTGATGATGTAGTCAAAGATGGGGTCATGAAAGGCTTATGCTATTTTCCAAGTTTCTCAGTTTCTAGCTATCAGACCATAATTTTTCAAAATCACTGCTTATTTTCTTTCATTGCTGTATTCTTTTGATGGATCCATCAAGACATGATTTTTCCCACAGTACTATTTTCCCTTCTGTGTTTTGAAATATCAAGCTCACTTTAATAATATTCACATTATTTTAGTTAATTTTTAAACAAGAAAATCAATTTAATTTTAAGCTGTTACAGATTTCTTTGATAATTAACTCAGTTTTCACTACTAGGATTTGAGGGAGGGGCATAAAACTAAATTTTCCTTAGCAATTGGGTAATGGAGGTAGCTTCTGGGTTACGGACTGAGGTATATGTCCACTTGTCCTTTCAGCTTGAGGACCTCATCTTTTGTATACCTATGTAAGCCCTGAACATGCTACTCAGTCTCTGTGAGTTTGTATGTGCATTGATCCTATTGATTCGGAGCACCTTGTTTTCCTTCTTCCCTCATCCTCTCTGGGTATTACACTTTCTGATTCCTCTTCTGTAGGGTTTCCTGAGCCCTAAGGTAGAGGCTAAATGGAGACATCTTAATTATACATCCTATTTAGGGCTGAATGCCTCTCATTCTCTTCATATTATCTGTCTATGTGTCTCTGTATTTGTTTCCATCTAGTGCAAGTGGATACATCTCTGATGACAAGGGAGTAAGGCAATAAACTGTGAGTATACCAGAACGTCATTTGGAGTGATTTTATAGCTCAGTTCTGTTAGTCAAGTAATATTGGTTTTCCAATATGTCCCTGGGCTATCTAGTCTATGGTTTTTGATCACCCAACCCTTCTTGTGTTTAAGCTCTATTTTATGGGGTGAGCTTTATATCAAATAAAATATTGGTGGGATTCTCTAACAAGTTCTGTGCCACTGTTGCACTGGCATACCTTGAAGGTGGGACACCAATGAAGATCAAAGGGTTTGTAGATGGGTTGGTGTTTAAATTTCTGCTCTGATACCATGCAGAGTACCGTCCAGTAACAAGACCACCATCTAATAGGAGAAAAGGATCTAGGTAGGAGCCAGCTTGACTTTTCCACGTTGCATGAACTGTAGGTATTACTTTCAGCTATAGAACCTGGATGGGGGAGATTCAGGTGGTGAAGGGGAGGAGGGAGAAGAATGAGGAAGGGAATATTAGAAGAGATAGTGTTAAGGGAAATTTGAGGGGTAGTATGAAAATGTAATATAATAGAAGCTTCACAAAATAGATATGAAGATGATTCAAATTAATACTCCAAATAATGAGAGAGACAGTCATAACTGCCCATATCTTGTCACTAAATGTAGTATATTCCAGTACTGGGAATGCATACACATAATGAAGTTGTTGGTTAAAGAATCTTGTGGGAACTCACAAACAACCCAGGCTGTTGCCAAGGCAATAAATTGCTCTTAACAAACTGGCTTTAAGTATGTAATTTAAGCTGAGTTATATCATCTCCTATTTCTCTAAATATTTGTGAAATTAGCTTGGTTTTGCAAGGCATACTCTTCTCATACTTCTTTTTTTTATTTTTTTATTAATTTATTCTTGTTACATCTCAATGGTTATCCCATCCCTTGTATCTTCCCATTTTTCCCTCCCTTCCATTTTCCCATTATTCCCCTCCCCTATGACTGTGCCTGAAGGGTATTTCCTCCCCCGTATATGATCATAGGGCATCAAGTCTCTTCTTGGTAACCTGCTTAAGAGTCCTTTCTCTACTGTTTCTTTCTCTGTTCCTGTTCAGTAAAAGAACATGCCAGTAATGTATGCTGGAATCTAGTGACAGAAAAGTCTTATAGTTCAATTCTTTACCCAAAGTGTAAGGTCCATTATTTGATAGGAACTTTCAAATATTAAAAATCTCCAGTACATTGCCTCAGTTTTTGTTCTATTTAGATGTAGACATTCAGATACAAATTTTACATATGCATATTATTATATTTTACATTTAAAAATATGTTTATTAATTTATTCGTATTACATCTCAATTGTTATCTCTTCCTTTCTATCCTCCCACTCCTCCTTTCCTCCCATTTTCCTCCTACCCCTCTCCCTTATGACTGTGACTGAGGGGAACCTCTTCCCCCTGTATATGCTCATAGGGTATCAAGTCTCTTCTTAGTAGCCTGCTATCCATGCATATTATTTTTAAATTAATATTCAATTAGACTATGGCTGACAAACACCAATATTCAGGAAGTACACGTGGATGGAAATAAGTAATATCAAAGGAAAGTAATAATCATTGCAAGATACCTATACCAGAGACAAAGAACAACATTTACTTTTGACCGAACTATGTCTCTTCCTGGTGCCTCTGTTGAATATAATCAGTGATTCAATTAGTAACAATTCTTACCTTTAGGTACTTTTAATTTTTACCTTAATAGAAAACATGGATGTTATAAAGGAACCTCTTTTAAAATTAAATTCAAATAACTGTGTATATATATGTGTGTATGTTTGTTCATGCTCATATTCTAGGATGATATGAACATGTAGTTAAGAGGACAATTTTGTAGAAATGGTTCTCACATTTCAACTTTTGTATTTACTTGCAATTGAACTCATGTTGTCTGGATTCTACGGGAAGATATTTATTCATAATAAGGAGCCATCTTTTGGCTCATTTGTGATGAACTTTAATTTATTCTGAGTTGTATTCTTAAAGGTACATGACATTTTAACATAAAGAGATGTACCAGAGATATATAAAGATAGAAGAACTATTCAATGAAAACTTAAGGAGTAGATAGTGGTACACAAGCCAAGGGAGAGGGCTACATGAATCATGGGCTTGTATTCCCACAAAACTTGTACTAACATATCCCCCCAAAATTGGAACTTCCTATTCTGCAGGGAAGCTCCTTAAGTAGGAAGAAAACAGTGAACATAACTTCAGGAAGTCCTTGAAACTGACCTTATTTACTAGACCCCTCCCTTCCAGAACAGGCAATAGAAGCTGAGAGTCTTTCACAGAGGAACAAAGCTTAGCTTCAAAGAAGACTCTCAGATGATCAAAAGCTGCAAAGACAACTGAGAGCAGTTGTGTGGAAGATGCAAAAAACAGGTGAGCTGCCTAGAAGAGGTTTAAACCATAATCAGTTGAAAAATATATTGTCCAAACTGTGGAACTTCATGAATGCTGTGAAATGTGTTCCAGGTTTTCAGTTTTTGTGATCTGTTACCCAGGCTAGGGTAGGCTATAGTGACAATACTGTTTGAGTCATTTCTGTTCCTGTAAATAATGCTTAACATAACTGTAAGTAATGTATGTCATGATTCCCATGCACATATCTGTAAATAATGAAATTAAAACTCATTGGTTCAACACCTTGGGCTTTCGTGGTATCTATATTTATGGTTTTTTTGGGATCCTTATCTGGAATGAATAGATGTATGTTTTATCTCCCCAGCAACATTTTGTCACACATCAAAACTCTGATAAAACACATATGTAGTTTTTTTGTAGGTTTGAAAATTTGATAGCCAGTCACAGTGTCTATGAGTCTATAACTATATTTGCAGTATTTTATTCTGTCTAAAGATGACAATGATCATTTTATTACATGCAAAGAAGAAATGACGATAACAATGACCCCATAATCTAATAAACAGTAAGGTAAAATGAAAGTGAATATGGAACATATGGAAGTGTTCCCTAATTACATAAAAACTGATACAAGCTAATAGAATATAAAATTAATGAATAATATCCCTCAGATCACAGAGCCCTTCATAATATGTAGGGAAATCTTTCATGAAGATAAGCATTTTCATACAACAATTAATACTTCATATTAAGTTTCTAAGCCATTCAGAGCCAATGGAACTATATTAGATTTATTGATACATATCTAGATTATGTATCACTTCCTTTTAACTCATCAAAAATGAGCACAACATAGAGATTTAAAAATGTGGCCATAAGAATATAATATAACAATCGGTATGTGAAGTCTGGCTTCATTTATTTTATATCAGCCACCCTGCACTTAGTGTTTACATTCATTGTCCCTCAACTTTTTTCCTTGTCTTGATTTTAAAGACCTATAATTTGTTTCATTATTTGGCTATACGTCGAACCAACACTTCAAGTTTGGCTTTAAAAAATTCAAGATAGTTTTGACCTTTCTGGACCCAGCAGATAAAGCCTCATCGGGACACGTTGTCCACTTGTTCCCCTGGGCAGACCTTTTAAAAGCATGCCCTTGGATTTGAAGACAGGCAATAAAACTATTTCAGATTTCTCCCACTGGAAATGACAATTCTCCTAACACTGCTCATTCCTCTCATCTTTACTTTGTCTCTCAAGGGAGTTACCTGATTTTGTAAAAGTAAAAATACAGTCAAAATTTCTTGATTAGCATGTTTTTGTTTGTTTGTTTGTTTTGTCCCTATTCAACTCATAGTTAGGTACGCATATTGGAGAGATATTAGTCTTCTTAGAAATTCACTGGTTCTGGCTATAGCTCCCTTAGAAATTATCTCTCTATTTCTGAAGATTTCCTATCCATTATATTTGCTTCTCTATTTGTTTTGCATATGAATCAGATTCACGGTGAAGACTTGTATTGTTAACTTTTTTATCATTTGTTTATATGTAAAATGTTCATATTACATATGTTTATATGGGATTGGCATATGAAATACCTATAGTCCTAGCTACTAGGGATGTTAAGGAAGAAAGATGGCTTATGAACAGAAAATTCAAGTTAGACCAAAAAAGTGAACTCCTATACCTCAGAAAAATATTTTATATGCATGAAAAAGTTATCTGTTGTCTTTATACAATAGCCTGTATCCTCAAGTAAGCAATTTCTATGTATTTTAACAAAAAGCATACGTTGCACTCAGTTATACAGTACAGAATATAGAAGCAATAATGTGCTATTTACAATGAAGTCACCTCATAGAAATTAGAGAAACAGTATCTCGAAGAACATACCATAAGAACATCTGCACCTGGTTGGGAGTGGTGGCACAAACCTCTATTTTGAGCACTTGGGAGACAGAGGCAGACAGATCTCTGAGTTTGAGGCCAGCAAGGTCTACATAGCGAGTCCAGGGCAGCCGCGACTACAAGAAAAATCCTGTCTCAAAAAACAAAAACAAATAAACAAACAAACAAACAAAAAATAAATAAATAAAATATGGAAAAGATAGGACATAGTAACACACTGGGGAAAAGAATTAGTTGGATGCCTTGCTCTCACTGTATAGAGAGGCCAGTCTGTGAGTCAAGCCCAAATGAGAGCCACTATTTCACAAGTCAAGGTAGACAGCACTGGATGAACAAGTCTCAGTACTGTTCTCTGGCCTCTGAATGTGCTTGTATATACACATAAATGTACCCTCTCAGACACATGTACCCTAATCTCCAAACACACAAAAATAATTTTTCAATTGCAACATTCCTTAACCATTACAGATATGAAGTGTAAGATTTACTTGGTGGTAAGAGAGATTTAATTTAAATATGTTAATTTTCATACATGAATTATTCCGAAATGAAACTGTAGGGAGAGACTCAAGCACACTCTTATATTTTATTTTATGCACTAACCATGCTTTGGGGTACTTATTTTTGCAAATTTCCCCATTACTTTGGAATCCCTTCTTTGGGTTTATCGCAAGAAATCCTCTGCTGCCTGTGCTTTCCCCGTCACAGAGTGATTATTTTCCACACATCATCTCTATTCTCATTCTGGCAGTATCCCACTGTACTGATCCAGGATACAATATTTCTCCAAGTAATTCTAAAATATGAGAGTCTCTGTTGTTTTGATATGTAATATTTAATAGCATTTGCTCTTAATAGATTAAGTAATTATAAGAAAAAGAAATAGATCCAAGAATGAAGGGGATTCATAAAACTGTGAAAAGAAAAGTATCTCTCATATTTTGCTTTATAAAATGGAGTTCAGCCTAAAATTTATATTCAGAGAGAAAATATCCAGCAGCTCCCAATAAACATTTAGACTATTTTTAATATATTGTATTAATTTATTCATATTACATCTCATTGGTTATCCCATCCCTTGTATCCTCCCATTCTTCCCTCCCTCCCATTTTCCCCTTACTCCTCTCCCCTATGACTGTGACTGAGGGGGACCTCCTCCCCCTGTATATGCTCATAGGGTATCAAGTCTCTTCTTGGTAGCCTGCTATCCTTCCTCTGAGTGCCACCAGGTCTCCCCATCCAGGAGATGTGGTCATATATGGGGCACCAGAGTTTGTGTGAAAGTCATACCCCACTCTCCACTGAATGTATCTTTACTATATGCTATAAGATTGATGCATTCTCTCTCTCTCTCTCTCTCTCTCTCTCTCTCTCTCTCTCTCTCTCTCTCTCTCTCTCTCTCTCTCCTGCCCCCTCTCTCTTACTCACACACATTTGTCTGTCTGTCTGTCCACTTATCTATCTCATATCTGTCTATGTACATATATACACATGGCTACATGCAAAACCTAGTGCATGCTTCATCTAAGTATAATAGTTTTTATGGGTGCTCTTTTTCCAAATAATTTGAAAAGCATTTTGTGGTAGAAAACTATTATACATAACCTTCCATAAGATTGTAACCAGTTGGTTTTTACATTTCTGTTTTTAAGGAATGATCTGTCTCAAGAGTAAGGAAACACGGGGCTTTCGTAGAAGAAAAATCTGAAGCCAGAACAAGCCCATTGGTTGTTTTACTAGTTCATGAATGAGAAAACGGCTATTTGAAGCAGTGATGGCACAGTTCACATTTGGGATATATTGTACTTCTATTTGACATGTACTTGCAGTAACTACATGATCATTTTGTCCTAGAAATAGTATTTTATACAAGCAAAGAAGAGAAGGAAGAAAATATCAGATATTTTCACAGTTTTTGTAGATAGGTTTCAGTTAAAACTTTAAAATAGGAGAAACACTCATTTTCCTTTGAGCATCATGCGGGGTGAGATGATATATATTGATGAGGTGAGGTGTTCCCATGGTAGGCATCTGAGAAATCATGCCACCATTCAAGAGATGTGGTATAAGAATGCTCAGGATGGTAGGAAGAGGAGGGCCTGAAGAAGGTGTAGAGGCAGGGAGTGAGCCATGAGGACCTAGAGGGAGGGACAGAAAGGGAGAGAAAGGGGATGTGCTTAGAACAGAGAGAAAGGGGCGGAGAGAGAGACAGAGGAAACTGAGACAGATACAGAGGCAAAAAGAGAGAGAGCAACAGAGAGAGACACAGAGAGAGAAGCTGGCAGGTAATGATGGTAGCATTTGTTAGGTCACTGAGGGCAGGCCAGCAGAATTGCCTGTATGCAGACACATAGTCCTTCGAATAGCCGATTCTCAAGTTTCCTAAGCATAGTGTCCAACTGCTTGCCTTCTTTAGAAGATCACAGTAAACACAAAACACCTGGGACTTCAGTTTGCTATCTCTCTTCTGTTTCTCATAAAATCCATAAATAGGCATTAATGAAAAATTAATAAATAGAAGAGAATAGTTTTGGTAAGTTCTAAGTGACTGATAGACTGAATGATCTTGTACCTAAAATGTACTTATTTATTTAAAATTAAGATTAATTTTCTTATTAGGTTTAATGCTATAGATCAGACGTGTTACTGTTCATTACTCCATACAGTGCACAAATGTAATTTAAGGGATCAAATAAGACAGATCATTACACAGTGCACATCAGCCTAGAGCGTTCAGTGTTGTTTAGGTTTCTCAGACTTCGAGACCTGTGGCCCTAATTGTAGTCATTGATGAATGCTAAGTAAAAGTGTGTTTTTGTATTCTGCTGAAAATAATCTGGTACTGGAATAAAATACTTAACACATCTGAACTTTAACCACAAACATGTAAAAGCACAAAACATGCAAAGGGGAGTTTATTTCTCACATTCCCAAATATATTTGCCTATTTAATGTGTTAAAGGGGGCAGCTGTAAAGATTGCTCAGTACCTAAGAGGGCTGGTGGCTCTTAGAGACGCCAGGGGCTCAATTTCCAGTAAGCACATAGCAGGTCACAATGTCTGTAACTCCAGTCGCTGGTGATCGCATACCGTCTTAGACCTCTGTGATCACTGGGTATGCGTATGCTGAACATACATACCTAAAGACATAACATCCATCTGCATAAAATGTAAAATGTAAATAAATAAATGGATCTGTGCATGAGTTAATAAATAAGTAAATAAGTATATAAATAACAATTTCAAAAGTAGTATGAAAAATCAAATTAAAGTACCCTCAAAAGAAGTAATTTCACTTTTCTCTAGTCATTCACAAGATCAGTTTAATATTTCATTCAGATTTTAATCACTGGTGCTTTTGCCATCTCTAAATTCAGAGAAGTTTAGAACTTCAAATTTTCATCGTATTTTGATGTTCTTAATTTGGGTTTCATTGTTTTGTTTTGTTTTTCAGTCTTTTAATTGTTCCTCTGCAGACAATGTGTGTTTTGTATGAGAATGTGACTTGGTAGCGAAGTCCTGAGTTTGAGTAAGAGGAGGAATCCTAGGCTATAGGCTTGAACTGGCTCTAACAGAGAAGATTGTAGAACCTTGTAATTCCTGTCTTGGTAAATAAAGTCTTCCCTGTATTCATGAGGTAGAACAATGCAGGCTTTTATAAATAGAAGTAGCTGCTCCTGCTTACAAAGAGAAGGGCTCTGTGCTTATTTTCAGTTTCTGAGTCTTATTTTCCTCTCAGCATGATCTTATGGCAGCGAGAAAGCTGACTGTAAAAGATAAAGGAAGAAGCAACAATGCACATGCTTACTACTCTATCCCAATTCCCACTAGAAAGATGCTTTGTCTTCTCCTTAATTGAATGACATTTCTTTTCTATAACTTCGACATATAGTACTTGTTTCATAAGACAGGCATTATTGCATATGGTAGCAATTTTAATGCCATTTCAAATGTTACCCAGCTAACGAAAGGGTTTGGCTCATAATAAAATGAACAATGATCTTGTCCAGAAATCCTGAAGAAGTGAGATACAGTTGTGCAGACCAGTTATGTCACTGATTGAATTAATTCTGGAAACCAAACTGGCCCTAAATAAATCTGTCATGACAACAGCATCAGTAGATCATTCATTGTGCGGCACATTCAATAACACAGGAATGTAATACCCAAATTAGAATAAAAAAAATCCTACAAAAGGTAAAATACGTTTTCAGTAGAATTAAATTACTAAGCTGATGATTTTTCTATGTCCATTTGTGAGTAGTTATACGAACACCTGCAGACTCACTTACACAAAAAAGAAATCAACTCCTGAAATTAGTATAGCTATTGTATGGTGTTTAAAATATTTGATACCTCAAGAGCAAATCTCAGGATTATATAAAGTGTAGTTTAGGATGAATCAATTCTCAATTAAATAAGAGAAATTAGATTGCAATTACCAATTTCTGCATGAAAGTAGTCAAATACAACAGCTTCCATTTTTTTTTTATTTTGACCACATTGGCATATTTGTTACTTCAGTTTCACAATCAGAGTATTCTTCAAATAAAGATAGTACACTTAGATACATTATGCTTGCTCGAAAACCTTGTCTCTAGGGTGTGTCAGCCATCTAAGTGATGCTGCTTTCAAAGATGATTGGACCGATCATTTCCTTCATGCACAGAAAGCTGTAACATCTAAGATACAGTGCCAGATGTGGAATAAATTAGATGCTGCTTGAGAGTAATTTACTTGCTAAAGGTAAATAGAACAATTTTAAGGAGAACAGAATTTTCCAGCCATTCATGCTCTTAATAAATGAAGGAATAATATTTGCAAAAGCACCAAATCCATTTCAATTTACCGAAGCAACAGAATAGCAAGCTATCTGCAGATTTATGTGATTGTGTAAAAAAACAAACAAACAAACAAACAAAACCAAATGTGCATGTTCTTCAGAAAAACAGATTGCTATTAGAGAGCGAGGAGCCTTAGACTCCTAAAGGTAGAGTTGAAAGACTGTGTTAATGTTCAGTGGGTACACATACTGCTATGTTTCAGGAGTCTAGTGGAGGAAAACTATCAGATGAGCTGAGTCAGGAGAAGTTCAAGTTTTCTTCCCAGATTTAGTGCATGGCATTGAGGTAAAAAAAAAAATAGGGATGTTTGAGGTTAAAAACATTATGCTCATAACTTTGATTTACACAGATCTTAAAATATTATAAAAATATTGAAAGATAAATAATGGATTACTTAAAAACATGAGTTCATAGTTGCACTAATATTTGAATATAAATTTAAGTTTTTTGATGAACTTTGATAGCATGTCATTTAGAAGGGGAAATTGATAGCATAACCAAATGACAGTTTTTCTCCTGTGGCCTAGGACCTCCTTAGAAACTAGGATTTGGTCCTTACAGTACAAAGCATGAATACCATCTTTTTCTTATGTCTGTGAATCCAAACAAAATCCTAATTTAAAAGAATTTATGTGCCATAACAAAAAGATATTTTTTTCTAGCCATAGAAACATAGGATAGCAGATTGAAGGTGTATTATACACTTACACACACACACACACACACACACACACACCTCATTCACCAAAGAAGCCATCAGTATAGAAATGGAGAATGAACTATAAAAATAGTTAATAATACATGAATGGCAAGCCATTTGCAAGAACTGTTTAATTATGGATTTATCAAGCTCCTCAACCTAAGAACATAATGTCTCTGAACAAAAAATGTCTAAATGCATACCAGCTACAAATACTTTATGTTTGCTAATAGAGAGAATATAAAGAAGTAAAAATACAAACCCAAAGAATGAAATGGTTTTTTTTTTTTATGAAGTAGCTTGTTGATTCAAGAAATTCTTACAATGGGGTTTGAAATGGTAACAATGCAATGACGAGACCATCAAGGGAAAAAGAGCAATAAACATAAATGTAGACAGCACTGGAACACTGAAATTTACAAAATAATTTTTAACTTTAATTTTTTATTTAATTGATTTATGCAGATACATCTCAAATGTTATACCCTCACTTGTGTCCTCCCTTCATCCCTCCCTCTCTTTTTCACCATATTTCTCTCCCCTAGGTCTGTGACAGAAGAGGACCTTCTCCACCATCAAGCTCACAGCCTGTCACGTCTCATGCTGATAGCCTGCTTACCCTTCCTCTGAGTGTCACCAGGCCTCCCCACCAAGGGGAGGTGGTAAAATATGGGGTACCAGAGTTCTTGACATTCATAGCAAGCTGTATACACCCTGACAGACACTTCCAGACACCAGTGAGTAAAGCTGTATACGCCCTGACAGACACTTGCAGACACCAGTGAGTAAAGCTGCATACACGCTGACAGACACCTGCAGACACCAGTGAGTAAAGCTGTACACACCCTGACAGACACCAGCGAGTAAAGCTGTACACACCCTGACAGACACCTGCAGACACCAGTGAGTAAAGCTGTACACACCCTGACAGACACCTGCAGACACCAGCGAGTAAAGCTGTACACACCCTGACAGACACCTGCAGACACCAGTGAGTAAAGCTGTACACACCCTGACAGACACCTGCAGACACCAGTGAGTAAAGCTGTATACACCCTGACAGGCACCTGCAGACACCAGTGAGTAAAGCTGTATACACCCTGACAGACACCTGCAGACACCAGTGAGTAAAGCTGTATACACCCTGACAGACACCTGCAGACACCAGTGAGTAAAGCTGTATACACCCTGACAGACACCTGCAGACACCAGTGAGTAAAGCTGTATACACCCTGACAGACACCTGCAGACACCAGTGAGTAAAGCTGTATACACCCTGACAGACACTTCCAGACACCAGTGAGTAAAGTAGCACACTGAAGTGTCTACAAAATAGTAGGATAGTGGGCTTGACTTTGTAGCATTATTAATAGAAATATTTTTTCAACTTGACATGTTAATTTACATGATTTGTCAAATTAGTATGATAAACTCAGTAGTATTTTTTTTTTTTAGATTTATCTTGGTGATCTGTGACTTTGTGTTAAATTTCTGTGTTTTAGTTCAAATTCAAAAACCTTTTGGTGATTGAAAATGGTAAGTTTGAAATGTTCAAGCAAGCTTTTGGGTCATATATAGATATGTTTTACTAACAAATTTGACTCCTTTATGTGTTATTATTATTGTTAATTATAATTTTCCTTATATATGCTATTAAAACAATTTTGAAATTTAGGCAAACCATTTTTCTCATTTCAGAACTTGACATTTTTATGAGGATAAAGTCACAGTTAAAACATATATTTGTAAGTAAGAAAAATATTTTTGATAATCTGAAAGAATATTGACATCCCACAGTATTACGGGAGATATTTCTTTTGTGTAAAAATTCTCTGTTTTAGATGTGTTATTTCTTATTCTGATTTCTAATGGGCCCTTTTGGGAAGAAAGTCACTTGAATTTCTCCACTTTTAGAAAATGTTTTTGGGTACCACTGGATGACTATTTGGTTTATGTATCTGTTCTGCTACAGGTAAGTCCCAGATGAAAATAAATACTACAGTTATTCATGGACCACCCACTGTACAACCTCAGCTGTAAAAATCAATGTGGGCCCAACTATAAGAAAATAATTGGATTTTTTTTACTGACTGACCTTTTCACTGAATGCATCAGACTTAACAGAGTTTGTTCATTCTCTTCCTTATTACAATGTAACTAAATATTTTCTTTAGACATAGAAAATACTTATTCTGAATTATAACAAATATACTCTATTCCCTTTTATATGATAGAAAGACTTTGATCAGTGGTGATTTGTCAGCAGCCTCATTACTAGAAAATAATGTAGTGTTGTGTCTGCTGGTAAACACTATTTGTCAATTACAGTTGGCATAGTTTCTTATGGAAAACAACTTATGATTAATCCGGATTGATGTAAAACTCACACACCATGTCCAAGTAACTTGGGAAATAATACATGTCAGCATGCTTCATTCAGTGACTGCTTAAAAATTAATAAATAGCCCACATAAGTTTTCACTGCCATGATATATAAGCATGGCTTTATGAAGCAAAAACATTAATCCATACAATTCATACAAAACAAAAATTAGGGATTACATAGTGAAACTAGTAAAAATAAGAATACCTGCCTCTGTAGTGGAAACTAACATCTTGGTATGCAGAAACTAATCATAGTTTAGATATTTGGTTTCCTCATGGATTGACTTCTGAATCTAACAGAAAAATTAGAACCCTGGAACTAATAAAAACTTGCCTCTGAGTTTCATTTAAAAATATCAAGGTTGAACAATTTTTATATTAAAATGATCTAGGTATGTGCCTTGGAATAGCATTGTAGTGGATGATATAAAACAGCATTTAAAATACTAATTATAGATATAACCAACAAATGACAGCAGATAAACTTCAATTGTCTCCTGAATATATTTATTTAAAGAAATAATGTTGCATGTTTCTGTTTAAATGTGTCCACTTTTTTTCCAATTAGACATAGACAGGAGGTATAGCTGGAAGTTTTAGAGTTTCAGTAGTAACAGCTCCTCACTTGACTGTATGATTAAAATTATAGTCTTTATAAATAAATTTCAGCTATCCACAATAGTTTATAAAAAGACAAGATTGTCTTATTAATTTCTTAAATTTTATTAAGATATCACACTATGTCTCCACTTTTAACCACTATTTCATTAATTTTTGAAAAACTCATACAGTTTTCGGCATATACACCCTTTAAGCTTCTTTCATAAGTATCCTCCCCACCATCACATCCTTTCTCACAAACTTTGAGATGTTTTTTTCCCCTGTAGCTATGGAAAACAATCTGTGTTGTCCTACCAGTCCTTGCCTTTGGGTATCCATCATTAGTGGGCAGCACTGACATCATAGACATAGGGATAACAATTATTCAGACTGGGCAAACTGTGTATAAAGAGTGTATGTATCTAACAATTAAAGGAAACGGAATGAACATAGAGAGCAAGGGAGTATATAGGAGGTGTGGAAGAGAGGAGAAGAGGGGGGAGATTGATATAATTATGTGATGATTTCAAAATAAATTTAAAAATTGTTTGAAAAAACAGGCTTGTATTCATTGACAGAGTTATATATTGGTTTCTTTATAAGAGGCTGAAAGTAATAATCTTTATAACTAAATTTAAAGCAGTATAAATGGGTATTCTCATTTAAAGATTATTTAAATATGACAACGTAAGTTAGATTGCTCAAAATAAAGCAAACTACAATACCAATAATTAATTAAAATAAGAGACCCATAAAGTATAATCAGAATGTATTACATATGTTCACATTACATGAATAATGGATGAAAAGGGAGCGATCACTACAGCACAGGGAAATACTCAATATTAGTACATAAAGTTGTAAGGCATGAAGATGCCAGTGTGTTCAGGCTGTTTCCTCTGATTCTAAAGCTAACAGAAGGCTGATCTTGTACAACAGCAAAAACACTGAAAGTACAACGAAGCAATATGAAAGTTAAATATTGGATATTTAGCTGCCACACTTTATATTGTTTTCTATCTTTCCTCCAGATATGTGAACAAATGCCGGTATATTTAAGCTAGAATACTCACAGCCAACTAGAGAAACAACCGTATTTAAGTTTAACCTGGTGAATCAAGGGATTTATTGACAGTAGAGCAACAGCAGTATATCTGGGAGTTGCTTCACCAAAAAATGCTAGTCTCAAAAAGGTTGCTAGAGCTGTATCACTGGGACTCTCTACACAGTTTAAAACCAACCAATTTCCTGTCCTCTAGAATCTGCTTTCTGATTATATAATCTGTAAGAAAGGGTCTGAGTCTTAACAACTTTCATCTACGTTTCATGAGCCATTCCATTTTCTACCTTTAGAATTATTATTCAACCATCTCATTTTTCATTATGAATAAATTTAACTCCACAAGCACTAAATATTTTTGTCTCTGTCTGTTACACATACAATATTTAATCATAACAACAAGCCATGTATGTTGACATTAAATTCCTTCAGTTGACATTATTTTGCTTCTCTAAGAAAAAGGAGAAATAGTGAAACTCATTCTGGAGAATAAAACCCAAATGGTTAAGAGTGAAAACTAAAAATAAAAAATGAAAATAAAAATAAAGCTTAAGACTTCTGGCCCTTAGTTAATTGCTTCTTTTTAAACATCAACACAGTTTGTAAGATTTATTCACTCTTTCGCAAAACCTGTATAGTATCTAATTCTCAGTTAATTGCACTAACCAACAAATATTCTCGACTCATTATTGCCACCTTTACATACTTACTTTCAATAGTTTTTGTCAACTTTGTGATCTTTGTAATAATATCTCTAAAGGCTTGAGAATGCTTATCTCTCACCCATTTATTTTATATGTCACACAATTCATTGAGAATTTTCTAGCATTAGGCTTCTCAATAATGTCAACATCCTCCTACCTAGTAACTTTCTCTACGAAAAAGTTTCTTCTGCTTTTTAGTCTTTGTAAATCATTAATGTTATAATACTGTCTATATCCTTGCAACTGAATTTAACTTCTCATCAATGACATATAAATACAGGTAAATATATATAATACATATTTTATGGACAGTCTACTTTAGTACCTTAAAAATATCGATTTAAAAAATCAGTTCTTACTCCCTTCCCCTATGACTGTGACTGAGGGGGACCTCCTCCCCCTGTATATGCTCATAGGGTATCAAGTCTCTTCTTGGTAACCTGCTGTCCTTCCTCTGAGTGCCACCAGGTCTCCCCCTCCAGGGGACATGGTCAAAGGTGAGGCACCAGAGTATGTGAGAAAGTCATATCCCATTCTCCACTCAACTGAGTCTACCATTGGGTAGATCTGGGTAGGGGTTTGAAGTTTACTGCATGCACGTATTGTCCTTGGCTGGTGCCATAGTTTGAGCAGGACCCCTGGGCCCAGATCCACCCGTCATACTATCTACTTGTAGGGAGGGAGGAATGGGAGGATACAAGGGATGGGATAACAATTTAGATGTAATATTAATAAATTAATAAACTATATTAAAAATAAATTTTTATGAAGAAAAGACAATTATTCCAAAGAATTGTGAAATGATGACTATGGCATTTGCTAATAGTTGCAGCACTGGAGGTTGAGCCAGGGGATCACTAATTCAAGTCCATCTTGGGCTAGCTAAGAAGCCTGGTCAAACTGATGCCTCCCAAAAAATCAAAACCAAAACCAAAACCAGAAATATGTGAGCCAAGAAATAGATTCTTCACACATAAGTTTATAGGCTAAAACAGAATGTATAGTCATTGGGACTTGTTTGTACTTGGTTAATAAGACCCTGTCTTATGCTTAGTATGATTACTGTCATCTATTTCTCTATGATTCAGCCTATTGGGTGCTCAGCTATCTTAACGAATATTATGAAGAAAAAAACCTGTTTTACATTGTTGCCTTATCTGAAGGAATTAAGTGCAAAGGAAAAGAAGAGACAGAAATTTGAAATTTTGCGCTATTTTCCACAAATGATATTGTCTTCATATTATAGGGAGGGCAGCTTCAGTCCACATCAATGACACCAAGTCTGAGAAAGTGTAGAACAATGGGTCTACTCTCTTGCTACCCAAATAAGATCTATGTAAGAAAATTAATAAGTAAATGCCTTCCTTTCATCATCATGGCATTTGGGAGTATTAACCACCCTGAAGCCCATTAGTCAGTTTAGTTAATGACTCTGCTTCTCCTTTTAATCATGTGCAACACATGGACCAAGCTTCATTTAATTTCAAAGTGCCTTTCAAAAGCCAGAAGTGAATCCTACTTGTAGAAAATGTTACCCTTTCAAAGTATGAAACATACACTCTCAAACCTATTAAATTTAAGGATATTTTAAGACACCATCTTGTTTCAAAGTAAACAAAATGAAAATCAATACAAAATTTAAGACATCATAGTTTAAGGTTTCACATTTTCAAACCTTTGGTTTAGTTAGTGAACATGTTAATTCACAGCAGATTTAAATAATGAAGTAAACATACAAAACCAATTATAATAAATTTATTTCCTAACAGATATTTGAAATGTGTATGTTTGCATATCAAAGGTGATAGTTTTAAAATCCTTAAAATAGATTGGTTATCAAATTTAAATAAGATTGATATGCCAAATTTTATCACTTACTAAAATTACATTTGTCAACACTAAAATCACTCATCCTTGAGTAGATTGATCCTTTATGTTATCAGAGAATTTCAAGCTATTCTACTCACCAGAAACCAAGTATGTTAAAAAGAATGTGTATTAATTCATTGTAAAGACCATAAGAAAATGAATAATTGAATCTTTTTCTTTTAATGAAAAGAAGGTATATTAAACAAGATTTTTTGAATGTTTGAGTTTAGTACTTATTAAGTATTAAAGAATAAATCCCATTTAATTGTTTCTTGTTGTGAATTATTAGTAGTTATTAGACTAGTAAAATGTTCATGATCCAAAAATAGTCACTATTTTGGTACCTAAATCTCCCTTCTCTTCTTCCTGCTTTGCACTCATTTCTTTTTTCTCTTATTATAACTCCCACACTTCCAACAAACTTTGTATGTATTGTCTTGCAGATATTGTTTAATACATTTCTTTTAATTAATAAAATATTGTTACTATAGAAATATCATTACTGATTTTCATTCAAATTTACAATTACAAAATCTTTAGCTTACTGTGTATGAGTATGGCTCTTGTTTGATAGAAAGGAAAAACAATTACTTTTAATATTTCTCTCTTTTATACTATATTTAGTATGTGTACTGTCTAGACCAAAGAGTGATCACAAGCAGTACATTGATAAAGACCTTTATTTACTTTTTTGCTATGACTCATTGTGATCAACAGAAGATTTCGTAGTATTTCATAATGGTATAATTAAGTTGCTCAATGCATTAAATTTATTCAAACCTTCTCTTTAGAGTATATCTGCATTTACATTCATGTTATCAGAGCAATGAATAACATAACCAAACATGTCTGTGCTATTAACATATCAAGCGTCTGATGTTCAGTAATCTAACAGATGATAAGTGAAATGTCACAGCTCATTGATGTTATCATCACTATTTAGCATATTTTTTCACTGTTTAAGGAATTTTTATTAAAGCAAGAATTTTATAAACCAAATTACGTTTCCTTGCTTAGTCATCAGTTCTGTTACTTAAAACATAACTGACATCCCAAGCTATTCCACAGTAAAGAATTACAAAATTAAAGAAAGGAATGCTTTAAATTTCTGTACTTTGATGAAAATTCTTTTCCCAGGGTCTATAAAACATTAATTTGTTTTTATATTTTACAATTTTTTTAATTTTTTGTTGTTTTAAATAAAGTAATGTAGGATAGCACTGTTTGCTAGATCTGGTATTTGCTCGGTACATAAAGTTCAAGGTTTCCTTTCATTTATTTATTTGTTTTATATTTTTGCAATGGTTTTTCATAGTATTTTAATTTTTCGATGTTTAGATATTTTTCTTCAGTGAAGCACGAGTTTCTGTTGTGGTCCCTGATCAATTTAAACAGCGGGGACACCGGTGGCACTGCTCACGGCCTTCTGGGCAGCCTCCTTCGCTTGGTGGGCTTGTAGTATAGCTACAGCTTCATCAACCTTTGAACGGAGAGACTCTGGAGACTCAAGCATGTGAAGTATTTCTGAGTTATCAATCTCCAACAACATGCCAGTGATTTTCCCAGCAAGAGTGGGGTGCATGGCTTGAATAAGAGGAAACAGCCTTTCACCCAACATTTGCTTTTGCTCTTGTGGAGGGGCAGATGCCAACATGGAAGCAGTTAAAGGCTCTTGACCTTGCACGTGAACAGCAGGCTGCAGCATGATAACTTGTGACTATGCATGAAGGTGTTGCTGGCCACACGCTGTGTTGATATGAGTTGTGGAACCTGGGAAGAAGCAGGTCTCATAGTAATAAATGGTGGTCTAGGAGCAGCTGGGCGGATAGCACCGGGCATATTTCTGGAATGGATGAGGTCTGGCAGCCTGAGCAGTCCAGCGAGGGCTTGGTCTTAGTTGAGCAATTTGGCTAGGAGGATAGTATGAAGCACGGTTCTGAGTCTGTGGGATATCTGCCATGAAGTAACACGAAGGAGGTGCTGGCTGGTAGGGGTTGACGACGGGGTTGGGCACAGCTCACACACTTGCCATCCTCTGCATATACTAGTTAGTGAGGTGAGCCTGGCGCTCTACTTTGCGTATTTAGCATATTTTTATCATTTAGGATTTGATTAGCTATTTATCATGTTCTCTTATTGTTTTTATTATTTTTTATTAAATTTCAACATAATTAATATTTTCTTCAGGATATTGTATCAAGTAAGATTTCCAATACAAATTTCCCAGAATTTCTTTACATTACAGTTTTACTAACTTTCTTCCTTTTAAGGGTTGAGTTCAAAATAAATATCAAAACTGCTATGGTACCGTGATCACAAAAGCAGTCATAGAGAATACCTAGCCAGATGAGTGTGATTTTTCCAGTAGAGAGTTGTTTACAAAAGCAAGCATTTGAAGATTTGATTCACAGGTTATAGCTTGGAGACACCTAAGGTGAATGGTAAAATTGCCATGATAAATGTCAGGTGTGCTATATTCAAAAACCTCAAGCATAAAATCATTAGAAAATATAGAGAAGGGTCAAACCATCAAGTGTCATGAATGATACATTCACAAAATTAATAGTTAATTTCATCTCTCACTTCCCAAATGGTAGCTTTATATATTTTAGTCCTGGTAATCATCTCTAAACCTTTCCTGGCTCCCTCTACAGGGGTTCTGTATGTGTGTATAGCTGTATGAGTTTTCTGTTATGTGTGTAGATGCCTAAGTTGGTGCAGATGTAAATAAATGCCTCTGTGTGCTCTTACACGTGGAAAACAGAAGGAGACCTACAGGTGTATTGATCCTCCGGGAGCCCTCCGCTGTATGTTCAGAGACAACAACTCTCACTGGAACGGAGGCTCACAAATAAGGCTAGGCTGATCGGCCAGTGAGTACCTGGGACTGACATTTATTGTCCCTTTCAGGCCTGTGAAAACAGAAAGATGGATCCCAACATACGGGGCTTTTTCTGTGGAGACTGTGAATCAATCTGGGTTCCTCACGCTTCTACAGCAAGCAGTTTAAAGACGGAGCCATTGGCCTAAATCACATATTATCTCAAATTACAGGGTGTCCAAATGTACGGGCAGGAGATTCTACTCATGGTAAGTTTCAGGGGAAAATGAAATGGAATATTTTTCATAGCAATTAACTGAAATATAAATTTTCTTCCAGATAAAAATAAAAGAAAAATTGTTACTGAAGTGTCCTGTGTCTGGGGACGTAACAGAATGTGAGTGCATTCATACCACCTGAGCATTGTTGAAATTGTCCTGAAATACATGAGTGTTCTACTCTACTTCAATATTACTGTAAAATTTTACAACTAAATTTTCTGACTTAACGCTTTTATACATATTTATTCTTATATAAAGTAACTCCCTGTTGTTGTGTTTGAAATCCTTAAAATGTTGGGCATAACTCATATTATAACCTCTTTTTCCTAGATTTGTGGGGAGTCTACAAATGTATCTAAAAGGGTTCCAGATTGTACATAAGCAAGCATGACTTTCCATACTACACCGACTTACAAATTACCAAAATCAAAAAAGCTTTGCATATTTTCTATTGCTCTTAAATGAGCATCAACACTTCTCTAATGATGTCATTTACAATGTCAAATAGTATGCACCATTTAAAAATGAAACAATTTATATCAGCTTTATTAACATGTTTCTGATATATATAATAATTTTCAAATAATATTAAAGATGGCTGTAGCTAAATATTGCATTGATTTAGTTTCAAAATGTATGGAATAGTATAAAAAGTATATATTTAAACTAAAGATTAAGAAGTGATGACTTTGATAAAATGACAATCATTTGAGGCATGCATTATAAATATAACAAGTTGCAAATGCTAACTTTATTTATTGTAAATATTCTTAAAATATATAATGAAAATGAATGCATGTGTTTAATTTTTTAAAATCTACATTTCATTAAACTATTTTAAAAACAATTTGTTGTAACCAAAATATATTGTTCATAGAAGAATCACAAACGTGTGCATGCATTTTCTTGGCATATGTCAAAAGATTCTATGATTTATTCAGCCTTCAGTGATATGTTTTGATGACTCTTTGCATTTCAGTCATAACATTTTTCTAAAACACAACTGCAATTACTTATCGAACGAGTTCTAAAATATTCTTTACAAGTGTTAAATCCTGTCATTATAATGATTTCCAGAAAGATTGTAAAATGTGCAGAATTGAAATAATATATTTAAATTGTATATTTGATCAAATTGCTCCAATCACAACATAGAATAAAAGAAATAAAAGTCATATATAATCAGGAAAGTGTTTGTAGAACACTTCAGAAAAACATCCTTGCTGTAACTATTTTAATTGCAGGAAATTAGAAAGAGAATCTCAGAATGCCAATCCTTATGACATGGTCTAAGGCTACTGTAGAACTGGGCCACAAAGGAAAGGCTGGATTGGCCTCATGGAATGCTATTCCCACTTTAAAATAAAGCTCCATATGTCTTAAATGTGAGATCTCTTCAGGAGTACACTGGCTGGTTCTGAATGTCATTACATGACAGAGGGAGAGAGAGCTTTCCAAGGGAGCCAGAGCCCCAACTATTCAGAGCTTTACAGAGTAAAGTCAGTGTCTTTAAATGGCAAATTTAAGTAAATGGGTAGGCAGTGCAGGCTGTGGAAAATTGGTATTACGCACTCCCCGTGGCTTGTACCACTTAGCTGCTGAGCCGCAGAATTTAGCCTGTGTAGAAGCTTCTGGGTGGTAGTGAAGACTGGGACTACTCTAAGAGAAATAAAGCTGATGATGTTCACCCAAGCGTCCAGTCTACGCAAACTTTGCAATCATTTGTATGGGTGCAGTACAAAGGCTAAGGGAGAAGTTCAACGATTGTCCAAAAGCAGAGAAAAAGCTATATGTAGAAGACTTCTCTTTTAGTTTAATGCTGTTGTCACTGGGTAATTATCATGCAGTTCCTCGTTAAAGAGATAAATGCCAATATGTAGATTTTGTGTGCCAAGTGAAAAAAATAATTGATTCTTCCTGGTGAATATATTGTAATTTTCACAAGGACCTAGGAGACTAATGTACACTGCTTTGTGTATCATCTCAGCTAGAGTTCTCCTCCTGGGACTCAGAGATTTAATCACACAACAATCATATTCATTTTTTTCTTAGTAAAAACACCTTAGGCAAAATAATACAGTAGGCTTTTCCTAGTATTACTTCAGTTTTTAATTTGACTTTAAATATTTATTCTTAAAATATACTTACTCTCAGATTACAGTATCCAAATTAACGCTTTGTATGGTATACATATTTTCTTTCACAAATAACCCTAGATTAAATGTACCACTATAAGGACTCATGTTTTATAAGGTTATTTACATTCACTGGGTATGAGATTACAAGTCCACAAACAAAACCAGCACATCCGTGTCATAATGGTCAGTTATAGCAGCCTCAGAATTCAATTTTGCATCTTAATGAATTGTGCATGAATATTACCCTCAGCCAATGCATGATGCATACTAATAAACAGTATTGCTTTGTAACTCTAGGCTAAAAGACTATCTGGGACATTTGTTCTTGTGTGCCAGGACTATGTATTGATAACACTGAGACTGAATGTTTGCACCTGGTTTCAGTGAGCCTCTAGAGAATTCTGATGTTATAACTGGCTATCCAGCATAAACATGTTGCATGGTCAGCCAAATGCTAGTCTCTAGCCAAAGTATCATTCCGGGATAGCCATCTCCAAGATGTGTCATGTACATAATATTGTTTTCTGATTCATGAAAAGAAAATACATTATTCCATGAGACTTATATATACGCTTATTAGAACTGAGCTCTGATTTCTAGAATCTATAAAGCCTTCATCGTGAATAGTCTTTGATTGTAACAATATGCTTATTTTATTTTTGTCATTAAAGTGTTGAATATTTTTCTAACATATTACTTATGTGTAAATATCTTCACTATGTGTTCTTAACATTCTTAAGCAATTAGCCTCTTCTCAAGCATGTAAGTTCAGTGATAGGGGTCGCAAATGACTCAGAAACATGGATATCTATTACCTCTTCAGTTACCTTGGTTAAATGATCTGTAGAGTCTTGATCTGAAGCACTGATAGTTTATGAATTCTTCAATTTATCAGTAAACTATTTGGTGGCAAGGATAATATATCAGGTCATTATTTTCTTACTATGCCCTCTCTGGGACTCAGGTTCTCCTTTTTTGATATCATTTATTAACTACAGTTCCTTCTAGTTTAAGAATAGAGAGCCTTACAGGCTGTAACCCTGATAACACCAAGTGTGAAGGGCTGCCTTATATTTTCTGAAACACGTCACTTCGCAAATGGGATTTTCCTTTCTCGTGTCCAATAGAAGATCAGTATCTGCTCTACCTCCAACTATCTATAACTTAATCTGAATTTGATTTTCAGACCTACTTTTTTAAAAAAATCCCACTAATGAAAACAAACAAAAATAGCCAGTCATTCTCCAGTTGATGCCATTATCAAATGGAGTAAATCATGTTTATTCTTATGAATGGACTATGAACTAACATGATAGGGAAGACTAAATCAAACTATGAAATTATTTCCTTTCCCAAGAAGGATATAACAACTCCAGTACCAATTAATATGACATGAGATGTTCCTCATAAGACATACATGTAGTTGTAAGATGAAAATGTTCATATACTCTGAATTATTCATGGTGCACATATCAGAAAAGGAGTATCTCGGGGATCATCTTGGAACTCTATTACCACAGATGTAACAGACAATATTGTATTAAACCACAGGCCTCATTCACAGCCCAAATGATGTGCACGAGGATCCACGGCCATGTGGTTCTCATCTTGTAGAATGTACTATTCAGAGGGGCTGTCAGGGAGTTGAACTCACTCTCAGATGAAGCACAGCCTCGAAAGAAGTCACTGGAGAAAGGCTGAGTTTCCCTTTCCAGTTGTGTATGAATCTAAATTTCCAACAGGACAAGTAATTAAATTTGGAAAATGCATAGTGGCTCTCACACAGCCTGACCCCACTAACCTTTCCTCACAGTAACACATAGGAGCAGTTCTGTGCTTCTAAATTTATCATTAAATGTTTCTTTCTCCAAATGGGACACTCTTTTGAAATGGGTCATAAAGTCATTTATATTTAACAACAAATATCACTGAAACACTTCTTATTTCTTCCCAATAACTACCACTGTAACATAGTAGCCATGACTATGGCAGATGTAAGTTGGTGGCAATCCGTAACAGCAGATAAGGATGTTAGACTTAATCATATCAGGTAATACCTACAGTACTGAGGACCCCATAGCATCTCTGATAGTTTCTCATACCACTATTGATAACACAATTCAAAATTATGATTTTTGAGAACAAATATCATTCATAAGTTAATATATGAATCACACCATCAGAGGATGAATGTTGATTTACTGAAGTTGGGATAATTTCAGATGATTTCCAGTGGAAAAATTGAGCACCAGCTGTGGCCCTCCACAACAATACTAGAAAAAGATATAATTTCTTCTTCTGCTTCTCTTTGTTCTAAGTTTCCTCTCAAAAAAGGGAGGCTCAAGGAAATGGCAGATTACTTTTGGAAATTATTTAGTATTTAAATTTTATTAAGCATGAGTGACAAGGGCTAGGAAATTAATATCACTACCAGGAGACTATCCACTCTGCTACAGAAAGACATTAATTGCCATAATTTTACTATTATTTGCCCATTTTCATAGTGAAGATATATTTCTGAGGTTTGTTCAGTATCCCTTGTGACAGAACAAGAAAGGGCTACTAAGCAAGAAGAGAATTTCAAGACTCTGAGCCATTTTCATAGGTAAGAACCTACTGACTGGATGAATCTTATAGAACAATGTTGTAAACTATGAACTTTCTGAAGTAACCTTTCCTGCATTATAGTGTCTGATAAGTGTTACAATTTGGGTGGGACTTTGTTCTGTCTCCTACATTTCCAATCTTACCTTCTTTTTCACTCAATAAATATTTCAGATATAAAATTGTGCAGTTACTTGTTTCTTGGGCAAGGAGGTACCTTCCAGCATTAACTGATTGACTTCCTTGTCACTGTGACTAAATATTGAACAGAGAGGTCTTGAAAGCAGATTTGTTTTTGATGCTGTGTTTCAGAGGGGGTAGCCCATTGTCACTGGCTAGGTGTTTTGAGCAAAACAGAATGAGTGTAAAATATGTGCTTAAGGAAAACTGTTCATCTCAAAGCAGATGAGGAAGCAGAGTATGTTTCCCAAGACTAATACATCCCTGAGGATCTGGCCCCTCTTTCCTAGTTCCTCCAGAAAGATACTACATCCTAAGATCTCCACTCACAACCACTTAAATAGCACTGATATCTGAGGACCAAGCATTCAGAACATGATCCTATTGAAGATATTTCATGCTCAAACATTAGTAGTCTCTATGACAAAATGCTTAACTGTCAAAAACAATGGATTTGTGCAGATACAACCCGTGACTCAGGGCAAATCAGAAGCCATGGCAAGGTCAGACAAGTTGCTACTGTTATCCAACGGAACAACATCTGGGACCTAAGTGGCCACAGGGTCAAAGCCATGCATGTGATTTCCACTTGGTAAAATCACCAGCTCTAAGGGTTCTCCAGCTCTTAAAATTTTCTAGTCAAGTGCTATTTAAGTAGTATGCCCCTACCTTCATTTCTCTTGTTCCAAGACAAACAATTATAAGATACTAAGCCAAACATCACTGATGTTACTGATTATGGGTGCAAGGACTAGCTCAAAGCACAAAACTCTAAACATGTTAGGGAAATCATATTAAATATTTAAATATGTGATGTTTATTATAACTTTTATCAGAGCTGCTCACTATCCCTTGACATTTAAAATATTTGTAAATGCCTATATGTTTTCATCAGATTTATGACTTGATTGGATGGTTTTATCAAATTCAATACTTTAACTAAATATGCTTTTAAATTTTCACTGCCTCGCTTTCATACTTTGAAAATCTTCACTAAAGCATTCTAAATTCCGAAGATAGTACTTGAAATTTCAATGTTACTTTCACCAGCTTTATTGAGATTTTCCAACTCTGACCCCAAAGACCAGTTGCCCTGTGTGAGATGTCCATCTGAGCCAGCAACTTGGGACATTTTTTTCTGCTTCAATGGAGATATAGTACATATTTCTGATTCTATAGCTTTCATAACAACTACATTCCATAGAACTACTTGATGTATGTAAATGGGAAAGTTATGAGATTTGAAAGTCCAAAGTTGAAGACTATTTTAATATAAGAACTAGCTGAGACTGGGTGTTGTGGTGCATGCCTTTAATCTCAGCACTTGGGAGGCAGTGGCAAGAAGATCTTTTGTGTGTTTAACTTGCAAGATAACCAGAGCTACATAGCTTTATAAGACGCTGTCTCAGAAAAACAAAACCCCAAAATGTAAATGGAGAGAGAGAGAGAGAGAGAGAGAGAGAGAGAGAGAGAGAGAGAGAGAGAACAACACCACCCTAGAAAAACAACTGGTTGGAAAATTTCTTACATCAAAATCTAACCTTCTGAACATCATTGTTGTTGGTATAGGTTTTGGTGTAAAGAATGATTATTTTTCTATTAAGGTGTTTTTAAAAATAATTATCCATTTTTGTTTTATGTACATAAATGAGTGTGTTGTCTGCATCTATGTATGTGCAGCATATTTGCCTTGTAATTGCAGAGTCTAGAGTTAGACACTGGATGTTCTGGAACTGAAGTGGCTGGGTTCTGAGTCAAGTGATTTTAATCAAAGAACCATCTCTCCAGCCGTTTTGCTTTTACTATCACCATTACTATATTTTTTAACTGCAGGGAAAAAATAAGTAATTTTTCTACTGGGATACTCAGATTTTGATAACAAAATATTCAAGTGTTTTCGAAGATATAAAATCTGTTGCTTGAGAATTAAAGTATCATTTTGTTTTGATGATATTTACAAAATTCACTCCTCATCTATATAGGGATTGCTATTGTGCTTTTAGGTTTTTCAAAGAATTTATCATTTGTTTAAATCTATCATAAACAAGACTTTTGTTATATAATATCAAAAATCATTCCCAAGTGACACTGTACTTAATTCTTAGATTATAAATTTAAAAACTGTGGCAAGCTAATGTTTGATTATAAAGTCTTACTTCCTATGTACAGGATCTGCAAAAGTCTCTTAAAATTTAAATATATTCTTATTTTAGTTTAACATCACTGGACAGAAAAATGAAAACTTTTATATTTGTTTGAAATATAAAAGTGGTGGAAGAGATATTAAAACTATATCTTTGTTGTCACTCAAAGACATATTCTTATGTTAATAAAACTATCTTTCTTTATCTTCATTATATTAGTGACATATTTTCCATAATAAATATTAAAAGTGTTGAGGAAAGAAAGTCTGAAATTTTAAACTTTGTTTCTCGTTTTTTCTGATATAAGCAATGCTAATTGCCTTTACTCGACAAATGTTAAGCTTATATTAGATGTTGATCATTAGGGAACTTACAGAAACACTGACCTTGAACAATTTACTTTAGAGACACTGGCATATAGATATAACACAGAGCAGATGGGATGTGATAATTTCCTACTTGTAGTTAAATACTGTGAAAAAGGTTGTAGTACTTGAGAATGATTTCATCCATATTTACATCGCATCTGCTGTGCATGTTTAGAAGTAATTCACTAAATTTGTATAGTTTTAGGATTTTCTAAATTGGTACACATAATTTGACCTACTGTACTTTAAGCAATCACATAGTTTGGAGTAAAAAGCTTAGATAATTAAAATGGAAAAAAAGTATTCAAAGGAGAATAGTGAAACTTAAAGTTTACTTCTGTTATTAATATTTTCTGTTAATTGAAAACCTGTAAACATAACCCAGTAGTTGCACAAAACTTATTTGATGAATTTATTTGCTGTTGTGGCTGAATGATTTTTACCATTGTGTCATCTTCCTAATGATTAATTGTATACTGGAAATTAAGAAGAAATAAATCCTTGTTTTTCTTCTAAGTTGCTTTTGCTCAAATGGTTTTATTGTAGTAAAAGAAAATCCACTGTGATTTAGTAACTTTATGTTGATGGCTAACATTGTGTTTAAAAATCTCTGTATTAAGCAAAATTAGAGCTCCAAATATTAAGGGCTTTTAAGGGATAAGTTGTTCCTGCTCTTGTAAACAAGCTGGTTTAGCAGCCCTTCTGCCTGCACAAGAACACATTGTAACTTTGTATTCTTTGTCTCTAATAAAGCCTGACTGGCTGGGTGCTGCATTCTGGACTCCAGAAACCCTAGTGTAGAAGTTGGGCCTGCATCCGAATAAAAGCCTCTATCTTGTTAAAAAAAACTTTAATGGCTAGACGGGTGAATCTCTGAATGACCCTAGACCCATAAATTTGGAGGATTTGGGCTTTCATCCAGATCCATCTGTGGTTGTACAAGGCTGATTTTGAGACCCTGCGATTCGCAAGGTTGGAGAGAGCTGACAACAGTTTCTCAACATTTAGATTGTGAGAAAGAAAGGAGGTATCAGTAAACCACAGGAGGTCTAGGTAATGATTCTGTTTGTCTACTGCATGCGTCTGTGGTACTCTTGGAAAAGATGGGTGCAGCTGGAGGAGCCACCAGGTATTGTTGGCCCTTGTTGGAAAAGGCAAGATGAAAATTGGCTGTTGTGTGGATAAATGAAGGTGACCACCAAATGTTTGATTTTTGTCTGGTCCTCCTTGATTGTGTGAATGTTTTGTCTGTTTTATGTAACGTTTGGTGGATCTGTGTTTTCTGATGTGACTGTAATTCGTTGTAGAAGGGGAAGCTGGAATGCTGATGAAGCAGGTGAGAAAGAGAAGCTGAGGAGCCCAACTGCTGCCTGGGCACATACCACGCATACTCCTCACTGCCTGGCCATCTCTCGGCTACTTCCAACAGCATCCTCTCTGTGATCAGGGCTCAAAAATGTCTCATATGCAAACTTTTTTTATTCTCAGCTTGTTCTGTTCCTTCCCTCTTGTCATTGGATTCAGTTTTACAGAGTCAAATGTCTTTTAGGTATAGGTATTACTAAATTGTTGTTTCATATTGTTTTTCTTTTCTTTCTTTTTTTTTTTCATATTGTTTTTCAATGAAAAACTTGTTCTGGTGTTGCTTCATGGCTCTCCCTCTTTAGACTTGAGCATGCTTGTTTAAAAATTTCCTTCAAAATCTCTGTCCCATTTTAGGCAGGCTACTAGCTTATATGACAGAGAAAGTAAAACAAAACAAGGCAACAGGATAGACTATTTCCAATGGGGATTATCGCTACTCGTTTCATACTCTTTTCCATTTTGGTTTAACTCCCTAAAACTTTTGTTAAAGTACAAATCTCAGGTAAGGTTTGTAAAAGTATTTTGTAAACTCTGTACCTCAAAAATTTTAAGTTTATTTGGTATGGATAAAGATCTGTATGTAAAATGTTTAACAAAATTGGAACTTAAAGCTTATTGCAGGAAGATTGACAGTTGAAAATCTATACAGGTAATCTAACTTTACTATAGCCCGCTGTATGTGTAACTTGGATTCAACTCTTATTTTCAAGGAAATTGATGTTTTAGAATAACAGTGGCTCTCTAAGGTATTTTGGACTTGGATGGATTTCTCTGTGGTGATTATCGTTCTGAAAATAAGACTACTAGATGAGGAAAATCATAAAAATCAAGGTTTATTAAAATAATTGGGAGCAACTCTGAACAAGGCTTTTATGGTTAAAAAATGTAATAATTCTTACTTTTCAACCAAGGAAATGAAATGAGCTTTTGTTTACTGTGTTCATTAACTCTGTTCTTTTTAAAATATGGCTAAATGACAGATCATCTGGATGTCAGTTTTATCTCAGAAAAATGTCATGGACTTATAAATAAAGGCCAAAATATTTGTCTTTGAATGTTCTCAAAACCCATTGAGTCTGCAAACATCATTGGTTTGATATATGTAAATATTCTTCTCAAAATTTGCCCATTCTTTCTTCACTTTAAGGAGAGGACTACAACCAGATACCGACCTGAGCTAATAGAATATACCAGCTCAGGACCCAGGAGACCAAGTATGAGAAATCCTAAAGAAAATGCTGCCAGAAGCAGAACCAAATATGAAAGCTTCAGAAAGGAATATGTCTGAAAACAACAACAACAAAATCTGTCCAAGTCTTGTCTGGACTAAGAGCTACTTGGTCAGGCCAGCCTTTGATGTCAACCTGACAGTCACTATGAGTGCCAAATAGCCTTGTTTAGATCTTCTGATTCAAACATATGACCTAAAAAAGACAAGCAGAGCTTTGATATCATGAGATAAGGTCTGACCAGAGTTTTATACGGGCTAAAATGGTAGGGAGGTGTATTATTCTAGATAAAGAGTAACATTTTTTTTTTCTTTTGGTCCTTAGGGTTTTTACCCCCTAGGTCTTTTTAAAAAATTTTTATTAATTTATTCAGATTACAACTAAATTGTTGTCCAATCACTTGTATCCTCCCATTCCTCCCTCCTTCCTGCTTTCACCCTATTCCCCTGCCCTAGGTCTATGACTGAGGAGGACCTTGATTCTTTCTCTGAGTGCCACCAGGCCTCCCCACCAAAGGAAGGTGGTCAAATATGGGGCACCAGAGTTCATGTCAAAGTCAGTCCCTACTCTCTACATAACTGTGAAGAATGTCCTGTCCATTGGGTAGATCAGAGTAGGGGTTTGATGTTTACTATTTCATTGTCCTTGGTTAGTGCAATAGTTTGAGCAGACCCCCCTCGACCCCTATTGACCCATCATGATGGTCTTTTTGTAGATTTCTAGGACCCTCTGGGTCCTTCTATTTCTCCATCTCCTATATTTCTCTTACTTAGAGTCTCAGTAGGATGTCCTCACATCTATCCCAATCTCCTGGTGAGTGAAGACTTTTGTGGGACATGCCTTTTGGGCTAGTGCCCAATTATAGATGAATATATATCATATGAGTCTTTCTGCTTCTGGTTTAACTCACTCACTATCATCATTCTAGTCCCTTCCATTTGTCCACAAATTTTGGGATTTCCTTATTTTTAATAGCTGAGTAGTATTCCATAGTGTAAATATACCAAGTTTGTTTATCCATTCTTCAACTGAAGGACATTTAAGCTGTTTCTAGGTTCTGGTTATTATGAATAAGGCTGCTATGAACATGGTTGAGCATATGTCCTTGTTGTGTGGTGGAGCATTTTCTGGGTATATTTCAAAGAGTGGAATAGCTGTGTCTTGAGGAAGCCCTATTCCCAGTTTTCTGAGATAGCACCAGATATATTTCCAAAGTGGTTATACAAGTTTGCATTCCCACCAGCAGCGAAGGAGTGTTCCCCACATCCTCACCAGCATATGGTGTCATTTGAATTTTTGACTTTAGCCATCTAATGGGTGTAAGATGGAATCTCAGAGTTGCTTTGATTTGTATTTCTCTGATGATTAAAGACGTTGAGCATTCATTTGAGTGTTTCTCAGCCTTTCAGTATTCATCTGTTGAAAATTCTCTGTTTAAATCTGAGCCCCATTTCTCTTTTTTTTTCATTTTTTCTCCTTTATTAATTTATTCTTGTTACATCTCAATGGTTATCCCATGCCTTGTATCCTCCCATTCTTCCCTCCCTCCCATTTTCCCCTTATTCCCCTCCCCTATGACTGTTCCTGAGGGGGATTACCTCCCCCTGTATATGTTCATAGGGTATCAAGTCTCTTCTTGGTAACCTGCTGTCCTTCCTCTGAGTGCCACCAGGTCTCCCCCTCCAGGGGACATGGTCAAAGGTGAGGCACCAGAGTATGTGAGAAAGTCATATCCCACTCTCCACTCTACTGTGGAGAGTGTTCTGTCCATTGTCTAGATCTGGGTAGGGGTTTAAGGTTTACCGCCTGTATTGTCCTTGGCTGGTGCCTTAGTTTGAGCGGAACCCCTGTGCCCAAATCTGCCTATCATAATGTTCTATTTGTAAGCTTCTAGGACCCTCTGGATCCTCCAGAAGATGCTCCAGCACACAGCAAGAAAATTTGCTCAACCATGTTCATAGCAGCCTTATTCATAATAGCCAGAACGTGGAAACAGCCTAAGTGTCCCTCAATAGAAGAATGGATAAAGAAACTGTGGTACATATACACTATGGAATAGTATTCAGCTATTAAAAAACAAGGAATTCCCGAAATTTGTTGATAAATGGATTGAGCTAGAAATGATCATAATGAGTGAGTTAACCCAGAAGCAGAAAGACTCAAATGGTATATACTCACTTATATCTGCATATTAGCCCAAGGGGCATGTCCCACGAAAGCCTTCACTTACCAGGAAACTGAGAAAGAGGGAACGACATTCTAGTGGGACTCTAGATGAGAGAATCATGGGAGAATGGCAAAGTAGAGGGATCCTGAGCCCCATTTCTCAATTGGGTTATTTGTTTGGTGATGTTTAATTTCTTGAGTTCTTGATATATTTTGAATATTAGACCTTTGTCACATGTAGGGTTGGTGAAGATATTTTCCCAGTCTCTAGGCTGTCACTTAGTTCTGTTGACAGTGTCTCCTGCCTTACAGAAGCTTCTCAGCCTCATGAGGTCCCATTTATTAATTGTTGACTATAATGCCTGGGCTGTTGGTGTTCTGTTCAGGAAGTTGTCTCCGGTGCCTATGTGCTCCATGCTCTTCCCCACTTTTTCTTCTAACCGATTTAGTGTCTCTGTTTTTTTTTTTGTTAAGGTCTTTAAATACATGGACATGAGTTTTGTGCATGGTGACAAATATGGGTCCAATTGCTCTTTTCTACATGTAGACATCCAGCTAGACCAGCACCATTTGTTGAAGATGCTATCCTTTTTCTATTGAATAGATTTGGCTTGTTTTTCAAAAATCAAGTGACTATATGTGTGTGGCTTCATTTCTGTCTTCTATTCACTTTCATTGATCAAACAGCCTATTGCTGTGCCAGTACCATGATATTTTAATTATTGTTGCTTTGTAGGACAGCTTGAGATCGAGTATGGAAATTCCTCCTGAGGATCTATTATTTTATAGGATTGTTTCTGTTATTCTGGTTTTTGTTTTTGAACAGTAACATTCTTAAGAAACAGGATGAACAAAGAGGAAAGTGGACAAAAACAATTCAAAAACATAGAGAAAGAGATGAGACACAAATGAATTAGGGTCACATGTGTGATCACTAAAACCTGACATGTTTCTATCTTAAGATATAGCAAGATAATTGCCTTCGGGAATCCCACCGAGATTGTGCACAAACAGAACACTGGAGAGCTGATGGCCCATCTCTCTCACCAAGGTAGGCCAGTATTTCAAGATCCTCACCCAAAGGAAAGTCTCTAGGATCTTCTTGATCTGGCAGCTGAAGGCTGATGTTGCCCTGTATGAGAGTCAGAGAGTTAATGTCTTATGTGACCACTAGAGCCTTAAGCCACTGTATCTCCATGGAATGTGCTGAGGAGAAGCTTCTGGTAGTCATCTGGGTATCATGTAAATCTCTATCATTTACTGATAGAGAACCCATTTGATTTATGCTTCCTGTTCAAATATATCCTTCTCAGGTCACTGTTTATGTTGATGACTAACTGCAGCTTCATAAGCTCAGTAGCAGCTTCTTGTTCAATACATTTCATATATGAAAAGTAGACTTTGTCTTTTATAAAGCTGTTATGTATCCTGGCGAGAAAAGCGAACACACAGAACAGGTTTCTATGTAAGTTTTACACTTCCATTATTTTTAAGAATTTGCTTTGTGATGACTTCTCTCAGCAATCATACCAAATGATTGAAGGAAAAATATTGGAGGTTTATATAAGTTGTAAACATCTGAGAACATAATTAAGAAATATAATACAACAGAAAGGTAGTGTATTATGTTAAAACTTCAAAGAATCAGTGTTTTAACATAGTAATCAATGGAGTTTGATAAGCTACTTTTCTGGCTCTGGCAAAGTACTGACTGCTATGATAGTCACAAGCTCAAAACTTAAAATTTCATTTGGTTGTATTCTAAGTATAGACTAAAATGTGCTTCTTGTTGTGTTAAAAATATCCCTGTCCAAATTATATCTATATATCCAACCCTTTGAATAGAAAATGTATTAATGCCTTCAACTTACTTTGTTTAGCACCAAAACTTTTTTTAGTTTTTTTATTAATTCATTCATATTACATCTCAATAGTTATCCTATCCCTTGTATCCTCCCATTCCTCCCTCCCTCTCTCTTTCTCCCTATACCCCTCCCCTATGTCTGTGACTGAGAAGGACCCCTCCCCTCTGTATATGCTCATAGGGTATCAAGTCTCTTCTTGGTAGCCTGCTATCCTTCCTCTGAGTGCCACCAGGCCTCCCCATACAGGGGACACAGTGAAATATGGCACCAAAGCTTTTACTATGATGAAAAGGCATTTGGCGACTGCCTTTTTCTCCAATGTGGATTTCTGTGCAGATTAAATACATTAATAATGCTAATATATCTAAAAATTTATACAATCTAATAAACACTGAATTCATTTAACCCTCAGGGAGTCATAACTTAGATCCATCTGCCTAAAGTCAAATTGTCTCCAGGTAAATATCCCTGTAAATCAACAGCCTAAGCCTCTCCACGTACTACTTACTCCTGAGGGGATATTTTCAATATAAAATTTTCCGTTATGTTCCTAAACTTTAACTTCTGTTCCTAGTCTTTATTTGTCCCAGCTATTTCCACTCAGCTGACAGGTACCATCCATGAATCAGCTGCAGACTGTAAGCTTCTCCAAATGGAGTGAGCCCTTGTACTTGCTGAAAGCTGTTGTAAACCAGTCCAGCCTATGTGATTGTTTCTTGTCTCTTCAGCTGGGTCTGATGAAAGCCTCCCATTTCCTGAACCCCCAATCCTTGGCCTTTGACTAGCAGTCCAGACTTCATAGCTGCTGAACATGGTATTTTAATCTCAGCTAAGAAGAGTTACAGAAGAGAGTATGCGTATGCTATCTCCTGGCTTCCACAAATGGCTGGAATATTAGTTTTCAAGAAACTGGGACTCCCACTCCCCTGGAAGGAACCATATTTTGTCATTCTTACCCCCCACAATGATGTGATGGTACACCGCAACCACACCTTGATATGTCACTCCCATGTCAATCATGTTAAAAAGGATTGTAGGCATATTGTTATTGTCCACTGTGTGAAGATTTAAATGCTGATATCTGTGTTCCATATCTGGTTGCAATTCTTGTTCTGAGAATCTCCTGTCTCAGTGTTATGTAAACATTGCTCCCCATAAGTTCCCTGACATATCAGTAAAGAAACTTAACAGTCAATAATTGAGTAGAGGAAAGAAACATGCTGGACTTCTTGTCAGCCACCAGAGGATAGAGAGAGGGAGGAAGTTGGGATTGAGTTATGAGGAGAGGTCCAGGAGACACCGTGAGAGCGCAGCTGGAGCAGAGAAAACCCTACAATGCAAGTATCTCGAGGATCTGGGAGGTAGCCAGATTCGTTTAGAGTACCATAAAGCCTGTTAAATAAATATAATGGTTCAGTCTCAATTATTTGAGTTCTAGCTGGGTTAAGAGAAAAACTGCAATACAACTTAAAAATAAGCACTTACAGGGGATGCGAGGCCAGCTGCAGAGAAATGAAGCATCAGCAAGGCTTGAAATGACTATATGGGTTGTAGACATATAATGTCATTTTGTTTGGTAATATTTGCTTATGCTATTTCATGGGATATATGTCTAGTTGGTATAAATGTCGCAGAGTTCTTGGCTACCACTTTTTCAACTGAACATTCATTCTTTCTCCTCTCGATTGAAACTCGAATGTAATAATGGATTAATCCCTGTTTAGATATTTGACATAAGCATCAAGCCCTAAATGTCTCTTATTTCTATTTACTAAGACATTTGCATATGATGGTACAGCAGTGAGAGAGCACCTGTATTCCCAAATCTTTCTAGTTCCTTGTGACAGAGAGAAACACGCAGTTTCTCTCCTTACACTGCTCATAATAAGTTTAGGATTGAGAAAAGCTGAAGCTGCTCTCAGGGCCACCAGCACAGCAATGGCTGATGTCAACTACAGAAAATTCCGGAGTCAAATAACCCAGGATTTATTTGCATTAGAAAAGAAAACTGCAAAGTTAGAAAGCAGGTCAACATACTGGTTGAAGTAGTCTTACAACAGAGCAGGGCATTTGCTCTGCTTTACACAGAACAAGGGTTTACTGTGTGACTTTTATGAACCTTGCTGCCTCTAAGCAAACCACTCAGGAATTATCGGGGACATTTTGGCTGAAATTGGAAAACATCTTACAAAGAGGGAGAAGTCCCCAAGAGGAGGAAATAAATGGCTTCTGTTTTTGTTCTCAGGTTCTTTCTGAGAAGGAATTCTGCTGACAGCTGTGGCAGGGCCCTCAGCAGCATCTCTCCTGATCTTGGTGATTACTATTGGCCTCTCCATCATTAATGCCTTAACTAGACATATAAATGCCTGCTTAGGAGCGATTAAGCTGATGGCAGTTAAGTCTAAATATGAACAGGTACCCACGAGAGTCAAGGATTTGACTGAGGGTGTAACTCAAGGGGAGAATATGATGGCAAATGTTATGCTGATGGCTAATTTTAAAAGTCTATCATCTATGCTTAAGAGAACCATGAAGCAAAATTGGACCTCCAAGTGTTAAGGTCTTTTAATGGTTAAAATTTTCACTACTGTTTCTCCTTCTGTAAACAAGATTGGTTTGCAAGACTGGACCTTCTGCTGGGAGAAGAACAAATAATATATTATATAAATATCATATATATAATATATACTTGTGTACATATGTGTGTTAGTGTGAGTGTATATGTGAGTGTGTCTGTTTCTGTTCATTGTCTTTATAAATCCTCAACTGAGGTGGCTGGGTGCTGCACTCCAGAATCCCAGGTGTAGAACTAGTGCCAGTATCTGGATAAAATTTTCTCTTAAAAAATTATGAAGATCAGACTGGTGAATCTCTGAAGGACACCAGACCTATAACACCATCTAAAATATACATTATATGGAAAAAAAGAGGAAGAAAGCAAATAATGATAGGAAGGAGGAAGAGAGAGAGGGAGAGAGAATATGGTTTGAGAGGATAGAGTAATAATTCTACATGTGCATACAGAGTGTAATTTCCAAACCACAGTAACTACCATTTCTGTCACTTTAAATATTTTTCTATTTTTGTGTTGAAATCTGCCTGCTATTCTTTTGCTTATTCTAAAAATTCTTTTTCATAATAACTCGTGATTGTCATCCCTTTCCCTCTTATTCTAAGTGTATAAATAAATATGTTTTTAATTGAAATAGTATAAATCACTTTCATTTCTCCCTTTATTCCCTCAAATCCTTCCCAAGCAGTCTTCCTCTACATTCTCTCATTCCCCTATGTCAAGGTAATAGCCTCCTTTTTAAAATTATTATTATTGTTTTATATACAAATTGGCATCTGGAAGGTCATTACCCTATGGGGGCAAAATGAATTTGCCAAGGTAAGGAAAAGAAAACTGTAGAGTCTGTTAATGCACATTGCAAAAGAGGCAGTAAGGTAGCTGCTATTGCAAGGCTGAGTGTTGGAAAGAATTCTCTCCTACCAGTTAAGAAAGAATTTGCTTTTCTTGTTTCCTAGGCCGTTTGTGCAGGATCCAGATCTATAGAGACAGTTGGTCGACTCAGCTTCTTGTCGCATAGTAAATTTTATAGCATGAGTTGGGGAAGGCTCCACTATTCATTAGCAGTTAGGCTCCAGGTGTCTGAATGAGAAATTTTACATCAGTGGGAGTTAGGCTCCGAATAGTCTTTGTGTGGTTGTTAAAGTTTGGGAAGTTAGCTTTTGTTTCTGGTCTTTGTCTCTAAAATAAGCACAATAATTTCACCTTGTAAGGAAATACTGCTGAGCAGTGCCCTTATGAGAGAAAACCAAGAAATGCTTGTTCTAAGTAGCAACCATTTATTTTGGTGTGTGTGTGTGTGTGTGTGTGTGTGTGTGTGTGTGTGTGTGTAAATATTTAGAGATTTTTGTAATACATGACTGTTTAAACAGTTTTTCTCTCTTTTCTTTGATGTTTTTCAGTTTCACATTATTTAAAACTTTTAAATGCTTCTGATAAATTTTTTTTGTTTTCATTTATTGTATAACATGGAGATATTTTAGGCTGAAGACACATATTATGTAATGAAAGAGAAAATGAAAAAATTTACATGAAATGGTTATTTATGAGAAAAAGTTCTTGCTTGTTGAAGGTACCTTCAGGCACCAAAAGTAGAAGCTAATTTTTCTTTAATGTTAAGGACACTGCCTTGGTAATACATGAGATGTACTGCCCAGGGGCATCCTGTCATGTAATCCACAGGCTGTTCCTTTAAAAAAAAATCCAGGTAAACAGAATCTAAGACTTTTGGCAACAGAGGCCAATTAGTTTTAAGTATAGCATTCAATTTCATAAAACAAAAGTAAATTCTAAATATTTTGAATAAAAGAAAATATATCCTACAGCATGTCTTTGATGATTTATTTATTCAAGTGGTTTTATTTAAAATAAATCGGCTGGTGTGTTTAAAAATATATCACAAAGAATTTACACCTCTGATAAAACTATTATCCAGGGCATACCCTAAATGAAAAATCAGACAAACCTTTCCTTTGCATTGTTTTGTACATAACATTTATATTCAGTTTATGTTGTCAAACATAGATTGTGAGAGCTTGCAACATCTGTGATTCTTACTGTATGTCCAATCCTCTACTTTTAATTATGTTTGGTATGTGGGGAGGTATGAAAATGCATGTGTTAGTGTGTGCAGGTGTGTGTGTGTGCATGCGTGTGTGTGTGTGTGTGTGTGTGTGTGTGTGTGTGTTATTTTGGCTATATATTCACCAGGTAAATCATTAAATTGTTAAGTAATGACATGTTTTATTTATATATTATTTTAATATTTTGGAAAATACTTAACCTGTCAATCCTTTTTGAAGGTAATAGCTATTTTTTTTCTTATTTTACTAAAGGAACATTGCGCAATTTTTCTAAACATGTCTAATTTTTAAATTTAACTTTATATTCATTCCTTGTGAATTTCACATCATGTGTCTAAATCCTGCTCATCTCCCAGTACCTATGTACCCCACCCTCTGCCCTTGCAACCTCTCTACCGAAGGGGAAAGTTCTTCTTGAGGAGGCTGTAATGTGTGAGAGGGTATCCCACAGTATACCCTTTTGTGGACACATCTTTTGTTGAAAATGGTCATTATAATGAGTCATTAGTCCAGTTCAAGACCTCTCGTTCGTGCTACACTATCAATATTGATTCCTCACCCAAACTCTTCTTTGGAATCCTTTTGTTGTCCTGTAGCTTTAAATCTGTATAACTGGCCCCTTCACACACTCCAGCAGCTTATGGATAAGGTAGATGTTGGGGTAGAGCAACTCAAAGCCCTTGACCTGGGCCTGGTAGATAGCTGAGCTAGTCAGCCAGCCAGCTCTCCTCTGCCTGCACCACCAGGGCCACGTTTTAAGCACTATTCTCACTACCTCGTCAAATGCTGTAGCCAACAAGAGACTGAGCCAGTTCTTCCACTTTCATGTCCTCCAGGTTGGGTCACTAGTGCCAGAGCCCACTCTATCAGCTCAACTGTGCTGCCCAGGCAAGGTGAAGGGCCAGTCTCCCTAGTGCTGCAGCTGATGAAGGGCAGAGACGGTTCTCCTGCTCTCATGACCCCAATTCTACCTTTCCAGCATGCCTTCGGATGCAAAGGGAGGGAGAGGGCATCTCACTCTTGCACTCAGCACCTCACAGCACAGCGGCAGGGCCAGATCTCCCAAGCTCAGGCTCTCAGGCCTGGCACCTACAACCGCTACAACTATTGTCAGCTCTGCTGTGCTTCCTAGGCTAAGTGTGGCAGTTCTTTTCCAACGCTGTATCTGGTGAGTGGCAGGGATAACTCTGTATAGTTCTCAGACATCAACATAGCTCGAGGTGGTAGCCAAGACCAGGGATGTCCACTTGGTCATTAGTGGTAACATACCACTACTGCTACAGGCCCAAGGAGACAGACAAAGCTCTTGGTGGCAGGACAGGGGAAGATCTCATCATGGTCTTAGGTGGCACTACAGGCTAGTCACAACAGGCTTTCCTCACCACAGTAGTCTCCAGATCTGCTCCTCTTCATTGTGTACATATCCTATCCTTATGCTTCTCTCCCTCTCTCTCTCTCTCTCTCTCTCTCTCTCTCTCTCTCTCTCTCTCTCTTTTCATTCTCTCTACCGCTTACTTGATTATCTTAGTGTAACAGGTTCCTCTGGGTGTCTGAGGTTGTCTCAGATATGCTAAGCTCCTCCCATATCACGCATAGGTCGTCTCAGACATGGTTTTTTGTCTAGATTTTTTTAAAGGCAAATTATTGTAGTTTGAAAAAAATATTTTGTTACTATTCTTTACTTAAATTTTATGAAAATCACATTCAGATAAAAGTGTAAGTATACCTGTCTCATATTGTAGAGGATACAAATTAATATTATTCACAAATGTTTATCCAATGTAAAAAATTACTCTATTTTCATTATTACTCTATAATGCACAGATATTTTAATTTAAAAATTAATATATATTTTATGGGTCTGAGTGTTTTGCTTCCATGAATGTCTGCGCACTTTATGAGGGTCTGGTCTCTCAGCGGCAAGAAGAAGAAATCGGATACTTGGATGTAAAGTTACAAATGGTTGTGAGCATCCATCCATCCATCTAGGTGCCGGGAACACTAATCCACTAGAAGATATACTCTAGTACTGCTGAATAATCTGTCTAGAAAGTCCACAGTGTATTCAAACAGGGACTTTCCAGACTGCAGAGGTCAATCAGTGTAATAACCTTGCCACACAAGCACAAAACTGTATGTTTCAGAGTGCAGAACCCAAAGAGACCTGAGCACACATCTCTAGTCTTAGTATTCCTTTAAAGAGATGGGAAGGAAGTACTACAGAATTGTAAATATTGACCCATACTGTGCATGCATTCACACGGGAAGTACATCACAACCCCCCCCACACACACACATACACTTTAAATGACATCAACTATGAAATGACTGCTAGGTGATTTTTTAGTTGATTATCATGGAAGTTTTAGGGAGTATATCTCTTGTGTTTGCAAATAATTATCATGATGTCAACAAATTTTGTCATTTCTAATTTGAATATCTTTATGTTTATGCTTAATTTTTCTAATAACAATTAAAGGAATTATTACTTTAGGGGTCTTATAGTTCTTTACATCATAAATAGTGATAAAAGTTTATGTAGAGCATGAAACATCAAGATTGAAAAAGGATATGTTGAGACACAGGAAGTTTCTGAGTGAATTTACAGTAGATCAGAAACTACTTTGTACTTTTCTCTAATTTGTAACACATAAGTATATACTCTGTTATTTACGATCATAGAGTAATAAACAAGCCAATATTTAGGTGATACAGTCTGGATTCATAAACCAAGACCTGAAATAAACCTTCTCACTTAGATCAGAGCCACTCAAGCTAAGAGAGTCTCACAAATAGGGTTCATGCTTGTTCAGATGCTCCACATTAATATGACTAGACTATCTACTTATTCCTTTACTCTCAACTTCTTCCAGAGTAGGAAAATAATAGCAAAGATTAACTGGATTAAAAGAGAAAATAAGGCTATGTTTAAAACTAGTCTTTAAAAAGTCGGTTGAAATGTACCATATGACAAGCTTGGAAGCAATGCTTCCAGCATCCATATGATTGTGGGAAAATGATTTTTTTTTAAGAAAAGCCTCAGATAAAAGGTGGCATGCAACAAAGAGGAATGAATACTTCTGTCCTAAATGGATATGTGGTAATATTTTTGCTTACTTCGGAAGCCCACGTGACATCATCTTCTGTCAATACGGATAGAAACTGCTCCAATCTTGAAACCAGTAATACAGTATACTTATAAATAAGCAATCCCCTACATTTTTCTTGGGTTTTTGAATCTACCTGGATAATACAATTATATCTCAAAGGGCATAATTAGAGACCTTTGTTTATGTTTACCATCCAAAGAAGGCTGTATCAGACACCATTCCTCACTAATAACCTGATAGATAGGCCAGGCTAATAAACCTCTGATTTCCTCTCATTCTACCTCCAAACCCCACTTCCTCCAAGTAAACTGGAGCCAAACTCCTACCTTGAATTCTGTGTCTACCAACCCCTGGGAGGATGTTTGTTGACCATGTTGCAGAGAAGTAGACCAGGGAAAGCCTCCTCTGATCCTTTTATTATGTTTCAGGGAATTCACCACCTTCTAAATTACATCCAAGGCACAAGACTGCTGGATTTGCTTAAGAGCCCAGACTTCTTACCCAGTCAGATTTTTGAATACAACTTTCAAAATCATGTTCTTCAACTTGTCTGCCTGTCTGCTGCCTGAAACTCCTATTACCTTGGGAGTTATGACTGAAAATATATGATGCATAGTCACTGTAATTTACCTCCTTGCAAGTCCCTCCTTTTGTCTCTTGTAATGCTAAACTTATATTTATTCTTAATTCAGAAACATATTTTGTTCCCACAATAATGTGGCTTTCCTGTACCACCAGTCTCGCCCAAGGAATGGCTTCAGAATATCTACATAACAATTCAGTTTCATGTATGCTTGTTCATGTAACTCCCCCAAGTGTGTGCTTATTCCAGTGCAGAGGGCCCCCACCTTTCATTCACTGGGATGGCTACAAGTGGTAATGTAAAAGTTGTTCCTCTCCTATTTCCAAGAATAGTAAGAGTAGGGGAGGCAGGGACTGCTACCTGATGTGCAAGGAACCGATTCAGAGGAGAAATGGTCCTACTAAGGATAAGTCATCAGATAGATGCACATATCAGATACCATCTGTTCACTCTTGATGCACATCATGGTCAGGCAGAAGCTCTGGCATAAATTGTCTTCCAAACCCAGTGAGAGTGAGGTTTAGATTTTACACTCAACAATGTTAAATTAACTTAGATAAAAGACAGCAGAAACATGAATCAAATAATTTCTGGTACCATAAAATGTTTTATTAGAACCCTGGCTCATTGTCATTTTTAGTGTCTGTCCCTTCAGTCTTTGAGGACTTACTCTAGGGCCTTTTATATTCAATTGCCTTTTAAGGTTCATCAGACAAACAGTTGCCTCAGTTAAGCTAATGATCCTCAAAATCGAGTGTTTACCCCTTAGCCAAGATCAAAGATTTGAAAGTAACTAAAAAAATGATGGAATGAAATAACTAATGCAACATCATTCTGTTCTCTCTCCATTGGTGTTTGCTAAGTTTGCTCTCACCCCTTTACCCTACTCTCCCAAATGGATACATCTGTTTTGTCAACACATTTGATATTTCTATTGCCTTGAATATGGTCCAGATTCTTAATCAGGTAATTGTATCTAGCAAAGCAATTGGCATGTTCTGTCTTCAGTAACTACTAGACTCTACCAGGAATAAATATTTCAAAGTTACTGAGACCCCCATCTAAATTTAAGGTGTTTTTGTCATTTTACCTTTACAAATTCTACATCCCTAAATCTGGGCACTAAGAGACTTTTCAGAGTCTCAACACACTCTTGATCTAGATATCAATAGAAGTTATAATTGGCTTGATCAGAATGGTTGTCAATACCATCTTGTGTGGGCCATTACACATTATTTTTGGCAGTACATTCTCTGATCATTAGTGAGTTGGAGCACTTTTTCCATGCTCCGTAGATCATTTGCATGCAGTCTTTTGTGGAACTCTTCTTCATACTTGTCAGTTGCTTATGAGGACCCAAGTTTTGTTCTAATTGCTATTGGAGTTATTTGGCTACTTAAATAATTCTTATGTTAACCTGATAATGGATAAAAAGGATGCAAATATTGCCCTTTCATTTGGTAGCCCAGAATACCACCCTCTTAATTTTCTTTTATCTTATAGAAGACCATGTACATTCTAACAGAAAAATATGTGCAAATGGTCATATTTAATGGAATACAATATTTAGACAAATAATGCATATTGATTTAAATATTTAAATGTACATTTTCTATGCATACTAGAAGATATTAAAATGATATATCTCAGTGAGAATATTTTTGTGTTACTAGAATGTTACAGAAATGGTAAATTTACTATAATTGCTATTTTCACATGTCTGGTCTGAAGAAATACCTCCTTCATTATAGCTTTCCTTAGTTATTGTGGTGTTTTAAGCATTCATTAGGCTATCTGCAGAAATAAAGGCAAAGTTGTAAAAATATACTAAGTTTGGCAATAAAGAAAAGAAATAAGTAGAAGATAAAACTGTCTTTAGTTTGAAATTTTAAAAATGGCTTAACAAATTTACCACCACTGGATCTTTTAAGATATGGCAATTAATTAGTACTGTGGCTTTTGCCACAATTTGCTTTAAGCTTCTTAAACATATATATGGACTAGTATACATCAAGCAGCTTCTGTCAGGAATACAAGTCACTTTTCCACAAGGTTTATATTTTTCAGTACTTTTATATAAGAATTTGCTAAGTGACAGTGAACCATAGTTCATGCTTTCATCATTATTATTTAGAGCTACAATAAGATTCATTGTACTTACCTTAAATTCACAACGTATTTGTGGGTATTAAAAAGGACTTCTTATTTCCAAATTTTACAGAGATAATTTTTTTAAAGCAAGAAAATGTATTTGTTTTTTTCAAGAAATTTTAGATTTCAAAAATATGTACTCTATTGCCATGGATATAATTGTAATATAAAAAGTCTACACTCAAAATACAAAGATTTCTTAACTTACATCCTACATATTACATCTGTAAAAATGAATCATGATATAGGTGGTAATCTGATGTCAATGTGTAGGTTATAATTTTAAAGAGTAGGTCTCCAGAATTCTCTAGAAATGACCCTTAAAGGTATTTTTTCTCTTCAAATTTTGTTGAATTTCCTGTGACACGGGACAACGGAATCTCTACAAGGGCTAGGGAACAAACTCAGTTGTTGGAGTGTTTATCTTAGAAGCCGGAGGACCTGAGTCTGAATCTCCAGGTTCAATGGCAACAGGTCATGCATAGTAGCAAGTGTTTATAATCTGTAGGCATAGGTAGAGCCAAGTGGTTCCCTGGAGCTCACTGGCAACTCCAAGCCAATGAGAGACTTTGTCTCTAAGGACACGAATAACATACCTCAGAATGACCCCAGAGTTTGTTTTATTGCCTTTACTGGTGCCTATAAGCATGCAAACATGCAGGGCGGGGACAGCCACATGAACATATACAACTGCATGCATAAAGAGACCCATAGAAAAGGATCTATGCAAGATTTTCTTCTCCATTTGAACTTTCTGGTACATATCTTTCACTGTTAACTCACATTCATTGCCACAAATCTATAAAATTAGAAAATGGGAAGAAACATAAAAAGTGTTTTAATGAGGGTTTGAGTAATTAAGTAAAATATCACTACATGTTTTATAATAGATCAGAATAAAATATATTTATATATTTATCTTTTAAATGTTTATAATATTTCCAAAAAGCATATTTTGTCCATATTCTCACTATCATGGAAAATCACAATGTAAACTTCAGTGTCGGTGGGAGTGATTATCTCTGAACTAGCCAGTATTATTTGTGAAATAGGAAACCTTTGTAGATTGCAGAACAGCAATTTCATTCAACTAATATCTAAGATTTACCTTCTTGAAAATACTATGATTTTAATGTACCATTAATCATCTCTATTCAAGATTATAGTTTCTAAGTATTGGTTAGGGATACAGTTCAACTGAAAGCTTCTAGGAGGGGATCTGAATTCAAATCCCAAGAACATATATAAAACCTAGTAACACAGTAAGAATATGGATACTCTTGAGTTCCTCTGGCAAGTAGACAGAGAAAGAAGAATCCCTAAAAAATGTGTTACCTAGTTAGCTTTTCCCATTTAGCAGAGAAATAACAATGAAGCTTGTCTTAAAGGAATATAAAAAAAGATGATATACACCTAAAATTATCCTCTGACAAATGTATTTTTTGCAGTGTACTTTATTTACACATAAACACATACACACATACACATTACACACACACACACACACACACACACACACACACACACATGCACACACACATACACTCATATGCACATTTCTTAAATTTTGGTGTAAAAATTGATAATTGTGCTCTTATGGCTCATAATTTGATGAAGAAATTATTTCAGCTCAATAAATACTATATTAGGTATTTTATTACTTTTCTTTCCTTTGCTTTGTTTTGTTTTTGTTTGGTGTGTGTGTGTGTGTGTGTGTGTGTGTGTGTGTGTGTGTGTGTGTGAATTTTATAGCATTTCTTTGCCTCTAGGAATTTTAAATTATTCTTGGATAAGAATTGTCAAAAGTTCTTGCCATGTAAAGAAAGCTATTTATGGGACAAATTATTTTGTTCCTTGGATTGACTGTCTAATTTTATGTTCTACAGACTCTGACATTGCCCAATCAGCTCTCCCTGTTCGATCTCTTCCTCAAGCACATCAGAAGTATTCAACAGAGGCACAGCTTTCACAAACAACTTCCATCTGGTGCAGATTTGGAGGCCAGCATTTGTGTTAGAAATTGAACCACCACTTTGATTTCCAGGCCAGATTTGTGGTGTCTTTGGCAATACAAGACTCTAGAAGCTAACTTGGCTTTTGACATATTTTGTTTGATTTAGCTCAATGGACCCAGTAAGCACAGCTAGAGGTCTTGTCTAGACAATGTGCTGGATTGAGCTTGTCTGTTCCCAAGGCTTTTTTCCTCATTCCTATATTCTTAAAATTAATGGCAGTAAGTTGCAGTCATCTGAATATTTCAGGCATTGTTAAGAAGGTAGGTATAATTAGATATCTGCTGTTTGACTGTGAACTGCTCCCGTTGTCTGGCAGTCCAACACAGAGCCTCTGGAAAAGTCCACGTACTTCGAATCATTCTCCCAATCAGCCTTTTCACAACAACCTGTAATTATGAGTCTTCTAATACAATATCCTCATAACAAATTGTTCTGAGCAGAATCAGAAGACAATGTGGAATTTCATTCTGAGGTTAGTACTGTTATAAATCATGGCCTGACTATTGTGAGTTGCTACTTAGAATAGCAGTCAATATTACAGTATACTGAATAATTTCCCTGGGATAACAAACTAGATTTTTCTGTGTTCTTTCAGTGATAGTTAGCCATTTCTATGTATTTCCACTTACTTTTGATATCGCTTGTTAAATCAGAAACTAAAGCAAAGCAATTTTTGATATATCATATTGAAGGGTATTTCAGGACAAAATACTGCATGTATGAAATATAAAATATTACAGAGGACTAGGCTTAAGGCAATGATTCCATGAATCTGTTCTATAAAACATTACTTGCCATTAGCAAGGTACTGACTGTCAAGCCAACATAACATTTGAACATGCCGCCCATTATAGTAGCTATAAAGAGACCAAAACTTGAAAGGGAGACAATTCTATTACCATAATTTTAACTGTAACACAAAAGTAGAACCACCCATTATAACCGTGGTGTAGGGTAATCAAGTGTTTCTAAACCATTGAACAACATTGAAAAGAATTAGGAATTTTTATTAATAATATTTATTTTACTTTTAAATTATTTTATAGGAGTGTCTCCATATGGTTTGTACACATGAGTGCAGGTTCCTGCAAAAGCCAGAAGATACTACTGGATGCCTTTTAAATGGACTTACAGGCACTTATTAACCATCTGGTGTGGGTGTGTGGAATGAACTCTCAGGTCTAATGCAAAGTCACTATGCACTGTTAAGATCTAATATATTTCCACAGCTCTCAAAAACTTTCAAAAGAATGAAAATATCCCGAAAGATATGCATTCCATATCTCCAGTTAGTGCAGCTACTTTCTAAAAGCCAAGTTTACATTCATTATTGTAGACTTAAGATTTTTCAGTTAATTATTTATTCACTTTACATCCGGATAGTAGCCTGTTCCTTCTCTGTTCTCTGTCCCACCCTCCCTTCCTTTTACCCCCTCCCTTCTCCAATTCCTCAGAAAGGGGGAGCCCCCATCAGTCCTAACTCAGCAAGCTACATCAGGACTGAGCACCTCCTCTTCTTCTGTGCCTCTGTGAGGCAGCCCTGCCTGTGGTTAAGAAGCAGACACAGAGTCGATGTCTGAGACAGGCCTGCTCCCCTTCCTAGAGGACCCACATGAAGCCTGAGCTACAATCTGATAAATACGTGGATGGGCCTAAGTCTAGTCTACTCATAGCCTTTTGTCGGTATTTCAGACTGCCAGCACATCTGGGCACTTGTTAGTGGGCTTTGTGGGTCTTGTTGTGGAGCTTCTGCCACCTCCAGGTCCTTCTAACATTCACTCCAGTTTTGCGCAAGACTCCTTATGCTTTGCCCAATGTTTGGCTGTGAGTCTCCCTATCTGTCTTGATCTGCTGCTGGGTGTAGCGACTCAGAGGACAACTATTCTAGAGACTGACGTCAGGGGTTGACTCTCTGCCATTGGGTGGGTCTTAGGTTGGGACAGGCATTGGTTGGACATTTCCTGCATCTCTACCTCATTTTTGTTCCTATACATCTCATAGGCAGGGTGAATTTTGTGTCAAAGTTTCTGTTTGCGAGTTGGTGTTCCCCTCCCTCCAATAGGATTCCTGTCTATTAAGATGGTGTCCACTTCATCTCCATTATCCCTGCTACTAGAAATCTCATCCCAGAAGCCTACCTTGCCCTGTCTCCAGCTTGCCACAGAGAAGTGTTCACCTAGGGGTTCTCTTTTCTCTGCAGACTCTCTGTCCTCCCCTCCTGCTCGCTCCAGATCTGACCTCCACCCTCATTTCTTTATGCATTCCCTCTTCTACCTTGTTCTCTCTCTCCAATCACTTCCACCGTCCATTCTATTTCTTCTTCTGAGTGAGATTTAATAATCTTTCCTTAGGTTCTCCTTGTTACTTATCTTCTTTGAGTCTGTGTCCTTTAGTATGTTTACCGCATACTGTATGCCTAAGATCGGCTAATAAATGAGTACATGCCCTGTGTGACTTTCTGGGTCTGGGTTACCTCACTCAGGGTAGTCTTTTCTAGTTCCATCTATTTGCCTGAAATTTTCATAATTTCCTTGTTTTTAATAGTTGAGTAGTATTCTATTGTGTAAAGGGCTTAGGGAATGTAGTTTTCAGACTATGGAAATCCCATGGTATACACAGACATAGCAAAAAGATATGTGAAATAAAACATCACACTAATTTGTACAAACTTGCTCTTCATGGAACATTTCCTTATCCTCTTTCATGATTGTTTTTTGTTCAGATAATCTTCCTTGGCAACAAGAACAGACAGATGATTACAAAGAACTATTTCAGGTAGATAGGAATAGACAAAATAGAAGTATTTTGCATTAGACATAATGTTTCCCCCATCATTTTCTTGCTATTAGCTTCAGTCACACATTTCCCATATGTATCAAGCATTTTAAATGCTGTAACGTTCCTTCTGATAGAAAATAGTCTTTTCTGTTAAAGAGATAAAGAAAACCCTGATTCCATGTGTTTTACACCATTTTGTGCACAACAGTAAGACAACATAAAATATTTTATTGAAATGTTAGAGATCTATTACTAAGATAGCTAAAGCTTTGTTCCCCACTATATTGTACATTTTTAAAAGATCTCACTGGCTTGAGAACTGCTGTTATATGAACGTATTTTCCCTAACTTTAGAGGGTGGTAGTGGCACAGCAACAGGCTGGTTGATCAGTTGCTCAACCATGTTCATAGCAGCCTTATTCATAATAGCCAGAACATGGAAACAGCCTAAGTGTCCCTCAGTAGAAGAATGGATAAAGAAACTATGGTACATTTACACTATGGAATACTACTCAGCTATTAAAAACAAGGATTTCGCAAAATTTCTGGACAAATGGATTGAACTGAAATGATCATAATGAGTGAGTTAACCCAGAAGCAGAAAGAGTCAAATGGTATATACTCACTCATATCTGCATACTAGCCCACCCCATGAAAGCCTTCACTTACCAGGAAACTGGGACCAAGGAGAGGACATCCTACTGGGACTCTAGATGAGAGAAGCATGGGAGAATGGCAAAGTAAAAGAATCTAGAGTGTCTTAGAAACCTAAAAGAAGAACATTATGATAGGCAGATTTGGGCCTCAGAGGAAGGATAGCAGGCTACCAAGAAGAGACTTGATACCCTATGAGCATATAAAGGGGGAGGAGGTCCTCTTCAGTCACAGTCATAGGGGAGGGAAGTAAGGGTAAAATGAGAGGGAGGGAGGAATGGGAGGATTCAAGGTATGGAATAACCATTGAGATGTAATATGAATAAATTAATTTTTAAAACATTTTTAAAAAGATTCTTTTTACCCCACCAAAAAATTTGGCTGTGACTCTCAGCACCTGCTGCGATCCCCAGCTGGGTGAGACCTTTCAAAGGACTTCTATAGTAGGCTCCCATCCTGTTTCCTCTTTTTAACTGTTTCTGGCATCTATTTTATCTGCCCTTTTGAATGAGAATTAAGCATTATTCCTCGGGTCCTCCTTGTTACTTAGCTGCTTTTTTAAATGTATATTTTATTTATTATAATGTATTCACATTACACCCTGATTGTTATCCACTCCTTCTTATCTTCCCATTCACAGCCTCCCTCCCTCTTCTGCCTATTCTCTTCCCCTAGACCTTTGATATGGGGGGCACTCCTATTCCAAATGGCTGGCAACAGCATCTTAGGTCTCATCAGGATAGCCTGCATTCCCTTCCTCTGTATGTCTGCTAGTCCATCTTGCTAAGGGGCAGTAATCAAATCATGGGCACCAGCGTACTAGTCAGAGTTTGAGTGCAGTCTCCCCTCCACACTACATGGAGTATCAGCTGTCCATAGGTGACATCTGACCAGGGGCTCTTGGTTCTCTGCATGTATTGTTCTTGGCTGGTGCATCAGTTTAGGCAGCCCCGTTTGTGTCCAGATCCACGGACAGGTTCTGTCTATTACAAATAAAGCTGCTATGAACATAGTTGAGCAAATATCCTTGTTGTGGATACAGAGCTAAACAGAATTCTTGACAGAGGAATATTAAATGGGCAAGAAACACTTAAAGAAATGCTCAATGTCTCTAGTCATCAGAGAAATGTAAATCAAAATGACTATGAGATTCCATCTTGTACCCATCAGAATGGCTAAGACAGAAATTTAAAGTGACAGCTCATGCTGACAAAGATGTATTCAAGGAATTTTCAAGTCTCTGAAGAAAGAAATTGAAGAAGATATCAGAATATGGACAGAATCCTTTGCTCATGGATCAGTTGGATCTCTCTCTCTCTCTCAGTGATTTTTTTTCACTGTAAGACTTTTCTACTATCCTCTGAAGATGGAAATAGAAGTCATAATTGCAACAATGAGAATGTACTAAGAATTGTGATGGATGCATTTATTAAAGTCTTTACATTTTTCCTCTATATTATCTGATCATTTGAATTGTCATGTAAGTGTGTTCAAGAACTTACAAATAAAAAAAAAAAGAACTTACAAATCACTTTTAATCTGATGTATTTATTTAACTAAAATAAAACAATTCGGCTCCCTCCACTTCTCAAGGTTTTTAAGACTTAAAGATTCATCACTCTGCTCCCTAATTCTGTGGTGGAGGACCTATGTCAGTACTCTGGCTTCCTCACCATGGCTGTCCTCCAATACTTTCTAATGAGGGAGCATACACCTATAAAATTCTATTAACTGTTGGTATACTCATCTTCAGTATAATGATTATATATGTATATAACTATATATATATAACTATATAACTATATAACTATATAACTATATATATATATTGAAGAAGTAAACTTCATTTGAGTAAATTCTGGGGGAAATGTGGCCTTCATAATACAAAGAGTGTAGGCCTTTACACCTGACTATGGATAGATGGAAGCTGGTGGTGGAAGCATTTTTAATTAAAAATGAACATGTTACAAATAGCACAGTAATAGGTCTTACTGAGATATACTATTTCCCTGATGCACAGATCCAATTTCTGTGGTTTATATAGGAAGTAACTCTATGAATCCAACTTCAATTCATACTTACAGTTGCATTTGTATCTTTCTATCATTCTATCTTAACTCAGCATTCATTTCATAATGTTGTGATTATAGTAATAGCATTAGCCAAATTGATAATTTGTCATTTATGCATAAGCTATGTGCTCCTCAAATATGACTTTTGTCACAAAGTCCAGGAGCACCTAACTCTGTTACCTTTCCAATTTGCTTTTTACTTTTTGTTTTACTTCAGATTTTACTGTAACCCATTTCTTTTTTTTTTATTTTTTTATTAATTTATTCTTGTTACATCTCGATGGTTATCCCATGCCTTGTATCCTCTCATTCTTCCTTTCCTCCCATTTTCCCCTTATTCCCCTCCCCTATGACTGTTCTTGAGGGGGATTACCTCCCCCTGTATATGTTCATAGGGTAAAATGCAAATCAAAACAGTTCTGAGATTCCATCTTACACCCATCAGAATGGCTAAGATCAAAATTCAAGCGACACCACATGCTGGCAAGGATGTGGGGAGGGAGGAACTTTCCTTCATTGCTGGTGGGAATGGAAACTGGTACAGCCACTTTGGAAATCTATCTAGTGCTATCTCAGAACAATGGGAATAGGGCTTCCTCAAGACCCAGCTATTCCACTCCTTGGAACATATCCAGAAGATGCTCCAGCACACAATTGTAACCCATTTCTTAATTTAGTTTATTCTAAGCTTCACCTTTCTTAGTATTAATATTGGTCTTTGATGTGTTCAAAGTTTATTTTGAACTGTGACCTTCCATTCTCTCCACAAATCTGTTTGGATGCCTTTGGCTATCTTTCTATCTTAATATTTGTTGATTTGTTATGATATTCACAATATCAAAGGCATTATAACCATACGTATCAATTAAAATGCATAGAATTTTAGCTTTATATTTTCAGTGCTTTTTTATATTTCTGTCAATGAACTTTTTATATTAAGTATCCTCCATTCATATACTGCTTTGTGTATCTAAAGAACAATGACATCTTATTACAGCTCAAAAATACTATTATTGCTCACAACAAAAACAACGAGTTTTTGGGTAGGAGTTGATGTCTATTTTGTGTCATATTTCCCAGTGGTTTACAAATTTATTGATTCATTTCTACCATGCCTTAAATATATTGATTTTTTAAATGTTACTTAAGGAATTGATGTGAGAAGGAATCCAAAGTTGATTCTAAAGGATTGAATTGATTTTAATTCAAATGTACTGCCTAGAATAATGAAGGAAGATTATTGTGTTTATTGTTTTGTATTATATCACATCACAGGTATTTGAATGTCTTCAAATGAAAATAAGCAAAATCATTGCAATTTTCTGTAAGATTTTAATGAAATTTCTGCATTATTTGGGTAGATCTACTTGAGTCTGTGTTGTATTAGGGTTTTTAAACTTAATATTTTTGATGCATTTCAATTATTAACTGGACTTATGCAGAGAGCTATTATGAGAAATATTTTGTTATTCTAAAATGATGTTATTTCAGAAAATATCAGACAATCTTAATTATTTCCCTTTAGTTACTTTAAGATTACAATATTAATGACCTAGTTAACTACCCATGGTGAAAATGGATTTTAATATATGTAATCTAATTGAATCTTCATTTTCTATCTTTTTTAATACTCAAAGAAAACTTAAATAAATCCATTTCAAAATATACTTGGAGGATATTTGCTATTTCATCTCATGTGCTTTATTTAGGAATCTTTTGCAATTTAAAGTGGTTAATATATCTGCAGAAAATATTTACAATTGCTCAGTCTTTTGTTTCTAATAAACTATCATTGCATCATGGTTCTCACATGAGCAGAATTAATTCTTCTGCCTTTTGAAAATATCAGAATATTCTAAAGATATGTTAACTATCCAATTTATAGTTATTACAATTATTTTAATATCTAGTTTATTTTCTTTACTACACGTTCTGATCCTGGCCAGTATACATAAATTTAAGTATTTGACCTCAAACAATTTATCATCTAACTAACTATAAATGTACATATAAAGAAAAGATCTAAAGTATGCATTATTGTATGAAATTGTGTATAAGTATGTCAGATAAATCCATATCTTGAAGGAACTAGGTATGTTAAGTTCAATGGCTCAGATAATTTGCCTCTGATCTTGTAAAGGATTAGGGTTTGGTTCTAGGCATACAGTTGGTAGTTCACAATCAGATGAAAACTCCTTTCCAGGGGATTAGATGTTTACTTTTATCCTCCTCCAGCATTATAGCTACTAAAGTAATGAATCTTGGAGGAAAACCACAGCTTAACTAAACCGTCACAAGCCCTAATTAAATTCTAAAAATTTGTCATTATATCCACAGATATGTGTAGATGAACCCTCATCAATGTAACTTCCATTTTACAATAGACAGAGACTATTATGGAAAACACCAACGGATTATAATGCTGTCTGATGGAGCCTAATCCCAATGGAAACATCTATAAGTCATTTTGGAAAGTAAGGCAGAAACATCGTGAAAGGAGCCCAGAAAGATTACATGAGTCTGAGGATCAGAGAATTTGCTGTGAGATTGTTTCTCCTAATAATATTGACATGACTGCCTACACAGGCATTGAACAAGAATAACCATGTATGTGATAAAGTGGCCATGGAAAGACCACAAGGCCTCCATGTTGTCCAAAAACTACAAGCCAGAAAGAAATGTTGAGTGTGAGATAAATTGTCTTACTCAAGAAAGAGCACATCAGGTAGTTATCGAATAACAAGTGGTTAGCCCTGAAAACATATACAAATAACATGCAGGCTGTGAAGGTTATATTTATAAATACTTACGTATAAAACTGCATTTATATAACAATGACTGAAGAAATAGGTTATGAATTGAAAGGGATCCATGTAGAGTGTATATGAGGGTTAAGAGAAAGAAATTGGAAGAGTAAAACAATTTCAATTATATCACAATCTCAAAAAACAAAAGAAGTAATAAAAAGTAAATCTAAGAAGCAATTGACAAAATAAACTAATGAAAAGTGGTTTATGGATAATCACCTCCAAATGTCCTCCAAAGAAATACAAAGACCTAAGAAATGTCTTGCAAGTAATTAAACATCTTTAGCCTTGGGTAAATGGAAATTAAAACCACTTTAAAATTTTAACTTTATTTAGAATGAACTACTAAGATCAAGGAAACAATGACAACAAATGCTGTGTGAATGTGGAAAGGGGACATTCAGTAACTGTTGATGTGAGAGTAAATAGTTCATCCACTGTGAAAAACACTGTGGAATTTCTCACATAAATCTACCGTATGATCCATCTATACCACTTCTGAATATATAATGAAGAGTCTATAAACCCTATTTAGGAGATACTTGTTTACCCATATTAACTACTGGTTTATTCACAATAGCAGTGACATGGAACATGGAAGCAGCCTAGATATAAAATTAATACAGAAAATGTGGATGCTCTTCAGCTCTTAAGACAAATGTGATAGTATATTTCTCCTTTCTTGAAAGAGTTTTCTTTTCTTCTAATCTTTTATGAGTTCCCTAATTTCTGTAGATGTTTTTATCTAAACACACACACACATACACACACTCATAAACACACACACATACACACATGCTTACACGTGCAAACTGTCTTAACAGTTAATATCCATTTGTCTTTTGAGTTACCTAGCTCCATCCATTTCCCTGAAATTTACTTTTTAAAATTATTTTTATCTTTTTCATCATTATTATTTATTTTTGATTTGTAAGCCAGGCTGTCCTTGAACTCACAGATATCTGCCTGTCTCTGCTTCCCTCAATGCTCGGATAACATGCATATACCACTGTGTCTGACTTCTGAAATTTCTTTTATTTTGTTTTTCAACACCTAGATGACTTTGTATTGTTTAAATACACTATGTTTCTGTTATCTACTTTCAGTTTGTTGACATCAAGTCTATTTTTAATTTCTTGCTATTTATGAAAATAGCATCAAAAATACATGTGAGCAAATAGCTTTATAGTAAAATACTGCATCCTTTGGATATATGCCAATGAATAACATAGCTTGGTCTTTTGTTACATTGATTTCAACTTTTTGAGCAATGTATGCACTGATATTGTAGTGGTTATACCAGTGTACATTACCACCAGCAATTAATAAGTGTTTTCTTTACCACATCCCAGAATATGTTATGGTTTATTGATTTTGGCCATTCTGACTGTGGTAAGATGAGATCTTAAATTAGATATATGTTGCATTTCCCTGATGACTAATAATGACAGAGGACACTGTTAGTGTGGCCAGGAATCTGAGACTAGGTAGGGCATTGTTCCTAGAGGAAAACCTACTATTACCATTTTGCTAAGGGGCAATAGCAATAAAGTGACTCCCAAGGACACATTGCTTTTCCCATAGTCAGTTCCTTGTTGAAGCTCATTTCTTTGCAGTTGATAGTAATTCATACTGAACCCCACTAATGGATAATGTGAAGAGAGTAAGAGACTTTGGGGCAGTCATCCCTAAAATGGATGTCTTTATCAGGCCTCTTCCTTCAAGGCTCAAAAGGTCTCTGTAGAAAACGAAGCAGGAAGATTATAAGAGTCAGAATGAGACTAAGGAAACAGCATCTTCTAGAATCAGTTGGGCTGATGTACATATGCTCTCACAGATACTCTCAGTATGAACAAGACCTGGTTCAAGGTTCAAACCAGACACAATCTCACTATGGACAAAGGAATGTAGAAACAAAGTTGCTTTCCTAACTGAAAAGCCAGCTACAGGAAACTGATACATTCTCAAAAAAGGAGAAGCAGTGTTCTCCAATGGAATGTTATTGGGTATATCAATCACACCCCAAGACAGGTTTTATGTCTAGGAATAGGTGACTAACACAAAACAGGACTCATTCTTTTTGCGTATGTTTTTGTTTTGTTTGGATTTGATTTAGCTTGAAAGTTTCTATCTTTTAAAATATTTTTCATTACTTTGTAAGAGAGATCATGAAGTTGAGTGGGTAGTGAACTGGTATTGAGATGGTGGGAGATAAGGGAGATGAAAAAATGTGACACAAATATATTGTATAAAAATTTATATACAATATTGTTATTTACCCATGTATATTTTATGTATGTTTGAAAATAAAACTGTTCATAATTTAAAATAAAATTTATACATATATTTAATCATTGTTCTTAGTAGTCCATTATATTTTTCTCATTTAATTTTATCTTATTTTTGAGATTATAGTATACTTAAATTTTGTCCTTTTAGTCTGTCTTCCCAAACTCTTCCATATACACCTTCCCATTCTGTTTCAAGTTTATGGTCTCTGTTTTCATTAATTCTTATTTCCTGTATGAGTACATATGTATATGTATATATATTCCTTAATAGAATACAATATGATAAGTCTGAATAATGTTACCTCTATGTCTGTTTTAAAGGCTAAGTATTTGGCACTGAAAAACAAGTTGGTGTACTCTTCCATGGGGAAGACAACTTCTCTGGCACTCAGCTTTTGTCAACTGCCTATTGTTATTTACATAGGGTTAAGGACTGTAGGCTTTTCTCAATACATTTTGAATTGTCTGTCAGTATATTCATTGTTCAGACTACATTTAGGCTGTCATGTTGATGAGACACTATGATGTAGGTTCTGGCATTACTAGGAGACAACATTTCACTTCCTGATTCTCTGAGTCTTAGTGTCTTTCAGTCCCCTCTTCTGCAATGTGCTCAGAGACAAGGTAATTTTTCAATGAATCCATTGGGACTGAGGTCCACCATTCTTCATTTTGATTGGCTGTGGTCTTCTGTAATTGTCTTTGTTGTGAAGAGAAAGTTCTTTGATGAGGGTTAGAGATTACATTTTTGTGTGATTATGATGATAAATTGTTGTTAGAGATTATGTTTGTTATAAAAAAAAATGCAGTTGTTGTTTCTCTTTCTATATCTGTAACTTCACCATCCCTGAATCGGTAGCTGGGTTTCCAGAACCAAGAAGGTTTTCTTTCTTTGTCAGAGGATCTAAAGTCCAGTTAATTTGCCTTATTGCTTTAAAGCTTGAAGAGTGTGCCATCATACCATGAAAGCTAGTCCTCAGTGTGGAGGCATTCTTGTCATTTCCAGTTCATGTTTCTTTGAACTCTGTGATTGAACTGCATGATGTACAGCAAAGGAACTTTCACTTTTTGCGCTAGTGAACTGCAACAGCTATAGGTTGTACACTTTGAGAGTCTCTCGTACATCCATGCCAAAAACTCAAGACAAGACTTTCATCTCTTATAGTAGTATTTTATGTTGAAATACAGTCTTTCATACGATTAGCTTGCATGAAGGCTAGACGATTCCAGGCTTAGACCAAGACATATTTAGATAGCAATGCTCTGTGCTCAACGCAAGCCATATTTGAGTAAACCTCGGGTATGTCACTCAGCCTACAACCGCGTCTGAGAAAATCAAAACAACATTTATGCTTTACAACTTGACTGTAAATCTATACTTCTTAAGACATACTTTAGTTACAGAACATGTACAATTAAAGCTGTCACTGACATGGTAAGCATCATCCATGGCTAGCTCTCATAGTGCTGGAAGTTATTATGCAGTCTAGCTGATGAAGTAATACCCAGTCATACTCTCCTATGAACTCTGAAAACTACAACACTGACAATTTGAGAAAAGACATACACGCTTGTGTAATAATGGCCTGAAAATTATGGGAGTAACATACACTTGCTTATTGGAATTTGTCCTATCCTATAGGACAAAATTCAATATTGATAATTATTAGGCCAAAAACTGTAAACCCACTCCCAGTGGCAGTGTTATATGGATATTTAAATGCTTCTCTCAACCCTCATCTGAGATAGTTCTATTCGAAATTAGTACTGATTAACAGAGACTCACAATTGGCAAAGAGGCAGAGATTAAGATACTGGAGAATGCTCATCCCTAAACTGAACATGTCACACCCCTCCTCCCAAGATTTGGGGATCATGGGAGAAGTAGGGAAGGCACTGTGTAAAAGACAGATAAGGGTGATGATTACAAAGAAATCATGAGTTCCAAAAATATGAAGTCAATATGATTGATCCATGAAATCCAAGTACAATTTTGAAGATAGGAGTTTGTCACAAAATTCCACACCCTGTTTTGTTTCTTAGAACTCAAATCTAAACTGACAAAAGTGAGAGGGCTACTTTATGGCTACCACAGCTCTCTGAATTTTGTTCTCCAACATGTCCCCATAGAAATATCTCATATTTATCAGTTTCAGTTTAAATATCATTTAGATATTATTTTACATTTTTTGCTTTAATTAGTCACCTTTTATTTTCATCTTCCTATAATGGGTTCTATATATTCTCTGTGCCACCTAAAGATGTATTTCCTGGAAGTTCGCTCTCTACAATGATGTTGGTAGGTGGTGGCCATTTTTCAAATGGAGAGGGGTGTAGAATTCAATAAGGTCATCACAGACATCATTTACAAAAAGATTTTGTAGGTCTTGTGACAGCACCATTACTTCTGTACACTTTAAATCTAAAATATCTCCTAAGGCTATATCTCAAAACCTTGTTCTCTAGTTCAAGATGTTTTCAGGTGATAGACTCTTTAACACTTGGTGTCTAGTACAAGAAAATGTGGCATTTAGAGATTGACAAGGACCACATTTATATTTCAGTGAGAAGTTGGACACATCTGGTTCTACAACCCATGCTCTTTAGCTTTGTCACATAATCAAAGGACAAAGAATAAGTCATCATGGACCGAAATATCTGAGACCAAGAGGCACAACAAGCCTCTGCTTTTCATGAGTTTATTTCCTCAATTATTTCTTACTTTAGTGCAAATTCAGGTACTAAACTGAAAATACTAACATGCTATTAGATAAGTGCAAAGATTACCATGCACTCAACTCTTTGTTCATATATGTCTTCCACATTATATTTCATCACTCTGTTTATGAGAATTTCAGTGTAATCCTTGCTGAAAATTGTGAACTAGGCATCACTAACTATAAGGCTTTTGGCCTCCATGAGGCTGCTTGACTGTATACTGTACATAACATCAGTGTATGTATTAGAAAAACAGGAATTGGGCTGATGATGCAGTGTTGATCACTCAAATTTGGGGAGCTAATTTACCTTGTTATTTCAATTATTTTTTAAACTGTATTCTATCTTGATTTTTACTGCAGATATTTAAGTTACACTCAATTTTTTTAAAAAAAAAAGTCATTTAAGAAATAAACAGAATGATGGTAAGGAAAGGAAAGGAAAATTTCAAAAGGGGAAAGGAAAAGAACCAAAAAAAAAAAAAACAAAAACAAAAACAAAAACAAACAAAAAAAAGAATTGTAGCAGTAAGAAGAGAAAATATAACAGTATAATAATTGTTATTTATTAAGAGTTCAGTGGTAGTTTCTACTAGAAATATTTCAATGTAAACCATGGAGACTATGCTAATGAAAGAATATGATAAATGTGGGAGAGCTATATGCTCAAATTATTTCTTAAATTCAAATGTGAAAGGAAATAATATAATGCACAAAGGGTTAGTACATCAAAGAGAAGTTTCAGCAGGTATTTATTTACTAGACCATTGCTTTGTTGAAAATGGGATCAAAAGCTGAGGGTCAGACCACTGATTGATAGCAGGATGGAAAGATTAGACATTTGATAACGCATTCTCCTGTAGGATATGAGAAGGTTGGATCTGAAAGCACCAGTATTTTAAAAAATGAGGCTATTAAACTGTTTTCCCTCCTGGGAAAAGTTTAGGTGTCTGTTATAAAGGACACCTTTTCCTCTGGGCAAAATAACTAAAGCAAAGAGATGCCATTGCTAAAAGAAGCACCTGACTTTCTAGAGGCTGGCATCTGTACCATTTTTATAGCTGTAACCTTGGAAAGTCCTTTAGTGCTTTCTGTGTTACTTACCTCATCAGTAATATAAATATAATAGGGATTTGGGGAAGCTTAGTGAGATAATGTCTCTAATGTGGATTTAGAAATAAATTAGAGAAATTAGTTTCTTGCATGCACAGCCACTGGCAAGAGTGATAAAGTGAACATTTGCAGCAGGAGCTGTGTCAGAGGACCTTTCAACCAGGAAAACACATTCACACCTTTAACTCGTGAGTAAGCCCACATAACACACTGATTATGGCTTTTAAGTGAACTCTAAATTTGCTGTTTAGACATTGTTAGCAAACTTAAAATCCCCTCATGGAAGTAGTACTTTGGGATTAATTTAAATTTATTAATACTGATCTCAAGTTCTGTCCTACAAACCAGGCCAAATAATGAAATTATTTCTAGTTTCCATGCTTATCATCCTGAAATCTCATTTAACATGGAGATAAGTGGTCAGGAGGGAATTTTTAGGTGTAGTGTTTAAAGCACAGAGTTTTATCAGAGGGAACATATTAGCCTAAGATGATGCACTCCGAAATCTTCATTCAAATATAAATTATTTGGAACCATCTTTTCTAGCCATATTATCTTTGAAATGTGTTTTAATTATGACAATTATGTTCACAGGAATTTATTATAATTTAAGTAGGTTTTCCCTCCTCTGGTAGCCATATTCAAGTCTAATACAGTTGCACTTTTACTTTTCTCAGCTTCTCATTGTCCTTTTGTTTGTCTCATATCATCTTTATAATAAGACAATGCCACTTGAAATATACATTTTAATTGGGAATAATATCTGAATATATGGAAATTAGCACAATGTAATAGGCAGTGGAATACTCTATGGTGAAAAGGAATTACCAATTCACTATTACAAAAGGCAGCATCATGTTCAACAAACTCTTATTTTCTTTCTGGGACTATAGGAAGGATGAACTCGAACTTTGAACCTCTGTGGGATTGTAAAATGGAAATTGTAGCACATGTCTCTCGTGAATGCAGGTCAGTTGTAATAAATCCAATATACGATATCTCTCTATTACTTTGAAAACAACTTTCATGGCTTTCTCTTAAGACTGGTGAGGCTAAGATGCAGAGCTATTGAGTCTCTGATTAATTACATCATGTCAGTATTTTAACCACATTTCTTATTTTACCAGTAACTTGGGCTCTATATTTTTATGATGTTTAGTTATAATGATTTCAATCACATTTCTCACAAAATAGCAACTTTACACAATGCTAAAAGACACTATTAGGTAATGAATGCCTCCTACCTGTCTCATTCGCTTTGAATTCAATAACTAAATGCAATGAATTTAATATTTTATCACATCAATTCTACTAAGAATACTTTATCAGTTAAAATACAACTAGCCTTTTGATACTTGAATATTTACCATAAGATACAGATAAATTATTTTCCATACCCATTTTGCTTCACCATGACCTAAGAGGGTCCTACCAACTGGAACCAACATACAGAACCCCAGATCCAGCCCACCAATCAGCAAGCCACAATACTCACAGCTAAGCCTTGGGACCTCATTGTATGTTATGTTTTTGAGACCAAATAGAAAACTCTAGAATCTGTCACCCTATCCATCAGGCTAACCCATGACTGTATGGCTTCTTGTGTCCTCATCCATATTGGAACCTTAGCCTGCCCCCTTTATAAAGACAAACAGGAAGGAATAATTATCCCAACATTGAAGAAATAGATTTCAAACCAAAATTAATTCATACTCCAAAAAAATAGATAAGAAATATATTAGAGCCCTAAATATTTACTCCCCAAACACAGAAGCATCCAGTTTTATAAAAGAAACATGGTTAGATTAAAATCAACCAAAGTACAGTAATAATGTGTGATTAGCACCATATTCTCTCCAGTAGACAGGAAGGACTGCAAGACAAAAATTAAAGAGAAGAACTTTGGATTTAAATGATATCATTAATAAAATGGATCCAAAGACATTTACAGGACAATCTACAGACACACCAGAAAAAGCATTTTATTCTCAGTAGACCATGGAGATTTCTTCAAGACTAACTGCATATTAGGAAACCAAGCAATCTACAGAAAAGTTAATAAAAATGAAATAACATCTTGTGTTCTGTCTATCCATAGAGGAATAAAGCCAGATACCAACGGCAATAGAAACTGCAAAAAGTACACAAACTCATGAAAAATAAGCAGTATACTACTGAATAAAAATCAGGTCAGGATATATATTAAGAAGCCAATTAAAAAATACCATGTAAAGGAATTTTAACCTAGTAACATGGTTGATTTGTCAAGAGATCATATCCAAAGACATTCTAGGTCTATGTGATCTGGCTGGAATGCAGGCACACTCTTGATTACAGAATGGTCTGATGGGAATATGGACATGACCTTAGTGTACACCTATAATTACAAACAATGACTGTAAGATTAGTTTATAAAATGAAGCAGACATTTTTAAAAGTGATCTCTAATTGAGGGGCTGACAAAGTGACGAGAGACAGATTTGACAGAATGAGTCAGAGATGGACTATGTCCAACTCTCATGAGAATAGGACAGAAAGAGAGGCTACTTAAGAGGAACACAGGGAGTGAGAGAAAATATTTTTACCAAGAGTAGATTACTGGGACAGTTTTACAGACACTAGTTGCAGAGAGAACTAGCTAGATACAGGTGAAGAGAGAATAAGCCAGAGAATGAGAAGGAGCCATAAGATTTAAACATATAGTCAGAATTAGTTTGGGGACAGAGAGCAAGTCAGTCAGAAGGCAAGGGAAGCCAGCTTGAATCAGTCACTTTGGAAAGGAGTTTAAGCCAGAACAGCTGAGTTGAACCAGCCAGTGAGAGTTCAGAGAGAGCTACAAATGCTTGGAAACTGCTCTCATCTCATGCCCTCATCTAAGAAAATACAAACAACATTTCCAACACCAAATATAGCATAAAAATGAAAACACAATGTACTGAAATTTATGAGACATGATTTAAATAGTCTTAAGGAGACCTTTTGAAAAAAATCATTTTGACCTTACATATAAAATATCTCAATTCAACAACTTAACAAGATGGGCATAAAGGACTGGGAATATGGAGAACAAACAAGACCCACAAGAAATAGATTGGAAGATGTCTAAATCAGGGCTGAAATTAATAAAAAGCAATAAATAAATAAATAAATAAATAAAATCAATTGAATAGACAGTTTGATATCTGAAAATGCTGAAATGTTTGAAAGAAAAAAGAAACAAAGCAAAAAAGAAAAGAACGAAATTTATAAAATCAGAGAAGAACAGTTAAGCATCAGAAGACATAGTAAGGTAATACAAAGAATCATAGGGATCTCTACTCTAAAGTTCTGCACTCCATCAAGTTGGAAAAACTAAAGGAAATAGGTGAATTTCTAGCTAGATGTGACCTACAAAATATGAATCAAGTGTCAATAGAGGGCTGGAGAGATGGCTCAGTGGTTAAGAGCACCATCTGTTCTGCCAAAGGTCCTGAGTTCAATTCTCAGCAACCATATGGTGGCTAACAACCATCTATAATGAGATCTGATGCCCTTTTCTGGCCTGCAGGTATAAGTACAGGCAGAACACTGTATACATAATAATAAATAAATCTTTTTTTAAAAAAGAGTCAGTAGTAATTTATATGAGCTCATAATACCAAATGACATTTCCAACAAATTCAAAATCACCACCCGACCAAAGATCTTGGATAGATTCAGTGACACATTATTCTAGATTTCCAAGGATCTAACACCAACACCTCTCAAATTATTTTGTAAGTAGAAAAGGAAAGCACACTTTCAAATGCGTTTCATGTAGCCGTTATTATCCTGATAGGAAAGCCAAACAATATACAAAAGGAAGAAAAAAATACATTCAGATGTATCTGATGTATGATGACAAAAATTTGTTAATAATTTATTTGTAAAATGATTTCAATAAGAAATTTAACTATTCACCGTGATTAAGTAAACTTCATTCTAGAGATTCTGGGATGGTTCCATATGCATAAATTAATACATGCAATACCCATACAAATAAACTTGAAGATACAAACCACATGATCATCTCATTAGATTAAGAAATAAAAATATTCACTCATGATTAAAATCCTGGAAAAGCTAAAGTTAGAACAGCGTATGTCAGTATACAATAAGCCCATAGACAACATTATGAAAACCAGAAAAATCATAGCCTTTACACTAAAATAGGAAATAAGACAGGAATTTCCACCTTTTCTTTTCAAGTTCAGAAAAAGTGCTTGAAGACTAAAAATAACATAAGAGAGGTAAATAAAGGTGAAAGAAATAGGAAAGAAAATGTCAAAATAGTTTTATTTGAAGATGATGTGACTCTCCTTTTACAAGACAATAAAGACTATTATAAAATTTCTATAGCTAATAACAGTATTCATCAAATCATCAGAATGCAAAATTAGCATGTAAAATCAGTAGTGTTCTTTTATAGAAACAAATAAACAAAGAAACACAAAACCATTGAGGTTGAAATCTGGGAAATAACATCATACAAAATAGTGTTAAAACTTCAGAATAGATCAAGTTAAATAAATAAAATAATTATATAAAACATCATTAAGATGCAAAAGGTCCATACTGACAAAGATAACAGATGATCAAAAGACTTATGCTCATGTAGTGGTAGCACTGTATCATGAAAATATCCCTCCTACCAAATGCAATATACAGATTCAATGTCCCTGTCAAAATTCTAATGGAATTCCTCAGAGAAATTGAAAAATAACTATTTAATGTCGCATAGAAACATAAATACCAGAGGATAGCCAAAACAATTCTGAAATTGGATGGTGGTGGTGGTGGTGAGTATGGTGTGGGACTGAAGGAGGAATCACCATCTTGATTTAAAGCTAAAGAGCTCTAGAAATAAAGAAAAGTAATTGCATAAAACTAGACATTAATTAGCTAAATAGAATTAAGGACCCAGGCATAAGTGCATAGACAGTCACCTAAAATTTTAAAAAGAGATCAAATATACATACTGGAGTAAAGTCAAATTCTTTAACACACTTTTGGTCAAACATGCAGCATGTAGTAGAAGTAAAGTAGATTCCATATCTTACCCTCCATAAAATTCAATTTCCAGTGAATCCAGAGCTCAAAACATAGGACCTCATACCTTTAAGGTTATAGTCACCAAAGTAGAGACTATTCTTGAACTAAATGTACATGAAAGCACTCTCTGAAAATCATTCTGATAGTGCAGACATAGACAAAATATTGATAAAAGGGCACACCTGAAACAAAAAAAAAAGCTTTTGTATAGAAAAGAACACCATAATTTGAGTGACGGGGCAGCCCACAATGTTGACTAAACTAATTTGCACCAGGTCCTGTTAATATATATTATGGTACTCAATTTAGTGTTTTTATGGCACTCCTGAGTGTGACATATCTTGGCCTCATTCACTTCTGTTTGTTTTGTCCTACTGCAATATGTTAGTTTTTGTTTTCTCTCATTATACTTCATTTAATTTTATTTTCTTATTTTAATTTAATTTATTATCAACCCTTAGAAACCTATTTGTTTTATAATGACAGGTAGAAAGGGAGTGGATTTGGATTGGAAGGTTGTTGTGGGAGAAATGGGAGGAATAGAGGGAAAACCTTTATCTGAATAAAATATGTGAGAAAAAAACATATTTTACACAACACTGAAGAGAGATCTTTGCTTTAGTGGAATAATTGATACTAGTTATCTGTTAAGAAAAATGTTGAGGATGGAGGTATGACTTGAGACATTCCAGAGACAATCTATCAGAACCATAGCAAATTTTGAATTAGTAAGCTGTGGTTCTGGTCAGCTGGGCATGAAGAGTCAGCTGTTATGGAGACCATGAACACTGAACAGAAACGTTTGCTTTACTGGAACAATTTATGCTGGTTAGCTGGAGTTGAGAAATTAGTGGTAATTAAGAAGAGATCAGCATCAATATGGTGAAACTTTTACTAAGTGTCTCCTGAGAGTAAGCACAAAGATACTGTGTTTCAGGGGCAGCCATGGAGGTATCTTGTGCAAGCAGATGAACATGATAGTGTAGAAGTGACCCTTTTGGTACTGTTCTTGAAAGGAGGAAAGGGTCATGATAAGCAGGTGAGGCTTGGCATGAAAGGCCATTGGTAATGGAGCAACTGGAGTATCAGTTAAAGCTCCAGGATTGAAGGGGTCATGCAGAAAGTTGAGGCTTTCCATCATGAAGAGAGACCAGCAGAGGTTATTTATGAACATGCAGACTGATGTCAGTGGAAGACCTCAACATTACAGAGATGCCTCTACCATGGTACAATTTCTCAGAACAGCAGCAGTGATGAGATGGAGCAAGTCTCAGCTTAGAAGGCAAACTGTGTGTGTTTCAGAGTGATGAGCCAGAGATTTGACCCAAGCCCTTTAAAGGGCAGATACCAGAAGGTCTTGAGTAAATTCCAGATATTGGAAATTGAGTTATTTACATTGTTTGAATTTGGCTTTTCTTTGTACAGATTGCAAGTGTGTCTTATCATTCCTTCTTGTAGTAAGAAAGTATTTATTTTTTTATTTTAGAGGAGTCCACAGTTAAGAGACTTTGAGTTTTAAAAGAAAATTTGAATTTAAGAGAAACTTTGGAGGCTTTGAAAAATGTTTTATTAATTCTTTGTGAGTTTCAGTACATGCACTCCTGTCCCACTCATATCCCTGTCCCTTCATATCTGCCCTTCTTGCTTGCAACTTTCCCCCAAAATAAAACACAAACAAAGACTATAAGAGCAAACCCAAAGCATAGAAAATATCTCTGTTTAGAAGCTATAGTATGTCACACTGTATTCCACAGTTCACTGTTCACACATCTTCACTTGCAAATGTTCATTGCAATGAATCATTTGTCAAGCATGACATCTTTGTGGTATAGAAATAATACCACCAATATTGGATCCTTACTAAAATTTCTCCTGGTAATCCTGTTTTCCTGTGTCATAGAGATCCTGCAGCTTTAGAAAAGGAGGACTGGCCCTTTCACAAGGTCCAACCATTTGTAGACAATATAGATTTTTGAGGTGACACAAATCAGTGCCTTTGTCATAGCTGAGCTTGTCAGCCTAGCAATAATCCCTTATTTGTCCCATCTGGGTGAGAGATCCCCAGTACTGCTCTGGCTAGCTCACCCAATACTGCCCTTTGCTGGAGGCAGGGTCAGCTGCCACTACCAACTCCACTGTGCTTCCTGGACATGTCACAGGGCCCACTTTCCTGAGTAGTGCTGCTGCTGCTGCTGCTGTTGCTGCTGCTGCTACAAGATGAAACCACCTTTCCACAGTGCTGTCTCCAGTGAGGGCTAGGGCCAGTTATGCATGGCCTCTGGACCACCTGGTCACTGGCGGCTGTCCCAAACAGAGAAGTCCCCATGTTCTCTAGTAGTATTATGAGGCACAAACATCTACACCAATCTCTGCCTCTGCATAGCCATGGACTCAGCAATGCCCCTCAGTGGTAGCTTGGACTGAGACCTCACCATGGCCCCAAGTGGGAGGGCAGGCCACTTAACAACAGGCTGCTGCTCTCCTCCCCCACCTCTTACCCCCTCTTCATGATGTTCAAGGTTCTCTACTTCTCTTTCTTTCTCATCTGATAACCACATAATTGCACATTGTGTTGGCTCCAGCTCCAGGCTGGCCATACAGCTCGTGGCCCCTGAGTGACATCCTTCATTTTTGATGTGTGACATGATGGCCAGCAAGTGTCTATGACATATCTATGCCCTGCAGTAGAGAGCAGGTCTGTGGGATTGCACAGCAATACTCTGTTCTCTTCCTCCTTCTGCACTGTGTTACTTGGATTTGATTTAATTATTATGAGTCCTAGGCATAAGACAGCTTTGCCTTCTAGCCAGCCATGAAGCTAGGATGAAGAAACCACTGACATCTGCTCTGCCCCAGCAGATACAAACATGGTGTCTCTTTGCTCATTGGCAAAGGGGAATACTGTAGAGATTTAAAGAAAATGAACTTTAAAGTGTTTGAATTTGTAGACTGTGGAATTTTTTGTAAAATATTTTATATTGTGATGTTGATATTAACATCTTTGGGACTGTGGTAGTTTGAAAACAAAATAACCTCATAGGCTCATAGTAATTGGCACTATTTGGAGCTGTATTCTTGTTAGAGTACGTGTGGCTTTGTTGCTGGAAATGTGTCAGTGGGGGCAGGCTTTGATGTATCACATCCTCAAGCCAGGCCCAGTATAGCATTCTTTTCTTCCTACTGCCTGTCTTTAAGGATGCCAAAGCCTCAGTTCCTTCTCCAGCATCATGCCTGCCTGAATGTGGACAGTTGCTGTCTTCTGGCCATGAAGATAATGGACTAAACCCATGAACTGTAAGCCAGACCCAATTAAACATTTTCCTTTATAAGAGATGCCATAACCATGATGTCCCTGCACAATAATAGAAACCCTGATTCAGACAGGCATGAACATGAAAGAAAAGACTGTGGCATAACAATGATATATGTCAACTTGGCAAGATATCAGTTGTGCTCAATAGTTTTATGTCAACTTGACAGGAGCCAAAACCATTTGAGAATAGGAATCCTCAATTACGTAAATGCTTCTATAAGATAGAATTGTAGATAAGACTCTAGGTCATTTTCTTAGTTGGTGATTAATGGTAGAGCGCCCAGCCATTTGTAGGTGATTCCACCCTGAGCTGGTGGTCTGAGGCTGAGCAAACCATGAGGAGGAATCCAGTAAGAAGCACCTTTCCATGACCTCTCTGCTCCTGACTTCAGGCTTTTGCCCTAGTTTTGATTTGCTGTCTTGACACCTTCAATAATTTACTAAGATATAGAAGTACAAACCAAAAATATATTTTCTTCTTCAACTTGCTTTTGGTCATGCTGTCTCCAAGCAACAATAAAAACTCTAACTGTGATTGAAATTGTTACCAAAATTGTGTGGTATTGACTATGTCAGATCTGACTGACCGTGTGGTTTTTGAGGCAAGTGGAAGGATTTAGCAATTTGTTCTGGTAAAGCTTTTGAGCACTAAAACCCTGATAAGCTAATCAGCACTGTTACCAAACACTCTCTGATTGAATTTAAATCTGCTCCAAGATATGGAACCCATGCTTTGCAATGGTATAGGGAACAAGTTGTCTCCAAGGGAAACTGCCTAGCTTTTGTTCTGCTAAACATACATACTATTAAACTGATATATTATACAGATATCCACAACTGGTTAAGGTGCAGAGAAAAAGAGATTGCAGAATGTTCAGCCTCAAATAGGAAATGGATGTTACATCCCTATATCCAAAGCTCAGAAACCACTGTTAAAGAATGGGCAAAAATATTTTAGGATGCACAGTAGTGATGACTACAAGAAAATAGTGGTTTTGGACACAATAATGAGGCTTTGCATGTGAACTCACTGCTTTTGTGGCAGCATACTCTATACTCAAGACTGGGCAACCCCAAGCCAGACAAATTCCCAACTTGGAGAAGGTGCTATTGACTATTGATAACTTTATGAAGAAGGAGAATCAGTTTTCCTTAAGGGTGTATCCTCTGGAAGGTCCATCACTCTGTAAGGCAGGTTTTGTACCTATCAGCATTTGGGCAGCACAAATTAGACATCATTGGTTATAGGAAAGAGAGAGAAAAGAGAAGGAGTTTGGGAAATGGGACTGAATATGATAAAAATGCATAGTGTGAAATTTCAGAGTTAATAACATTTTATTTAAATAAAAACACATAAACATTTAAAAATGATACAAAATTCATGTGTTAACTCAGGTTTCCAATTGCTTTTTAAATATATAACTTCATTCTGTAAAATAATCATGAGCATCAAGTAATACAGGGAAGAAAATTTTAGGACTCTTTAGAAATTAAAACACGTAAAAAGACTGAGAATTTTAGAAGCTGAATCATAGCCTGAGTTATCTGGTTTCTAGGCTAAAATGAAACAGAAATATATACATAAGGGCTAAATAAACTCTTGAATTTAAATATGCAACTGTTTTGTGCTAGATACTGAAATGCATTTGAGTATTTGTTGGTTTTTTCAGTTGGTGGAAATAACTTGAAAATAATCAAATAAATGTCTCAGCAAAAGAGCTCACAGAAAATGAAAGTCATTGATGCTTTCAAAACAAGAAGACAAATTGATTTATGAAAAATTCCCAATGAATAAATAAAAATTAAAGATATGCATACACATGTTAGATAAAACTAATCAGAAGCTTATGGTATATCTCAGCTGATATCTAGATATTTTAATTTATCATAGCAATATTGCTGAGGATACATAAATTTTTTGTAGGATTTTATATGCCAAGACATCACATCAGGAAACACAATCCCAGAGTCAGTGGAGTTTGTAGCATTAGGAACTAACCAGATCTCAGAAGTAGAGTAATTTAAAGGACTGGTAAAGTGGGTTATTTGATAAACTGCTTATCTGCCATTAAGAATTCCTGGTTTCATGGGACATGTCCCTTGGGCTAGTGTCCAGATATAAGTGAGTATATACCACTTGTCTGTTTTTGCTTCTGGGTGAACTCACTCATTATGATAATTTCTATTTCACAAATTCCACAAATTTCGCGAATTCCTTGTTTTTGATAGCAGAATAGAATTCCATAGTGTAAATGTACCACAGTTTCTTTATCCATTGTTCTACTGGGGGACACTTAGGCTGTTTCCATGTTCTGCCTATTATGAATAAGGCAGCTATGAACATGGTTGGGCATATGTCCCTCTTGTGAGGTAGAGCATTTTCTGAGTATATTGATACCCTATGAGCATATACAGGGGAGCAGGTCCCCCTCAGTCACAGACATAGGGGAGAGGAGTAGGGGGAAGCAGGAGAGAGGGAGGAATGGAAGGACTCAAGAGATGGGCTGACAATTGAGATGTAATATGAATAAGTTAATAAAATATTTTTAAAAAGAATCCCTGGTTTCGATTGTCAACACTACATATGACTTTAATTGTAGCATTCTGTATGTAGAGAGAGGGGATCAGAAGATAATGGCAGTCGTTGACTTTGCACACAATTCAAGGTCAACCTGGGCTACATGAGGCCCTACTTCAAAACAAGGAGACTGGACACAAGTTTGCAGTAAAATGTACAGGCCGTTCAATTATTTGGTCAAGCTTCTACATGATTTGGCAACCTAAAATGTAAAACTGAGAAACAAACATTGGTTGCTTTAGTGCAGCAATCAATCCCTCAATCATTCAATCAATCAGTCAACCAATCAATCAGTAACCAAACTGAATTTCTTTGTAAATGTTACAAGTAGTATTTGTAGGGAAGGAAAAGGAGACAAAATATTAATAGAGGAATCAGAATACAATATGAACAAAACTACAGATCTGCAAGTATACTGTCTTATTACATCTTTCTTGATAAAATGCCATGACTGAGGCAAATTATGAAAAAAAGTTTGCATATAATTTATAAAGGGCAGGACAGCATGGCAGCAAGCAGCATTCATGGGGCGAGAAGGAGGACACAAAGATTTAACATTTTCAAACCATAAGCAGAAAGCACAGAAGACAAATGGGCAGTGACGGAAGATTTAAAACAAAACAAACAAAAGAAAATAAACCTACCAACCATCCATCCAAACAAACAAACAACAACAACAACAACAAAACAAATACATTGCCAGGAGCAGCAACACATGCCTGTAATCTCAGCACTCAGGGAGGCAGAGGCAAGTAGATCTCTATGAGTTCAAAGCCAGCTTGGTCTACAGAGCAACTCCAGCGCAGGCAAGTGTACACAGAGAAGCCCTGTCTTGAAAAACCGAAATAAATAAGTAAATAAATACATTAATTATTTGTGATATTTCTTTCTTTATATTCATTGCTTTCTACTCCCAACTTCCTTCCAAATCTAATCCCTTCACACTACTTATTTTCTTGTTTTTCTCTTTTGTAGAACACACTGTAGTGTAGCAAATCATCCATCTCTCTGGGTCTTACACTCTTTCTTCCACAACTTCTACGATGTTCCCTGACACATAGACATAGTATATTATGAGTTAAAATATATACTAGTATAAGTGTATTAACTGGGGTCAAGTTTGTCACAAGCAGTTGTTGTCTATATGTTGTCCAATTGTGGCTTTTTCTAGTAGCCTCTGTGTGTTGCAAAAGTAGCAAGTCAAAGTGGATCAAAGACCTTAACATAAAACCAAATGTTTTATTTTTCTATATAAATTTGAGAATTGCTTTTCAAAGTTTGTAAAGAATTCTGTTGGATTTTTAAAGAGAATAGCATTGAATCTGTAGATTGCGTTTGGTAAAACGCAATGTGTGTTGTACCAGTCCATGAATATGTGAGATTTTTCCATCCTTTGATGTCTTCTTCATTTTTTTTTCTTCAGAGACCCTAAGTTCTTTTCACACAGGGATTTTATTGCTTGGTTAGAGTCACACCAAATTAATGTATGTTATTTGTGACTATTGTGATTGTTGTTGTTTCCCTTAATTTCTTTCTCAGTTCATTTTTTCCTTTATAAAATGAGGGATACTGCTTTTGTGAAGTAATTTTGTATCCAGCCATGTTGCTGGAAGTGTCTATCGGATGTAGGAGTAGTCAGGTAGAATTTTGGGGTCATTTATGTATACTATCATATCATCCAGGAATAGAGATACTGTGACTTCCATTTTTCCAATTTACATGCCATTAATCTCCTTCATTGTCTTATTGCACTAGCTAGGACTTGAAGTATTATGATCAATAGATATGGAAAGAGTAGGTTGACTTGTCTTGTTGATGATTTTAGTGTAATTGCTTTAAGTTTCTCTATTTAATTTGATGTAGGCAATTGGCTTGCTGTATATAACCTTTATTATATTTAAGTATGAGCTTTGTATTCTGATCTCTAAGAGTTTTATCAAGAAGTGGTGTTGGATTTCACCAAATTGTTTTTAAACAGCTAAGAGTTGATCATTTGTTTTTGTTTCTTTTTGATTCTTTCAGTTTATATGTTGAATTACATTGATGGATTTTCTTATATTAAACAATCCCTGAGTCCCAGATTGAAGCCTACTTGATCATTCTGGATTATGGTTTTTGATATTTTCTTGGATTCGGTTTGTAAGTATTTTATTGAGTAATTTTGCATCACTGTTCATGAGGGAAATTCATCTGAAATTCTTTGTTGAGTCTTTGTGTGGTTTACATATCAGGGTATTGTAGCCCCATAGAAGGAGTTTTTCACTGTTCCTTCTGTTTCTATTTGGTGAAAAAGTTTGAGGATTACTGGTAGAATTCTGCAATAAAACCATATGTCCCTTTGTGTGTGTGTGTGTGTGTGTGTGTGTGTGTGTGTGTGTGTGTGTGTGTGTTTCTTTGTGCATGTTTTTGTTTGGAGGCATTTAATGACTGCTTCTATTTCCTTAGAGGTTATCTGACTATTTAGTTTGTTAACTTGATCTTGATTTAACTTTGGTAAAGAAAATCTATGAGGAAAATCATCTATTTCACTTAGATTTTCCAATTTAGTGGATTATAAGCTTTTCAAGTAAGACAAATGATTCTTTGTATTTCCTAAGTGTATCTTGTTATTTCCCCCTTTTCATTTTTGACTTTGTTAATTTGGCTATCATGTCTCTCTCTTTTAGTTATTTTGGCTAAGTGTTTGTCTGCCTTCATTTTCTCAAAGAACCAGATTTTAGTTTCTTGATTCTTTGTATTGTTCTCTTTGTTTCTGTTTTATATTTTTCAGCCTTGAGTTTGATTATTTCGTGCTGTCTACTCCCTTTTGGTGTACTTGCTTCTTTTTGTTCTAGAGCTCTCAGATGTGCTGCTCAATCTCTTGTACCAGTCTCTCCAAATTTCTTTATGAAGAAGGCACTTAGTGCTGTGAACTTTCCCCATAGCATATCCCATATATTTGGGTGCATTGTGCCTTCTTTTTCACTGAATTCTAGAAAGGCTTTAATTTCTGTATTTCTTCCCTCACCAAGTGGCCATTGAGTAGAAAGTTGTACTTTGATTAGTATACAGTGGAAGGACTTTCTATTTTGGCCTATTTGGTGTTCTGGAAGCTTCTTGTACATTTATAGGCATCTATCTCTTTAGGTTAGAGATTTTTTTCTTCTATAATATTGTTGAAAATACTATCTGGGCCTTTAGCTGAGAACACTCTTCTTCTATTCTTGTTATTTTTAGATTTCATCTTTTCATGGTGTCTCAAGTTTCCTGGGCATTTTGTGTTACGAACTTCTTAGATATATCCGTTTATTCTAGTATATCTGCTAAGCCTGAGAAGTTCTCTCTTCTGTCTCTTGTAGTCTTTTGATGATGCTTGCTTCTGCAGTTCCTGTTCTCTTCCCTAAGTTTTCCTTTTCCAGGATTGCTTCAGTTATCTTTTTATTGCTTATTTTTCCATTTTTAGGTCTTGATTGGATTTATTACTTACTTTCATCAATGTGATAGTATTTTCTTGTATTTCTTTTAGGGGTTTATTCATCTACTCTTTAAAGGCTTCTATCATCTTCATAAGACTAGATTTAAAGTTGTTTTCTTGTGCATCAGGTGTGTTAGGATACTCAGTGTGAATTGTAATAGGATAGCTGGATTCTGATGGTGCAATGTTGCTCTGCTTTTGCTGAGTGTGTTGTTATGCTGGCATATAGTGTTTGCAGGCTTGGAAGTCCCTGGTAATCACTGCTGGCTTCCACCTCCAGAATTACAGGTAGACTTTGTGCCCAGAAATTTGCTTGCAGAGAGCATGGAGTAGATCTCACTGGTGCTGGTAGTTGCTAGTGGTTGCTGCCTCTGGAACTGCAGGCAGAGCCGGGGTCCAGAAAATGGCACAGAGAGGGAACAGGGAAGACTTCACTATTGCTAATTGTTCCTGATAGCTGTTACTTCTAGGAATGGATGGTAAAGGTTGGGCCTACTTCCTGGCACATGCAGGGAAGATTTTAGACACACCAATGCTGGTTGCCACATGACTGCAACTTCTGGTATTCCCTGATGGCTGCCATTTCTCAGAATGATATTCTTAAAGCCCTGAATTCTTTGCTGCAGTTTCCTCTGTCTTTACCATTCAGGGCTTTTAGTTCTTACATTTTTTTTGTTGTTGTTTCTAATTCAAACCACCATACCTACAGAACTGTTTTGCTTTTGCTGCTGTTATTATTGCCTTAGCCAATGTGACACTTGTCAGAGTTATTTGAGAAGAAGGAACCTCAAAGAAAAAAAATGTTCCTACTAAAATGACCCATAATCTAAGCTCTGGGGCATTTTTGATTAATTATCAGAATGGGCATGTGCACACCACTATACGTGGTGCAATCCTCAGGCAAGTGATTCTACTTATATAAAAAAATCAGGCTGAGCAAGCCACACACAGGAAGCAATTCAGTAGTGTGTTATCCTTGATAGTCTTTACCTTAGTCTTTGTCTTGAGTTTCTGCCCTGACTTTTCTGGGTGATAGACTCAAGGGAACATGAAGTAAACCTTTTTTTCTCTGAGTTACTTTTGATCATTTTTTACCACAATAATAGAAAGTTACTAAGACACAAATGGTGGGAGCGTGTGTCACAAAATCTAAAATGTAGTTAGTAAGAAGTTTGAAACCAGAGAAAAAATGTATCTGGAAAAGCAAAGAAAAATGGATTAAAGCAAAATTTTTAAGGGAATTATAGAAAATTTTGTTCACATAAAACAGTATAATGAAAATCATGAAAATTCAGTAGAATTTTTCAATGTAGAAATCCAGATGAACTGTTAACTACCAAGATGGCTATCAGGAAAATGATTTAAGAAACTGCAAAACATAATGGAAAATTCCTTGATATGTAGCAAATGCAAATATATTCCAGGAAGTAAAAACAGAGGTCTGCATGAGGTAAAACTCATAGATTTATATACATAAAATATGTTTAGGAGCCACTAGTTATATGACAGTAAATAGCTGACTGCATAATCCATGTAATAGCTGTATTTTTTTCTCAAACAGGAAGGGAGAAGGTCTATTTTTATTATATTTTTTACTTCACTTCATTACTTTGGAAAAAACACTTGGCTTGATTTTAGTGACATGGGAACTTTAGTGCCACTATTATCCTACATGTGAATATAGCTGTACTTCTGTAGCTTACAGTTATTTATCTTTGGAAAGAATGTAAATTATTTTCAACTCTCAACATCTCACTTATGATGAGTTTTGGGATTCAAAAACTGACAATTCAGATGGAAAGAAGAAATATCTAAAATAGTAATGTTGTGGTGTCAAAGAGAATTCTTAGGAAAATTCAAACTTCATTAGAGTTCTGTCATATAGACAATTCTTATGATTAAATGTCTCAACTCATATCTTTTCTGTTGGTTTTAATTTCTCTGAGATAAGGCCTCAGTCTGCAGTCTAACTTAACATGGAATCTATTGTGTGATTGGCAATGACATTCCTTTCTCAGCATGACCATTGTTGGGATCACTGATGAGCCACTGTTATCAGCTTAGAAAAGAAAAATTAGTGAACTATTTTGAAAGATGTAAACTAGACGTATATTTTTATGAAATATTTTGATGCTTCTTATGATGTTATTATAATATCCAGAGTCAGACGTTTTAAGTAAAATGAGAGTTGTTTTTGCAAGGGTGACTCTCTTCTGAACTCACAGTTGATAAAAAAAAACAATGTGGGTACTTTTCTGTCTTTGACAAAAGTTTAGAAGGCATGTGAAAGTAGAAGGTGAAATGTCTTGAAACACTGGTAAAGGTCTTCTGAATTTCATAATTAACCTGAATTGAGCATCAACCTGTTTGAAATTTAGGAAGTATTGAGGCAATGTCAAGTATATGGTAGGAGAAGCAGTGCCCTATGACAGTGCATAAGAGAAAAAGATGTTTGGACTCCAAAATTACCCTGCCAACCAGGTGTCCTGGGATAATGAGAGGGCAGAGATTGAAGGAATGCCAGCTAATACCTGGCCACACCATGCAAGAAGGGCGACCGCTGACACTATTAACAAGACTCTGCTATGTTTTCAGACGGGAGCATAACATAGCTGTCCACTGAGAAACACCACCAACGAACAGATTGAAGCAGCCAAACACTGGGCTGAGCAGAAAATCTTGTGGAGCAGATAGTCTTCTCGAAGAGTGGGAGGAATAATAGAGGTACCTAGAAGGAACAGGAGCTCTACAAGAAGACCAACAGAGACAACTAACCTGGGCCCAGGGGAGCTCGTGGATACTGAAATACCAACCAAGGATCATGTATGGTTTGGACTTAGGCACCCTACACATAGATACCCAAAAGGCATCTTTGTTTTCTTTTTTATAAAAATTTATGTAAGTAATTTATTCAGATTACATCTCATTGTTATTCCTTACTTTTTTCAGCCCATTACCCCCTCCTTCCCTCTTTCATCATATTCCCCTCTCCTTGGTCTGTGACAGAGGAGGACCTCATCCCCCAGTATAAGATCACAGCCTATCAGGTCTCTTCCTGGTAGCCAAGTTACTCTTCCTTTGAGTGTTACCAGGTCTTCCCACTAAGGAGAAGTGATCAAATGGGCACCAGAGTACATAACTCTACCAAACCTTCAAAGAAGAGCTAATAATTATACTTTCAAGCTACTCCCAAAAAAAGTAGAAATGGATGGAACATTACCAATCTCATTCTTTGAGGCCACACTCACATTGATACAAAAACCCCCCGAAGACCCAACAAAGAAAGAAAATTTCTGACCAATTTCTCTTATGAACTTTGATGCAAAAATACTCAATAAAATACTCACAAACTGAATCCAAGAATACATCAAACACATCATTCACCATGACCAAGTAGGCTTCATTCCAGGCATGCAGGGATGGTTCAATATACAGAAATCAATCAATGCAATGCACCATATAAACACACTGAAAGAAAAAAAACACATTATCATCTCCTAAGACGCCAAAAACCATTTGATAAAATCCAACACCCATTCATGTTTAAAGTTGTGGAGAGATCAGGGATACAAGGCACATACCTAAACATAATAAAGCCTACATACAGCAGGCCAATAGCCAGCATCAAATTAAATGGAGAGAATCTAAGTAAATTCCACTAAATCCAGAGACTAGAAAAGACTGCCCACTTTCTCCATATCTGTGCAATATACTTCTTGAAGGTCTAGCCAGAGCAATAAGATAACAAAAGAACAAAGGGATCCAAATTGGAAAGAAAGAAGTCATATTATCCCTGTTTACAGATGATTTTATAGTATACATAAGTGACGCCCCAAATTCCACCAGAGAACTCCTATAGTTGATAAACACCTTCCGCAAAGTGGCTGGATAAAAAATTAACTTTAAAAAGTTGATAGCCTTCCTGTATACAAATGACAGTCCTGCTGGGAAAGAAATTAGAGAAACTACACCCTTCACAATAGATATAAGCAATATAAAATATCTAGGGATAACTCTAGCCAAGCAAGTGAAAGGTTTGTTTGAAAAAAACTTCAAATCTCTGAACAAGGCATCTTGGTCTTCACGTTGGTCTCCTTGAAAGGCAAGTGCAGCTCTCTCTGACAAATAATTTTGGGCATGCTTTTAGGTCACTTCCCAGTGTTGGTTCTGCCTTGACAGGCCAACATGATGTAGGATGCAGTCACTCATGATGCAACGTGATGTGCTGGGATAGGTAGGTACGGGGATCTCCTCTTTTCTGAGGGGTAGGGCAAGAGTGATATATGGAAGAGAGAGAGAGAGAGGGTGCATCCAGGAGGGGAGGAGGAAAGGGGCTGAAATTGGGATGTAAAGTGAAATAATTAATTTACTAAAAAAGAAAGAAAGATGTTGTCAATGAAGTATAGAACCAGCTACAGCTTGAAGATGGCTATGTTTGTTTTCATCAACAATTATTGTTACCTTCCCTGTTTGTTTGCTTTTCGTTATTCTCTTATACGCTTTTGATGAAAATCCCACATTCTTTTAAACATGTAATTCCAGAAATAAGTGAGTCTTACTCTTCACAAGCCCAGCACCTTGCTGCGCTGCTGCTTCTTCTTCTTCTTCTTCTTCTTCTTCTTCTTCTTCTTCTTCTTCTTCTTCTTCTTCTTCTTCTTCTTCTTCTTGGGGATTTCAGCAGTCCAGCTAATAGCAAACAGAAAACAGCAGCAGCAGACACTAATAAAAAGCAAACAACAGACAGCGGACAGCAGCAGCAGTATAAATCAGCAGCAGCCTTCTTGAAGCTTTCTCCATAGCATTTCTCTCTAGAAATAGGCTAACTCAAAAGCCTAGATCTGGGCCTCAAAGTCTGTCTGTCTGTCTCTCTGTCTGTCTGTCTGTCTGTCTGTCTGTCGTCTCTCTCTCTCTCTCTCTCTCTCTCTCTCTCTCTCTCTCTCTCTCTCTCTCTCTCTCTCTCTCTGCTCCTATTTATACCCACTCAGAATCTGCACAAGAATATATTCCAGCTGGTAAAGACCATGCCTTTCCCCCCTACATGAGGCAGTTTCCAGCTGACAAAGATCAAGTGCCTTCTTATGAGGTTCTTATCAGCTGTGGATAAAGTAAAGGCAGCTTCACATCCTGCACTTGGGACCAAAACAAAAACATGTTTAAATAACATAACCAAAACTTCCACTATACCCAAATATTTATTTTTTTTTATGTATACTAAAAATGAGTGGCTATGCAGGGACAAGGACTCCAGAGTATGTCCTCACATCATTAACCTCTTCACTGCCTGAAGAGGAGGGAGAACTGGTCCTACTCTTCACAAGCCCATCACCTTGCTTTGGCCACACAATAAAGCTAGCCCTGGTGGTGTGGCCATGGTGAGATAGCCAAAGGGAGTGTGGGAGAGCTGGCCCTGACCTTCACTTGGGAAAATAAAGAATGCTATCCATGGTACCAGAGTGACAAGAACACTGGTGAAGTGACCAACTCAGCTACTATCCAGGCCCAGAATCAGAGCTGTGAATTGGCCCACCCTAATACCTCTCCCATTTGTGAACTGCTGGAGTACATGAAGTGGCTTATCTTGCAGAACTATAGCTCCATGGTTTTCCTAACACAGGGCAACAACAAGTCCTTGGGAGGATCCAGTATTGATAGTGTAGCAGAAGCCAATGACCTCAAACCAGACCATTGCATTGAACATTTTCAAGTAAAGCTGTTTGGGCAAAAGGCTATTCTATGTCACACACAGCAGCATCCATGGTGGGATTATTTTAATTTTTAATTTTAATTTTTTGTTTTCTTTTGAGGGGAAAGTTGAAAGGGCAGAGAAATTATATGAGAGATAGTGGGATTGGTATGCATGATATGGAATTCACAAAGAACCTATAAAAAGTTTTTTTAAATATTGATCTTTATTTCAGAAATTGCTTTTACTTCTGTGTATATTTCCTTTGAAATTTAGCATTTTTAGGTTATTTGCTATTTTATTAGAATAGATACACTCACATAATGAGAAGTGATAAAGAATGACTTAAGAATAAATATCTATTCACTGAAACTAGTTAAATAAAATGATATAAGCTAAAACTTAACACCATAACACATTAACATCACTAATAAGGAGAAGTGTGATAGGGCCAGACATATATTTGAATTGGATTCCTTAACAGCATATCAGGAATTTTAACATATCTTATAAAATTTTGAATGCTCATCCAAGTAGCCATAATGTTTTAGAATTTACACATAGCATAGATGTCATATCTGAGACATATACTTTTTATTGACTTCCATTCTAACTGAGGTGAGATGGAATCTAAACATAGATTTAATATCCATTTCCTGTATGTCTAGCGTTCTTGAACAGTGTTCTGTGTTCATTGGCCATTTGCGTTTCTTTTGATAACTGTTTCATTAGCTCATTGATTGATTGGATTGTTTGACTTGTTATTTTATATTTGACTCCTTGGTATATTTTTATATACAAATACTAAGCAAATAAATAGCATGGGCTATTTAATAAAATAAGATGACTCTTAATCTCAAAAAAGAGATACCAGCTAAAAAATTACACATCGTGTCAATGTTAGTCATCAAGTAATGTTGATATTTTTAATTAAAATTTCAATTATTTTTCACATTAATGTGATAAGATGTTCCTAATTATGAAACAGAATTTTGAAAACTGTCAAAGTGTCAATGTTCTAAAATATCTGACATTGCTTTTTGTTTTGATCTTTAAATGTGAGTAAACATTTAATTTTAGTGATTCCTAAATAATGTAAAGTACTATGGTTTGAAAAAAAATCTGCTTTTTACTGCTGCTGATTAACTTAGAATGAAACTTCATTAGTAGAGTAATTTGTGCCATGCTTGTGTCTATTTATTTATTTTCCACATGGAGAAAATATGTAGTTGAAGAAAAACACTTCAATCTACAGTTGTCAAATAGGGTTTATAAAAATTACATGAACCATGTTTAAAGCAATTTCAAGCAAAATTTTCTACACATAAGGCTTAAAAGCACAGACATGGAGCTTGATGCTTTTATAATATGGCATGGTGAAATAGTCAAAACTGAAAAAATAACCTTCTGAAATAGGAATTTCAAATTGCTTTAAAAGTATTTATTCAATGTCTACGCAGGTATTGATATGCATGTGTGTCGCAGCATGGGGGTGTCAGACAAGGCACAAAGTGTGGGAGTCAGCTCTCCTTCCCTGATGTGGGCTCTGGGGATCCAACTCAAGTCTTTAGGCTTAGTGTCTAGTACTTTACATCTTGAGAATTCTTGATAAATGTGGAAATAATTTAGAAAAAAGGAATTTCTAAACTAACTGAAATGTGCAATTATACCGTGTGTGGGTGTGGGTGTGTGTTGTTTTCAACAATGTACTGCTTCCTGGTGATATAAATTCTGAAAGTCTCACTGAAATCTTCCCAGTGCATTGCCAAGTGGAACTCAAAGCCCTACAGTTGCCACATTCTCAAATTATCAGTCCATGGAAAACTAAATTTTCAACATTTGGGTTCTTAGTAATTATATGTCAGTATCTGAGTGAATGTTCAAAATTCTCCAACATATTGTTTTTAGTCAGAGAAAAGATATATAGGCCATTATGAATGGTGTTATTCTAAGATAATCCCTACACATGGAAGGCAAGAACAGGAATATCTAGTGCTCATGGCCACTGTAGATTTCACAGTAAAGTAAAAGGTCAGTTTTGACTAGGTGAGAAGCTGTCTCAAACAAACAATGGCAGGCCAAATATTCAAACAAAAAACTGTCAACTGGTAAAGGCAAGTCTTAGAGAGAATGTAATATCATGAATCATTATTTGATTTACATTCATGAAATCATAAATTTTTGTGGCAGAAAGAAACTATATTAATTTCTCACTTATATCTATTATCAAATCAGACACATGCTAATTATATCTGGGGAAATAGTTCAGAGAATATGAACATCTGGGCTGTATGCAAGCAAAACATAGTTCTCTAGCACGTACATTAAAAGCCAGGCATGGTATATGTTTCTGAAATGTCAGTATTGTGGAGCAGAAGCAAGTGGATCTTAGAATTCAATTGCTAGCTGGCAAAGTGGAAGCCACAAGTTTTTGGGTTTACAAGAGGCTCAATGTCAAGGCAGTAATACAGAGAATGTCAAAGGCAAAAGAAGATTCCTATTTCTTGCTGAGGCTTTTGCATGTGTTTGCTGTATACATGTGGCACACATGTATACCACATGCACACACACAGGTATTCACTTATAGGAACATGCACATATTCTTGTCAGCTATATAGGATCTACTCATTAGGTACATATTTTCACTGCTATTATAGTAATTAATATTAGAATTTAAAATAAGACAAATTAACATGATATATTCACTTCTAGCTTATCTTCTAAAACTCTGTAACATAATCTACTTTTCTTTGGTTATTACATCATGTACTATTTTTTTTAATTTAGATTTATAATGTTAAAATTGATAAAATTCTACCCAGTTTTGCCCCTCAAATATGGATTTCTGATTATTTATACATTATTTGAAAACTACTTTTAATGAAAAGAAATTCTATGCAAAAATGAGGAGTGTTTTTCAATTAGTAAAAATTTATATGGATACACAAGCACAAAATTTGCCAAAAATAAATTGTATGCAGAGTATCAATTAGAGAAGAAATTTAAGTTTCAAGTGCCTACCATTGGAAACTAAAAATTTATCAATAAAAAATTTAAAATTAACCATTGTTTATATGAGCCAGATCAATTCTAATTCTCATAAGAGAAATTTAGAAAATCTGAAACACTCAATAATTTTGTTAGTTGCGATAGTTTTATATGGGTCTCAAATTTCTGAAGAAATATGCAAAGTTCTTTCATTTTAGATAATCATTTATGGATATTTTTAGACTTAACTATGTTAGAAGGCAGAATATTCTCTTTGAACAAAGAATACATTTGGTTCATTTGTTTCCAGGCCAATAAATATCATTGCTTATTATCACGGCACAATGAATCAAGGTTTTTTATATTAAAAGGCGGCAGGGTTCTAGGCTTGCGTTTCTTCTACAATGCACAGCCGGCCATATGCAGGAATCATTATACACTGCACATCAAACTTTGAGAACTGTCTATAACAAAGTGCATAAGTGTTGAAGGCCTAGTTAGAGCTACTAGTGTGACTAATAAACTCCCTTTTATCTTTGACACAGGAGTCTTGAAACTCCTGCTCACATCTAAGAGACATGATAAGCTAAGGTATTAGCTTGTAAGTCTGATAGAATCTCAAACCTTTCATTGTTCTTGACAAAGTGTCCTCGGTTCTTCTCACATGTAGTAGCAGAGGAAATTTACAGTTTGCTGTCTTTTTTTTTTTTTTAAAGCTAAACTGATCTTGTAAACTGACCATAATTGTTTTTAAGACATATCCGTACAAATCATTATTAGACAATATTCATATGCATTATAAGAACCAATGCAATGTAACTGAAATTATTTTGTTGAAAAATCATTCTGAATTAGATACCAGATAACATTTTATTTGTTGTTTTAGTTATCATGGTGTATATGTAACCAAATTATGTCAACTTTATGTCATAAATATACTGAATTAAACTAAGATTTTTAAAAATTGAAAATAGAATTTTCTCTCAAATAATATATTCTGACCACAGTTTTCTGTCATTCCACCCCTCCCTAATATTCTCTATTTCCCCTCTACCCTAGACTCACTTCCATTTTCCTTCAGAAAGAAAGCAGGGCTCTAATAGACAATAGGCAAAATAAGATACAATAAGATAAGGCAAAAGCCCTCATATTGTGGCTAGAAATGCAACCCAGTAGGAGGAAGCATCCCAAGAGCAGGCAAAAAGAGTCAGAAACACACCCGGTTCTACCGTTAGCAGTTCCACAAAACACCAACAGAACAGCCATAACATATATGTGCTGGACCTGTGCAGACCCCTGCAACTCCTGTGCTAGTGTAGATTCCATCTCTGAGCCATATGAACCTTGCATAGTATGTTTTGTGGGCTATATCTTCCTGATGCCCTTCATCCCTTCTCACTCCTTTAAATTTTCTTTGCCCTCTATTGTGAGGTTTCCAAATATCCAAGTGGAGGGACCCAATGGGGAGTGGCAATTTACTCTGTCTCTGTCTCTGTCTCTGTCTCTGTCTCTGTCTCTGTCTCTGTCTCTCTCTGTCTCTCTCTGTCTCTCTCTGTCTCTGTCTCTCTCTCTCTCTCTCTCTCTCTCTGTCTGTCTCTCTCCCTCTCTCTCTTTCTCTCTCCTCTCTCTCTTTCTCTTCCTCTCTATCTCTCTGCATAATGTCAAGCATTGTCTTTCTGTACTTGCTCCCATCTGTTACTGGATGAAGCCGCTTTGATGACGACTGGACAAGGCACCAATCTATGACTATAGCAAAATGTCATTAGGAATTATACTGATTTTCTTGTTCTTTCAGAGGACTCTGGGCCATTCAGACTGAGGTTCCTTGCCATCCAGGCAGGCAATGTAGAGCATGGGCTTCTTCTTGTGTCATGGGCCTCAAGTTAAACCAGACATTGGTGCGGCCACTCCCATAAATTCTATGTTACCATTGTCCCAGCACGTCTTGCAGGCAGGTCAGATTGTAGGTGCTGGGTTTTGTGTCTCTGAGGTTGATGTTCCTCTTTTGATAGACTATAGAGTATCTTACCCTACCAAGGAGACCAGAATGTATGTATGAAGACTCCATGTACTCACCGGCTCAACCACTCATCTTTCGGTGAGCTGTGTGGATGCCCTTGGCAATAGTGCCTTTAATGTTTGATTTTGGTAAGTGACCCTATATACTAGCCTTATCTGAACTCTGGTTTGATGAGGATTTAGGGGGATCAGATTAACAGGTGATATGTGGACAGGAAAGTCTGGGGTAAGGCAGCTAGGACTGGAGGTCATTAGTGCAGTTGTGTGGAAAAGTATTAGTGCAGTGGAAACTTCCTGGAATCTATGCGGGTGACCCTAGTGAAGACTCCTAGTTAAAGAGGGTATGATGTCTGACCTGGCATTTTCCTTTGTAATCAGACAAAGATGCTAGTAGTTTGAAGTTGGGTTACATTTGGTTGAGATGTTGTCCAAGCAGGTGGCATAGAGATCCTAAGTGATAGTTTTAGATACACTGTAATTCATTTCAAATTATTGGCATTCCAAATCCACACTGCTTTCATTGCTGGCTGCTTCTTGAGAATAGTTGAAAGTAATTCCTCATGTTTCAACATATGAACAATAAGTTTGACATTTCTATACCTAAGAGAGTATTTCCTTTTTTTCCTTTGACACTTCATTATGATTATGTGTTTTTATGATATTCAGAATGTATAAGAACTTTGGTAAATACACGTCTCTGGATAAATCTTTGCCCAGATTATTTTGTCCTTCCATTACATGACTTAACAAGTTTGTCCTGGTTCCTAAAGGGGACTTGAGTTTATAGTTTCACATGTACTATTCATGTGTAAATCCTCAATGTAGGCAAGTAGGTCAATTTTCTCTAGAAATTGGCTTATTTTACACACATGTTATTGGAGCTTTATATTTAATCTCACTTTACTGTAATATAATTATTGCTTTAATTTCTATAGATTATATCGTGAGTGCTGAAAAGTTGTAACGCTTTTTATTTAGTTAAAAATGATGCTTACTTCAGATGTATAAAATTTAACAATTGATGGTACTTACTGTATTAGAATGTGAAGTAGAACTTGGCAGGCCAAGAACTAGCTGTGTTAAAAAGCATACAGTGGAGACCAATGTCCTGAGGCTCTCCATATGGAAAGAATCCTGAGGTATAATGAGCAATTGTGTGCTACGGATGACAAAACCTCTAAAGCCCTTATTGTGTTTCATCACATAAACTACAATAAATACTTTAAAAATATATTTTATTAATTTATTCATATTACATCTAAATTGTTATCCCATCCCTTTACAATAAATAATTAATAAAAATAAACTGAGTGAATTTCTAAATTCTTTAACTGGAGATTTTTACCTAAATATAATGAAATAGACTTTAAACTAGTATCTTTTAATGTTGGGTCTATTCTTCCATAGCAGAGGATATTTCTCTAATACCACCAGCAATTAATTCTTATACTTCTTTTTAAACTCTAGATATTCTTTTCTGTCATCCAAGGAGACACACCTAGTGTGAATGAAAAATTCTGAATATGCGAGTAAAATTAGCATTGAAAGCGACTATTTTAAATAATTCTACTAATACTTTGTAATTCTTTTTTAACAATTTTAATTATTTTATGGTGTGAGGAGGAACACATCTGCAATCATGGAGAACTCATATATATGATAATTATTAATGGAAAATGAACATTCTCATCATAGAACTGTTTTAGACTAAATTACTCCCTCTGATCCCTTGATTTGTTTCTACCATGAACGATGTATCAAACTTTCACATTCTTTATCTTATTTTGTACTAACTATTGATATTAGAAAAATGTTTAGTGGGGAATATTTTCATCTGAGTGGAATACAAAAATCTATTCCTTCATTAAATGTATCTATGGAAGACTGTACAACTTGTTTTTAAAAAATAATAAGTAACCTACATCTATATAAGTACGATAATCACTTTATTCTGATATAGAAAACACTTTCTACAAACACTTGTCAATTTCAAGAACTAAATTAAGGGGGGAAAAGGCAGAGGTACAGTGCACTTGTTCCTTATATTATAACATGGCTCTAGAAAAGGGCTTCACAAAATAAATTGCTTGCAATATTTTTCACACACGAATTTGATCATCCTACCTACTTTATGTTAAAATATTCATTATACCTCCTTCGATAAGAGCCATGGATTAGAATTTGTGATGTGAATATACTCCCATGTATGAGGACATCCATTAAAGCATGACCAAAGTACAAACAGGCAAAACATTAAAAAAAAAAAAAAACCTGACTATCCATCAACTATCCATAGCTCCATTGTGTGTCTTTCTGCACTATTAGAATTTTAGGAAGGTTGATTATATATAGAATAAAAGTGTTTTTTACCCTGCAATCCAAGATGTAAAAATAGTCAAGCTTTAGATTTAAATTTAGAAAAGAGAACTGCTAGATAATTTTTGTATACCCTGTTTTTAACCTCTTTGAGGGATCTTAGAATCAAGTTGTGGCAATCTGAGTGTCATACTCTAATGGTAAAAATGCTCTAAGTACTTTAGAGACATATTTATCCTGGGAGGGAAAAAAAAAAGAACCAAACCAAATGTTGAATTAACTAACACTCTCCTGGTATATGATCTGAGACAGTAGGAAATGAAATTCCTTCGTACCCAAATTTGGATCTTCAAATCAGGCTTGAGGCATTTGGATTGGACTAAGGATAGAGTAGTCATTGGGCACAAAATAGGAGCCTTGTCACCATAATTTGTTTTTTCATATGTTTCATAAATTATAAATTAACCTTAAAGTAGAACTTCTGTGTCAAGCAGCTGTAAATGAATGTAATTAGATACTTGATATTTTGTATAAGCTTTTATAACCATTTGTAAACTCATACAAGTGTTGTGTTATAAGTTTGATAATAACAGTGACTTCTCCTGATTAATATTCTGTTCAGTCTTGGGTCCCATTGAAAGGATTAAAGATGCAAGAGGGGGTTTTGTTTGAAATAACCGAAAACAAAAAAATGAGAGTTGTGAATGAAGAAAGCAGAAGACATTACGTTCAGTGCTGTAGTCACTAGTGATTTCCTTGTGCTCCAGTGGATAGCTACCTACAGATGTCTACCAATGCAATTCTTGTCAAACTCAGCAGGTCACAAAGCAAAGACAGAAACAAAACAAAAAGACATGAAAGTGGGATCGGGACTTTAGTGGGATAGAAGGTTGGTACTGGTGGTAGCAGAGTAGGCGATAACAGAGAATATGGAATGAATGTGATCAGAGTATGTTATACGTAACCCTGAAGTTGCTACAGAATAAATTAATATATTTTAAAAGTCTATCTGCATTGAATTCCTGTTCGTGAAAGTATTGCAATGCTGGAAGATGACTTTAATCCTGGTCAAGTTGCTTGGAACAACAATGCGTTAAAAATGCTATAGTCTACATATTTTCCTACAATGACAGTAGGAAACATTTATTGAACTGTATTTTAAAAACAGGGCATGTTGCAATAGACTTCCCATCACCAAATTCTGTACACATTACTTAGCAAAGGTAGTATGCTAAGACCACAATGGAAAATAATATCTTAATAAAGTATTGTTAAAGCTTATGAAAAAAATAGAGTGTAAAAACAGATTCCCCCAAAATTATGAGGATACTGAACTGCTGAGTTCTGAAAGTTTGGAGAAATGAGTAAAATCAGTGGGATTCACGCTAAATCTTATTTCATACAATAGTTTTCTGTGACTTTTGATATGACACCCAGGGAGTTATCAGGTGAGTTATATGTGTCTTATCAAAATCTCAGCATATAAGAAGCCAATTTCCTAATTTAAAATGTGGTGCTCATAAATTGAGTAAAATACTAAATAATTATTTCAATATTCATCAAAATTAATATATCAACTTATATGTTAAAATTGGATAAAATAAAGTTTTTAAATTATTTGATGAGTGTGGCACATTATTCCATCTACAAATGAAGTAAGTAATGACATAAGGACTTTCATTTATTTATTAAACCTACACTATTTAGCAATTGTACTGAGTGGGGAGCACAAGGAATTACTACTTCTGAATTCAAATTCAAATAATCTGCACTCTGTGGGTGAAACATAATAGCAAGGTGGCTAACGGGGAATTAATGGTGATAAAGGACCATCTGAAGAGTTTATTATAGCTTTATACAGATGCTTCATAAAATAAACTCATTCTAATATTATCTCTGAAATTTTGAAAGGGGCAGTACTTGCAAAGGCTATGAAGATTATATTTTGTTATTTTTTTCAAATGTGTCCCAAGCACAAAAGCATACAACACATTTCATGATCAATATTAACAGTATTTATCTGCAAGAATTCTCCATCTTATCAACTCTGACCTTCCACTTTGACACAATATATTCAGCTACATTTTTTTTGACATGGTGTTCGCTTATGGAAATGAAGCATTAATCGCTTGAAGTGCCTTCTTACATTGGGATTTTCAAAAAGCTTACTTTAAATTTATACAAGCCTGACTTTCAAATGTGAATAAAGCTTCCTGGTTTTCTAAAACATCTTTCCCTTCAATGGAAGGGATTAGTTGTTGGGATTCTCTGCTGCACACCTCTGACAAGCTGATTACTGCCCTGTCCTTGTAGCAGTCGGAGAATGTTACAAGTAAGAGGCTGTAAATCCTAGCCATTCATTCCCCATTTCACTGTCCATATGAGCTAGGGGAAGATGCTGCTTTTTCAGTTCTTCTCTCTTTTTTTTTATATGTCAGTTAAAATAATAGTCAAATTCATTTCCCTCACTAAATATAATTGAGAGCTAGACAATGATTCTAAAACCAGTGAACATTTTGTACAGCATCAAATCAGTTTCTTGTTCTGTATTCCTACCAAATAGAAAGCTTATGATACTGTTACTTTCACGGAAAATGTTGACAGAGCACTGCCAAGCACATGTGTGCTCTCCTTACCCAGTGCCCTCTGTCAGTTCATCCCTTTACTGCAGTGTTACCATGACATCTTGCTTTATCACACATTGTTCAAGGGCACATAGTCTGAAACAAAACAAAACAAAGATATTCATGCATTTTTTTTAACTCAATGATGGTTATCACATGTGCTTTAAAAGCAGAACAAAGTCAAGACCTTCAAAATCGAACAAGAAATTGTGTTTTACAATGCTTAACTTTTAGCATTCCAGGTTTTCGGTTTTTTTTTTCTTTTTCCTCATGTTGCTTTTTCTTTGTTCAAAGTGCATATGCCTTCCTTTCCCATGTGCTTGAGATCCTTAAAGTAGTTATAAACTAGAGTTGACCCTTTCATAAGTGTGTATGTCATAGTGTAGGAGGTAGGGCTTAGGGAGATAGTGTTTGTCCGGTTTTTGTAAGGTAGGTGCTTGATCCCAACTCTGGAAAAAAATGTTGAAAAGAGTTGAAAAGTGGTAGTTTTTATTGAGATATATATGAATGTAATACTACAATTTTTTAAAATTTTAGTTTTTCTTCAAATTTAAATTTTGCATTAATATAAAGGTTATAATTTCCTCAACTTCTAGGAACATGAAATTCCTGAGATATAAAAGTCACTGGGGTGTTATTGAGGAGCCTGTAATAACAGAAAGTTCTAGAGTTATACACAAACTGGTTTCTTAAAGAAAACATAGAATGCATTCATAAATTATCTTCAGTCTTTAAATAGAGTTTATAATTACCACATAAAAACTTATTTATTTAGAATACTGAAGCTCCCCAAGAAACATGTTGGACATCAACAGTCTACACTGACTCTGTTATGTAGGGAGAAGATAAATACACTGTGGTCTCAGAAGTATGAGCATTGACTAGTGTCGCTGGGAGCAGGTCAGCAGTTTTTGTTTTTGTTTTTCTTTTTCCACAATAATCAATGTTAGCATTTGAATTAAGTATACAAAGTTTAAAAGAGTGGGTATACACTCTAAGTTTTTGATGCAAAATTATCAAGTGACAATGGAATTACATTAACTCACATCAAATTTACAAAAGTCTCTAAAAGTAGAAACATAGAAATTAGCAAGCCATTTTAAGAAGATATACAATGTGTGCTCTGTCTAGTTTTTAAAGGTATAATTTGTGCCATTATTTTTATGTCAAGATTCGAGAAACATATATAATAAACAAACAGGTTTATGTTATTATTTTATTATTGATGTTTTAGTTTGATACTAGCAATTGAACTCCAGCCTTATGAATTCCAAATTCACTAGCATTGAGTGATATATCCATTCCTATTTGAGCAGTTAATGTAACTTTGTCTAAAATTTTAATACCTTCTATGGCATTCTTTTCATTACCTCTTATAGTCTTGTATTGCAGAAAACTGATTTTTAAAAGCCAAATAATTTAGAGGCTTGTTAAGTTTTAATGGTTTGAAATATAGCTCACTTGTTCTTCCTTTCAATTCAACACCTAAAATATAATGCTTTGATTATAGAAGATAATTCTTCCCACAGCAAAATGATCTCAGTCATGTCATGATTCTATTCATATTTCTGAAATTTGGTAGGTAAAAATCTTGTGTAGAAACTATTTTTAATAAGATGAACAGGGAAAAATATTTTTTAGCTACTCTTAGGTTTATAAATTCAATATTCAATTGTTTTTAGAGTTGTCGTTTTCTAGGTTTATATACTGCAAGTACAATTTGGTTAAGATTGTAGGAAAATAGTATTCTAATTAAATATATGTTAGAAAAGTTAACAATATTCTGAAAAGTAAAAGTAACTATGTGGAAACTTTCTTAGTCAATATACAAAATACAGTAGGTTGTGTTTATCAGAGAAAGGGAAAGGAAATGCTTAAGTGATAAGTTTTAAACTTTCAATAATATAATTTTTAGATTTCAAAATTAAATATATCATGAGTTTTTCTTACATTTTCAATATACTTATACCTTTCATCTTGCAGCAAAATTTTGTCCTGGTGTCGATGCCGCCCCCAACCAGCAGGAAAGACACCAACACCAGGAACTCTTCTTGCAGCAGTTTATTCAGGAACCTTGACTACCCGAGTGACCTCGGGAAAAGCTCCCACAGAACCTTTATAGTGTGCCTGGTCCTATCAGAGACTTCCATGTTGTGGCTCTTGGTTAGTCCGTGTGGATCACGCCACCTCACGCTATTCCTCCAGGCATGTGCATAAGGAGATCACTCAAGGGCGCATTGCGCATGCGCATAAGGGGCTCACTCAAGGGCACATTGCGCATGTGCATAAGGGGCTCACTCAAGGGTGCATTGCACATGCGCATAAGGGGCTCACTCAAGGGCACATTGCGCTGGGGAAGCAGCAGGGCGTGCTACTATCTGTGGCTCTCCACATCCTGGTACTATAAATATTAAAGAATCAAAGTAAAATACTTGTATTACAAATAATCTCATTTTTATAGGTACCCTAAGGTACTGTACTAGTATGGAACTTGAGTAACCTATATATTACAAAGTCAAGCTATAGGAATCTTATGACTGTTTTAGGCATTTTGTGATGTTTAGTGTAACATACCACATTTTTTTCTGTTTTTCTCATGAATGTGTGGAGTCATGAATGGCACCACTACCCTGAGTCATGATTTCATAACACCTATCACTAGTTTGAAAAAGGATAAAATATCAAAACCGTCAGGACGCAAACACCTGTAATCCATCAGCACAGGAGGCTCAACCACAATGAAATTTGATTTCTAAATAATTAAATATATCAATGAACTTTTAAGACTAGTTTCTATAAAATACTTACAGAATTTTTATCTTTATAAAATTTAAATGTAATAAGTTGCATGATTAAAAAAAAAAGGAGTTTCAAGATAAACTTTAGGTCATTAGAGCAAAACCCAATGTGTTATTGTAAAGTTGAGCAGGCAACTTTTAGTTTTCATGCATATATAAAGTATACATGATTCTGTAGTTATAATAGAATCACTTGTCTTATCCTTACTTATCTTTATAATTATTGATACCAAAAAAATGTTTCAGAGATATATAGCAGAAGTCATTATTGTAAGGCTTTGAAAGTCTTCTGGCAAAAGCCATTTTTTTTTCCATTATTTTATTACCTAATGGAACAAATGTTTGGGAAAGCTCAGGAGAAGTCAGGCCCAGTGGTGTAGGACCAAGTAGGTAGCTGTCAGCTAATGAATGGAGAATGGACTGAAGGACAGAAAGGTAGAGAAGGTAGCCAGGTACCAGAAGGGGCTGGGCCAGGGGATAATGGCTGTGAAGGAATTGCTGCCACACACATACAAGTTCAAAAGGAAGTAGGCATGTGGGAAAGGATGGTGTGGCTTGAATGTGGGGGAAGGAAAGAGAGAGTAAAGAAGACCAATACAACCTAAGATCAAGAGAGATCTTGGTGAATTTCTGTATGATGAGCCTGTGGGGCTTCTCAACCTTTGCTGGGGATTGTGGTCAGTAGGAGATGTGGAGTTTCCAGAACATGTGGAGAACTTCAGACAAGATATCAATGACCTGCAGGTTGGACTGTTGTCCGTGTGGATGATCTGCTGTATGCCAAATTGAGGAATGATGCATTTAAGGAGCAGCTGATCCACATGTCCACCCTTTTCCAGGAGGAGGGCAATATCTTAATTCTCCCTGTAGAGGTGTCAACTAGGAGCTTTTTATGAATGAGCATGTGGGTGAAATCAATCTGTCAGTCCTCACCTGGTTGTTGTCATCCAAGCGAGTGCATGAGCTGGTGTAACTAGAAAGCCTCCTAAGGGCTGGCCTTTGCACATGTCTAATAGCCAGAATGGACCTGAAAAATGTAGGTCCAGAGGTTAGTGGTGCTAAATAGAAGCTCTAGAAAGTGGAATAGACCCTCAGAGCTAATGTACAGAGTTTGATGGATATCAGAGATGATAGAGAGCACTTGGGTCTGTGGAAAGGTAAGGTGGTTATGCAAATGGAGCCATCTATTTTATTATCTTGTGACCCCATTCTTGAGGCGTATATTTCTTTTCCTCTTAGTATTTTGACTGATAGAAGGGTACCAGAAAGCAGCTATGTTCTACAGACCTGGTAGAGCTGGAGGCCAGCCCCAGCAACTGTGTCAGCCCTGGCATTACCCCAGGCCACTGGGGTCTGAGTAGGTCAGCTGCCTCTGGAAGTGGATTATGGCTACATCTGTTCAGAGTTGGAAAGCCTCCAGAAGTTTGGCTATAAGAAGGTCATTGACAATTGGAATATTCATGGTAGTGAGAAAAATCCCTTTCCTTCCAAAGGATTGACTCAGAATGGGCTATTAAAAAGGCATATTTAGAGAGTCAGTATAGATGTTAGCCTGTCAGCTCTTGGATATTTAGAGAACCCTAATTAAGAAAATGAAATATGCTTTTTTGTGAAGGGATCCCTACTGGCAGATGGATTGCCACAACTGTTTCAGATCTGCGTTCAGATCAGAACTCCCATCCACAAAGAGAATGAGTTGAGGGTCTGACAGGGGTTGGTGAAGGAGATCAGGCCAGGGTGAGTACAGAGCTTCCACAGACTCTGAGTAAGTCTGCAAGGCAGTATCTGAGGGACAGGGAGGAAGGACTGGAAGTCAAGGTGTTTGGGATTTTGTTTCTTTTAGAAACAGTAGAGAAGGGCTTGGACCTGAGGGGGGAAATATCAGAATGACTTAGAAGATCGATGGGTGGAGTATAACTTGATAGGCTGTATGCAACAGTGTGAGTTCTCTTGAACATGGCTGTCATGCATTCAGGGATCTAGCAGTTTGGACAAAAAAGCTAAGGCACAATTGGAGGTCCCATGAATTTGAACTAAGATACCTGTGGTCGTTCTCATCCTCTTGCCTGTAAAAACATGGTAGGTGTGTGTGGTGGAAGTTTGGAAGATTCAGGGTCAGGGATGCTAATAGAGCATCCTGCAGTAAAGATAAGTGAGGGCTGGGTGGGTGAGGAGCCCTATTCATGTCTCTGGATGCCTAGTACGTGGGCTTGGCAGTAATAGCAATGTTAGCAATGTTAGGTATCTGGTGACATAAGAATTCTATTAGGGGCCCCATATTAAAGGATCTGATCTTCAGTGGTCAGGGGATGTAAGTCCCACAAGGCTTGAACTCAGTCAGAGATGAGGGTCTTATACCCTGGGCTGAGACAGATGCCCAAGGAAATGAGAGAGGGAAAGCATATGTGAGCTTTAGGTGGAGAGATGTTATCCCAGTGAGCCAAGATAGTTTAGGGGTGATGTAGTGTTTTATTGGGATAGTGTTAAGGAATGGCTTCAGCCAGATGGCTGATTGGTTGACAAGGATTGGGGCAGCTAAGGGACCAGTAGTGTTTCTTTTCATATTTTAAACAGGCCCTTCATGGAGCCGACTTTGGCTGCAACCAAGAAGAATAGTGCCTGGGGGACATTCCTTGTTTCCTCAGTGAGAATACCATTGACCTCAGGGCAGGTGCCAAGGCTTGGGTCTTATAGCATGGTCTCCTACTTTAGCTGAGCCTCTTGGGAATGTTCAACCATCTCCTCTCAGGTGTCAAAGGCCTTAAAAGCTGGTTTCACCAACTTTTGTGTGGTGCTTGGGGATCATCCTCAGCCGTTTAATTCCTTCCTCACCCCCAAATATATAGAAATGACTGAGAAATAAAATGTAGCAAGGACCATGTCTCCCACTGGGGAGGCCGGGTCAAAGCACAGCACGTATATTAAATCTTGGTCTTTTGTAGGCAATTTAGAAAAATGGGCTGATTTTTCTCAGCCTGCAGCATAATTTTACAGAGTTGACCAAATAAAATCCTCATTTAAGACCAATTCTATACCCTGATGGAGGCAGTGGAACATGGCCATCAGGTAATCACAGTTGAAGTCTATAGCTGGCATCAATGTGTCACCCATAGGACTGTACATCCATTAGGTGGGTCTGATATGCATACTGCCCTGGGGCTGCCTGAACTCATCAATGTTCTTCTGGAGTGAGAGTGGAAGACTGGATGACATAAAGGTCACACCATATTAGCTCAAAGGCCTAGTAAAGGTATTGGAATGCCTTAATATAGACAGCTGGTTTAACCAAAAAGGACTCTGACTAAATGCTTTTCCATCTGGCAGAAGTCCAGGAAGAAGAAAGGGACAAGAAGTCTAGCAACCTCCTCAGCTTCTGATACCTCCTGGAGGTGGCAGAAGAAAGCAGAGATCTTCAGGGACCCTGTGAGTGATGACATAGAGAAGGATCCAGTGGTGGTAAGCAAGTGTGCACATGGGGACCAGTGTGAAGTTTATGTAGTCTTAGAAGGGAAATGGAGCAGAGTAAGCATAGAAGAGGGGAGAGGATTGGGAAAAGATAGAAAAAGGAGAGGAAGTTAATTATTATCTGGAGCCTGTGGTGGAAAGGAAGAAGAGGAGTCTAAGTCCCTGGATATAATTGCATTTGGGGGTGTTGTAACCATGGTCAGTAAGACCTGGGGTGTTTATCATTGGCTACAGAAGGAGGGGTTGGATTGCAGTTCCACAAAAAAAATGTGAACATAAGGGAGTTCAGGCCATATGCCCCCCCCCCAAATTTACATGATGATAAAGTCTAAAGTATCCTCTGGTGGCCAATTAACTGGCTAGTTAGATTGTACTGAGGCCAGGCCATAGAATCCAGTAGAATCTGCGACAATCCCTACTTGGATAAATTTCATAGCAGGCACCCAAGGAACAATTGAGAATCTGGTTCAGAACCTGCAGTGCCCATATTACCAGTCAGTGACTGAGACAGAAGTTGATGGAGGGCTGTCCCACCCAGTAGCCTGTGGTCAAACAATGGGGGAGGGGGTTGACTTGGGTAGGATGTCTCCAAATTTCTAAGACACCCCAATAGAGGAACAAAGACCATCTCTGTTCCAGAACTGACTTGCCGTTGTGTGGCCATATCTTGGCATGGAGCCCAGAGGGTACTGATCCTGGAAGAAGTACCTAGTACTTCTTAGGTTGCTGGGGAAAAATTACTCAGGGTATCAAAAGTCAATGGCATCAGATAGAGAGATGGACAGGAGCGGGGCCCAAGTGCAAAGACAGCTTGGGCCACCAGGCTAGGGGCTCAACTTATCCCCAGCTAGGGCACCAAGATAATAACTTGTCTCTACTGACAAAATAAGTCAATTCAACCTGAATTAAAAGCATAAAAATCAGGTTTATTTGGGAATAGATCCTGGGTGAGCTCACCAGTTTCATGAGACAGTACGAAAAAATTGCACACATGCTGTAACTGAGATGTTTCATGGATCATAGTTGAAGGGAAATGATAGGTCTGTCATAAGCTGGGCTTGTGGCAAAGAATAGTCACCTGGCTGAGGATTTGGATGACTGCTGACTGCAGACGAGGGGGTTGTGACAGGAACGCAGGCCTGGGATTATCTTTGGCTGGAAATGTTCCAAGCTGGTACAGTTGGAAAGAAAGAGGGAGGAATGGAGATTGTTGGAACATGTAGGTGGGGAGGATCAAGCTGGAGGCACCAATCAAACATATACCAAATGAACTAACTATAAAAGCTAAGAAAGTAAATAGGGACATGGAGGAAGAGGTAGAGATCTAGAAGGCAATATCAAAACATAAATGATATAAAAGGAGAGAGGGGAAAACAGGAAAGCTTATTAGGGAGTGCAATACAGAAGGAGAGGGAAGAGGAACAAATAACAGCACTGGTGGTTGAAAAGGCTATGAGTAATCATAAAATTATGCTTTTGAAAAATTAAATATAATCTACATATAATGTATATTTAAATGAATTTATGCTTGTTGGAATGACAATGTGCTCTCAAGGCTATAGATCCCTGACAAACTTCCTTTTCAGTGGTTAGTCAAAGAATTCCCAAAAACAATATTACTGTTGCCCTTGGATGATGCCCAGAAGTTAAAGTACTGTAAACCTAGCCAAGTACTTGGAGATAAGAAGTCATGGATCAAAAAAAAAAAAAAAAACTACTTCTGCCTCTTTGATAAACCAGCATCACATCCAACTATAGTATAATTATTTAGCCGTGTATCCAAGGATAAGTGTAGCTCTTACCATCATCAAAGATTTTCCTTTTTGGAAGAGCCACGAACAATGGAGACACCACAAGAGTATACTGATTGAAATGGAGATAACAATAACAAGTGTACTATTTTTATATATCCTGTAAGTTACAATTACAGACTGAATCATCTAGTAAAGCAGGAAGTGGAAAATGAAACTTAATTCATCTTCAATTGGGAACACAATGAATCTACATTTCATCTGCTCACAGTTGAACGAAAAGACAGTTATCGTCTTTGTTTTCACCTGTAATGCAAAAATTATTTAAAAGATCAAGATTCCAAGTATAATGCTTAATATTATTCTCTATTTTTCAGTTACATTTATTGAACAAGAAATAATAATTTTTTGAGTTTATAACTACCTGTTCAAAGATATAGCTGCCTTACATTCTGTAGGTTATAAGTACTAATTATGTAAGATACTGTAAAATTAATCAATCTATCAATCATTATTTACCAAGACCTCTTTGTTCTTAGAACTCTACTAAAAGTATAACTAAAATAATATACTAATTATAAGTAGAAATAGCTATTATTTAATGGATAAGAGTAAGCATTTCATCTTACTAAGATATCCAAAATATCTCAGAGATCAAATGTTTTATCTGGCTCTCTCTCTCTCTCTCTCTCTCTCTCTCTCTCTCTCTCTCTCTCTCTCAAAAATTTAGAGAGTGGTGGCCTCAGCTGTGAGGAGGGAGCTCTGGGTTTCTATTGTAAGATTCAGGAAGAGAAGCAGCATTACCAAGCGCTGTCAGTCATGCTATCTTTCAACATGCTTGAACACCTGATTTCCGGGTCTTCCAGAGCTGCTTCTCTACACAGTACTGCTGCTTCTCTATGTCCATGTTAGCAGGTCCTAATGACAGGTCATATGTGGAAAAAGGAATGAAGACAATCATGCCACCTTCAGCCCTAGATCAACTCAGCCAGCTCAACATCACCTGTCCTATGCTGTTTAAATTGACCAATAAGAATTCAGACCACATGACACACTGTAGTATACTGGAATTTGTTGCTTCTGAAGGCATCTTTTATCTCCCCAGTGGATGATGCCGGATTCGCTGTTAGAAAAAGGGGGCTTGTTTTAGGTGAAAAGTGTCAACTTTCAGGTGACTACCTACTCTAAGTTCCAGCCTGAGGGCCTTTACTTCCTGGATATCTCCAACCCTAAAGCAGTATTAGAAAACGCATTGAGAAAATTTTCCTCTCTGACCACTGGAGATGTGAATGATATCAACTACAATGAGAAGATCTACGAGCTGCAAGTGATGGAGACCAAACCATTCGTGGCTGTATCCATTAGTGAAAGTGACATGAATGTGGATTTTGATGCTCCCTTGGGCTACAAAGACCCAGAAAGACCAGTGCAGCATGAGGAGTCAGTAGAAGGAGAGCTGACCACAGTTGCTATGCTGGAGAGGTGGGTTCCCATGCCTTGTTTGGATTCGGGAATAGACTGGATGGAAAGAAGAAAGGGGTCAAGCCCAGTCCCTCCCTAATCAAGCCTGGAGACATTAAGAGAGGGATTCCTAATTATGAATTTAAGCTCGGTAAGATCACTTTCATCAGAAATTCAAATTTATTGGTCAAAAAGGTTGAAGAGGAAGAAGCAAGGGTGGGGGGGGCAGATTCCTTGCTTTCTCTGTAGAAGGACAGTTGCTTGCTGCATAAGAAGGGAAGAAAGCCCTAAGTCCAAAACTGTTGGATGAGTGGAAAATAAAAGATCTGATTGCAAAAGAAGTAAAATTAATTTATTCATTCTTTCATTCATTAACATTCAGATTACAGCTTCCCCTCTATCTTCCCCTTTCTACTTCTTCCCCTCCCCCAGTCTGCCCCCCACCACACAGTCCTTTCTCCTTAGAAAAGGGAGGCGTCCCATGGATATCATCCAGCCTTGGCATATCAAGTTGTAGCAAGCCTACGAATTTCTTCTTCTACGAGGCTAGACAAAGCAGCCCCGTTAGAGGAAAGTGACACAAAAGAAGGCAATATATTCAGTGACAGCCCCTGCTCACATGTTTTAGGAGTCCCACATGAAGACCTAGATGCACAACTGTTACATATGTGCAGATGGCCTAGGTTCATCCCATGCATGCTGTCTTTGGCTGTTTGATATGTCTGTGAAAAGATCTATTTTTTTTTCACACAACAGAAATACAAAAAAAGCCTTTTGCGTGACGTCTTAAATAGGCTAAGGTGTTTTACCCTTCTTTCTGAGCTTCTCCATGCCGTCCAAGTGCAACAATAAGAAAACTCATAGAAAGGTTGGCTAATAGACACAAAAACTAAGTATGGGAGAAAAGGCAAAAAAGAAGTTGTCCAAATAAAAAGTTAGACACAAAATCAGCAACATAGTCCTGTTTGACAAAGATAATTATGACAAACTCAAACTTCACCCTTCACATAATGGCTTCACCCTTCCCTACTATGAGCTGTGAACTCTGAGCAACTGAATATTCGTGGTACTTTGGTCAGTACAGCCCCACAGGAGCTACGTATTAAGGTAAATATCAAGCTGGTTTCAAATCACAGAATCTGAGTAATTAATACAAGTAACAAAAAGAGTAGGAATGTTCCACTTGCTAGAGAATACGCCTGAACAGTTCAGGCAACTGTACATTTGGAAAAAATAGACCATTATCGAATGAAAATAAATCATTATATAAGTACTTATAGAAAGATAGAACTGAACAAATTAAATGCTTAATTGAACAAGATAAAATTATAGTGCAAGTTGCAGGGCAGATATTATTTTATACAAACTGCTAATAGTAGAGAACAGGAAATAGTAATTTACATTTTCATTCTGTTTATCTGCTGCTGTAAAACAAGAGGACTGATTCTGGTCCTCTACAATATGTGTTGCAGTAATCTGCAATTTTCAAAATTGTGATGTAAGTTGCTCTACATTTTTCTGTCCCATGATAAATGGAGCAGTGCAAAATAGGTAGAAAATCTTTTTTTTTTTTTTTTTTTTTGCAGCCTCACTTATATTGAGTTCAAGTCCTTGTTGCCTGGCTGCATCTCTCTATAAGAACTTCCCTATAGGTCAGTCTTCTTCATAGATTGTTGTTAAAGACAAAGGTCCACAGTGAAAGAACATTCCTGTTTTTAAAAAGATGTATAGAATCACCTTTCAAGAAGAATCAAAAAGAATTGGTGGGTCCAATTGGTAGATCAGGGAGAACAATTGTGGGTTCAATCTTGTACCAGAATATTAGGAATCATGGTTTCATTGACTTTTATAACTACTCATCCAAAAAAAAACCTACTTATTAATTTATATTAACAAGAAAAACTGTGAAATTCTACAGTTTGTATAAATGCCATGAAAATGCTATCATATTTTCTTCTTACTGTGAAATAGATATAAATACTTGTAATACGTGTGCCTTTATTCATATTTAAGAGAAAATAAATTTAAAAAGAAACTTAAGAAGTAACATTTATGAGAAGGTGACAAAATTTATTGAAAATAAACCTCATAATACATACAAAATTTGTAAGGCATTTTTTAGTTTAAATCCGTCATCTATATTTATATAATATGCATATTAAGCATCACTCTAATAATTATGCCCAGTACTACTACATGGATAAGTTTCTTCTTAAAGCTGCATTCTACATAGTAACTCTAACTTCTACTCCAGACTATTAGAGCTCCAGAAGTTACTTTGTGAGTCATATGGCAATCCGTTGCCATAGATTTGTAAATTATAAAACCAGTTGTTTTTGAACCATAGGGTTTTGAGTACTAATTACATTTATAGCTGTCACCAAAAATTTTCACAGACACAGTGTTTTATCCAGTAATCCAAGTACTTGGAAGCTTGAGGAAGAAAGATTACCTGGAGTTTAAGGACAGCCATAGACTATACACTACATAATGGCTTCCATGCCAGCCTACGCTACCTTTTCTCAAAAACAATAAAAGTGAACTTTGTACAAAACCAACTTTCTATGACAAAGGTTAAATAATGTCCCTGGGTAAGAGAAATGTTAGTTAGTATAAAGTTATTAAGTAGAAAACTTTCACGATTAATAACATGGTATAATGAGGGATTGATTTTGCTCTAATTTGAATTTTCTATAACTGTTTAATAAAAGATGTAGAGCTATTATGAATAGTATGGGATATTTTGAATAGATGAGTACTCACTATCCTCCTTTGAAGCTTTTTTCTTGTTATTATTGATATATAATTTGAATTAAAATTATACTATCTATATAAATTGCTATATATCTACCATTCTTATGGTAGTCTATGGCTAGCTTGGAAGTATCCAGCGAAAATCTCACCGTTAATGTTCATTCAGACTGAAAGCATTTAAATGTTCACTCACTGTGAAACAGGTAATAACTTTCAGTGCTGACAGCAAGCTTGATGCGGTGCACCTATAGTGCTCCCTGCAGGCCACTGTCAAAGTGGTCATACTGCAACAATGGCAGTTTGGCCTTACAATGAACATCTGGATGAATGTTCACCAAAGTCACACAATATAACATCTGTTTAAAGATCAAATCTCTGATGTCAGTAATAGGAAAGTCATGAATCTTTTTTTTTTCTTCAATGAAGATGTTTCAAGGAAACCTAAGCCGGTGTTTTGAAACTTTATTATTATTATGGGGGCTGTTAGTATGTGCAGGTACATATTGCCACTGTGTGTATATGGAGGCAAAGGACCAGCTTATGGAGACAATTTCCTGTACTTGGATTTATATTGATTTGAGGTTTCAAACTGTGGTCAACTGTCTTCAGCTACTTTATACTCTGAGACCAAATGAAGGCCCTGTACCTGAGTTTTAACAGCTGTAGTTATTGAAGGGACCTACTTGGTTCAGAAACTAATTATTGGTCATGCAAAATAGAAACCAATCTATAGATGGGATACCTGTGAAACATAAAATGTTTACTGTCCTCATTTATTCTATCATTTCTTATTTTAAAATATTTAGTTACTTATAAGCACTTGATAAATATGTAAAAATGATTTTTATAAAGCATTCAATTTTGTAATACAGAGATTAATTTTATTTTACAGTCATTTTATTTTATTAAATGTATCAGAATGATGTATTGCTGACAAGGAAGTATACAAAAGTATTATCTACACCTTATCTTATGCTTCAAACAATTTATTATATCAATTAAAAATGTCCATCTAATCCAGAATGGAATTTTTCAAACAACTGAGCATTAAATAAAAACAAAATAATACTTTTGTGGAGAATGCACAATTCTCTCTGTGGCTTAAGAATAAAATTTATTTTATTATAAATTATAATTGCATAGAAATTTTATAGTGGTTTTGATAAACATTTTAAAGTTTTTCCTAATTATAGTGTTTAGAAATATTTTACTTGTGAGCCCAAAAGAATAGTTCCCATTTTCCCAGTTATTTTTATACACCTTTCTTTCACATATCCTCTGTGTTTCATGCTACTTAATTTTCCAATTTTAGAGAGCTTATTACTATTGTTTGTGAATTATTCCCAAATTCTTTTAAGTCAATTACTCACAGTACACTTTAACTAGAATGTTTATTAATTAATTTCCACTGAGACTTTCTACTTCCCTAAATACTTTCCAAAACAGCAACTTTCTCATTTACTAAAAAGTTGTTGACTTAAGAGTTTCTTATCATAACTCAAACGTTAAGTAAGGCTTATAAATTATGCTTCCCACAAGTATCAGAAATCTATGGCTTCTCGTTGCATTATACATACAATAGATTGTGTTCTATTTCATTTTGTTCATTTGATAAATCTCTCATTGTTTCTCTGTTTCTTCTTTCTGACTCTTTCTCTGTGTTTTTTCACCACTTCCTCTCTGTCTCTCTTTCTCTCTCTGTCTCTCTGTCTCTCTCTCTGTCTCTCTTTGTCTCTCTCTCTCTGTCTCTCTCTGTCTCCGTCTCCCTCTCCCCCTCCCTCCCTCCCTCCTTCCCTCCCTCTCCCCCCCCTTTCTCTCTCTCTCTCTCTCTCTCTGTGTGTGAGTATGCATAAAGCACACTAGTTGTAGACAGGGTGTGAAAATCAGAGGGTAACTTCTTGCGTTGGCTCTTGCTAATGTCTTCTCTCCCATCTTTTCTTATGAGCAGCGGGACTGTAGACACACTATCACACTTGTATTTTCTTATGAGCAGTGGGATCGTAGACACACTATCACACTTGTATTCCACTTTTCTCTTTCAATTTCCAGGAAGATCCTAAGATCAAGAAATACTGTGACAGTGATCATGTGACGACCAGGCTAGTTAGAATAAGGGTGGCATGAGTATGTCACAGAGTGTTTTATTAGTTTTGATGTAAAATAATTCACAATTGCTTAGAGTTTAAGATTCTTTGAGATTGGTTTAAAATTATCTTAGATAAACAATTGGTCAGTATATTGTTATTGACCCGGTATATATGTGAGATGAAAAGTCTCCGGGAAGCTTCCTATTTCATCATCTTTTTGATATTTTTTTATGTTTCTATACAAATTTTAATTACTATTGCTATAATTAAAATGATTTAGAGACATTAATCTTTAGCATAATGAATCACTTTAACTGAATAATCTCTATGATAATTGCTACCATCTATCTGTCTGTCACCTATCATCTGTCTTTCTATGTATTCTCTTGTATGTATCTATCAACACAAATCTACTCCTAATTAATCTGACATCTGATACATATCTTCAGTATGATGTAAAAGATTTTAACGTGTTTTAGTCCTCATTATTTGAGGTGTTTTAATAAATGCTGGTGATTCACCTATTAAATGATTTTGTTTATGATAGATTTAGTACTCAATAGAGCTAGGCTTAATCTCTGTATTATTTACCTCATGATAACCCCATATCTCCAGTCTCACAGGAGCTGACTTGAGATAGCTACATACTGAGTTCTTGACATCTGTTCTGTGACTCTCAGCATGACCAATTCACATGCTTAAGGGTTTTCTGCTTAGCACAGCTTTACTTTATGGGTTTGCAGCTTTTCCTGGGATATCAGGGTGGACTATCTTCTCTTTTTGGTCCAATTATCATTGTGGAAGTAGAACTTTTCTATTCATAGGTAGGATTTTTTAAATCTACTTTCCTTAATATTGTAGTGAACAGAGCAAACTTATAAAATTTTAGTTGTTGTAAGTTTTATGTTTGTTTACTACTAACACTGTATTTTTCTGCCCATGTCCATGCAGGTGTGTGTGTGTGTGTGTGTGTGTGTGTGTGTGTAAGTTTCCAAGATTTGATATGATAAAGTATTATGCCATAGTCAGAAAAATAAACCTCTGCTGAGTCTTTGCATCATGAGTAAGCAAATAAGATAACATAATAATATAAGTTATATATAACTATTAACCTTAAATAATAGTAATGATTTTATAGGTAAATACATTTTACTTTTTTGTTTTGTTTTGTTTTGTTTTGTTGGTTTTTTGAGACAGGATCTCTCTGTGTTATCCTTGGCCCTCCTGGACTCACTTTGTAGACCTGGCTGGCCTCGAACTCACAGCAATCCACCTTACATTTTACTTTTGATGCAATAGTATGCTTTAGTATTTAAAAGAACAAAGCCAGGCTCAACGAAAAGGGAGTTCCCTAGTATGTGACAATTGTAGAAAATTCTCATTTATGTATTCTAGTAGGAAGACACATTTAAATGTGAGCCATAATAAATTATTTTTCAGTCATAAAACACAACAGAGAAAAATGTAGAAAATAAACTATCATTATACTATCCTCATGGTATAAACAAAATATTTTAGTTTATTTTTATGTTTAAAAATGTCAGTTTTAATAATATGCATAAAATCTAAGATTAGCCTTAAAATTTGTAACTATATATTTTAATAATATATTATGAAAATTAGCATGAAATATATTTAAAATTAATAATTTTCTGTTACATATATTATGTATGTTACAAACATATAATTATATGTTATATAACTATAATTTAAGCAATTATTGTTTTAAAATAAACAAAATTGTTCCTGTACTGAAAATGCACTAATTTTTGTTATTATTACAAAGATAATACAATGCAATAATATTAAGTAACTTTATCTTTATATTTGATATTATAATGTATACAAAACATTTAATGTATTGGAAATATTGTGTGGGTTACTTGCAAGTGCAAAGTTACTTATTAAGTAAATAGAACATTTGAAGATTTAGGTATCTGTGTGAGGTCTAAGGATGCAGAAGGAATACTCTATAGATAGAAGAATATGATCTTATTTTATTCTATTCACTATTCTATGTAGATGACTTAGGTGTAAATAACTTGAAAGGAACAAGTCATAGGAATAAGGAGAATTTCACTGATATATGATGATACATAGAATTTTAATTAATATCACATTATTTAAAGCCAAATTTTTATCCATCAAATAAGAGCAAAGTGTAGTGAACTATTTAACTGATAATAATACATACTCCAAGTTCCAAATGCATATATGTGGAATAAAAATGAGTTACTTTTAGCTATTAATATCTTCTTCCTTGCAGAAAAACATCAAAGATTATGTGAGTTTTTTTTTAACATTTTGAGTTAGAAATTGTCAACCACTTTATCCAAACTAATTTTCTTAGCTTAAAAACATAGTGGAAAATACACTCAAATGCAGAGTATCGCATTTGAAAAATCAGGGACATAAATTTTTGAAATCATATTCCTTTTCCTACAAACTCAGTACCAACTTTTGGTTTGTTTTGTTTTCTTGAGACAAGGTTTCTCTGGGTAGCCTTGGCTGTTCTGGAACATACACTGTATACCATGCAGACCTCAAACATAGGTATCTGCCTGCCCCTGCCTCTCTAGTGCAGTGATCAAAAAAATGCTCAACTGTGCCTAGATACTACCAACTTTTTAAAAATTATAAATCATCCCCTTCCTGATGAGACAGTTAGGCTAGTCTCAAGTTGGGCCAGTCTTTGGTTTTGCCATTCCCTCAATCTTTGCTCCATCTTTCTCCCTAGACTACTTTAGGAAAGAAAAATTTTAGTTCAAATGTGTTATGGGTGGGTTGGTGTGGTTCTGATTTTGTTTCTGGGGTGCCCAACCAACACTGGACACTTTTAATCAAGAAGAGTAACGCATGTTCTGGAACCAGGGTTGGGGCAGTCAAGAAGATTCCAGTCTTTCTGTAAGTGCCAGGGGAGAAGATCTTCTCTGAGGATGAAACTGCAAATTTTAGGTGATATTCAGTGAAGTATATGTTATTCCTTTATTAATGAAATAGCTTGTGTGTACTTCTTCCATGGTGAATAAGTACTATATAAACCTTGAGAAGTAGGGAGGGGTTTTGGGGTGAGGCTCTACTTACCTCCATGTGTCTAATACATGACTACTTGTAAATAGTTACAGAGTTGGGGTTCACCAGCCTATATAACCTGAGACTGAAAGCAAAAGAGGGAGAGAACTGTCCCACTTCTGCTAGTCTTAGGATGTGATTTAAACTACAAGTTTGAGATTTCCAGGCTTGAACATACTCTCCCTCTCCAGTTTCTTTGGTGGCAAAGTCCATGTCCACCAGAGATTGATGTCCCCTGTTTCCACTGGAAGTCCACTTGGCTACAGGAAATGGTAACTTCAGGCTCCATTTTACCCACAACTAGTAGTCTCAGCTAGGTTTACCCCCATGGACTCCCAAGAGCATCCCCTATCGTAGAGATGTCCCCCCACCAGATACAAAACAAAGATTCATGCAATTTGCAGGCTAATGGATAGAACTAGAAAATGTTATCCTGAGTGAGGTAACCCAGACCCAGAAAGACATGCATGGTATGTATTCAATTATAAGTTGGTATTACCTATAATGTACAGGATAACCATGCTACGATCCACAATCCCAAAGAATCTAAGTAATAAGGAGGGCCCAGTGTAGGATGCTTGAATTTCACTCAGAACAGGAAATAAAATACACATCTGAAGTAGATGAAGGGAGAAAAATGGGTGGGATATGGGGTGGAGAGGAAAATAAGAGTGAGGATCCTGTGTGGGAAGGCGGTAAGAGTAGGACCGGAGAGAGAATAGGTTCTTTATTAATAAATCTATCTATCTATCTATCTATCTGTATATATATATATATATATATATATATATATATATATATATATATATATACACAAAAAGAGTAAATTTAACTGTTTAAATGCTTTTTAGAAATATAATACTTGCCAAATATGGAGGTGAAATATTTAAAAATATTTTTTTGTGATTTTTCAGAATATCGTGAGAGATTTGTTAACCATGGGTACTTTGTTCTTGAATTACTGGCAGATATTCTGAAATATTTCCTGGTAGAAAAAAAGTACGATATTTTTTAATTTTACAAAAATAACCGAGGTATTGAATGAAGTGAAAACTTAGATTCTTAATCATAACAGGATTGTTTCACGTCCTTTTCATGAAATTGGAGAACAAGTCTGATAAAATAAAACTTTTCTAATAAACATGGTAGCAGAAAAGCTGATTTTTTTTAAAGAAGAGAAATGAGGCTACCTCAAGAATAAACAGTACCATAACATTATTATTTAAAAAGATAGTATCTTCCAGGTCCTGTCCTTTATCTTATCTCCAGACTTATTTTTGCTTTTACTCTGTCTGAATGATGGTTAATGTTACTAACTGTCCATTTCTGATTGTTCTTATGTTGAAGTCATTTTTCAAAGACTATGAACTGTGGTTGTTTACCTAGAGCAATTGTAATCATACTGCAATTAGTGCCACATAGTGCTGTTAAACTAGTGTCTGTATACTCTAATTGGATGAGAACAAAATTTCTAATTTTTATTAATGCATGAATAACAGCATACACTAGTAGCTCATATATATCATGTGTGTGGCACTTAATTTTAGAATGTACTATTTTGTAGATTAACATTTTAAAAAATCTTATATTTAAAACTGTGGTTAGTTAATATTGACTAATACTTATGTGACACATTTTCTTTTGCATGTTTCTTAATTGTGATTAGTTAATATTAACTGATACTTTAAGTGTCATATTGTCTCTTGGATGTTTCTTATGACAATGTAAACTAATGACATATTTCTCACTCGATTCATTCAGAAGAGTTCCCCTTCTGTTAAGAAATTAAACTTGTCAGGAGTACTTTGTGCCTGCAGAGACCCACTTTAGCATCAATCATGTAACCACAGCAAATGGAATAATAAGTGCTTAATGTTATTAAAGTTTTTTGTATCCTTCTATTCTAAGAAAAGAAACTAAGTGAAATATCCAAGCACATAATTCAGAAAATTAATAGAATATAATAAATATGGGTAAGGCTGAGCATTATTTTCTCTCCCTCAAGCCAAGGCACAAATATAAGACTTATTCTGACTGCATCACCTCATGACCATATTAGGAGTCACCAATGTCCCTTTTGGACCTCCCTTTTCATTTTCTTTCTCAATTTGCCCAACTAGAGACACAGTTTTAACCAGAGTTTTCCATATATTCAAGAAAATACAACGTATGTTATACCACATCATCCAATACACTTAGCTCTTTACTCTTCATTGATGTAATAAAAGGATAAAAGATACACTACAGATACAAATAGTTCTAATTTTATTTATGTACACAAATAAGTAGATAAATAACATTTTTTATTAAAGCCCTCAACATATAGCCCTGGTAGCCTAGAACTTTGTCAACTGTGCTGATCTTACCTTTTGGAAATCTGCTTACTTTTTCTTTTCTAGTGCAGAGATTAAAGTGCAACATCTTAATTAATATATTTAATATATGTACAATTTAAATTCAATACACACATTCATTCCTGAAAGGAACAGAGGATCTTAGTGTATTAAAGCATTCACTAACATCTGACATGGTATAAAGGGCAAAATATGGCTTACAACCAGTAAGCCTGACTCTACAACTCAAATTTTTTTTTACTATGCTGAACACAGGCCAGTGGTTTCTGGCTCAGTGACTCTAAGAAAGCAGCTGCTAAATGAAGATCATAGCCATTTCTCACTGTGATGCACAAAGGAAAGCTGCAGTCCCTGCTGTTCTTCCCTTGCTTGCATGTGGGGCTGCAGATACCCGCACAGATCTGAAAAAGTTTGCACTTGACTGGTAACCATCATCTCTATGGGGGCATTGGTAGAACGAATAGTGAGGCAGTGGATAACAGACATGTTAGGGACACAGGTGTGTTTCCAGATTAGTCAGGAGGCACCACAGACAAAAGGAAATACCAACTACCAGGGAAGGATGGCAGATTGCTTCTTCACGATCAAGACAGTAGGATGCCTCTTGTCTTATCTTCAGGTCCTGGCAACCCAGACTGGTTTCCCTGGATACAAGAGCTTCCCTGCTTAGCAGTACTGAATCATTCAGTGGGCTGAATTTGTTCAGATTCTCTTTCAAAGGACACGTGCTCCCTGTAAAATTTGAGACATTCTGCATTTAAGAAAGTGAACAGAAATAGCATGGCACATAAAGCACTGTACAGGGCCGTGCTATCTGGTTTGGTTTTTATAGTGCTGTTTAGTTTAATACATAAAAACTACATTACAACTTTCTAGTTTTTTTGAAAATAGGAGAAACCTCAAGGAGTATTGTGATTGTAATTTTCAAGGTCTTAAACTAGGAATTATGTCTCTTCATTGTATAATTAATTCATACCACATATAACAATGCCTTGTATACTCTATTTTCAATGTGAAGTTTCTCCAACTACTAAATTAACTAAAAAGTGCAAGTTCAGTGTCAATGATACCATCCCAACTCAAGCCCCTGTACACTATTAATTGTTAGTTTAGCTTCATATTGACTGAGATTTGACATAAAATATTTTCACTTTTAGAAACAGTAATAGGTAGGCTAAGAATATGTTAAGCTCATAATTCTGATATAAGACATGGTAAAAAAAAATAAAGAATATAAAAATTCATGGATAATAACAAAACAGGAATCTGATGCTAGGGATTTAGGATGAGGCAGAAAAGATTTCCAGTAAAACATAAATACTTCAGTTGATAAGAACATTTTTAATTCTTCTTTCTTAAGAAGAATGCCTCACTGCAGCTTGATGAAAAGATTGTCAGGGAATCAGTACTCACCTTTTGCCTAATTAGACAGCTCATCTTGCTGGGATTCTCTACCCTGGTTTGGTTTGGGAACATTTTCAATAACCAGTGAGTGAAACAATGATTTTTAAAATTGAAATGATCAAAGTTAAGAAAGAACAGTCACACAGATTTTTAACTTACAACTCAGGCCTTCTGAAAATGGGGTGCTTGTCATCCTCCTGCAGTGCAGGTCCTAAAAATCATTATAGGATTTAAGTGCTGTATCCCCTGCACAAGATTAAGATCTTTCAAATTCTATGTGGTTCTTGGTTAATAAAGAGACTCATCACTTTAACTCAGAGATTATGTCTGTAAGCATAAGGGAGACTATTGTGTCTAATGTTAAAAAAAAAAAGAAATCAAAAGAACCTACAAGTCTGTATAATATTTCAAGACATCCATGTTTACCTATAACCTTTTTCTCTATTATTATAGATTAATTAGTAATCAAGTTTAATACTGTGGAGGGGAAAATATTGTTTGTATTTACTTTAAATATAAAAAAATCACACCCCCAAAATAATATTATCTAGGAAACCCCAAATAGTCATATTTTGCTTGCAAGTTTTCCCTTTTGTTATTTATCTGTTGAGCTTTGTTCTTGGAGTTCACTAGTATATTAAAAACTCTTTCACATTCTAAACTCTTCCATCCACAAAGTGTTTGGAGATGTTCTTCTCACATGGCTTAATTTTCTGGAATTCAATACTAGCATAATTTTATAGGGTAAACTTCCTCTGAAAAAAGTAATTTTATTTTGAACATGTTATTTCTGTTACAATCCTATAAAATTATGTAACATGATTTCATAGTTCCCATTGTATTTGTACTTATTAGTTTGTATTATTGTGTATGTATCAATTTTCAGCATGCATTCCTAAGCCTACTGTGATTGGGAGCTTGGATAATGTACCAGTAAAAAATTAAGAACTGTATCTTCAAGTATCTTTTATGATTATCTGGTTAAGTCTTGTCTCAATGGATTATTAAAAGTAATTGGTTTTTAACTTAAAAGCAAATGATTGGGTTATAGTTTAATAATGCTTGAACTAACATCAGATTATTATGTGTTTAATGAATCAGTATATTTAATTACTTGAATATACATGTGTATAATGGAAACAATTCAATAATGGAATGAGATATCTCTGATTGCTTTAATTCAACCATGTCAATATTTGATGATTTTCTTTAGGAAAACTTATTTGTGTCTAAAAATCTAAGTGATTTCCAACTTTCTTTGATTAATTTGGCTGGGTAAGAAATCATTGCATTCTCAGACTTCCACTTCTCGTATAATATTAAAATATATCTACTAAGAGTTCAACTAAATGATAGATGAAAACAACTAGTGAAAAACAGAAACCAGTTACATTATAAGCTTTAAATAAAAATAGGCACCACAAAATAATTGTAAACTTCATATATTCATAATTTAAGTATTTTTATAAATCTGAAAATGTTCTTTAAAATTCCTCATAAAAGTGAATGGATAGACTTAAGGGTGAAATGGATAGACATAAGGGTGAAATAAGGAAAAAAGTGAGAAAAGACTCAAGTTAGAAACAGAAGAAAGAGAACATTACTACAGACACAAAGGAAAAAAAATAAAGGAATAGTATGAGAAATTTATACATAAAATGTAATATGTTGATAATGTTAAAAATTATACTTGATAAAAAAATTAAATAAAAAGAACCATAATTTGAACAATCTGCATTTATTAACTTAGAAACAAAACATTAGAGAAAAGATCTATACCAACTTTTCAATTTAATCCAAATGATGAAATGAAAGGGAATATATTATAACTATTTTCCTGAAGCCAACTTGTTTAATAAGAAAATCTAAAACTCTTGTTTGAGGGAACAAGAACTTACAACCCATGGAATCACCTAAGCAGGGTTCATACTCATTGAGACTAAAGCAACAATCATAAAGCCTGCATTATCGTGGTCCTAGGTCCTCTGCATATGCCTTATGTTTGGGTAGCTAGGTGTTGCTGTGGGCCTCCTAACAGGAGAAGTGATGGTGAGTGATGTCTCTGACTATTTTGCCTGGCTTGGAACCCTTTCCTTCCTACTGAGTGGCTTTTTCTAGCTTGATATAAGAGTCTATGCCTAGTATTGTTGTAACTTGTTATAATGATTTTGGGTGTTATTCCTAGAAACCTTGCTCTTTTCCTGGGAGAGAAATGTTTGAGGAGTAGATCTGGAGGACAGGGAGCTAGAGAGGTCCTGGGAGAAATAGAAGAAGGGGAAAGCATGGCCTGGGTATAATGTATGAGAGAGAGAGAGAGAGAGAGAGAGAGAGAGAGAGAGAGAGAGAGAGAGAGAGAGAGAGAGAGAGAGAAAAGAAGAAGAAGAAGAAGAAGAAGAAGAAGAAGAAGAAGAAGAAGAAGAAGAAGAAGAAGAAAAAGAAGAAGAAGAAGAAGAAGAAGAAGAAGAAGAAGAAGAAGAAGAAGAAGAAAGAAGAAAAGGAAAGAAAATCTAATCGATGAAAATTCTACAACCCAGTATATTTACTAACATATATATCAATATCCTTCAACAAAATATTAGTAAGGAAAATTCAACATAGAAATGACTTGCTATACAGCATAAGAATCTTGAAGTAATTTCAAGTGTTTATGAAGGAACTGATGCCATAAATCAAGCTGTTAAATCCATGCTGTGGGAGCTGGAAGGATGGCTCAGAGGTTACAAGAACTTTATTTGTAGAGGGACTGGATCCAGTTCCCAGTACACTGGTGGCTCATAACCATCTGGAAGCCTCTTCTAAAACATCTAGCATGTTATTCTCACCTCTACTGGTGTCAGGTAGACATGACCCTTGCAGTGCAAATACATACACACAGGTACACCATACATACAGATAAAATTAAAATAAGTAAATACTTAAAGCAAATTAAATAAATTAAATTCGATCTATCAACAAAGTAGAGAAAAGAACTTGTATGATCATATCACTCAAGCAATAAAACCACTTGAAACACCTCAACACCTTTTAAAAAATGAAAACTCAGTGGAAAATGTAAATGGAAAGAGAATATTGAACAATCTCATAGCTTTATGGCATTGAACTGAATAGACATTTCTCAAATGATGAAGTACAAATGATTAATAAATATGCAATTAGATATGCATAAGAAAAAGTAAAAAGAATAAGACATATATTTTAATACTAAAAAAATTAATTAAAACACATGCTTTTGTTTAAGGTTTGTTAGTCATTTGGTGTTGCTTGTTCTTGGACTTCATGAACCTATCATGATCCTCCTAAATATTCAGTTTTGTCCATCCAGAGAGCAGGTTAGGCTCCTTCTCTGGAGTGCCTCCTTCTCTTGTCCCACTTAGCTTTCCAAATTTCAGGGCTGATGTAAATTTTCATGGCAAACTAGTGGAACTGCCTAGCTTAATTCTGAAAACAATCCATTATTAGCAAAGTCTTGTGAAACTATTTAATGTGGTTTCATAGCTAAAAAGAAACCCGTTCTGCATCATGCGCAGAATGGCAGGATCTATGCCTTTTGGGATACGTTTTCTTGTTTTCTTGTTTTTTTTTTTTTTTTTTTTTTTTTTTTTACCTAAATATACTTTGGTCATGTTCTGCAGAAATCATGTTTGCTTTTATTTTTCTCAGGGAATTTTTAAAATTTATTTTATTAATTTATTATTATTACATCTCAAGTGTTATCCCATCCCTTGTATCCTCCCATTCCTCCCTCCCTCCCATTTTCCCCTTATTCCCCTCCCCTATGACTGTCCTGAGGGGGATTTCCTCCCCCTGTATATGTTCATAGGGTATCAAGTCTCTTCTTGGTAACCTGCTGTCCTTCCTCTGAGTGCCACCAGGCCTCCCCATCTAGGGGACGTGGTCAAATATGGGGCACCAGAGTCGTGTGAAAATCAGACCCCACTCTCCACTCAACTGTGCAGAATGTTCTGTCCATTGGCTAGATCTAGGTAGGGTTGAGAAGTTCACTACATGTATTGTCCTTGGCTGGTGCCATAGTTTGAGCAGGACCCCTGGGCCCAGTTCTGCCCATTATAATGTTATTCTTGTAGATTTCTAGGAGCTTCTGGATCCTTCTATTTCTCCATTCTCCCATGCTTTAATTTAAAAATATATGCCATGTTAATAAATTTTTATTTACAACTGTAGGAAGTGGAGAGCAACAAAGCTGTCTTTCAGAAAGAAAATGGGTTAATATACTGTGCCACAGCCAGAGTGAAATAGCATTCATTGCTAAAAAACATGGATAATAAGGCCTGAAATGATCTGAAATAATCTTAAATTCACATTACCCTTTGTAAAAAAAAATGTGTGATCCTTAATAAATAATTAGTAGACTACTAAAACTTGTAGATTTTAATATGTAAAAGTGAATATCATGGTAACCAATAGTATTTCTTGTGAGAAGTAAAAAAGTTCACGTTGTTATTCCAGGGTGAATCGCTGGAGACCATTTACCTGTGAAATAATATATAGAAGCTTGCCACTCACTCACTCATACTTACAAATGCTACATAATAAGAGAGAAGGATCATACTTTTGAAATTATGAATCAGTTCATATTAGTTCATACACATTTCATACATATATAAAACCTTTTTTTCCTCTTATTTTTAAGTTCTAAAGTTTCTTTTCTCTTCCATACAGATGTAATGCCTCAGAGATTTCCAGAAATGTAAACAGGCACATCAGGAGGAAATTTATGCTGGTACCCTTCCTTCATCTGGCTCAGCAGCACGGCATGAAGCCCTCTCCTGGTGTGCTTGCACACAGAAATCTCATCATTTTCAAAATCCTGTCCTGATGCCAAGTTATATAAACTTCATTCCACACTTCATGCCCAATATAAGTTTCCTATTTCCAACCTACCTTACTATTTTTAAACTTACTTTTAAAATATTTTCATTAGTATATTCATATTTTTAAATATTATTTTATTTATTTTTTATTGGATTATAGTCCCATTTGGTGTTTTGAATAGCAAAATAACGCAGCTATGAATTAGAGATTCCTACATCTACATTCAAAATATTACATAAAGTTTTAGTTAAAGCCTTGCTTTCATCTACCATGTACAATGTATCTAACAAGTATTTTTAAGCATATTAAATGGCACTACATATAAAAATAATCATATATATATATACATATATGTTCTGCTGTGACTAACTATGGTTATTGTTGTCCAGAAAATCTAATTATTTGAATAGTGCAGCCATTATGTATTTCACAGTGTGGAATGTAATCAAGGGTAACACACTAAATTTAAAATAAAGGTTCTGGCTTATATATGCACAAAATTACATAGAGAAGACATGTAAAATGTAAACTAGTATATTTCCATTGAAAAACAAACAAATACTTGCTATGTGGAAATATGTTTTTGCATTTTAAATTTTACTTTTAATTTACAAATATTTGTATATTTGTGTAGTCTACAATATGACAGCAGTACCCATTATATAATTGTAAAATCAGTCAAGTTGACATCATGATCTCAAATACTTATTTCTTGCGAATACACTATTTTAGATATTTCAAAATGAAAAAAAAACAGTTTTGTTATGTTCACTAGATTTCCTATTCAGCACAAGAATTAAATCATTCAGTATTTATTTCTCCGTTTAGTTTATTTCACTTACAATAATGCCATCTTCCTTCATTACACAAAAGACAAATTTTCCTGCTTTTTTATAGACTTCAGTGTATTTTCTTCTTTTTTTAATTTAACATACCACTCATTTAGTTCTGGCTATTATTATATCATGAATCTATCGTGTCTAGGGGATGGAATAATATCTTTCATACACTGATTTAAAACCTGTGAGCATTTATTCTGGTTTGAGTATTTCAAAGATGTGATAGTCGTATTTTAAATATTAAGGAATATCCAAAAATTTCTAAAATTGCTGTATTAATTACAGGCATTGAAATTGTGCATGAATATTCTTTTCTGCAGGTTCTCTCTAGCACTCAATACTTTTTATTATTTAGTGGAAAAAGCTAACTGGAAGAGAGATCATGCTTAAAAGCATAACCATAGTTAGTCACAGCAGAACATATATGTATATATATGATTATTTTTATATGTAGTGCCATTTAATATGCTTAAAAAATACTTGTTAGATACATTGTACATGGTAGATGAAACCAAGTGTATAAAAGTATATTTATACACTGTTGGTATGAATGTAAATCTAGTGACTACCTATGGCAGAGGTTGACAGTGTTTTGTTTAGATTCATAGTTTTGTTTGGTTCCTTTTCATATTCTGTTGGGCATTGTTATCAATTTATAGAAGTGACTATTTGAGGCCTTTGTCCACTTACAATGGGAATTAATGATTCCTTGTTATTTAGAAATTAGAGTTGTTTGTATGTTTTATATATTATTCTATCTTCTAATTTGAGGTTAATATATGGTTTGTAAATAATGAGTGTTTCTTTTGCAGTGCAGAAACCTTTCAATTTGATGTAACCATTTAGGTCTGCACTGGATTCTATTGCTTAGCACTTACCTACCTATATTCATGAAATAAAAATTTGACAAATATATACAGTAAAAACATACATAAACTGAAACACCTTATTGTACAAACATACACACATATTATATATAGTGTATATATCTGTATATCTGTACACAAACACACACACACACACACACACATATATATATAATTCTAACTTCTAAAGAGGTAAAAAAAATTGAACATAAAAGATGTGACTTTCATATAATTCATGATTGCTTCATGGTTCTTCCTGCTGTATGTAATTTATCTTATTCATGTGTAATAATATAAACTTATATGTTAAAAAACACAAAAAATAACTTTAAAAAACATTAGGCACTTGGTAGTCCCTTTTTACATTGAAAATTGTGAAAATTTCAACACTATTCATTAAGCAAAATTCCTCAATGCTTTAAACAGCAAGAAACATGACTACTAAATAAAGATTATTTTTATTCATAAAAGCAAATCTATTGTTTATTCATTGACATATAAAGACAGATTGAATCACTTAGGTGAGAAATAAGACTTATTCAATTTAATTTCAATTTTGCTAGCATTATGCAGCCATGATTAAATATTTGGCTTAAAAAGTATATTGTAGGGATACAGGAGAGATGGCTTAGCTCTTAAACAGCGGCTGTGTTTCCAGAGCACTGTCCTCTGATTCTTAGTAACCACATGGTGCCTCACATCCTTGGATAACTACATTTCCAGAGGATCTAACACCTACTTCTTTATTCTCTAGTCACAGTGGGCACTGCATGCATATGGTGCCCCTAGACAAAACACACATGTACATAAAATTAAGAAAAATAAAAGTTGTTTTGAAAGAATAAGGATTTTTTTGTATTAAAAACTTTAATAGTAAGAAAAAAGATGAAATATTAGGTGCATTTCTGAGCAACTCTTTTTTTTTTATTAATTTACTCTTGTTACATCTCAATGGTTATCCCATCCCTTCTATCCTCCCATTCTTCCCTCCCTCCCATTTTCCCCTTACTCCCCTCCCCTATGACTGTGCCTGAGGGGGTCTTCCTCTCCCTGTATATGTTCATAGGGTATCAAGTCTCTTCTTGGTAGCCTGCCATCCTTCCTCAGAGTGCTACCATGTTTAGCCCCTGCATCAGTCTCATTGATGGGAATTGTGAAGCACAGTACTAGTGCTTACAGTCAACGATGTTCCAGTGCTATAACACAGCATCATGGCTTACAATATCTCCAGAGACTTCTCTAAAATCTTGGGACTCTAAAACACAATTGTGACTTGTAGTTTATCTTGTCCTTCAGTTAGAATCATAGAGTATGTACTTAATTTTAACTAAATTACACATTAAAGTAAAATCACTATAAAATTTAAAACTATATCTTAAAACATATTTTCTAAATAAACTCTATCTGCTTAATTTTCCCACCAATTACTTTATGTTTAGGGCATAATAGAATGATTCCTATCTTTGTAATATATAATAACTTCAATGGGTCACATCTTTACTTAGAAAGTGATTATAAAAATGTGTTCATCATATAATAGAGAATGTGAGTCTATCTCCACATATTTCAAGTTTACCATATTATTTGGCAAAGTTGTTAAATATTACATAAAATTACAATTTCTGCAATTTCCCAATTAAATACTTCATACTTCCCCCCAAAAGAACATTTTTATAAAAACAGAATGCATGTGTGTTTTAATAAATATTCTGGTATAATAATATTTAGAAATTGAAATATAACAAGTGTGATTCAGTGTATTTTGGAAATTTAAAAATTCCTAGGAATTTTAAAGAACATTGAACATAATGAACATGAATTAATAATATAATTCCTATATTGTCTGCTTAAAATTAAAAGCAAAAAAAAAAAACCCTTAGAACTTGAAAGTATTCTCTTAGCAATTATAGAGAGGGTTCAATGGTTAAGGTTATTTGCTGTTTTTCCAAACGACCCAAGTTTGAATTCTAGTACCCAGACCAAGTAGTTTAAAACCACTTGCAACTCTATCTTGGAAGGAACCTGAAACCCTCTTCCTACCTCCATGTCACCCATACACAAGTGTCCATAGACACATACATATAAAGATGAAGAAAAAATTGTCTAGTAATCTTTATTGCAGTATATTTCATGGGTTAGTCAAAAGCCACATATCTAAAATTTTCAGCCATTTTACATATAGTTAGAAATTTTCAGCATTGCATTGTGAATGTTTTTATTAAAAAACAGTAAAGGGAAATAAATAGTCATAGTCATAAGCCATATTAAAACAGCCAAATATTACAAGTTTTTTACTATGTCGTTATGTAAGAATTTCTTGTAACATTCCATTCTGTAGAGGATCTTTAAGCTTCAACAACTAATTGAACTTAACTAGATCTTTGATAAAAAACAGCTACCAAGTCTTCAAAAGTTCCTGAAACTTAACAAGAAGCACTACATTTCGCAATAAGTTTACATAACTAGTAAATATTGCTTGCCACAGAGGAATACAACTTATCAAGCTTCTCCTAAGTTTTTTAGAAAAATTCTAGGGATCTGGCTTTTATGAATAGTTAGCTATGATCATGTCAAATTCTCAGGCCATGAAACTTTCTGTTGCAAATAAGCCCTCATCTTGACTCCTGTAGGCCTCCCCAAACTCACTGATTTATAAGTTGGATTCTTCTGTAAACAATACTCTGATATTCCACTTACTTTTCTATCTCTGGTCAATATGTTTATGTGCACATCCCCTTAGGAAAAGTTAGACAATAGGTATAGATCACGCAATTTAAATATGTAATCATTTAGATCAATCTATTTATCTGTCTATTAACATATCTGCATATAGTGTATCTACCCTTACAATGTATTACTTGTCTTCTTCCCTCTGTGAATGCATGTGAGTGTGTGTGTGTGTGTGTGTGTGTGTGTGTGTGTGTGTGTATGTGTGTGTATTATATACAGTATTGTCTGGGAAAACCGCCTCAAGAAACACAATAACTAGAAAAAATTAGCCATCTTTTCACTATTTTTCTGATTATTATTTTTCTCTTAGCATACATGTATAATAATGGGTAATTTTTATTTTTAATATGTGCATCCATGAGAAAGATTACGACTCATTTAGATGATGATGATGTTGATTACCATGCTACAGATTATAATGACTTTCAGGAAAATTCATTTTAAGATAAACTTTTTCTAATGGCTTATGAAAACTAAATCATTTAAGAACAATGTGAATCCATTGTTGCCATAAGACTTAAAAGTGGAAATTTAAATTAATCTAGTTTAAACAGGTCACTTTTTTTGGGTAATATTAAGAATAGCCTATAGAGATTAAGTTGCATACTATGATATTAAGGTTAGATAATATCTTTGCATATCACTTTAAATAACATTCTCAGAAGACTTGGATTTAATAAGCTCAGGAGCATAGGGCACTATTTATGCTCCCCTAGATCCTTTAGTGTCTATGACACTAAAGCCTTTTTATAGCATTATATTCATTCTTTCTAAGATGTGGTCACAAAAATAATAAATAAAAAATAATACATTTTATGATGCAACCAGCTCAGTTATATAAAGTGAAAGCCAAGAAGTAAATTAAGAATGAGGGCTGTGAAATCAGAGTGGCAGTTTTGAGTCTCAGTGGTCCTACTTTCTAAATGAGAGAGTACTCATGTAATTAGCAGTTTATAAGCCTGAGTTACCAATTCGTGGATGAACATGTACAAATTATTAATCTATGAGAGAATATTATAGTTATTAAAAGGAATACCAGATTCTGAGGCATAAGTTATTTTAAAATGATTGAATTAGGGTACCAAACAAATACTGATAAGATTGAGAATGAGGGACTAATAACATAAAAATAAAACAGCATTTGTTGTCTTGAAAATCAAAATGTAGTATACCTTAGGTGTTCCAAAGAAGATTAATGGTAACATTGGTGGCAAATCCTCATAATAAAAGTTAGCACTGATACCCTGAGCATTTAATATTGAATATATACCAACAATGTAATTTACATAAGATATTTAACAAAATGACTTCCACTTTGTTGTTTTAAGTATCATAGTGATAATATATGAAGACAATTTTTGATGTATATGAATTAAAAACAAAATGGAATAACTAATAGAGGGAATTTCTACAATTTTTGAAGAATGAGAAGCCCATACAAGTATTTAAGCTGCAGGGAATGCTTGAGTCAGAGAGATGAAAGCATAGCTGATTACTGAGCACATAGGAGAACATGGTACCTTGAACACAGATGAAAGAATTATCTTTATATAAAACCAGGTAGGAAGATAGTGATTGTAAATGAAGATACCGACAAGGAGGTAAGTGAAGTACCAATAACCTGTAAATTTACTTAAAATACTTCAATTTTATGGTTACAAGGGACATACATTTCATACCTTCGAATCCAGATCAACTGATCTGATAATGTGAGATTAATGAAAAATAAAGATTATAATACAGGGATCAAATGAATTAGGAATTGTGCGGTATAATGAACTACTAGCCATAATGTCACAGTGTCATCACACATATTCAGCTGAAGAAATGTGGTGTTGTGCCAGGAATATATACTATATCAAGACATCCCTTTGGCTTTTCCAATAGTTCAACATTGGCAGATGAGGTCAAAACTTAGTTAGCTGGCTATTGACAGTGAAAAATCACAGAAAACAAATACACCACAGAGAGAAGGATCTTAAACATCAAGATGTAAAAGAAATGAAAGTACCTCCTAGTTATCTTAGTGGTCCAGGTATGGAGGAACAATCACTGGCTTTGGGGAACATGAAAACGAAAACAACAAAAGTAGAAATCATTCAGAGAAAAGAACATCTGATATTATCACTGGGATGCATTTACAAGGCTTTTCGTTAGTACAATATTATTGATTAGCTTGGTGTGGTGGTGCATGGCTTTAATCCCAGCACTCGGGAGACAGAGGCAGGCAGATTGCTGTGAGTTTGAGCAAGCCTGGTCTACAAAGCAAGTCCAGGATCACAAACATAAGATAGAGAAACTCTGTCTCAAAAACCCCCACTAAAATATTATTGATAATGACACTGACCATTGGAAGCTGAAGGTAGAAAGTGATCATAGGATGAAATTTTTAAAGAACTGCAACAATTGAGTGCTAGAACTATTATCTACATGCTCACTCATAATGGCACAAATATAACATTAGTAGAAGTCCCATTTTATTTTCCTTAGTGTCATGAACAGTAAATGAAATGTCACCTAATCATTGTCTAATTTCTTACTGTTTCCCCAAATTCTAAAAGAGGATTACCTAGAATTTGCTAATTTGACATGAAGGATACTTCCTGTTAATTGCACAGTCTTTCTCAAATAATTAAATTTATGATGATCTCTTAAATGCATTGAAATGGTTCTCATTAAATTAATAGTCAGTTTCTGTTCTTTATCTATCTCTCCACCAATCTTTGCACCACTGGTTTGTTTGTGTGTGTTTATGAGTGCATGCGTGTATGTATGTGTTTGTGATTAATTTATCTTACAAACACAAACATATAAATTAGCTGGATATTTCAAAATATAATAGTCATAAAACTGATAATGGGTCCTAGGTTAACAACCAGAGAGTTCAGTATGCCTTTCAATTAGTGACCCTAATATCTGGAAACAATAATCTCATTAATTGTGTATATGTTAGTGTGTTCATGAGGCTGGGTTTCTGATTACAGTTTCTACTTTTCCCCTCCTATAGCCTCATTTTGTATAGAAGCATGTAGGGAACTTCTTTAGGCTCATTCCTTTGTTCTAATCTAGAGCTTGAGGTAAATCACTTTATTTATTTATTTATTTATTTATTTATTTATTTATTTATTTATTTATTTTAGCAACCAATACTGAGAAGGCTGTATGGCTGTATTTGACTTTCACCTTTTTTCTTTACTAGGCATGCAACTTGGATTCCAACTCCTCAAACCATTATCCTTTTAATACAATATTCTGAAAAAGGACTGAGTATTCTCCATTCTTTTGTGCATTTGCATAAAAGCAAAGCAAATAAAAACCCTGTCATTAAATCTTTTTCTAAAGGATGCAATAATGTATAAACCTAAGTCATTGGCTTATCCTGACAAGGTTTGATAATTTAAAAAATACAGATATTAGACAGCAGCTCAAACTGTATGTAATACAGGTTATACATTTAGATCAAGGCAGATATGAATTAGTAAAGGGTTTATAGAGCAGTCAACATCTTCAAGAAATTATTATGTAGGTAATACTGCAGTTTAGCCACTATCCATGGAGTATAGAGGTCTTTGTTTCATATTTCAGTTTTCCAAACTACTTTCATTACCTTTACTGATCATATTCTCTTAAGTTATTTAATTTTATATCTCTGTAATAATTGTAAAAATCATGTAGTGAGTTATTACTTACTATATTCTCATTTTTGTTTAGGGTTAATATCTTAGGTTACCACAACATACACATTACCACACCATTAAAACTAAAATTGATGTAAGTCTGTGGGATGAACAGGGAACTCTTTTTAGGTTTTACCTGTTTTTTTGCAATGCTATATTTTCATTATGTTCCAGCATTTCGTTTGTGATACTGTTTGTTTTCTATTTACTATTTTAAAGGAAACATTTCCATCCTTTGTATAATATCCATAAATGTCTGCATGCTTTTTCAGCTATACTAAGTTAGCCAGAACTTTGTTCTTTTTTCTTTCTCTCTATTTTCCTTGCCTTGCTTTCTTTTTCACTTCTACCTCCTGGTTATCTTCCCTTTTATTTTAAAAATGAAAAAAAACTGTGAAATGTACTAAATTATAATGTGTCATAGTTTTGTTATCATTTAAATCAAATTGGGAGACATGTAGCTATTTATCATTTTATAATATATAGTAATATTTAATATAGAAATAGATTTACTTATATGAAATTTCCCGTTTCTAGGAAATTACCCTCTCATTAGATAGATTAATACATTTGTGTGTGTGTTTGTACAGGGCATGTCAATATTATTGGAAATTTCATTGTGCATTTTCCTGCTGAAACTTTCCTTTGGTCTGTAAGCATGGCTAAATGTTAAGAGCACCATCCAGGGCACCTACATTTTATTCCCAACACTCTCATAGCTGCTCACAACCTTCTGTAACTCCAAGTCCCAGAAATACAAGGCCATATTCTTGTGCCCATATGTATTGCATGCATTTACTATACACATGGAAGGAAAACACCTAATCATACAGTCAACATACTAAAATAGTAATAATAAAGAAAAATTAATTTTTAAGCTATCTTCACAATTGTATTTACTTTTGATATGAGACACCATTGTTTCCATGTTAGACTTAAGTTTGTTCTTTAGGTTTTTTTATAAAAAAAAAAAACTTAACTCCCATTGATTGTGGCGATAACAGCTCTGTTTCTTCTAAATAAGTGTGTCGTTGGATTATTTCTTTGTGTGAACTGTTTTTCATGTGTAGGTACTGAATGTATGGTGGTTATATGAGACAAAAAGGGAATGTCTTTCAGACATAATAGAAAAGCATGTGAGTCAGGCGTTGAGTCTTAGTATATAATACTGAAATGAACGTCTTATGTGTCCTTATCCTGGCCACTGTTATATCTGGAAAATGTTCAAAGACTTAGATTGTTCTATAAAGAAAATCATAATAACAGCAGTATACATGTTAACTATTTCAATTCTTCACTCATAAGTTACTTGTTCTGATCTGGTTATTGGTAATGATGTCCTTTTATTATTTAAACTTTAGCCTCAACATTAACTATTATTTGACTTTTGTCATCATGGTCAATGGGCATTTACAACTTATGCTCACAGGCTTCTTTTTTTGTTGTCAACTGAATAGTCAGGGTTAAGTAACTTTATATTTTAAAGCAACTCACTGTTCTACAATGAACTAGCAACTAATAATGCAATTAGTCAAATATTAACAATTATTTTTATGTCAGACAATGTATAAAGGATAAATAGCAGCTGAGTAGTATTCCATAGTGTAAATGTATTACAACATCTTTATCCATTCTTTGACTAAGGGACATCTAGTTGTTTCCAGGATCTGGCTGTTATGAATAAGACTGCTATGAACATGATTGAGCATATGTCCTTGCTGTGTGATGGAACATCTTTTGGGTAAATCCAAGGAGTGGAGTAGCTGGGTTTTGAGGTAGCCCTATTCCCAGCTTTCTGAGAAAGTGACAGATTGATTTCCAAAGTGGTTGTACAAGTTTGCACTCCCACCAGCAATGAAGAAGGATAAACAAAACTTGTAACGGCTTACATGCATAATTCTTAAATATTTGAATATAAGTGGTTCTAACAAGCAAATAATTATTTAGGTTCGTATCAGATGTCTCCCATAGTTCAAGAAACACTGAGAGATCTTATGAAAATTCATCTTTCTTTCTGTCATATAACTGCTTTAGTTTAGACATACGCCAAGTAAGCTTCAAAAGCACAGAGTGTGATTTTTCAAATTTACTATATTCTGAGGCATTTACAAACAAGTGTATGAAAATTAACTCAATTTCCATGTGTTGCCAAAAAATTTATATTCTCTTTATTATCCAAGAGAAGTAAATTACTACCCCTGGTGTATGTAAGCTTGAATATTAATATGAACATTGATTCTATCCTTAAGGTAAAATATATAATTTTTTTCAGTGTAATCCTAGGTAGTTTCAGTTCATTTTGTTTGTCAGCTATAATAATAATGAGGAATATTTGCTTTTTAAAGTATTAAATATGTAAAGAACTTAGAAAAATTAAAATGCTATTTATGTGATCAAATATAAGTTTTGATGTGAATTCTTTGCTGTTACATACTTGGAAAAGTTAATTGTTTTCTTTCAGACTTGGTTCAAACTTACACTTAAACTATGTACCCATGGTAGTCATATACGAAAATAATGAGTGTCTCTGATCTATGAGATGAAACTTCTCATTTAGGTTGATTGCAACAAACCTTGTTATGAAGATTGAAAAATCAAAAGCATTTCAAAGCATATTTGCTGATGTGAATGTGAAAAATATTGATATCTTTCCTAAATTTGCCTCAGCAATTCATTATTTATCAGCTGCTGTCCTGTCTAATTTTAGGAAGTAATATAATGTATTAAATTTCCTTATAAGAAAATAATTTGAAATGTAGGTGTGTAGGATTACCATTAATAATAAGCACAATTTCTTTTGATTTTCAAAGTGTTTCCCAATCATAACTCTACTGTCTCAACAACAAGAATAGGAAAATTTTAAATTAATATTGGCTCCACTTTTCAAAGCAGAAACTTAAGAAAAAATATTTGTGTGTTTATGCCAAAGCACAATGTAGAAAATTATACTAGAAGAATTATGCTATTACCAATTACTTAGATGTACCATCCCATAAGGCACAAACATTTGAAGTGATAGTGATCTTGACATAGCTATGCATCTTGCCAAAATGAAACATCATTCATTAATATATTATAGTAAGTCTCTCACATGTACCCTCAGAAGGGATACTGAACATCTCCTTCAGTTATTCTGTGAACATGTATTTAACTTGTGTGTTTGTGCTCACAAGGGTTGAATAAAACTTTTATGCATACCCATATGTATGCTACATAATGAGCATATTTTTGGTTTTTCAATATTTTCTATGTATGTATGACTCTTCTTTTAGATTCTTAGTCTTCTTGAAAGAATGTCTACCCTCTACTATTTTATTACACTGAATTCCACATATAGGAAGAGGTTTGATAACTAAATATTTGTAGTAGATAGATTTTATAGATATATTTTCATCCCAATACAAAAAGGATAATTACATTAAGTAGGATCGGAAGCAAGATTTCAGAGGAAGTCAGCAATGTTTGTGTATTTTATGCAGCACCATTGCCTCTGCTTTTTTAGGAATTTGTTCAAAAAGAGATATAGTAAAACTATCTGAATATATAATATATTCTCAATATATAATCTCAATATAATGATTCAACATTACCTCAGATTAAAGTGCTAGAAAAAGGTCCTGCAAACAAATGTACACAAGAAACAAGCAGGAGTATCCATTTTGTATCTAATAAAATAGACTTTTCAACCAAGGGTAGCCATTTTAATATCTAATGAAATAGACTTTCATTCAAAAGTAATCAAAAGAGATGGGGAAGGACACTTCATACTCATCAAAGAAAAAATCCACTACCATAAGGACGTATCAATACTGAACATATATGCCCCAATGCAAGGGTACCCACATTCATAAAAGAACCACTACTAATTTTTAAGTCATACACCAAAACCCACACACAACACACTGTTGTCATGAAGGTACAAAAAAATGAGAAAGAAACTAAACAAAGAAATAATGAGCGACACCACATGCAGGCGAGGATGTGGGGAGAGAGGAACACTCCTTCATTGCTGGTGGGATTGCAAACTAGTACAACCACTTTGGAAATCTATCTGGTGCTAACTCAGAAAAATGGGAATAGGGCTTCCTCAAGACCCAGCTATTCCTCTCCTTGGAATATACCCAGAACATGCTCCAGCACACAGCAAGAAAATTTGCTCAACCATGTTCATAGCAGCCTTATTCATAATAGCCAGAACATGGAAACAGCCTAAGTGTCCCTCAATAGAAGAATGGATAAAGAAACTGTGGTACATATACACTATGGAATACTATTCAGCTATAAAAAACAAGGAATTCCCGAAATTTGTGGATAAATGGATTGAGCTAGAAATGATCATAATGAGTGAGTTAACCCAGAAGCAGAAAGACTCCAATGGTATATACTCACTTATATCTGCATATTAGCCCAATGGGCATGTCCCACGAAAGCCTTCACTTATCAAGAAACTGCGACAGAGGAGAGGACATTCTACTGGGACTCTAGATGAGAGAATCATGGGAGAATGGCAAAGTAGAAGGATCCAGAGGGTCCTAGAAGCCTACAAGTAGAACATTATGATAGGCAGATTTGGGCACAGGGGTCCCGCTCAAACTAAGGCACCAGCCAAGGACAATACAGGCGGTAAACCTTAAGCCCCTACCCAGATCTAGCCAATGGACAGAATACTCTCCACAGTAGAGTGGAGAGTGGGATATTACTTTCTCACATACTCTGGTGCCTCACCTTTGACCATGTCCCCTGGAGGGGGAGACCTGGTGGCACTCAGAGGAAGGACAGCAGGTTACCAAGAAGAGACTTGATACCCTATGAACATATAGAGGGGGAGGTAATCCCCCTCAGGAACAGTCATAGGGGAGGGGAATAAGGGGAAATTGGGAGGGAGGGAAGAATGGGAGGATACAAGGGATGGGATAACCATTGAGATGTAACAAGAATAAATTAATAAAGGAGGAAAAAAATAAAACGATAAATAAAAATGTTGAATCAGAAAAAAAAGAAATAATGAAACTAACCTAAATTATCAATCAAATGGACTTAACAAATATTAATAAAATATTTCATCCAAACACAAAAGAAGGTATCTTCTTCTCAACAACTCACGGAACCTTCTCTAAAATTGACCATATACTCAGTAACAAAGCAAGCTGCAACAATTAAAAAAGAGGGAAATAACCCTTTGTATTCCATCAGACTACCAAGGACTAAAGACAGACCTCAAAACAATAGAAACAACAGAAAGCATACAAGGAAAGAGTAAGCAGGCTAACATGATGAGACTTGATACTCTATGAACATATAGTGCAGGAGGAGGTCCCTCTCACTTTTAGACCTGGATGAGGGGAATAGGGTGAAAGCAGGAGGGAGGGAGGAACTGGAGGATACAAATGATGGGATCACAATTGAGTTGTAATCTGAATAAATTAGTTAAATTAAAAAAGGATTAAAAAAATAAACCCATGGTGAGAGTGGGTGGGGACTCTTGACAAATTGACCACTGTGTCATGGAAGAGGTAAACAAAGAAATTAAACTCTTTCTAGAACTCAAAGGAAAGGAAGGCACAACATACCCAAATTTATGGGACACAAAAGGTAAGTTTACTGCACTAAACACCTTTATAAAACAGTTGGGGATATCTCCTATTAGCAACTTAACAACACATCCGAATTCTCTAGGAAAAAAAAAGAAGAAGAAACAAACACACCAAAGAGAAGTAGACAGTAAGAATTATTCAAAATCAGGACTGAAATAAATAAATTAGAAACAAAGAAAACCATACAAAGAATCAATGAAATCAAGAGCTGGTCCTTTGAGAAAATCAACATGATAGACAAATCATTAGCCAAACTAACTAAAAGACAGTGAAACAGTGCCCAAATTAACAATATCCAAAGAGAAAAGGGGGACAGAACAACAGAGTGTGAATAAATCTGAAGAATCATTAGGCCTTATTTCAAAAGTCTATACTCCTCAAAACTGTAAAATTTAAATGAAATGGACAATATTCTTGATAGAGTCCACTTAGCAAGATTAAATGAAAATCAGATTAATAATCTAAATAGACCTATAAGCACTAAGCCAATATAAACATTCATTAAAATCTCAGACCTAAAACATCATCCACCATGAACAAGTAGGTTTCATATCCAGGATGCAGGGATGGTTCCACATATGAAAATTTATTAATGTTATTTTGTGTACTGTTTTTGGAGCAACAGGTAATCCTCAGCATGGTAGAATTCTTTGTGTTTCTTTAAACATTTTCTCTAAAGTATCTCTATTAAAACCAGCCAACAAATTATCATCCATGTAATTATAAATGATAGATTGAGGAAATTGCCTATGAATTACTTCTAATACTTGTCACACAAAGTATTGACATAAAGTTGAACTATTTAACATTCCTTGTAGAAATACCTTCTAATGGAATCTTTTTATTGGGTCATTGTTGTTCAGAGTAGGTACTGTGATAGCAAATTTTCCATATCCTATTCATGTAAGGGTATTGTGAAAAATCAAAATTTCAAGTCAATTATTATTATAGGCTATGATTTAGGTAAGAAAGATGGTAAAGAAGTCCAGGCTGTCAAGGAGGCATTGGTTGAATTACATTAGTCATTGTTCTTAAATCAGTTATCAACTTTTTTTTCTTTTCTTTCTTTCTTTTTTTTCTTTTCTTTCTTTCTTTTTTTTTTTTTTTTTTTTTTTTTTTTTTTTTACAACAAAAATAGGTGAATTCCATGCACTGGTAAACTCTTATATGTTGAACTTCTGGCTGCCCTTGTACCAATTATTTAAGTGCCTGTAATTTTTCTTTTGTTATGAACCATTACCCTTGACACAAAGGTCTGTTCAATAACCATTTTAAGGGCAAGGCTGTTGGTATGTTACCAGTAGCCCCTTTTACAAATTTGGATAATGGTTAATGATCAGAGAGAAAATTAATGATACATATGAATGTTGTTAAAATAGAAGGTTTGATGGATACAAGAGATGATTTCAGTATACTTTCACAAAGGTCTTGAAATCCAGATTGGCTACTCAGAAGGTTTTCTACACAGTTTATAGGAATTGGTAAATTATCAGAAATGAGCTATTTTAGCTATATAGGACAGGAGGACAAGGGTATTGGTGATAAGAATCTGAAATAAGTCATGACACTAGGAAGAGCAAAAAAAAAAAAAGTTAAGATTTTGGCCCATTCTCTACATAAAATATACTAAGGCTGTTATTTTTTTAATATTTTTTATTTTTTACACATATATTTATATTATTACACATATATGCAGTAAACTACTTATAATAAGAAGAACCATGATACAATCAGGAATTATATAAATGTTATATTCTTAGTGTTTTGGTTATTTATATTTGTCATCCTTGAAAAAGCATCTTTCCTATCTCGGTGAGTCTAAAATTCTGGATGTAAATCAATATCTATCATATCTCATCATTATCAACTTACAACATCTATCTAGACCCAAAAACATCTTATTCCCTAAAAATACTAAGGTTAATTGTAGAACTAAAGTATCTGGTCTTCAGCCCCATCAGAGACTTGAGAAGAAATAAAGTTTTACCTGAGTATACCACGAGTGCTGGTAAAAAGCTTTCCAAATGAGAAGACGACAGAAACATTTTGCTACTTGTAGAGTAACCCGAAACTCTCTGTAGCATTGGAGCATCATCTTTAGCCTTTTGCCCCAGTATATCCGACAGACATATTTGTGAGGCAGGAATTATTGAGGACTTGCTTATCCTGTCTTGGCACACTTTTGGCCATCCACTCACCCTGAATCCAAGCTTGCCCATTTTTAGGCAGAATTCTGTTTGTGCTAGAAATTAGGACGTATTGCCTAGTGGCTTGTTTGCCACATTTGAAGCCATCTCCATAAGGAGATTCTTTGATGCTCATCATCCTCTTTGAGGTAGGCTGGTTTTGCCAGCCTACCTCTACAGTCCTTTTTCACACAAGAGAATTGAATGAACATTCTGTTATTTCAGTTTCCCCCCTAATCTTTTAAAAATATATGAAGATTACAAAGAAAAATCATAAGACCCCTTACAGGAGCAAGGCAGGAAAGACCCCAATGGTAGTAGCTTCCCTTTTGTCCACCCATGTAAATAAAATCTCTAACACATCAAACTTTGTGTATTACATTAGAAGAGGAGTTATACCTGAGCCTCATATTAGCCACTACTTGCCAGCTTATATTTTTCAAAAATCTACTTTATTTAGGGTCCTTAAATGCTTCTCTCTCCATTACAATTCACCGATAAGAAGCAGGAGAGAAAAAAAAGGTTAATAGGTGTGAGGGATGTGTACGCTTCAAGATGTTGTTCCTTAGGGTGAGTTCGTTCTGCAGTTGTTAGGATACCAGGAGTCCAGTCTAATACCAAACACCAAACAGCAACATGAATCAGTAACAGTGGAATGACCCAGAAAAACACAGCAGAACACCACTGAATTGACATGAATGGTGACAGCATCATTGTCATGAGAATTTCTCTGGAGTATTTCTGTCTGCAAAGTGAAACATTGAAAAACAAAGTCCAACAAAACAATGTTAACCTTTCCAAGATGACATCACATTGTCTATGGGTTTCTATATATAGTCTCTCAGAGTCCATTAATGGATGATTTCATCTGGCCAAAAATCATACCCAGCTCACAAAACAGTTTCCACCAAAACATTATATGATAGAACTGAATTTTTAAAGAAACCAGAAACTTGCACTTCAGGGATTGCCCTTGAATCCTGGTAGTACAGGAGACAGCTTCTTGAGCTGAACACCAACAGCTCAGGCACTATGATTGACAATTAATAAATGAGAAATCAAAAAACAGAAAAATTATATCAACCAAAGGACATTAACAATAGGTCAAAACAGCAGCCTACAGATTGAGAAAATATCTTCATTTACCTTAAATCCAACAGTGGTCTACTATTCAAAATAACTCAAAAAATTAAATACCATCAAGCCAAATAATCCAATGTAAAGATAGGGTGCAGAGCAAAACTGAGACTCCTCAACAGAAGATTCTCCAATTGCTGAGAAGAGTTAGAGAAATGCTTGAGATCCTTAGTCATCAGAAAAATCCAAGTCAAAGATTACATCTTACACCTGTTATATTGGGTAAAATAAAAACTCAAACTTAAGATCTGATACTTTACCAACTGAGCTACCTGAGGTTCAGAACTAAACAAAGTTCATAACAAAGATATATGTAATGACCAAGAAACACTTAAGGAAAATTTCAGAATCCTGAGACCTCAGGTAAATGCAAATCAAAATGTTTCTGATGTTCCATCTTACACCTATGAGAAAGGTTTAAAAAAAAACCCAAGACAGGGAATGCTGACAAGGATGTGGAGGAAAGGGTACACTGCTCCATTTCTGGTGGAAATGAAGACTTTTATAACCAATTTTGAAATCATTTGTGGTACTTTCTCATAAAATAGGGAATACTTCTACCTCAAGCCTCAGATGTACCACTCCTGGGCATATACCTGAAAGATGCTCCACCATACAGCAAGGATATTTGCTCCAACTATGTTCATAGCAGCCTCGTTTATAATAACCAGAGTCTAGAAACAACCTAGATGTGCCTCAACTGAAGAATGGATAAAGAAAGCATGGTACATTTACACAATGGAACACTCTTCAGCTGTTAAAAACATGGAAATCTTGAAATTTGCAGGCAAATGGACAGACTAGAAAGATCATCCTGAGAGAGGTAATACAGATCCAGAAAGACAAGGATGGTATACACTAACATATATGCAGATATTAGCCACATAATAGAGGATAACCACACTGCAATACACATACTTAAAGAAGCTAAATAACAAGGAGGATCCTAAGGATAATGCTTAATTCTCATTCATAAGGGCAAATAGAATAGACATAGGAAGCATTTGAAGAGAAGGAACAAGAAAGGAGACTACCACCGATGTCCTCTGAAAGACTCCACCCATCTGGGGATCCAAGCAGATCCTGAGACACAGGAAACTTTGGGGTGGAATGCAGGGAGTTTTATGAAAGAGTTGAGGTATTAAAATATGTGGAGGTGTCAGAAGCTGCACAAGGAGCCCAATCCAATCAAGCCCCCAAATCTGCGTGGGTTGGGGAAGAGTTATTGTAGAGACTGCTACACCAACCAAGGACCATGCATGGTGAGTACCTAGACACTCTGCTCAGATGTAGTAGGAAGGCGGCACAGTTTTCTTTTTCCCATAATATGGGGAGTAGGGTCTAGTTCTTACAGTGTGCACACTCATTGTTTACTACCCCTTGCTTGGCCACAGAGGAAGAGGATGCAAGCATTACAGATGAGATTTGATAGGCTGTGGTCAGATGACCAGGGAGGAGGTCTTCTCCTTCCTTGCAGAAGGCTAGGTGGGTAGTTGAGATGACATAATATGTGTGGGACCTGGACTCAGAAAGGGAGAGGGCTACAATTGGATATAAAGTGAACAAATTAAAAATAAAAATAAATAAAATAAAAAAGATAAAAACTCAAGTGAAACCACATGCTGGTAAGGATGCAGAGCAAGGGGAACAGTCCTCCATTGCTGCTGGGAGTGTAAACTTGTACAGCGACATTGGGAATCAGTTCAGAGTTTTCACAAATTCGTAGTAATTCTACCTCAAGACTCAGCTATACTGCTCCTTGGCATATATCCATAAGATGCTCCATCATCTAACAAGCACATCTGCTCAACTATGCTCACAGTAGCCTTACTCATAATAACCAGAAACTAGAAACAACCTGTCCCTCAATCAAAGACTAGATTTTTTAAAAAGTGGTACATTTACACAATGGTACACTACTCAGCTATTAAAAACAAGGAAATATTGCAATTTGCAGGCAAATAGATATACTAGAAAAGATAATCCTGAGTGAGGTAACCCAGGCCCAGAAAGATAGAAATTGTATATATTCACTTACAAGTGAATGTTAGCGAGAGAGTACAGGATAAACCATACCACAATCCACAGACTCAAGGAACCTAAATGATAGAGAGTTTCCAAAGGAGGAAGCTTGAATCTCACTCAGAAGAGGAAATAAAATAGACGTTGTTTGTAGATGAATAGAAGGAACTATGTGGGAGAGGGAATGGGGATGAAGAAAATGGAGGTGAGCAGGTTTGGGGAAAGCAGGAGCAAGAGGAGGCAGAGCTGGAAAATAAGTGGGAAGCTGATGGGGGTCGGCATGTCTGGGAAAAGCTGGAGACCCACATCAAGTTAGGCTCCTGGGAGGACATGTTGATACTCTAGTTGAGATTCCTAGCAGCAGCTTATATGGAGACTGAAGTGGTTATCCCTTATAGCAAGGCAGCACTTCCAGTGGACATAGGGGACGACAATATACGCACAAAACTTTTACCCAAAATTTCCTCTGCCCATGAGATGGACATGAATAAAGGTTTAGCAGAGTTTGAAGGAATGGCCAACTAATTACTGGCCCAATTTGAGGTCCAACCCATGTGAGAAATCCATACTCATAACTATTAATGATACTCTGCTATACTTGCAGACAGGAGCCAAGCTATCTGTCCTCTGAAAGGATCCATCCAACAGTGGATTGATACAGACACTAAGACCCACAGCCATTCACTAACAGGCATCTGGAAGTCTTTTGGAAGAGTTGAGAAAATGATAGCAGGACCTGAAGGGGACAAGAACTCCACAAGAGGACCAACAGATTTAACTAACCTAGACACATGGGGGGAATAACAGATATTGAACCACCAACTTAAGTGTATGCATGGACTGGACCTAGGAGCCCTTACATTTTTGGAGCTGAGGGACTGCTTGGTATTCATGTGGGTCTCTAAGCAACTAGAGCAATGTTTGTCCCTGATTGGGACTCTGTTACTTGCTGCTGGATCACTCTCCCCTAGCTGGGTAGTCTTTTTGTCTTCAGTGGAGGAGGATGTGCTTAGTACTGATTTGAGGTGAAGTGCTGGGTCTGGATGGCACAGGGCAGAGGGGCGGGGGGAATCACCTTCTCTGAGAAGAAAATGAGTGGTAATAGGGGAAAGAGGGTAGGACGGTTGGACTGGGAGGAGAGGAAGGAAGGGCTGTAGTTGTGATGTAAGTGAACAAACAAAGAGAAAAGAAAAGCATACCTTGTATGTATCACACACACATTTTATATCATGTATACATATTTTGCATGTATCTACCTGTGGCTAGCGTTACCGTCTTGTCAGCAAGAACGACGCTGCACACACAAACAGGATCCTTCTGCAGTAAAGCTTTAATGCCTCTTGAGAGGAAGAGCATAAGCTTACAACACGGAAAATGGAGACAGAGAGACCAAACAGCAGAAACCCCTCCCTTATATAGGAAACTGTCCTCCGCTTAGGATGTGTCAGTCCCTGATTGGCTGTTGCTCATCGGGCGAGATGATGCCACGGGAGAGGCAGAGCACAACGAGTGGAAAATCCCTTCGCACATGTGCAGATTAGTTGTTTGTCAGCATGGGACACAGGGTGTCAGCGCCATCTTGTAATGGCGAATGTGGGCGCGGCTTCCCACATCTACCTTTTTGATGGAAAATGCCATCACTAAGGCATACCACTGTTTCTTCTGCTAAATATTAACTAAGCTGCTTTTATTTGACAGATATTTTAAGAAAGAACTTTTAAAATCTGTGGACTTAAATATGGATTTAAGTCTAAGTCCTTAAAGAAAAACCGGAAAGTGTTTAAAAAATAAAAAAAAAAAAGAAAGAAAGAAAGAAAGAAAGAAAGAAAGAAAGAAAGAAAAGGGACGTCTACACAATAGAATACTATTCAGCTATGGAAAAAAAAAAGGACAGGACATTATGAATTTGCCCACAGATGGGCAGAGCTGGAAAAAGTCACATGGAAGGAAAAAATCCAGACCCAGAAGAACACACATGGTATATTCTCACTTATAAGTAGATATTAGCTGCATAATACAAGATAACCATATTACAATCTGGAGACCTAAAGAAACAAAGTAACAAGGACGACCCTAGGGAGGATGCTTAATTCTCATTCAGAAGGGAAAATACAGTAGGCACTGGAAGCTGTTGAAGCGAGGAGCAGGAAGGGAGCCTACCCCAAAGATCTTCTGAAAAACTCTACCCTATCTGGTGATACATGCAGAAGCTGAATCTCCCAACCAAACTTTCAGCAGAGGGTAGAGAGTCTCATGTAAGAGTCGGGAGATAGAAAGACTGGGAGAGGACAGGAGCTCCACAAAAAGACCAAAAGAACCAAGAAGACTAACAGAACCAACACATCTGGCCTCAAGGGGGGTGGGCGATGGAAACTGATACACCAAACAAGCATCATGCATCAAGAGGTCCTAGGTCCTCTGCTCAGATGTAGCCAATAGGCAGCTCAGTCTCCATATTGGTCCCCTAGTAAGGGGAGCAGGGCCTGTCCCTGCCATTGATTGTCTTGCATGTTCTTTGATCACGGCCCTGGCAGGGTGCCTTACCAGGCCACAGAAGAAGAGGATGCAGCCAGTCCTAATGAGACATAGTAGGCTGGGGTCTGTTGATAGGGGAAAAAGATTCCTCTTCTTTGAGAACTAAGAGAGGGGCAGGTGGGGAAGAAGTGGTGAAGATGAGACCAGGAGACAACAAGGGAGCAGGCTACAACAGGCAAGTAAATTGAATAAATTAAGAAAAATAAATTTAAATAAAATACATCAAAGCTTTGATATATCTATTAGCTTGACTATTGACTGCAATAGTCTTTCTACTTGTAGGCTTTGTCCCTTTTCTAAACCTACTTTGTTTGTGGTTCTTTAATGCCTATATTTCCCTTCTAATCTACCTACCCTAGATAAGAGAGAAAAGAGGTTAATGAGAACAGGATAAGTAGACCTTTTTGGACTCAGTTCCTCAGAACAATTCCCCTGGTGTAGTCAGCAGGATTTCATCAGGCCAGCAATTCAACCGAAGTTGTTGCTGGAACCTGGAACAGCTGCTGGAAGCCAGAGGCCTAATGCGTTCTCTGCAGTGGTTGTCTCTAGGAGTGACTCAAAGTGGAGTGATGAACAGCCAAACAATACTGAGACCCACAATGCCCAGCCTCTTGTTTTGGGCTCATATATTTATTGCCATTCAGAGTCCGTACTAAAATGTGTTTCAGCTGGCAAAAACCAAGCTCCCACATGAGGTGATTCATCTTCTAGTGGAAGCTTATCCACTAGATGTCTGTTCCCCATCTCACACTTGGTATCAAAACAAAACCAAGTGTACATACACTACACTAGATTTATGAAATTAGCAATAATCCTTATAGTATTAGCTACAAAAAATGTTAACATGTAGCTCTAAAAAATAGTTCCACCAGATGTGTCCACTAAGAAACAAATGTTTTCACCTAAAGAGTCTTACATGTGAAGTCCCTGGTTTTAATACCTCTCTTGCATTTTATTGTAAATTACCTTTAGAAAAAGGCACTGATATTGGTTTCACTTACAAGCAATTACAAGGAATATAATATTCTGAAACTCTCACATCTATTCATTAACAAAATGATGATTATGAGCCAATTTGACCCTTAATATGTTTTAGTGACCTATGACTAAAGATACCTTTATTCTCCCATCACTGTTGGATTAGGAAAAAATGATTAAATAGGATTATAATTAAATTATTAAAAAGATATGGGCTTTATATGAATGTTACTGCTTAAAATATCTTCTACTTGTCCCTTAAGGAAGTGTGTCAACCAAATCACTTAAACAATGTTATTAAGGACAATACATCTGAATTATATTTCCTGTTGAGCCATTGATGAGACTATTATAATAGCACAATTCCTCCAGAAATCCTAATTCTTACAGCTTTGATCCAGAGGGTGAGCAGATTTACCTAAGAATGTTCATATACTGATAAGAGTATAAGTAGCATGTTGCCTACCTTCTATAATTTCTACCTAACTAGAGAAAATGAGACAATTTCTTTCTCTTTTTAAAAATCACGTAGTACTCTCAGGGTGAGTGCAAGTAACTGATTCTTTCTATTGTCAAGTTGGCAATATTTTGTTATCCTTGAGCCTCAAAGCATAAGAAGCAATTAAAGAGAGAAATAAAGTTAAAAATCATCAGATACATTAATAAATAACCATTCTTCAAGAAATAACCTATATATGTTCAAAGATAATCAATATGGGTGCAAAAAGCTTTAGTGTTCAGTGATTCCGAAAGGAAGTTTCATCTGAAAACAAAACAGTGGACCCCAGTTTGATTGTACTCCATATGGCAGAGTACAGCGAAAAGGTATTATTTGGGCATGAGAATCCAGAAATAAGCAAGGAGCATGAAGAAGAAATATCAATAGAATGAGGGTGTTTTTATATGAAAAAAAAAATGAGAATGTTACAAGTCGTATTTCAGTATAATATCTGTCAACCCATATACTTAATTGATACTGTACATTTATTAATTAAAGATTTCCAAACAGTTGTTTACAAATAATGTTATAATGTTAAAAATCAAATAATACATGTACTATGATCACAAAATATGTTCCTTAGTTTCTTCAGTGATGAGCAAGTTGAAACATTATAAACTTCAAAACTATCCCCCCACAGTTCATTAGTGGATTCCTATATACTCCTATATCTGAAATAAAAGGACCAAGTAGATAAACACCTGTGCTCATTTTGTAGCGTCTGGGCACCAGGTTTAGAGTAAGATACAAGGAAAAGAGAGATTGAATTACAGGTGTAAATATTTATATGAATTTCAGATTTGTGAAATATGTTTATGTGAGAAAACACCTCCCACAATAATTTTCATTTTTAATATTAGTTACATTGTGTATCATTTCTAGAAATGTACTTACAGAGTCACCTGCAGGAAAACCAATAATAATAAGACTTTCCAAGCCTCTAGTCACATATTATTTCCATAACATGTTACCCCAACTACCATTTTGATGTCTTTCTCTTACACAGATGCTATTGAGTATTGAGTTGTTAACAATGACTTCACAGTCCATGACTCATCCTTAATTGTTTTCTTTGGTATTTAGGAACATTAACTATCACCTGGTACAGCTCTTCAAATAATGAAGAGCAAAGGTAGTAAGATGCAAAAATTACATTCAATAATGACACAAATTTGACATCGCATACAGCAAAAAAGTTAATCTACAGTGTGGGAAATGAAACATTGGTGTTGACCCAAATAGAAGCATGTACTGATTATTCCCTGTGGCCCCTTAAATATATACTACTTGTTACATTTATACTGAAGATATTCAGTATGAATTACTGACACATTAAATGATAAACAAAGTAAATAATATACAATCCAAGAGCCACAAGGTTATACTATATATGTGTATAGCTACACAGATATATATGTCTAAATATGCAAGTATAAATACAAAATATGTATTTTAATCAGTAAAATGGCCTATAAGATTTTTCTATTAGCAAGAGATGAAGTGAATATGCATATTTTGTTTAATAATGTTTCTCAATGAAGAAACAGGAGGACTTACCACATAATTTATTTTAGGGGAGGACATCAAGGCAACTCAGAGATTGCTCTCCTATAGAGTAAAGAAGCACTGCACATGCTGTCCAGATCTATTTCAAAGATAGACATCAGCTTCTAACAGCTTATGTTGAAAGATTTGAGTAACAATGTAAGTAGTGTATTTTGTTATTACACTTACTGAAATAGTTTATAAAACTGTAAGACATTATTATCCTTATTATACATTTCTACAATATAACATTTTAGATACATATTTATACTAATATGGTGATGATTTATATTGATATTTGAAAATATGTTAACAGAAATTTTAGAATGATTGCATTTTCTTAAATAGTAACAGATTTTCTTCTTTGATCAAAATTTCATGTTATGTTCTTTATAACTCTAATATTTCAAACATATCAAGATTTGAGAAATAGGAACTTTCCAGTCTTTATTACAGAAAATACATAATTATATTGTTATATCAATATTGCTCTTGCTATAGTCACAGCAACTATATATAATATATTGCATATATAAGTGCAGTATAAATACAGTATTATTATTATTATTATTATTTACAGATTATAATATATATGTTATATAGTCCACTATAGTATAATAGAAAACTAACAAAAAGAAGTCATCCATTCTTTCTCAGAGTGAAGTTGGTAGATATTATCTACTTTCAAACACATTCTTCTATCCATCTGAGCTACTTTTAAAAAGTATTAGTGCTGGCACGTAATCTGTCATTTGGGATGGTGAGCCAGAAGATTTTAAGTCTGAGGCCAGCCACTGACACTTATGAATTTTGAGAAGCCCGAAAAAAAGAAGATCAAATTTGAAACTGTAAAATAAGGTAATATAAAATATTTTTTGTTAAAACTGTGACTAAGGTGGAAATGATTGAAGACTTTTTTTTATGGAATTTAAAAAAAAGTACATAACACAAATTAATGTGTCTCTAGAAATTCCAAGTATTATTCCCTATTGATGACCTTTGGATTTCAAAGAGACAACAGAAACATAACCCTTTCATATTGCTAACAATACTAACAACCATGCAAGCAAATAAGCCTTGTCATACTATTTTTCTTTAAGATAACTGAGAGGAAGTCTTGAAAACAGAAGAAAATATTGAACATAAGTTTTTAATATGAATTTTTAATGCATGTTAAATTTTAGAGGTGGGAAAATTCCAGTAAATAAATATATTCTTTATTTTCTCACCATTGGTCACATCCCCATAATTTTTCATATAATCATATTCTTGCAAAAACTGAAATAATGTAGCTTCTGTATAATTTAACCATAAATTGTATAATTAATATTCTTTACATAAGACTCTAAGCAAAAAAATTCTTTGGATTTGAAACAATCAAACCAAGTGGAATGCCTCCCACCTTAAGAATAATGTGTTATTCTGCGTTAGAGTTCTTAAGTAGAGAGATACATTAAGCCTTCATGTACATTTGAACGAAGGATACATTAACAATCCTTTATAGGGTCCCAATCTCCACATTGTGCAACTCACCATTGCTTGTGAATCAGGGCTTTGGGTGTCCACCTCAAGCTTCTGAGGTCACCCTGAGGAATCACATACATACTCGCTTAAAAGCAAAATGGTATTATGGGATGAAAAGATAAGGTTGTATTTTGAGGATAAGTTAAATGCCCTACTACAACAAATAGGATCTAATAAAGAATTAGGAAAATAAAACATGCTTCTTTGTGGACATGTTGATTTTAAATGTTGATGAACATGTAAGTTCAAAGATTATTATACAATTTTTAAAATAGAGACTCTAATGTATATGTATATACATATGTATACAACGTTATATAAGATAATGTTACTCCTATATGGAAAAAAATATTCTTACACAAAAGAAACTAGGTTAAATTGTTATATTATTTCATATTGAGAAATTTGAAGCATAAAATTCCTAACAAGAAAATAAAATATAAGCAAGAGAATGTAAAATACATTCTCCACTCCAATTTAACTTCTCCAAATATCTGAAATTATATTATCAATACCACTTAGAAATAACCTCTATAGTAAAGGGTATAGAGCATGCCAAGATATTTAATTTGAAGAAGTTCACATATTTCCAGTGCCAGACAGGTCTTGAAGAAAGAAGTCTAGGGTAAGAAAGATGGCTATTGTAATTAAAAGTATTTGCTGCACATACAAGGCTAACTGAGTTCAATTCCAGGAATTCAAGTAAACGTAAACAGAGAATTAAGTCCATATAGATTTCCTCTGAACAACACAATCACTTTGGCAATGCTTTCCCAACACACACACACACACACACACACACACACACACACACACACACACACGGGAAGAGTTGTAGGAATTAAATCACTTAGAATGAGCCTATAAATAGGACCAAATAAATAGTGTATTGTCTGGCTGTCTTTACTAATGATTAACGTGTGCCTTAGTAATGACTGAGTGATAAAACAACAAGTCAAATCTGTACTTATAAAACCTTGAGTTAGAAATGTTTAAATAAGACATAGGCGAAATATAAAAAGACTTAATTTAGGAAACAAACAAACAAAAAAAAGGCAGACCTTTAGCGTTAACTTCTTATTAACAAAATTTACTTATAAATATATGAGATTTCTTCCTTGACTCTGCTCTCTCTTTTACCACTGGAAGTTTTAAATTTCTATGAAAGACTATTGCTTCAAAATATTTTATGGGATAATATGTCCACCTAAGCAAATGAATTCATTAATATGTATGAAGAATACCACAATTACAGCACTTAATGTCTAATGATATACATTAATTAAACTACTATCTATTGAACTTCTATTACATTTCTGGCACAAGCATGCTGTAAGATAATATAGAAATGAATTTGGAAGCTCCCTGCTGTGATGCAGATTCACAGTGTACTAGACAAAGATGCTCTGCAGTTGCAGTGTGGTAGCATTGCTTTCTGCTGTTTCAGGGGACAGTGGAATACGATCCTTCCCATCAGCAGTTAAACTGCCCCAAAAATGAAACAGAGTTGTAACCCCTTCTTTATTAAGTGTCATATTTCTACCTTAAAAATCAGACTACAAGAATATATACTTGCTTTTTAAAACTACATTCCTAGTTGTAAACATACTTATTTATGGACATTAATTTGAACAAAAGATAGAATATACAGCAGCCATTTGGCTATTATTTAATGCCACAACACATTCTACCACACTGGAATGAAAGGATAAGTAATCTGAACACTTTCCTAGGTAGAAGATTTTCAAGGTTGGAATATAAACAGCTATATGACAGCAACTCATAAGATTATAGCATGAACTACATGCTTGAATAATGGTAGGAATTAAATATGTGGTGGAAAGAAATTCATGGCTATTTTACTGTTTTACTGACAAGAACATGCATGAAGGCTGTCATTGTTGCTGTCTGCATACACAAGAATGTGTACAGGTAAACCCTTCTGCAGAGACCAGAGGGGGACATGTGTTTATGTCCCATCACTCTCAAACTCACTCCATTCACACATGGTCTCCCTCTGAAGTTGGAGCCTACTAGTCTTCTAACTCATTAGGCTCAGTGGAAACCACGCAGAAGAAATCCTTCTATTTCTGTTCTGGGGTTATAGGCACATGTGACTACACCTGACGTTCATGTGGATGATAGAGATATGAACTTGGTGCAGAAACTGCTTTTACACACTTAAACATTTTTCATGTCCCAAATTTTCCTCCTAAATATTTCATTCTCCTCTATATTTAAAGGAAAAGAGTGTGAATTCAGTACACTTCTGACAAAGATTCTTTTACGAGAATTGTCTTAAAAAATATATAAATTTTATGTCCCTGTTTGAGAAAACACAGAAAAATGTTCTCACCATTTTTTAAGAATCTTCGTGAGTATCTTGGAGAACCTTAAAAAATTTCTACAAAATACTCTCAAATTTTGTGTATATACATATATATGTGCATGTAAGTCTTATATCATAAATGTTGAATTTACACACACATATGAATAGTTGTAGGAGTAAATATATTATATAAAACACTATTATATTTACATAGACTTATACATATATTTTGATTTTTAATAGACTTTTATGTAATCAATTTAATAGATACTAAAACCTAGACAATGTATTTAATCAACTCATGTTTTTCAAAGTAAATTGCTATAAGTCATATATAAAATTCTCATATTTAAAAGAATGTACTAAAGACACGAGAGAACAGTAAAGAAGAAACAGGGAAACAACAATTATTCATAAACTTGTAATTGCTTTTCTATTATCTTAAAATCTAGTTTTATATAACAATTAAAAATAATTATGTTATTTAATACCTTCAAATATTAAAATGGGAAAATGTGTTATGATAAAAAGGTAAATTATCTTTCAGTCATGGTGTATGTGTCAGAGAAATATAATATTAAGCATATCACTTTAAAATATATAGTAGAGATTTAAGCACATTTTAAAAGCCAACTTCACCAAGATCCACTAGAAGTGTAAGTTGGTATAGCAACTTAGATATCTTTCCTAGTCACATTCCATAGCTTTGAGCAAAAGCAACTCTTTGAAGAAAGAATTTATTTAGTTTATGCTTCCATGTCACAGCTCATGACTGAAGGTTACCAAGGCTTAGACTCATGTAGAAACTTTAAAAAATGTGGGGAGACAATAATTAATGTTTCACTAAGGGCATCTGCTTAGCCAGCCTTCTTATAGAGTACCAAATTACTCTCTATGGAATTCTGGTTCCAAAGGTGGGCTAACCTCTACTACTCAATTAGCAATCAAGACAATTCCTCACAGACACCCTCATAGGTCAGTCTGATCTTGGCACGTATTTAGTTGAGATTCCAGGTGTTAAGTTGACAATTACAGGTAACTAAACTAGCATATAAAAATCAATAAAGTTGAGGTTTTAGAGGTTTGATTTTTAATTTGTTGCTTTTAAACTTGTTTCTAATGCTCAATATTTATCAGTCTGTTGATCTTAGTCAAGGTTCTTCAGACAGCTCTCATTTCCTTTTGAAATACAAATTGTGCTTGATTTTTAAGTCATGCCTTTGATTAGCAAGTATGTTTCATATAATACTGGCATATCAGTAAGGGAGAAAGAAGACAGGATCTAGTTGGAAATTTTAACATTATGAAAATATATGGTTTATATATCTAAGAGGCAAAATATTAGGAAATTCTTATATTTTTAAGAAAAGCACGTGCTGTTAGGAACTCATTTTTACGTCTTTGTTTTATTTTACTTTTCCCAGACAGGTTTCTCTGTGTATCTCCAGCTTTTCTGGAACTCACTGTATAGACAAGTTTGTCCTTGAACATACAGAGGTCCATATGTCTCTGCCTTCTGATGCTAGGATTCAATGTATGCACTACCACCACGCTAAGTGTCTGGACACCACTTTCGTATTCATAATACATTTTGTTCTTAATGTTGCTTCATTTATTTGATGATATGGTTTCTGCAGCTTAGAAGTCTGAAACTCAGCAAGTAATACAGGCTAGATTTAACCTAACCTCTGCCTCCCTGTGCTGGAGTTACGGCTATACACTGGAATGCTTGTTTTACATCTTATCACTAGTGACAGTTTTGATGAATAGAAACATAATTTAAGATATATAAAATTACTCATGAACATTTCAGTCATATATTTCATCTACCTGATTTGTGGGAATTTCTAATCTAGGAATAAAGTAATAAATACAATAGGTACACACATATTCTAACCTCAATAAAAGCTCTATGGGCTAAAGCTCACCTGTTCCACAGCATTCTGGAGACTGAGACAAGAGAAACAAGTTTGAGAAACAAGAAACACACATACATACTCATACATGTTTCAATATTCCATATATATATATATATATATATATATAATAAAGCAAAGAGACATTGCAGCCACTAGCAATGAAAATGCAAATTGAATATGATAATATATTATAAAGATTGTGGTTTATTTATGTGCACATTAACTATGCCAGTGAATTTTAATTCAAATTACTTAAAAATTTAGATGTACAAATATATTCATGAAAAACACGTCTTTTCCAGAATTTATATTCTACTAAGAAAATAGAATAGTCAAGCAAAAAATTAAAAGACATTGATTTAGAAATAAACAAAGTTTATTAAGAAGATCCAGCAGAGTGATAAGAGAATTAGTAATTTGGAAGTAGTAATTTTTAGATGAATGCTTGATGAGAGCTTCCCTGAAGTGATAAAACGTGGGGAATGGCAAGAAGCCTGCGTTTCAAACTACAGAGCAAATTCACTTATGGCTTGTCTGTTTGATTTTCTTTATTGGTTACTTTTCTCATCAATGTGATAAGATACTTGAATCAACTTAAAGAGAAGTAGAACGTTTTTTTTTATTATTATTATTAATTTATTCTTGTTACATCTCAATGGTTATCCCCTCCCTTGTATCCTCCCATTCTTCCCTCCCTCCCATTTTTCCCCTTACTTCCCTCCCCTATGACTGTTCCTGAGTAGGATTACCTCCCCCTCTATATGTTCATAGGGTATCAAGTCTCCTCTTGGTAACCTGCTGTCCTTCCTCTGAGTGCCATCAGGTCTCCCCCTCGAGGGGACATGGTCAAAGGTGAGGCACCAGAGTATGTGAGAAAGTAATATCCCACTCTCCACTCTACTGTGGAGAGTGTTCCGTCCATTGGCTAGATCTGGGTAGGGGTTTAAGGTTTACTCCCTGTATTGTCCTTGACTGGTGCCTTAGTTTGAACGGGACCCCTGTGCCCAAATCTGCCTATCATAATGTTCTACTTGTAGGCTTCTAGGACCCTCTGGGTCTTTCTACTTTGCCTTTCTCCCATGATTCTCTCATCTAGAATCCCACTAGAATGTCCTCTCCTCTGTCTCAGTTTCCTGGTAAGTGAAGGCTTTCGTGGGACATGTCCCTTGGGCTAATATGCAGATATAAGTGAGTATATACCATTTGAGTCTTTCTGCTTCTGGGTTAACTCACTCATTATGATCATTTCTAGCTCAATCCATTTATCCACAAATTTCGGGAAGTCCTTGTTTTTAATAGCTGAATAGTATTCCATAGTGTATATGTACCACAGTTTCTTTATCCATTCTTCTATTGAGGGACACTTAGGCTGTTTCCATGTTCTGGCTATTATGAATAAGGCTGCTATGAACATGGTTGAGCAAATTTTCTTGTTGTGTGCTGGAGCATCTTCTGGATATATTCCAAGGAGTGGAATAGCTGGGTCTTGAGGAAGCCCTATTCCCTTTTTTTCTGAGATAGCACCAGATAGATTTCCAAAGTGGTTGTACTAGTTTGCATTCCCACCAACAATGAAGGAGTGTTCCTCTAAGAGAAGTAGAACGTTTTTTGACACATGGCATGAGATGCGTACAGCACATTATAGTAAGGACGTATAGGGTGCTAGTTACAAAGTGACAAAAAGAAGATAGACTGGGAGTAAAAAACAATGCAGATTAATCTTTCAGACTTTCTCCCATCAACCCATTTCCTTCAGCTGTTTGTATCTGTTTAAATCTCTACCACAATTCTAGGTAATATTACCCACTGGGAACCAAAGGTTCAATCTGAGGCCATTCAGAAAAGTATTCAACCCATGATATTTAAAATATTTTCACCTGTTTCTCTGTTTACCAAATCCAAAAAATACTTTGGGGTACAACAAAGATCTGAGTAACAATTAACCTAAGTGTTGGTAGGAATATGCCTGAATCTTGGTGGGAAAAAGAATGTGAGGCTAGAAGAAATATTATAAAAATATTTTGTCTTTAATTATGACAAAAATGTTAAAATCTGGCGACTGGAGAGATGGCTCAACAGTTAAGAGACCTGCTTGATCTTCCAGAGGTCCTGAGTTCAATGCCAAGCAACCACATGGTAGCTCACAACCATTTATAATGTTATCTGATGGCCTTTTCTGTCATGCAGATATACATGCAAATAGAGCACTCATATACATTAAATCAATCAATCAATAAATATTTAGAAATTTTAAAATCAAAGTGGTTTTCCAAAGTGGTTGTACTAGTTTGCATTCCCACCAGCAGTGAAGGAGTGTTCCTCTCTCTCCACATCCTCGCCAACATGTGGTGTCATTTGAGTTTTTGATCTTAGCCATTCTGATGGGTGTAAGATGGAATCTCAGTGTCGTTTTGATTTGCATTTCTCTGATGCCTAACGAGGATGAGCATTTCTTTAAGTGTTTCTCAGCCATTTGATATTCCTCTGTTGAGAATTCTCTGTTTAGTTCTAAGCCCCATTTTGCAATTGGGTTGTTTGGTTTTGTGGTGTTTAATTTCTTGAGTTCTTTATATATTTTGGATATTAAACCTTTGTCAGATGAAGGGTTGGTGAAGATCTTTTCCCAGTCAGTAGGCTGTCGCTTTGTTCTCTTGACAGTGTCTGCTGCCTTACAGAAGCTTCTCAGCCTCATAAGGTCCCATTTATTAATTGTTGACATTAAGGCCTGGGCTGTGGGTGTACTGTTCAGGAAGTTGTTTCCTGCGCCTATGTGTCCCAGGCTCTTCCCCACTTTTTCCTCTAACTGAGTTAATGTCTCTGGTTTTAAGTTGAGGTCTTTAATCCACTTGGACTTGAGTTTTGTGCATGGTGACAAATAAGGGTCTAATTGCATTTTTCTACATGTAGACATCCAGTTAGACCAGCACCATTTGTTGAAGATGCTATCATTTTTCCATTGAATAGATTTGGCTTCTTTGTCAAAAATCAAGTGAGCAAATGTGTGTGGGTTCATCTCTGGGTCTTCAATTCGATTCCATTGATCCACCAGCCTATTACTTTGCCAGTACCATGCTGTTTTAATTACTGTTGCTCTGTAGTACAGCTTGAGATCAGGTATGGAGATTCCTCCGGAGGATCTTTTATTGTATAGGATTGTTTTTGCTATTCTGGGTTTTTTATTTCTCCATATGAATTTGAGAATGGCGTTTTCTCAGAAAAATGGGAATAGGGCTTCCTCAAGACCCAGCTATCCCACTCCTTGGAATATACCCAGAAAATGCTCGAACACACAACAGGGACATATGCTCAACCATGTTCATAGCTGCTTTATACACAATAGCCAGAACATGGAAACAGCCTAAGTGTCCCTCAGTAGAAGAATGGACTAAGAAACTATGGTACATTTACACTATAGAGTATTACTCAGCTATTAAAAACGAGGAATTCCCGAAATTTGTGGACAAATGGATTGACCTAGAAATTATCATAATGAGTGAGTTCACCCAGAAGCAAAAAGAGACAAACGGTATATACTCACTTATATCAAAACACTAGTCCAAGGGATATGTCCCATGAAAAACCTTACTTACCAAGAAAGTGGGTCAGAGGAGAGGACATCCTATTGAGACTTTAGGCGAGAGTAGCATGGAAGAATGGGGAAATAACAGGACCCACAGGGTCCTGGAAACCTACAAGAAGAACTTTATGACAGGCAGATCTGGGTCCTGGGGTCCTCCTCAAACTAAGGCACCAGCCAAGGAGAAATAGGCAGTAAACTTCGAACCCCTACCAAGACCTAGCCGACGAACACGATATTCTCCACTGTTGAGTGGAGAGTGAGATCTGATTCTCACGTGAACTCTGGTGCCCCTTTTCTGACGATGTCCCCTGGATGGGGAGGCCTGGTGGCACTCAGAAGAAGGATAGCAAGTTACCAAGAAGAGACTCAATAATCTTAGAGCATACATAGGGGGAAGAAGTCTCCCTCAATCACAGGGGAAGGGCTAACAATCAAGATGTAATATGAATAAATTAATTAAAAAAAATAAAATAAAAAGAGAAAAAAAAAAGAAAAAAAAATCAAAGTGGTATGATCTGTTTATATCAAAGCAAAGGAGTGAGTAAATGACAACATGATCCATAGGGTGATAGTAATTGAGAGAAAAGAAATTAACTAATTTAGAAGATAGTAGAGATAAGGAGTCTGGCTGAAGTAATAGGTGTGTAGCAACGATATTGAAAGAGAAATGTGAAAGAGAGAAGTTTTGCCATGAATGTTTTTGTGATCCACATTAGGTAGCACATATTGCAAAAGGGAAGATAGTACAAAAGCATATCTAACAGTTTTGAGAAATCTAAATTTGACTAGATTGTTTTAAAACCACTATATATTCAGGAAGTAATAAAAATAAAATGATTTTTAAAAGGGACTAGAAAATGTTAAACCAGGAGTAAGAAGCATACAAAAGTTGTATAGGAACATATGCAACAACAAAAAGAATATGCAAAATTGAAGAGTTCCCAATCACCCATTGCTAAATGCTCACTAAATACAAGAACAGAAAAATTAATAAATTTAATTTAAAAAGCTAACCATCATTCTTTACCTGAAAAATAAATTTCTCCTCCATTGTGCATTCTAGGGTGTTTTACAAAGGTAGATGAAGTTGTGAACAGAAACAGAAATTCTTGTGAATAGTTAGGAAATGAAGGAAAAAGGGAGTGGCTTAGAAATTGAGAGAGAAAGGGGGAGAGAGGGAAAAGGAGAAAGAAAGGAATCAGAAGAAGAGAGTAGAAACATATGAAAAGTATGCACTTCTTGAAGAGAGAAACATGCCCTTAAAGGAATATATGAAAAGAAAAAACACCATAAAAGTGTAGACTATTTAAAAGTTAAAAAATCTTTTTATTATTAATTTTTACCTATATTCATATTATATATATATATACATATATATGTATATATATTATAAACTTACTATAGCAAGAACAACCATGACACAAACAGGTGAGTCTAAAATTATGAATGTAAATCAATATCATATCTCATCATTAGCAACTTAAAACATCTATTTATAATTAAAAACAGCTTAACCCCTAAACAACTGAGCTTAATTGTAAGACTAAACTATCTGTTCTTCAACACCATCAGAGACTTTGGAAGGAATAAACTTGATTAGCCACATATACCAGGAGTGCAGGTTAGTAGCTTTCAAAATGAGAAGATAACAGACACAGTTTGCTACCAGAATAGCCACAGAAAACTCTCTATAATGTTGGAGCATCATCTTCAGCCTTTTAGTTCAATATATCTGACAGACATATTAGTAATGTGAGAACTACTGAGGACTTGCTTACCATGTCTGGGCAGATTTGGCAGTCAACTTTGCCTGCATCCAAACTTACCTCATGAAGGCAGAATAATGCCTGTGATTGAAATGAGGACTTTTTCCCCACTGGATTGTTTGCAACATGTGAATCCATCTCCATAAGGAAGTTCTTTGATGCTCATCATTCTCTCTAAGGTAGGCTGTGTATCGACAGAAATTATCCTGTGTCATTATCAGTGTATCTTTAAAATAATTAAACATCTTTAAATGCCGTATTCTGTACATGTCTGAGGTTTTTAAGACCTTATCTAACTATTTTACCTTATCTTTCTAAAGAATCATATGTATCTATTACAACTAAGTACTTTCTTGGACTGTAGAAGGTTATTTTCAATAGGAGTTGGTTATAAGTTGTTATTGGTCTTATTTATAGAGAAACAGAGGTTGGATCCAGGAATGTTTCCCTGTTCCTTTATCTTCAATTCTTAGGTTTGGAGACAGTTTACTGCCTGATCAGTCACAGAAAACTCTCTATAACGTTGGAGCATTATTTTTAGCCTTCTGGTCCAATATACCCGAAAACATATTTATAAGGCAAGAATTATTGAGGACTTGCTCATTCTATCTTGCCAGATTTTGGCCTTTGACTCTGCCAGAATTCAAGCTTGCCTATTTTTAGGCAGAATTATGTCTGTAGCAGAAAGAAGAACATATTGCCCAGTGGCTTGTTTGCCACATTTGAGGCCATCTCCATAAGGAAGTTCTTTGATGTACATCATCTTCTTTGAGGTAGGCTGGGTGTTGCCAGAAGTTAACCTGTCTTATTGTCAAAGAATCTTTAAAATAATAATAAAAAAACACCTTTAAATGCCATATTCTGTGGATCCCTGAGGTTTTTGAAAACCTTGTCTATTTTACCTTACGTATCTATAGAATCATATATATCTATTAAACCTAGAATGTATAACCTTTTGATAAAATTAGACTGGAAATTTACATGACCATGATTTGACCAACTAACAATTAACTTGTATTACTTAAATATCCTAAGCAGCCTGCAATAGCACTTTCAAAGTATTGGAAGTAAACCTTATCTTATAGTTGAATTGTATGGGAAACAATAATTCATATATTTAATGTGTGTGATGAAAAATGTTTAATTTGAATTCTATATTAATGTTTAAAAATTATAGTTATTTTCATTATTATACAAAATTCTATACCAGTGAATTAAAAATAACCTTGTATGTAAAACTAACAGCCTTAAATTGAGGAGTAGATTAAATAATCTACTTTTTGTTCTATCATCCCTATGCATTTCCATATCCCCTTCTTTCTTTTAAATCCCACTATACAAACTTAAGAAAGATAAAGGAAAAGAGACACATCCCTGTGTCCAGTCTTGTTTTCTATCCTAATAAGGCCAAAAATAACTTATAACCAACTCCCAATAAAAATAAACATGTATAGCACAAAAAATAACCAAAAATCTACCCAACTCCCTTAAGGGAAATGGGGCCTCATTCTCTTACGTTTTCTTCAGGCTGATTTGGGACAAGTAATACCTTTGTAGAGGCCCAATAAAATTGTGAAAATGGTTAAACTAGCAATTTTTTTTTAAAAAAATTGGGTAGAAAAATAATGTGGTTTGCTATTGCAATATTTACATAGTTTCAATAATGGAATAATAAGTCTTTGAAATATAGTTACTAAAGTAGGAACGCTATTTAGATGATATTTTGAAATTTATAAATTTGTGATAAAGAATTATGTCAATAAAATAAAAGCAAATAAGATATTATTGGTTCAATTCATATTGATATAGGTAAGTTATCATTACAGAAGGAATGATATGAAATGCAATAAATACATAAATGATTTTCTTTTTATTCACAATCCAAGTATAATCATTACAAAGATAAATTCAAATCAGCACTGAAAGGCATTATTAAAGTCACCTGAACAGAACTCTTCAGAATGATGGCATTCATGTGAAACAAGAACCTTACAGGATTGTTACACCCAACAGGAGTTTAGATTTGTTCAGCTAAATGTAGTATGGGATCTGGAACAAAATTCCAGAAACAAAAAAGAGATTTATTTATAAGGTAAGGTAATCTGGATGAATCTTTGACTTTAGCCAGTAAAAAATACTAGAATTCATATCTCCATTGTAATAACTGAACCATGCTGATATATCATATACATGCTAGAAATAGCAGAAAGTGCCCATTTATATCTGACACAATATTGTTGCAGAGTTACTAATATTTAATATTGAATTATTATTTTAGTGAAATCTGTGCTTACTCCTTTACTAGCTTTATACCCAAATAACCCCACAGAGAAATTAGGATCTGTTTTATTAGCCTATAGCACAATTCTGTGCAATAATAACTCCATCCTAAACCGCAATTCTACTTGAGTTTCCTTCCATTCTTATTTCCCACCTTATACTTGTTTTTTCCTAATATCCTAGGTCCAGCTCATTCCTCCTGGAGTTTCCCATCTTCTCCTTGTGGTTCCACTATCCTTCCTCCTCTTTCTCTCCCCTCACTTACAAGGATGTCCCACTCTATACTCTGTTATTGTTCAGCACTGGCTAGTTGGTTTTTCTTGGCAATACAGAGAACATATGGTGACATGTTTATACAAACTTGAGACAGGGGATACTTGGAATAAACATTACAATGCAACATCCAGATTAAAAACAGACAGTGGGCTAGAGAAATCAGCATTTGAATGAACAAGGTTAAAATGTACACAGTTCACAAAAAAACCATTATGCCAACACAATATATACAGATGTATATTGTGCAGAGATAGATCAAATCTGCCTCCAGTGACAACAATTTCTATATCACTAAATACAGAGTCGACCCAATGATAGTAATATGCACAAGATGCTGGACATGCAACCAATAAGCTTTGAGGAGGTGGATGTAACATTCTCACCGGAAGAGTGGGATGTACTGCACCTATTCCTAAGGATCCTTTATGAGATGTGATGCAGTAAACCCTGGGAAATATGAATCCCATAGGAAATTAAATGAGAAAAGAATAATACTGTAAATGAGCACCAAAATCCAGGTAGAAAATTAAGCAAATGATGGAGAAAATGTGTATTTAATGAAAGATATCAATATGAAAATATTAATTTGTATTCCAGAGCATGCTGGGACCCAGAAGTCTTGTCCAGGTATACACACATCTGAAAACATTAAGCTGAATGTGAGATGCAACTACTATTTAGCACCGGAAATGGGAGACACTGAGGCATCTGAATAAATAATTACAAGTATGAAAATGGAAATAGAGTACCCTGGCTTAATTTTGTAAGGCTTGTTAAAGCAGTAGTGGTTTTGTATTATTTTGTTTTATTAATTTTATCTATTCTTTTTAAGATTATAGGTACATCATTTCTCTCTTTCCTTTCTTCATACAAAATCTGCCCAAATACCCTTTAATGTTCATTCAAAGCCATGGCTTCTCTTCTTCAATGAGTTATTTTAGAAGAATAAATATAGTCTTTTAAAAAGGAAAAATGAGAGAGGACTCCTGAGAGTAAGAGCTGTTCCAGAGAAGGGCTATATCACTAGTGTTTACATTTAGTGAGTTATGTGTGTTTTTAAAATCGGGTCATGCAGTTGATTCTCCTTTATTTTAAGACCCGGTGAGTCAATGGTGGTTGGTGGTGTATTATTTGTCTGTAATATGCGCCTAGGTGATAGAGACTATGCCACAGAAAAATACCTTTCAGGTCAGATATAGTTCATATCATACAAGTTCTCTGCCTTAAAAGCATGTGGTGTCTTTCTTCAGTAATAGGCATCCATCCTCAACCACTGAGAGATGGCCAAAGGTTACATTGTTTTGGGAATCACTTGAATTATCCTAATTAGAAAAGATTCTCTTGCCTGGCACTGGTATTTTTCTTAGTCTATGGATGTTTTGAGATTGCCTATTAAGTGGTCTAAAATACACACACACACACACACACACACACACACACACACACACACACACACACACACTTCTACACATTGTTATGTTTCCCACTACACATCACCTGTATTTTTCTATTCTTCTCACTCACTCATCTAGTTTTCCTTTATATTGTTGGTTTTTGGTTTCTGTGGTTACCCTAGGTTTTATACTTAACATTCATTTGACATTTGATTTGGAGCTAGAAGACACAAATGAGGGGGATGTATGTCAAAGATATAGCTGAAAAACTAATAGTCTCAATCACTGGAACCCACACAAACTGAGAAAATAAAGTGTATTTTACACGCAAAAAAAAAGATATGATCTTTCAAATAATGTATTCATATAAATTGGTATGTAGGCGTAGATCGCAAAGTTCAAAGAAGTTTAAAACGTTTGTAAGCTAATCGAAAAACATGACCTAAAGAAAATATATGTCCAGTAATAAATAACACAATTAGGACTTTGAAAGTATTTCTGAAAGTGCAGAAAGATGTTAAAACTAATAAATATATAACATTTACTAAACTTTCCTTACTTCCTGACGAATCATTTCTGTTTCCTTGTGTGATATACTGGTTTACAAGGGAACAGGTGGTGCACATATATACAATCTACCTTCATTATATCCACCTTTACTCCCTTCCTGGAACTCCACCCTCTTTCTCCATCCCCTTCTCAGCGGCTTCATGCCACCTCTCCTTTTAAAAAGTAACCCACTGAGTCTAATTAGTGCTGCTCCTATGTGAACATGTGATCAACCACTGGGGCTTATCCAATCTACCATTAGCTACCCTAGAGACAAAAGATTATCCTCCTGCCATAGCCTTTAACTGCCAATAGCTCTTCAACTATTAGTGAGGCCTTGGGAGCCCCATTCCCATCAGTGCTGGAATTTTGATGCTTATTGCTTTTGTAAGCCTTGTCCAGGTATCTATACTTGAGTTAATTTGTGTAACAACTCTGTCATGTCCATTAAACATCATATAAAAACTTTCTTCTCATTCTCTAGCTCTCACATTCTTATTAATTTTTCCCATGAGTTCTTCCCAGAGCAAAAAGACTCGAATGCGGTCAAGGAAGTAGTTGGTTATTGTGATAGTAGTTTTGCCATTATTGTACTAGTATGCACATCTTACCTACAAGGCTGTTATTGCAGCATGCAGGATAAACAACTAGAAAAGGACAATGATGTCTGTACTTCTCCAGGAGCCTCCATAACACCTTCTAGCACTACTGCTTTTTCCAGGGCTAAAATATGCATTTGCAATTTAAAAATGTGTCCAAGGATGATATATGTTTATATCATATTTTGTCAATGTGTCAATTTAGAACAAAACAAGAAAACATGCAGAAGAAAAATATCTAAAGAAGAACTATGAAAACCACATATATAAAGAGTATTGATTTGCATGGGAGGAAAAGTTAGGAAGGTATTCAGAGAGGGGAATTATGAACAGATTATATTGTATGCAAATATCTATTTTCAATAAAAAATAGGAAAAAAGTGATATGTTCTCTGGGGACATCTAATTTTCCCATTTTCAGCATCACCTTTGTTGCCTGTAGTTCTTTGTGTAAGACTGAGTCCTCAAGAGCTCCACCTGTCTATTTTACCATACCGTTTTTTTATATATGCCTGAAAAAAAATACACACACACACACACACACACACACACACACACACACACACATATATATATATATATATATATATATATATATATATATAATTTCAGACTGAGCAGGTTGTATTTATGTACTTAATAATACAACACACAAACAATGTATTTAACAATAGGGTAAAAAACACACATACATAAAAATATATATCAACACACACATGCACAAATATATACATATACATATATATATATATACATATACATATATATATATATATATATAACTGAAAAATATACCATGAAATAAAGACTAGAATGAGTGGTATATGAAATAGTTTGAGAGCAAAGGGAGGCAAAGGAAAAAGATGAAATTATAATCTCAAAAATATGCAAAAAGAAACAAACAAAAATAATTGTTGTCCAGTTCATTGAGCTGTATTGGTAAGTTTAGGAGATGTGGTCTAAATAGAAGAATTATGTCACAGGGATAGAGATTAAAATAGATAGTTATGGATGGAGGAGTGTGAAATGGAAGGAGGAGGAAAGAGTGGGGTGTGGGAGAGAATATAGATAGAGACATTGATCCTAAGGATTGTTTTAGATATTGTATAGAAACACAATACAGTAGAAACTGTATTGAACACAATGTAAATAAAATCAACAAATAACAAGAGATACAGATCTTTAGCTGGACATCTCTGTTCATCAAATATAGCTTTCCATGTCCATTAAGTCTCATCTCTAAGGACTCAGGGAACTCTCTGAGGAGTATAGGGATGGTGAATACCAAGGACAAGTTCTACATAAAACAAAGCTGATATATATATATATATATATATATATATATATATATATATATATATATATATATATATAAAGGCATTTGTACCTGATGAGGTCCTAATTTTGAAAGAAGATATAGACTCATGTCCCCACCCCTAACACAGAAGCTATGTCCAATTGCAGACATTTTTAAATGAAAGCCTGATGTTTTCCAAGGGAATTTCACTGGATAAACAAACCACTATTAAGGGTCAGCCTGAAGCAGAGCAGAAGATGGCCCTCACAAAACGAACTCAAGGTCATCTTTGGAATTTAGGTTTTTGTTGTTGTTGTTTTCATTTTGTTTGTGTTTGCTTTCACTTTTTGCTTGCTTATTTTTCCTTTTTAAAATTCTGATAATGTTAATTCAGGGCATTTATTTTCAGTCTTACATATCTTTTGTGTATAGATTATAGCTTTCAAATTTGTGTTTTCATAGAGTTCTTGTGTTAAGAAATGTGTGTATCTCTGAGACTGTATGCAATTCTTCTGATGATTTCTCTTTGGCTGTTTTTCCCGCATGTTTGTTATGCCCTATTATCATCTGTTTGTTTTTGTGTTTCTTAAATTATCATTACATAGATGCTTGTTTGTTTTCTAAAGAGAAACAGAAACAATGTGGATCCAAATGGTATAGGAGGTAGGAAGAAACTGAGAAAAGTAGAGAGAGGAAAAACCACAATCAGAATCTATTGCATGGAAAAATATATTTTCAGTAAAAGAAAAGAAAAGCCAAACTTTTAAATTATATATGTCACAATTCCTCCCTTTGCTTCTTGTTTCTGATTCAAGATGTTAGCATTTATAATAATATCAAATATTCAGTATTAAAATTCAGAAAAACCTTCTGCTTTGAACCATGGCACATAGTTCAGAAATACAACATTTTCTAGAAGAGCCATGTCATAGTTACATCTGTCCAAATGAATTACAATGGCCTTACTACACATATGTTAATAGTTTATGCCCTGGCATTGACAAATGATGTGACAAATTCTGTGTTTCTAAACAATGTTATACAGATGCACGCATTCAAGCAATCAAGATATTTTGTTTTTAAAAAACGTTAAGATATACATACAAAGACATATGACTATTATATCATAGTAAAGATATGTTTTTGTGTATATGTTATCTATATATTGTATACAACAATGAGATGCACTTTTGAATTATATAGCCCTGAGTGAAGGCATAAATTCTTTTCATCTCACAAAGCAATCATTCCACTCTAAAATTGGGGTAGTGGCTAACAATGATCATAACATAAAGATTGTATTCTTTCAGCAACTTAACAGCAACAACATAATTGAGGAAGATCATTTTTGGGAGAATTCACATACCTCGTGAAACCTTCTTTTTGTAGATATCCAATACAGTTTCCTTAAAAGACACTTTTTTAAAATAAATAGGTTTATTTTCTCATTTTTTTTGTATCTCAATATAAACCTTCAAATAACTGTTTTCTAAACATTGTTTCCATAATTCCCCATGGTAGTGTCAAATGAACTTACATTTTCCATATCTAAAACCTAAAAGTGATTTTATTTTAAAGGCTTTCATTTTTAATCTCATTATTTGTTTTTCTGAATTTTACTTACAGAACAGTTGCCTGGTAAGATTATGCTGGGGAATTTTATTCCATAGATTAGTTATGTGTCACAGAGACAAAGTAAGATTGATGAATAATTAAAATGTTTTTTTCCAATTATGTCTTACAGTACTTTTTAACATAAACATGTATTCATATATAATAAGCCAATAAACAGTCTACAATACCAGTAAAGTTGTTTTTTAAAAAATTGTTCTTCTCATGGATACTTTCTTTTGTTTATGTTCTTTATTATTAATTTTATACCTTTATAGAACTGCTTACATACTAAATATGGCATGCTGTCTCTGAATATGGAGATGTGCAATGTAATGTATAAACACACATGATGGAAGCATGGAGAACTCAGCAAATATATAAAAATTTGCTGAAGAAATTAGTGGAAAAGACTTACTAGTGCCACCTGAGAATCCAAGAGCAATAACTGAGTTTCTTTTTTTTTTCTTTTTTTTTTCCTTCACAAAGCCAAAAAGACAGAAGAGTATAACACCGAGACCTTAAAAGCCAACATCAGAATCTATCTGTGCACAGGAACACTTCAGGAAAATGAGCTGACTATTGCTTATGTCATTTGAAAAGACTTTCCTTTTACTTCTGCCTAGAAAATGGCTTATAACAATGACATATATTTCATTTATTACTAATTAATTGGGTTTATTGAAAATTGGTTATTTTGTGATCTACAGTATGTTTTACAGCAACGTTTCTCAATCTGTGGACCACAACCCCTTTGAAGGTATACTCAGATGTCCTGCATATCAGATATTTTACTATGATTCATAAGTTAAAATATACAGCTATGAAGTAGCAATAAAGTAATTTTATGTTTCTGGTTGACCACAACATGGGGGACAGAAGAAAACGGTGTTTTAGCCATTCTTATATCTAAAAAAAAATGACTTTCTACAAAAATTAACCAAAAGAGATAAGGGAAGACACTTCATACCCATCAAAGGAAAAAATGCACCAATAGGATATCCCAATTACAAAACTATATGCCAAATACAAAGGAACCTACATTTGTAAATGAAATATTACTAAAATTTAAATAGCAATCATATCCTATACATTAATAGTGGGAGACTTTGTCATTCAATCTCAGCATTGGATAGGTCATCATAGAGAAACTAGAGAATTAGCGTAACTAACAAACATTAGGACTGAAATGGACCTAATATATACTACAGAACATTTCATCCAAAAACAAAAGAATATGCTGTCCCAGCAGTTCACAGAACCTTCTCTAAAACTGAGCATATGCTTGGCCACAAAGCAAGTTTCAACAGATATAAAAAAATTGAAATAGCAACCTATATTTTGTCAGAGGAATATGTATTAAAACTGGACTTCAATAACATCAAAATGCCTACAGTGTCATAGAAACTACAAACTCTCTACTCAGTGACCACTGGGTCAAGGTAGGACTAAATTTAAAAACTAAAGACTTTATAGAATTCAATGAAAATGAATGCAGAACATACAAGACTTATGTGACACAATGAAAGCTTTGCTAAAACATACATTCATAACGCTAAATGCATCATAAGGAAATTAGTGGAATTTCATACTAGAGACTTAACAGCATACCTGAAAGCTCTAGAGCAAAAAGAAGCAAATACATGCAAAAGGAATGGAAAGCAGAAAATAATCAAATTCAGGGCTGAAATCAGTAAAATAGGAACAAATGGAACCACACAAAGGCTCAACAGAGCAAGCAGTTTATTTCTTGAGAAAATCAACAAAATAGACAAACCTTTATCCAAACTAACTAAAAAGCAGAGGAAGGATATATAAATTAACAGAATCAGAAAAGAGTAACATAAGAAGAAAAATTAATAAAATCCAAAGAATCACTAGGTCTTACTTCAAAACCCTGTACTCCACAAAATTGGAAAATATAAAAGAATGAAAATTTACTTTGATACTACCACTTACACAACAGAAAATTCAAGATCAGATAAACAATCCAAATAGACCTATAATAGCTAAGAAAATAGAGGCAGTAATTAAAAGTCTCCAAAATTAAAAAAGCCTAGGGCCAGATTATTTTAGCATAGAATTCTACCAGACTTTCAAAGTAGAGCTAATACTAACACTCTTCATATTATTCCACAAAATAAATGTAGAAAGTTCATTGTCAAATTTATTTTATAAGGCCACAGTCATCCTAAACTATACAAAGACTCGTTAAAGAAATATAATTTTATTCCAATTTCCCTCACGGGCTTTGATGCAAAAATACTCAGTAAGTAATTGCAAACTGAATCCATGAAGACATCCAAAGGATCATCCCGTATGATGGTCTAGTAGGCTTCATTACAGGGATGCGGGCAGGTTAAACATAGAAAAACATATCATTGTAATACACCATATAAACAAACTAAGAGAAAAAAACAATAATCATCTCATTAGATGTTGAAAAAGCCTTTGACAAAAATCCAGTACACCTTCATGATAAAATTATTAGGGATTCATTGATGCAATAGAAAAAATGAAATAGTTTGAGCGGGACCCCTGGGCCCAAATTTGCCTATCATAATGTTCTACTAGTAGGTTTCTAGGACCCTCTGGATCCTTCTACTTTGCTATTCTCCCATGCTTCTCTCATCTAGAGTCCCAATAGGATGCCCTCCTCTCTGTCCCAGTTTCCTGGTAAGTGAAGGCTTTCGTGGGACATGCCCCTTGGGCTAATATGCAGATATAAGTGAGTATATACCATTTGAGTCTTTCAGCTTCTGGGTTAACTCACTCATTATGATCATTTCTAGCTCAATCCATTCACCCACAAATTTTGGGAATTCTTTGTTTTTAATAGCTGAGTAGTATTCATAGTGTATATGTACCACAGTTTCTTTATCCATTCTTCTACTGATGGACACTTAGGCTGTTTTAAACCCCTACCCAGATCTAGCCAATGGTCAGAACATTCTCCACAGTTGAGTGGAGAGTGGGATATTACTTTCTCACATATTCTGGTGCCTCACCTTTGACCATGTCCCCTGGAGGGGGAAACCTGGTGGCACTCAGAGGAAGGACAGCAGGTTACCAAGAAGAGACTTGATACCCTATGAGCATATAATAGGGGGAGGAAATCCCCCTCAGGAACAGTCATAGGAGAGGGGAATAAGGGGAAAATGGGAGGGAGGGAAGAATGAGAAGATACAAGGGATTGGATAACCATTGAGATGTAACAAGAATAAATTAATAAAAAAATGAAATATACAACAATCCAATAGACAACAACAAATTCAATGGAAAGAAGCTTCAATCAATCCCACTAAAATCAGAAACAAGTTTGTTTACTCTCTCTGTTTTTATTAAATATAGTACTTGAACTTTTAGTTAGAATAGTGAGACAATGAAAGAACATCAAGGGGATAGAAATGGGGAAGGAAAAAGTCAAAGATTAGCTATTCACAGATCATATGATAGTACATACAAGTGACCACAAAAAGTCTACCAGAGAGTTTATTTAGGTAATAACCATCTTCAGAGAAGTGGTGGATTAAAGGGATTACTGGGATGAAATAGAAACTAGGTGAACAACACCCTTCACAATGTCCACCAGTAATGTAAAAGGTGTAAATATAACCAAGAAAACTAGCCATCTATATGTCAAGAGCGTCAAGTCTTTGAAGAAAGAAATTGAAGAAAATACAAAAAGGTAACAGCTCCCATATGAATGGATCAACAGGGCTAACATTGTAAAAACGGCCATCTTACCAAAAACAATCAAAAGACTCAATACAATTCTTATCAAAATTCTAACACAGTTATTTACTGAACATGAAAGAAAAATACTCAAACTCATATTGGAATCAAAAGCAGAACCTAGTACATCTAAAACATTCCTGTCCCATTTAAAAAAAAAACTTCTAGAGGTATCGCTGAATTCATGATGTACTACAGAACAATAGTAATTTCAAAAGGTATAATATTGACCTAAAAAACTACAGTTTGATCAACGAAAGACTCAGAAGTATATCCACATACCTATGAACACTTGACTTTTGGTGAGGAAAAAAAATATGATATGTAAAAAAGAAAGCAACTTCAACAACTATTGATGGTCTAACTTGATGTCTTTGTGTAGAATAATACAAATAGTTCCATCCTTACAATCTTGCACAAAACTCAAATACAAGTACATCAAAGACATCAACATAAAACTAGATACTCTAAATCTAATATAGACAAAGTAGAGGATAGCCTTGTATGTATTGGCAAATGAAACATCTTCCTGAAGAGAACACCAACAGCTCAGGCACTGATATAAAAATTAATAAATGGTACTTTATGAAACTGAAAAGCTTCTATAAGGCAAAGTATACCATCAAAAGTACTAAAAAGCAGCTTACATAACTGAAAAAGTTTTTCCCCACCCGCATCAAACAGAGTTCTGCTATCCAAACTACATAAGAAATTAAACATTAGCAAACCAAGTAACCCAGTTAAACAATGGCATACAGATCTGAACAGATTTTTCAATAGAGGAATCTATAATACCCAAGAAGCACTTAAATAAACATTCAACATCCTTAGAAAACAGGGAAATGCAAATCAAAACAACATTTTAAATCCATTGTATACTCATCATAATAGCTAAGATCAAAAGCTCAAGGACAGCTGGTGAGGATGTTCAGCAAGGGGAACATTAATCCATTGCTTATAGGAGTGTGAGCTTTTATACTAACTTTGGAAATCAATTTGGTGGATTCTCAGAAAATTGGAAATAGATCTCCCTCAAGACAGAGTTCCACCACTGTGGTGGGTGGATAACTAAGGCAACCTCAGACTCATTTGTCTAAAGGTTTGGGCCATAGAGAGAGACTCTGTTAGGAGGTGTGGCTTTGTTGAAAGGAAGTACTTCAGTGTGTATGAGAGCTTTGAGTTCTCTGTGCTCTAGCTATGCTCAGTGTAACACAGTCTCCTTCTACTGCTATGGATCAAGATACAATACGAGTAGGTCCTCTAGGACGATGTCTTCCTATAAACTGCCATGCTTCCTGTTTTGATGATAAAAGACTGAATCTCTGAAACTGTAAGCCATCCTCAATTACATGTTTTCCTTTATAAGAGTTTCCATAGTTATGTGTGTCTTCACAGCAGTAAAACAAAAACTAATACAACTACTCTTGGGCATATACCCAAAAGAATACTCCACAATACCTCAAGGAAACTTGCTTATCTAGGTTCATGGCCGATTAATTTATAGTAGTCAGAAATTGGAAAACAAATTAGATGTCACTCAAAGGAAGAATGGATAATGAAAATATTGTACATTTACACAATGGAACACTATTCAACTTACTATTTCTCCTGTTTTATTGCCCTGTAATTTTTATAGGATTTATTCAATTCCTTAGTCTGTTTGGATGTATTTTCCTGAATTTCTTTGAGTGATTTATTTTCCTCTTTCAATGCTTCTATCATTTTCATCACCTTAGTTTTAAAGTCTTCTTCTTATACCTCATGGATGTTCATTTCTCCAGGGCTTGGTGTGTAGGATCACTGGTTTCTGGTGGTGTTATATGGCTCAGAGAGTTGTTGCTAGTCTTCTTGCACTGGCCTGTAGGCATCTGGTTGTTTCTGTTGTTATTAGGGCTTGAGGTTCCTCCAATGGGGTCACTGTCTGTTTCCCATGCAGGCAGGGATTTGGGGAGGAATCAGTGAGAGCTGCAAGCTGAAGGTTGCTTTCTTGGGCTCCCCAGAGGCTTCCTTAGGATAATGGACAGTGGGTGTTGAAGCCTGCGCCCACCTCAGCTCAGCTGGGATCTATGTATGTATTCTAGTTTGATTACACAGGAATGGAGTAGGCTGACAGAGTTCTAAGCCCAAAGCTACTCAGGTGCCCTACAGTCCTTTTTGAGATGGTAGGGCTCTGTCTATCTGCTCTGCATTCCATATGGGCTAGGCCAGTAAACAGCTGGGAGGCTGTGAGAGATCCAATCCCAAGGTGCTTTGTTGCCCCACAGACCTTCTTGAGATGGCAGCAAATGTGAGTTGGGGCCCACACCAGGCTCAGCTCTGTCTATCTGCTCTGTGTCCCAGATAAGCCAGGCTAGTAGGCAGCTCTGTGGGGGGCGAGGAACTTAGGGTAATCTTAGCTCAAATCTGCTGGGGTGCTCCACAAGCCTTCTACAGATCCAGTGCTCTTCTTATCTACTCTGTCCCTGATGGTAAGCAGCTGGTGGGTAGAGAGAGATCTGAGTCTAAACCTACTAAAGGAATAGCAACTAATTTGGAGTGTGGCCCATGCAGGTCTCTGCTCTGCTGTCTACTCTATGACATAGATTGGCCAGGCCAATAAGCTGCAGGTGAGTGGAGAGAGACTCAAGCCCACAAATGCTTACTGGATGGCAGCTAATATGGAGTGTGGCCTCATCAGAATTAAACTCTGCTTGTCTGCTCTGCATCCTTGCTGAGTCAGAACAGTAGGCTTCATGTGGGTAAAAACAGACCCCAACCCAGAGATCTGAGATGAAAGATGTTCATTGAGGAATGCAGCTAATGTGGAGTGTGTCGAGTACCTAGACTCAACTATGCCTGTATGTTCTGTGTCACAGATGAGCCAAGCTAATAAGTAGCTGGGGGCTAAAAAAGATTGGAATCCAAAGCTGGTCTGGGTCTCCACAGGCCTTTTTGAAATGGCAGATCTCTGCTATCTTCTCTGTGACTCAGATAGGCTAGGCCGGTAAGCAGATGGTGTTGGAGAGAGATCTGAGCCAGACGCTGCTAAGAGGATGGCTGTTAATGTGGACTGAGACTCATCTCTGCCTGTCTGCCATATGTCCCAGATCTGGTAAGTAGCTGAAGGGCAGAGATAGTCCAAAGGTCCATAGCTGTCTCACAGTCTTTCTCAAGATGGCATCTAATGGGGGTTGTCACCCCTGGACTTTTCTGTGGGTTATCTGGGTGGCCAAGGGTCAGACCTACCCATGCTTCACACAGTGTAGATCCCCCTCACCTGGGAATCAGCAGCACTAGGTTTTTTTAAGTTTTCAGATTGGTCCTTATGTCATTGTGTAATCTTGGGGTTTTTTTGCTGATTAGAAGCACTGTTTGATCGGCACCACCATCTTGGATCCTCTATGTGGTACTCTTAGCAGCTGGAGCTGGAGTTTTTTTATTTGTTTGTTTGTTTGTTTGTTTTTGTTGTTGTTGTTATTGTTGTTTTACTATGTTTCTTGCCTTTGGGACCTATTTTTCTCTACTGGGCTGCCTTCTCTAGCCTCAATAGGAAATGGATGATCCTAGTCTTACTGCATCTTCATATGCCGAGGCTGATTGATTTCCCTGGGAATCCTCCTCTTTTTGAAGAAAAAGGGAGGAGTGGATGGGAGGGGAAGGAAAGTTAGGAGGAAGGGCTGGGAGGCAATAAGGGAGAATAAACTGCAATAGGGATGTTAAGCAAAGAGATAATCAATTAAAATAAAAATATATTTTGTCAAGAAAATGTCATTTTAAGAGTACATTGTTGAGATAATAGAATTTTGTTTATAATTCCGTTGAGTTAGAGATGAGTACATGCAGCTAAAACTAGCAGTGGAAGTGAACATCTAAGATGATAGAGAAATCACTCTTAATTTAATTTAATTACCACAATTTAATTACCAGAAAGCATAAGGATGTACTGAACTGTCTTAAAAATTTGTTGGGTATAATTTTAAAGAATTCAAAATCTCTATCAAGACAAAATTAAGAAGCAAAATAAAAGAATCAAGAAACACAGACAACTAGATGTTTTACTGTTTGTATGATTTTTCAATACTTGAAAAATCCTGGACCTATAAATTTTCACTGGTAGAAAATGGATTGTGAAAGTCATGAATTCCTAAATAAGGTCAGACTCAGTTGGAGCCATGAAGGATAATAGACAGCATAGAATATCGCAGAGGACAGAACCCAGAAAATAACTGCACTGCCATAGCAACTAGATTTTGTAATTCTTATCAATCAGCATTTGAAATGTACTCTGCAAAGTGTCTCAGATTGTCCATTTTTAGCAGGTAGGTTTATCACAGCTATATGTTTGTTCTCTGTCATTATGTATTTATGGTATTTACAGGAGACAGTAGGTTTTTTGAGCTACATTGTGCTAAACATACAGATACATCTGCCATCATGAAGCCAAGTATTTCTGAAGTTTCTATTGTTAGCTATAAAAAATATTGGTTTGAGTACTATATCACTGAAACAAGTTAGCTGTAAGGCAAGATGATGATAGAGAAAGTACATTATTGAGATGGCATATCTCTTTTAATGTTAGAAAAGGCCATCTTAGCTAATAATTCATAGTAAAGATCTGGTATAGAAAATTAAATGGTAACTAGGAAGAGAACTTATTATTCAATTTTGAGAACTTGATTTGTTGTTATTTTTTACGTTCTTAGATTATAATTTATGTAGATTTCTCTCATCATTTTTTCTTCAATGCCATACATATACTCATGCATGCTTTCTTTCTAATTCATGGCCTTTTAATAATGCATGAATATATGAATATAAATGTATAGATATATACAAATAAATATGGCTATACATGTTTAAATATAACATATTCAGTTAATTTGACATTACCCATATGTATATTGTCAGGACTGGCCATTTGTTGCTTGAGCAAGCAATTCATGTGTTTTTTCATGGGGAGGATCACCTCTGCTGTTCACAGTTATACTCAGTTGCCTACAGATCTTTGTAAGGAGATGGGCCCCTGTGGGCTTTTCTCAAACCAATTTGACATCTTTGTTATATTTTTAAAAATATTTACACTGTGTGTGTGTGTGTGTGTGTGTGTGTGTGTGTGTGTGTGTGTGTGTGTACATGTGTGGGTATGTTTTGTAAGTATGTAGTTTCACTGCATAAAGAAGGTGCTGGATCTTCTAAGACTGGAGTAACAGACCATCACAAGCTACATTATGGGTGATAGAAAGCTAAACAGTGCCCTTCATAGTTTATTCAAAATTAACTCTTTCAGTACTATGATGTTCTTTTTACCTCTACTTTATTCCATAGCCTTCTTGAATATTTTATAAAATATTGTTTTTATTTTGAAGGAACTAGTTTAGTTATGAATAGAGAAAGTAAACTAAAATATGCTATGCAAAATAGAACTAAAGGATGTTTGATTTTAAAAGATGATATTAATTTTTACATTTTAAAAATAAAATCAATGCTAGGAAATATAAACAACAATCATAATTCACAATTTTGAAATACATCATCATGGTAATTAATTACATGACTTATAAGTGAGTATTCACTTTCTTTTTATCTGATTTTCCCAGAAACATTCAAGGAAATCAAAAGTATATCTCATATCATACCTTGGGAAATATTTACATAAACATACATGACACATACAATCTACTTAGTGTTAACAATTAAAGAAAATATATTCAAGATTATTTCATCAGCAAATGAAATAAACAGAAACAGAATCATATTTAAAGCTCAGGTAATTATATTGGAATACATACTCCTTCATTTAGAAAAAAAATATTACATATTATACACTCCAAACTATTATATAAGTTATATATAGTAAAAATGAGATCAAGACACATGAAACAACATTATCTAATTCAATTAATAGGAAACTCAGGAAAAATTTTAATAAGGTATTAACAATAGAACTTTAAAAGTATGAAGAGATGACTCAGCAATCAAGAGTACAGGCTGCTCTTGCAGAGATCCCAGGTTCCATTTTCAGCACCAAAACCCAGGCTCATAGCTTCTTGTAACTCCTGTTGCAGGGGATACAATGCTGTCTTCTGCTTTACACAGGGACTATGCACACACCAGATGAGCGTGCATACACTCAACATATTTTAACAATTAAAAAATAAAGATATAAATCTTTTTAAAATAAAAAATTACAGTTTTAGTTTTCTTTCAGACCCAAATTACCTAAGAACTCTAGTTCCATACTATTCCTTCTGAGAGAATACGGAAAAGTATATAAATGCCATTCTACATTTATGAATTTTTTAAGTTAATAAACAATGATAACTTAAATTTTCTGGGATTCTGGGATTCTAATCAAGACTCCCACTTTTAATTGAGATTGAATTTTAGTATTTCGGGAAAAATGTGTAGCTAGTAGATATTATTTCTGTGAATTGGCCTTATGGCAAATATCAACTTTCTTTGTCCTCTGTTAAAAATAACCTAATAATATAAAGGAAAATAATATATACAATTATGTGTTATACATGACATACAGTCATTACAAATTTACAATAAAATTATGTTAAAAATATTACATCAACATCAAATCATGAATCATAGAAGACATACATCAGTCAAAATAAGGAAAATTCTTTTCAGCCTTCAACACCCTTAGAAATAATAATTTCAAATATTATCTACAATGACAATGCCTTTCCTGAAAGAAAAAAAAGTTGTGTATAGTGTTGGAAATATTGGGACTATCACTGAGATAGTAAACAATATGATGCAGCAGATAAGAACACATACCTCTGTTCCTCCCATCCTCTCTTTTGTCTGTAGGTAGGACAGAGGCTAGTATGTGGTACATATGAATTAAGAGAGAGAAGGTTGGGTACATACAAAACTTACTAGACAAGAATGTTTTAGGAATAATTACATAAAACTGTATTAATTTAAGGTAAAATATCACAGTACAAGAAGTTGAAGTTCTACAATCATATCCATCCCAAAGAATACTATACAAAGATATATATTATAATCCAACTACAAAAAAAGATGGACAAATAAGAAACAATTGGTACAAACACAAGAGTGAAAATAAATCTAGTAATAGCATTCTCAGCAAAAACTTTACAATCCAGAAGTAACTGGGATGATATATTCAAGAACTGAAAGAAAATTGCCAAGTAATAAGGCTGAGCCAAGAAGTGCTTTCTTTTCTAAAAGAACGAAGTATGAATGATTCCCAAAACAAAACTGAAAGGTGTCTATTGATACTAGGTCATAATGAAAGAAATAATGAAGAAAATATTTAAGTTGGAAAGAAAGAAATGAGCCAATGGACAGGACATTCTCCACAGTTGAGTGGAGAGTGGGGTATGACTTTCACATGTACTCTGGTGCCTCATATTTGACCATGTCCCCTGGATGGGGAGGCCTGGTGGCACTCAGAGGAAGGACAGCAGGTTACCAAGAAGAGACTTGATACCCTATGAGCATATACAGGGGGAGGTAATCCCTCTCAGTCACAGTCATAGGGGAGGGAAGTAAGGAGAAAATGGGAAGGAGGGAAAAATGGGAGGATACAAGAGATGAGATAACCATTGAGATGTAATATGAATAAAATAATTAAAAATAAAAATAAAGTAATTGTAGGTAATATGCAAAAAATGAGTAAAAAAGGAAACAAAGCGGTGTTTTTTAACACACTCAGAAAACAAATAACAAAACAACAATAACAAAAGCACATATAAAAAGTGTTTAAATTGATATGAATATAAGTTGTGCAATCCAAATAAACTACTGAAGTGGCTGATTGAACAAAATTTAAGACCCAGAAATATCCTGTCCATATGTTTACTTAATCCATAGGAACACAAGTGGAACAAAAATAAAAAAAAGACATAACATGGAAGCAATAATGGCACAAATATAGCTATATTTACATTAAATATAGGCTTGAAACACTATCAAAGAAAAAATATCCTAGTAGGTTTTTGTTCATTTTCCTTTTTTATTATTTATTCATTTATTCATGTTACATCTTGGTTGTAGCCTCCTCCCTCCACTCCCACTCCTCCTAGTGTCACCCTCCATCCATCATCCACCTTCCCTATTCTTCAGAAAAGGGGAGCCCCCTACCCACCCATCCTAGCTCATCAAGTCACATTAGGTTTGATTTTGTCCTTTTTCCCTGTGGCCTGGCACAGGAGGAAGTGATAAAAAAGCAGGCAAAAGGCTCCATGTTTCCCTTATTAGTGGACCCACATGAAGCCTGAGTTGACCCTTGGAGACATCCATATAGAGGAATTAGGTCCAGCCTAGGCATAGTTCTTGGTGCTTCAGACTCCACAGTCTCTTATAGGCCTTAGATAGTAGGCCCTGCTGGTCCTGTTATGGAGCTCTTGTTACCTCTAGTTTTGTTATTAATCTTTCCCCCACTTTTCCACCTATGCTTCACCCAAAGTTTGGCTGTCAGTCTCAACATCTATTTCCAACATCTGCTGGCTGTAGCCTATCAGCATTGTAAAGTATCATTAATAGTGACAGGAGTTGGCTTTCTTCCATGTGGTGGGTCTTGGTTTGGGGAAGTCATTGGTTGGATATTCTCTCAATATCTGCACTATCTTTTCTATCTTTATTCCTGCATGTTTTTTAAGCAGGGTAAATTTTGGTTCAAAGTTTTATGGATGGGTTGGTGTTCTCCTCCCTATACTGGATACATGTCTAATTAGGTGTCCTTTTCAGTCTCCATAGGCTCTGATACTGGGAGTCACAGCTATAGTCCCCTTCATATCCTCCCAGAAGCCTTTTCTGACTTAGGTCTCCAGGTTGTCACAGAGATGCTCACACCCAGAGTTTTTCTGTTCTCCTTAGCAGTAGTAGTATAGGAAATCAATGAACAAAGCTTATGAGCTGGTCAAGAATATGTGAGTTCAAGCAGGCCAAAGTGAACAGGTTTTCCTAAAGCTTCTTTATGTGTGGGCTGCTATGATGTGTTGCCAAATTTAGGGTCTGTCTTATGACACCAAATATCTATTTTGTGTTTTTGAGAAGAAGCTCTCTGTGCACCAGCCCTAGCTGACCTGGAACTTACTCTGTAGACAAGGCTGGCCTTGAACTTACAGAGATTGCCTGTCTTTGCCTCCTAAGTGCTGGCATTAAAGGTGTGTGCCACCACAGCCCAGCTATATCAATTATCCTAATCAAACCAATTTCTCTGCTCTGTACATATGCTTGACTCATGGGTGATTCTAGACTTTGTCAATATGACACTCAATGTGACAGAAATGTAAAACTAATATACAAATCAAACATATATGATATATATAATTTTTAAACCAATTAAGTATAATCTGTGATTATTATTAGTTAAAGGTAAACAAAGAATTATTTTAAGCTATAATGATATGAGAGTGAATACATTGTTACATAAATAATAACATATTGAGTGACTATTTGACACTGCATGATATAGAATATATAGGATTTCTTCAAAGTGATCACTATGTTGATATTTACCCATCAGTAGATATTGCCACTTAATAAAAGTTGGTAGGTCTACATTACAGAGGAATGGTTGGGACACTACTGAACTTGTTGAATATTCTGTCATAATTCCAACCACAAATTTATTTAACAATATTTTATGATGTCAAGGGCAACAACTGAAATAGTAATTTTTAAAAAATCAAGCATTCTGGGACAAAACAAGCCAAAGTAAATCAATTTTACTTTCACGATGAAAAATTAAAATATTAATGGTGTTTTCTCATAATTAAACTTTATATATCTATAAAGTGACATTTCATATGTGATGATTAAAATCTGAACTTGTGTAAATAAGTCTCCATCAACATAAAGTAATGTGGCCTGAGCATGTGCAGTACACAGTTTCTAAGTTGGCTCTTCACAGAATCAGCAGTAAAGTTACATGACAAATGTCTCACAATTAGCCATTCAGAAACATTTATTGTTTCTATTTACTGTATTCTTCACAACCAATACATTTAGTTATAAAATTTTAAGAAGTCATTACCTAATTACATTATAAGAAAGAACTATAAATTAAGATCCTGAATTAATACAGATATTGATGTATTGAGGATGTGTTCATAATCTGTCTGAAATTTTCAGTGTGACCATGTTCTAGTTACATATATAATTCTCACATTATTGGCTGGATATCTTTAAAGAAAAACATTTCTCATTTCAATTTGTATGTAAAAATTTATTTATTTTTCTTTTGCTTTTTAATTTTAATATGTTCAATTTACACACCAATTGTAGCCTTCTTTTTCCCCAACTCCCAATCCCACACAGCCTTCCCTAGTCCCCAAAAGGGAGAGCTCTTTAGCACTAACATCTGAAGTCAGACTATTGAGTCTCATCTGTTCTACCTGTATCCTCTTCCTCTGTGGCCTGTCAAGGCCATTCCACCAAGGAAAAGTGATATACATGAGGTCCATAGTCCAGGTCAGAAGTAGTCCCTACTCTTCCAATTGTGGGACCCACAAGGAGACTCTTCTGCCTATTACTACATCTTAGCAGAGGGTCTATGGCCACAAAATACATGGTCCTTATTTGGTGCATCAGTCTCTGTACTGTAGTGTGGTTATCCTGTACTACGTGGCTAATACCCAATTATGAGTGAGTATATATCATGAGTGTCTTTCTGGGTCTATTTTACTTCACTCAAGATGATATTTTTTATTTCTACCCACTTGCCTGTAAATTTCAAGATTTTCTTGTTTTGAGTAGCTGGGTAATATTCCATTGTGTAAATGTACCATGGTTTCTTTTCCATTCTTCCATTGAGAGATGTCTGCATTGTTTCCAGATACTTGCTTTTATGAATAAAGCTACTATGACCATGGTTGAGCAAATGTCATTATTGTATGGCGGAGCATCTTTCAGGTATATGGCCAGGAATTATAAGGATGGTCTTGAAGTAGAATTATTACCAATTTTCTGAGAAATCGCTACAGTGATTTCCAAAGACTTACAAGTTTGTACTCCCTCCAGCAGTGGAGAAGGGGTACGGTTTCCATACATACTTGCCAGTATGTGCTGTTATTTGAGTGTTTGATCTTATCCATTCAAACAAAAGTAAATCAGACTCTCAGAGTCCTTTTGATTTGCATTTGCCTGATGACTAGGGATTTTGAGCATTTCTTTAAATGTTTCTCAGGAATTTGATATTCCTCTCTTGAAAATTCTCTGGTTAGCTCTGTACTGCATTTCTGATTGGATTATTTCGCTTGGTGGTGTTTAATTTTGAGTTCTTTATGTATTATAGACATTAGCAGGAAGTAGAGTAGCCATCAGACCCCCTCTGCCCGGCCTATATCAGTCCCCAAGAGCTTCAGTGCCACAAGGGGACTCAGAAGATTGTGGACACTTTGGCCTGACCCATCAGCGTTCTGAGACTGAGAATGATTCCAGGTCCCACAGTAGAGGGGAACTGGGGATCACTGGCTGTGAGAAGCCCAAACTATGGAGCTGGCCTCCTGTCATCCAGACCAGTGTAGCATCAAAGCTTCTGGCCTAGGGAAATTTTGAGAAAACAGGTGAATCTATCCCCAGACTATGTCCACCCAAATCCACAAGCTACCTCTTCAAAATATAGACAGCAAGATGACTAAAGGACAACTTAAAATCACACACAAACAAAACAAAACAATATGGAAGCTCCAGATACCATGTATACCAAAGAAAATAACCCAGAGAACTCAAACACAATGGAAATACAAGAAAATGACCTCAAATCCTTAGTAATGAGGATGATAATGGAGAAAAAAAATAAAATTTGTAATCAAATGCAGGACAATGCAGCCAAACAGGTGGAAGAAATAAAAGAGATCTATAGAGAGGCACTGGAAATTTTTCAAGAAAATACAAACAACCAGTAGAAGGAAATCAATAAAACGGTTCAATCTCTGAAGGCCTATAAAGAGGCAATAGAAGAAACTAAGGAATATACAAACAGTCAGATGAAATAAATAAATAAAACAGTTCTAGATCTGAAGATGAAAATAGATTCAATGATACACACCCACAGAGAAGAAAAATGGGAATGTGGGAGCTCAGAAAGGAAGGTAAGCAACACAGAGGCAAGCCTGTCTAACAGAATCCAAGATATGGAGTAACAAGTCTCAGGTCTAGAAGATAAAATCATAGACCTTGAAGGAACCCTTTAAAAAAATGCTAAATCTGGAAATATCCTGAAACAAAAATCCAAGAAATCAAGGACACCATGAACAGAAAAAATCTGAGGATAATAGGCATTGAGGAGAGAGAAGAGGCCAGACTCCAAGGCCCAGAAAATATTCTTAACAAAATCATAGGAGAAAACTTCCCCAATCTGAAGAAAGAGATGCCTATAAACATACAAGAGGCCTACAGAACACCAAATAGAGTAGACCAGAAAAGAAAAACTTCCTGTCACATAATAATCAAAACACAAAATATGAAGAACAAAGAAAAAATATTAAAAGCTGTAACAGAAAAGGGCCAAATTACATTTAATGGCAAATCTATGAGAAATACACCCAACTCAGCAGAGACCATAAAAGCCAGAAGGTCCTGGACAGATACAAGAGGATTGAAATAATACCTTGTATCATATCAGATCGCATTGGTCTTAGGCTGCACTTCAACAGCAACAGAAATAACAAAAAGCCTAAACATACATAAAAACTAAACAACTCTCTACTTAATGACACCAGGGTCAGGGAAGAAATAAAGAATGAAATTGAAGTTTTCTTGAAATTCAACGAAAATGAAGGAACAACATACACGAATTTGTGGCATATATTAAAAGCCCCATGCCCCTAAATATGCATATATTTTTAAAACTTGCTACTGTATTAAGCTTCCATAGTCTCCTTCAGATCATCCACAATTTTAGCTGTTCCTTTCTTTACCCCACCACTAGTTTCCTTTTTAATTCACACTCCCCAATTAATCCTACTCTTAGCCATAACAGTCTATTCTATTTCCATTTCCTAGGGAGACTGTTTCCCATTGTCCCTTACTGTGTACTACACCTCTGGGATTCTACAAATTTTAGCATTTTTTAATCAATTAAAATGTAATATTCACATATTTTGGGGGGGGGCAGGGATATCTCATTTAGGAAGAATTTTTCTTACCCTGTTCATTCCCTTGTAATTTCTCAGTTTTATTTTAATTTCATTTTTTTAAATTTAATGGCTGAGTATAACTTCATTGGTTAAATATACCAGATTATTTTCCATTCTTTTTTAGGGATATATATGTTGTTTTCAATTTCTGGCTATTAAGAATATTTTAAAGCAATAATGAACATAGTTAATCAAGGGTCTTTGTAGAAAAACAAAGTGTACTTTGGGTATATTCCTAAGTGGTATAGCTGAATCTTGAGATAGATTAAGTCTCATCTTCCTGAGAATACCATACACTGATTTTCATAGTGGTTGTATGAGTTTGCACTCCCACCATCAATGTATGAGTATTTACCTAGTTCAAATACTCAACTGCATGAGCTGTCACTTATTTTACTGACTATTCTAAGGTGTATAAGACAAAATATCAAAGAAGTTTAATTTTCATATTCCTAACGAGTAAGGATGTTAGAGTTTTTCTCTCCTATTCTAAGAAGACTATAGTTGCTGTTTGTTTTATGATAGGCTATTCTACTGGGATCCTGATCAGCGTGGCTGCTATATGTTCCATATAAAATATGTTCAAGCATATTGAGAGATGACACTTAGAAAAAGGATTGAGCTTCATTTACTGTGTAGGTCAAAACAAAGGAGGAAAGGAAAAAGTTCCATCATCATCCGTGCAGGCTCTGGGAGTAGGTGTAGAAAGTGAGAAGAGGTCACATCAGTTATCTTTTACAGAGCTGTGGATGATACTGGGGGATTTGATATAAAGGAGAGGAAGGTTTATGACAATATGAGGATTTCATATTTCACTGGCCTACTTGCTTCTCTGGCCAGCTAATCTTGCAGATTCCCAGCAGACGGCTACTGGTGACAGAATCTAAGATAATAAAATGAGTATGAAGGAAATTTGAAGGAAAAGATACACAGGATCCATTGGAGTTTCCAGCAGAGAGGAGGAGGGTACAGCAGGTGGTTTGCTGCAGAGCTGGGCATGAAACTGAGAAAATGGATTTTGAGGAAAGTATGAGAAGGTAAACTTCCACAGTAGGCTACCTGCCTCCAAGGCTGGAGCGACCTGTAGGTTTCTAGAGAAAGCTTGCTAGTGTTTTTGGCTGGGAACAAGCAATGACTGTGGTGGGGGAATTGGCCAGTGAAGATCTGTATAAGACATTGGAAATCAGGAACCTTCTCTTCAGGAAGGTTGCCAATGAATGCCTGCTGAAATTGGGAACTGAGAGAAAGCATTGAGTGCAGTAAGAGTGGAAAGTTTGTATGGGAAGATCTGTGTGATACATTGGAGATGAACGGAGGGAAGGGTGCAGCAGATTGTTTTCAGACTCTAACTGTAAAATATTGTTTTTTAAAAGCTAATGGGGTGATATTTTGTTATAGATGGTGGTATTTATTATTTTAAGACTAAATTTTTTACTTGGATAACCCCGTGATTTAGTCAATGGTCATTTTCCAACTTAAAATTTATAAATACACATGTACTCTAAGTCTTGATGTATGACTTCAGAACAATGAGTAAGGTAGGAGAATTGTAGTTATGATCCTGATGAAAGTAGTGGCTCTAAAATAAGAAGGATGCCTTACACTGTTTACTTGTGGGAGGGAGCAGTAGCTTTAAGAAGCTAGTGTGCCAAATTAAGAAATGTTTTCCAATTTTGTACATCTGATTAGACATCAGGAATGTAGCTTTCTGATCTAAATAAAGTTAATTATGTTACTAGTAAAGTATCAAAAATAGTTTTAAACAAGCTGTGTGCTTTCCAAGTCTGATTCTATATAAAACAAATATGTCATGTAGCCAAAGGAAGGCAATTGGAAACCCAGTTTCAGCTGTGCTGGATGACTGAAAGAGAGAGAGAGAGAGAGAGAGAGAGAGAGAGAGAGAGAGAGAGAGAGAGAGAGAGAATACGAGAATATTCTGGGAGAAATGTTATGTGAAAATTGCTCCAATTACCTTAAAGTATTGCTCAGATTCCAATGTATTAAATTATTAATAGCCTGGTAATTTTTACTCACTAAAATATATATTCTAACTCTGTAACATGCTCTACTAAATGGACATTTTATTTGTCATAAATGACTTTTCAGATGTAAAATAGAAATCAATCTAATTTCTGGTATAAATGTGAAAGATTATACTAATAGAAAGTATCCCTTGCATTCTAAATATATTTACACCACGTCTTTTTGTATCCATACGTTAAACACAACTCAAAAGAAAATAGCGTTTACTTTTAGGTTACTACTTCCATGTAATAAATCACCAAAAAATTTACTATCTTTAAATAACTCTGTCATTGTACAATAGCTGTGGGTCATATAGCTAGATAACAAATATTGAATTATATTTTGTTACTGTCCTGAGAATGGTATCTATGTTCTAATGGAGATATTCTCTCTCTCTCTCTCTCTCTCTCTCTCTCTCTCTCTCTCTCTCTCTCTCTCTCTCTCTCATGGAGATATTCTCTCTCTCTCTCTCTCTCTCTCTCTCTCTCTCTCTCTCTCTCTCCCTGTCCATCTCCCACCTCCCTTTCCTCTCCTCTGACAGAACGCAGTTCTTTTTTTCTCCTTTATTAATTTATTCTTGTTACATCTCAATGGTTATCCCATCCCTTGTATCCTCCCATTCTTCCCTCCCTCCCATTTTCGCCTTATTCCCCTTCCCTATGACTGTTCCTGAGGGAGATTACCTCCCCCTATATATGTTCATAGGGTATCAAGTCTCTTCTTGGTAACCTGCTGTCTTTCCTCTGAGTGTCACCAGGTCTCCCCCTCCAGGGGACATGGTCAAAGGTGAGGCACCAGAGTATGTGAGAAAGTAATATCACACTCTCCACTCTGTGGAGAGTGTTCTGTCTATTGGCTAGATCTGGGTAGGGGCTTAAGGTTTTCTGCCTGTATTGTCCTTGGCTGGTGCCTTAGTTTGAGCGGGACCCCTGGGCCCAAATCTGCCTATCATAATGTTCTACTTGTATGTTTCTAGGACCTTCTGGATCCTTCTACTTTGCCATTCTCCCATGCTTCTCTCATCTAGAGTCCCAATAGAATGTCCTCCCCTGTGTCTCAGTTTCCTGGTAAGTGAAGGCTTTCGTGGGACATGCCCATTGGGCTAATATGCAGATATAAGTGAGTATATACCATTTGAGTCTTTCAGCTTCTGGGTTAACTCACTCATTATGATCATTTCTAGCTCAATCCATTTATCCACAAATTTCGGGAAGTCCTTGTTTTTAATAGCTGAATAGTATTCCATAGTGTATATGTACCACAGTTTCTTTATCCATTCTTCTACTGAGGGACACTTAGGCTGTTTCCATGTTCTGGCTATTATGAATAGGGCTGCTATGAACATGGTTGAGCAAATTTTCTTGTTGTGTGCTGGAGCATCTTCTGGGTGTATTCCAAAGAGTGGAATAGCTGGGTCTTGAGGAAGCCCTATTCCCATTTTTCTGAGATAGCACCAGATAGATTTCCAAATCTTTACAGCTATAGTTTTGAGAATTCCTGGTCCTGATAATCCTGTTCTACTTTTAGCCACATGTTAACTGTGTATGATAGTGATATTTTTTTCTTCAAATCCCATAAGAATTCACACCTGGTTTATAGTATTATTTAGGCTTTTGGTATCTCTAAACTAAAGGTCTTCAGGCCAAATGCTCAGAATGCCCATGTTCAGTTGGTTATGGAACAATTAGTAAGTGGAACTAAATGGATGGGCTACTATGCTTCCTTTGGATGATCTATCAATTTGAAATATTAGGTAATAGATTAATGAAGTTCTTGAAAACTTTTTTTTTTGTTAAAAGTACGTGATCTTGTGACACTCATGAACTATTTGTGAGTTGTGTGTATAGACATTTGTTAAGTTTATTTTAGTACTTAGTGATAATTATTATTACCATGGTGCATTACTCTGCATCATTGGTATTAACACCATAAATAGTGTAAGTTGCAGAATCATAATCTTTTAGAATGCAATATGATTGGAGACATATCAAACATCTCCATGAAAACATATGCATGAATATACAATTGGATGATTTTCTATTCAACATTGATATAAAGATATAGAAAGTAAGAGCCAACCCTTCATTAAGGGCAATGTTCATAGTCTAAACAATTTACTTCAACAGTGAATGTCATAAAAATGACTAGGAAGCCATGGAGAATAATACTAGCTAAGACTCAGTCTAAGTAAAAATAAATAAATAAAAATTCTAAGCATGAAACCTTTGTCTACAGCACATGTAAAGTGTTAAGATCTGTTATGTAGCATGTACCATTCAGACCCACTTATATGAATAATTCATTGTTTTCTGTGTGTGGGTGTACATTCCTGAATCTAAATTGTTTCTTACTCTATGTGTGTGTGTTTATTAGATGTCAATAGCAAATGGCCTTGATCATTATAACACTGAAATCAAGTTGATATCAGGCAATGGGATTGTAAATTTTTTCATTCATTTCAGTTTTAATTTCACTAAGATAGTTTTTGCTATATTCCTGTAGCTTAGAATTTGTTTGTGAACTTCAACCAAATATTGTTGAATATTACTTGCCATACTTTATCTATAACATTTGGAAACAGTGAAATCTTTACTATATAGAGTCTTTTGACATATAATGGGTATGTATGATTGATTAGTTTAGGAGTTCACTTTTTCCAAAGTTATGTGCAAATTACTTGATATAAAAACCATTGACTTTTGCTAAATTCAATTCATATTTCAAAAATTTCTAAGAAGTTTCAATTTGGCATTTTCTTCTATTGATTATATAGTATAAAATATATTTTTCCATATCTAGTGGCATTACTAAATTTACTTATTAATACTGAGGTATGTTTTGATGATAGTAATTATTTCTCTTTATACATCATTTACAAGTACAGGAATATTAGATTTTTCTATAAATTTGAACTCTATTCATTTACCAATTTAATTAGTTAGCTGGATTTTCCAATATCATTTAAAAATAAAGTCCTGAACAAGAACAAGGTCTATTTCTGCTTGGAGAGTTTTATGTTCTGCAGGAATTTCAGGAGTGATTTTTGCTGCAGTAAAACCATGTTGATGCTCAAATGACATTCTATTATGCTCATAGATCAGCGACTAGCTAATTGTTACCAGAGAGACTTTGTCCAGAGAATGATAGACACAGATGCAAAGACACATAGCCAAACATTAGAGAGATCCATGTGTGCCCTAAAGAAGAGTGGGAGGAAGAATTCTAAGAGCCAGATGGATGAAGAACACTGAGAGAACATGGCCCACAGAATCAACTAAAGAGTGCTAGTAGGGGCTTGCAAAGACTGAAGTGATGATCATAGAACCTGTATAATTCTGAGCAAGGACCTCTGCATATGTGTCATTGTTGTGTAGATTGGTATTCTTGTGGGACACATAACATCAGGAGTTGGGTATATATTGCAAACTTTTTTGCCTATGCTTGGGACTCCTTCCTTCTTCCACATTGACTCACTCAGCCTTAATTGGAGGAAATGTGCCTAGTCATATTGCATCATTATATGCAATGTTTAGTTTATATCCCTGAGAGGCCTGCCTTTTTCTGAAGGAAAATAGAAGAGGAGGAGTGGATGGAGAGAGAGAGGAGGTTGGTTAGATTGGAGGAATGGAGTTGGGGAACTGTAGTTGGGTAGCTGAAAAATGTGCATAAATATTAAAAATAAAACTTTAAAATCTAGTTGAAATAAGAACCAATAAAATACAAATGAACAGAAATTATCCTGGAACAGAAAAACACAATAACCTAAATAAAACCATTGTCAGTAGAAAGCCTCAACGTTAGGAAGGTTTATCTTGAAAACAGAAAATCAGAGGTGGAAGACAATGTGAACGTTCCCTTAGAAAATGTCAACAATTGTTCTAATACATACATACATACATACATACATACATACATACATACACACACACACACAACATTAGACAATAGAAAAATACTCAATCTTTAAATTATGAAAGTTGAATGAGAATAAAATAATAGTAGAGGCACAGAAAATGTTTTAAATAAAATTAGAAGAAAAATTTCCAAGAGAAGAAATGCCCATCCAGACACATCAGGCCTACAGAATTTCAAATAGAAAAGATGAGAAAAATAAATTTTCCATGACATATTATAATTAGCGCACCAAAATACAAAATATATAAAGGGTATTGAAAATTGAAAATGGAAGATCAATGCACTTTGCAGGCATACTATGGAAATACGTATACCTATGTCCAAGAGATAAAAATTGTCAAATCAGTTATCTATGTCTAGAAAAGTTGCTTATTAAATCTGAAGAAGAAACTTTTAAAAAATTACTGATACAGACTCATCAAACAAATTTATCTTTTATCTTCACCTCCTCCATTTTTAATACCACCTCTAACTGTATGAAAATACATTAAATTATGTAGAATTTCATTTTAGTTAATTTCGGTAGCTGATATTTTTATTCACTTAATTTGTAAGATTATTTTAATTAAGAGTTTATTTACAATACAAGCTCATGATCACTAATCTTGCCATAATAGGACACTGAATATAATATTTTGTGTGAAAACAATAAACTTGCAGGAATAAGTAAGGAATTTATTATTTAAAAGAGGACTAAAATATCACCTTATACAGAAAGAGGACCAAAGTACCACCACACAACAACAAAATGAGAGGAAGCAATACATGTTGTTTAATAATAACTGTTAAAATTAATGGTCACAATTCCATAATAAGAAGAAACAGATTAGCAGATCATATTAGAAAACATAATCTTGTTGCCTACTGGCAAAAAGTATAACCATCAAAAAACAAATATCTCTTACCAGTAAAATAAGTGAAAACTGTGTTCCAAACAAATAGAACCAAGAGATAATCAGACAGGTATTTCTAATATCTGACAATGGGCCAAATTAAATCAACATGAAGTAAATAATTTGAAATTGAAATACAATAAGACAAAATCAGTAGTTATAAATATCTCCATAACACAAATAAACAGGGAAGGATCTCTTCCAAATTCCTTTTTACAAAGCAAGCATTACTGGCCAGGTCCTGCTGCAGAGCATGGCTGACATTCCCTGCCTTCTATCTAGGTATGGGGTTTTTCCCCTCTCCCAGAGACTCACTACATAATCCAGACATTTTGAGTTCACTGTCCCCTATTTTGCTCCTTACCTCAAGCTTGCGCTTGTCCTTTCCCCACCTCCCTGCCCTCTCTCCTTCCTTTACTACCATCCCCAGCACATGCTCTGTCTTCTCCTTCTCCTCCCATGCTGCTCCCAATAAACCTGCATTTATATATTATAGCTCATTCTTTTAATTTAATCAATCACGTACTGTCCAAATTCCCATCATGGATGGGGTAGAGGCCTGTGAAGTTCTTTAATTAATTAAGATTTACTGACTACTGATAGGTTCTAGAAGAAAGAGAGTCAATTCTTTTCAGTTACTCAGCATTGAGGAAGCTACCTGAATATCAGTTACTTTGTCCTACACTCATGCACATTAATTGGAGTCAGTGGGTTACAAAAAGTACTTGAAATTGGGAAGGAATAGTGATGACATATAGGAGATAAATGACAAGAGCGGAGAGGGAGCTGATGTGCTATTTAAAGCATTATATGCATGTAAGAAATTCTAAATATGTGTGATTTTGAGAGGATTTTTTTTTCTTAAGGTAATGTTATATCTCATGTCCTAACTGTGACAGCAAGTAAATGTATAGACCCAGCCTAGTAACTGCTATATTAGCGACATTCTATTTAGGTCACAATATGCATTTTAATTGTAATTGTTTCTCCTGTTCATCATTTGGAAGTATTGACACTTATAGTTGCAGGTTTATAATATAAATAGTTTGATGAGAAAGGTCATAATACAGGATAGTAAGTGTTAATAATGAGCTTGCAAACAAACAGTGAAAATCAAGAATGGAGATTTCCATACAACCTCTTCAGAGTAGAGACTGAACTTGAATATAACCCCTGTCCCTAATTAGATGTTTAGTTCCATCCACAGTTCTCCTGCTGTCTTGAATATGAACTTGTGAGTTGTGTGTGTGTGTGTGTGTGTGTGTGTGTGTGTGTGTGTGTGGGTGGGTGTGGGTGTGTTGGGGAGCATGCATGCATGTGCACATATACAATACATATATCATATAATGTATTTATATTACTACTCGAGATCTTTGTCATTACTGATCTTCATAAATCTTTAGAGAAAATCTGGAAATGCCAAGTATTTACAGAAGTGGCTACCATGACCTGCAAGGTGACCATAATGTCAGTGTGATAAGTTTGCCTTCCCTTGAGACCAGAGTTCTGTATCATTAGAAACAATCCTGAGGTATGAGAGGGAGACAAACTACTTTCATGAGAATTATCCTTAACTCTAGGTGAAACAACTACTTTATCTTATATTTATCATATTGACTAGATATGATTTTTAAACTTTGTGAAAGTCATATATCCAAAGGCAGACACTTGCTCCTACATTTTTAAAGACATGAAGAATTCTCCAGCATCATTTTATCTTGGTTTCTAGAAATATTTTAAAATTTTTCCATGTCTCTTCATCTGGATATCAAACCCTGGTCTCTGGTGTGATAAGCAGGAATACTCAACACTATAGTAATATAAATCTATATGTAAAAATATTATAAAAATTTGCTAAGCTTATTTCAGTAGATTGGGAAGGCACTATTAGTTTTGCATTTACAACACATTCCTAAACCATTGATGACTTTTTCTTAGAATCTAATTTTCTTAGGATTTTCCTGGCAGGCAACATCTTACTTGTAAGAACTATTATAGTGTAGGTTTTGTTTGGGGACAGGTAATTTCCAGATGGGAATTCTCACAAGGGTCACCCATTTGTATAACAGCAGGGAAAATGCCATCTGTCCAAATTAATCAGAATTGTTTCAAATCTGTGGTTTTGAAATGCTTGATTATTCATTCTGCAGGAGGAAAATGTGCTGTAAAATCCTGCCGTACATAGGTCTTATTCATTTACATAGTGATAGAAGAATTAAGGATTTATAAAGTGATAGAAGTATTAAGGACCATGCCCAGAGCATCCCCAAAGCAATTGTCTAGTTTGGACAAGTACAAATTTCCTTTGACACAAGAGGAAGTTAACTTTACTCTTGAAGACAATCCCTACACAACACATTGAATATAGCGAATTTTAGCTTGTCCCTAAATAGAACCTTCACCACTAATTTCTAGCGTCTTTGGTACAAGAAGTTACTCTGAACACTATCAAAAGAGAAAAGTAAACACCAAGTCAACTACATGACTTTAGATAGAAAATAATATTCTGCTTACAATATATGCTAGGGCAATTGTGACATAAATTTATGGAAGTAACCAACCAGCATCTGATTTGATTTAAGACTCATTCCAAGAGATGGAACCCATAAGCAATACTACTTAAATGACCAACAAATGTGAAACTATACAGCTCAGGGATGTAGAAGAAAATGAGGTTCCTCCTCAGGAAGGTAGGAATAAAATGGCTCCTAATGAAATCTGTTATGCTCATAGCTCTGTGTATTGCACAGTCGTATTTAAGAGACCTTCCCTTTGAATCAGATAGGGGACAAATACAGAGACACACGACCAAACATTATGAAGACAGTGAGGAACCTTATAACACTCAGCTCCAAATTGGATGTCTTCATCAAATACATTCCAAGGAGGGTCAGTAAATTCCTCAGAAGAGGAAAAAATAACATCATTAGAGGTAGAGAGAACAGAAGACACAAAGAAAACAAGAACCTCTAAATTAACGTAATCAATGCACAAATGAACTCACAGAGACTGAGGCAGAATGCAAAAGGCCTGCACAGAACTGTACCAAATGGAAAGAACCTTAAAGCAAAAAGAACTAGATACAAGTCTACAGTTCTAAGCCAGAAGCTATCTCCAATTGATAAATACTGGCAAATGAAAACTTAGCTTTCTACATAGAAGACTCACTGGAGAAGTTAACTACTCTTTTTTTTTTTTTACATATGTATCTTAGCATGAATGTATAAGTTGTTCAGTAGCATTATAAAGATATCCAGAGGCTATATTGATGTAGTATAGGCAACAGCACAGATTCTTGAAGTTAACACTATTTAAAAGAGGATATAAATAAATAAATTAATTAATTTAAAAAACATCAGGTAGAAGTATAGTTACCTGGATGTTTACTCTTATTTTTGAATAATAGAATTTTTATAAATACATTAAATATCATAAGTTTATAGAAAGTGGACAGAAATAACAGGCACAAGGATAAAAACATCAGGAGAATTTAAGTATGTATTTTATATAAAATCCATTATCCTATACTATGAATTAACTCTACTTTTTAAAATAATGGTATGTTCTAAGGAACTATATACAACTTACATTATATGGATGGAACAAATATGTATATATATATATTGTTGTAATATATATATTATTACAACAATGTAAAAAGGAGACCATAAATTTGAAAGAGAGCAAGGGGCTATACTTTTGATGAAGGAAAAGAAAGGTGGGGAATGATGTATCAAAACACTTAAAAACATTTTCTAAAGGAATGTTAGTGTTTGAGTGCTTAAGCTTTCCCAGGAGTTATTGGACTAAGGATACTCCAGGAAAGCTCCGGAGCCAAGGTAAAACACTTCAGGTAGACTATGACCAAGCTGTGACCCAGCACCATCGAAAGGTGAACTAGATTATTCTTATCTGACAGCAGAAGTACAGAGTGATGTCCTGAAGCAATTCAGAAGTGCCTTGCTACTTACCTGAAATGCTGTCCCTCAAACAATTCCTCTGAATGGAATAAACAAGAAATTTATTTATGGATACCTCCACATAACTTGATAGCAGCAAAGAAAAATATAACAATGAAGCCCCAGATACCAGTAAGTTAAGCTCTTAAGCCAGGAAAAGAAAATGAGTGAAGGCTTACTTAATAAAACAATAACGACCGTAAGAGAGAGGGGGGAAGGGGAAGGGAATATGACAGAGAAACAAAAGTTTCATTAGAAATTCATAAACTCAAATGTAGTCAAAGATGCAAGCTATTCCTCTACTTCAGGCAGCATGCAATTTGCTTTTGATCTAACAATTGAACTATGATTTTAATAATTGGAGCTCTAAATTTCTTATTGGGAAACTATTTAAACACCTGATAAATTGAAGAAAGAAAATAGATGGATGAATAAATAAATAAATAATAAATAAATAAATACAATGTCATTCTGAAACTGCATAAAATACAATTCTTTTTTTCAATCAACATGTATCCATTGAGTAAAAAAATCTCATTAAAAAATCTCAAGAGTTAATTTTGACAAGAAAAAGAAAATTTTACATTCTTTCAATTAGAACCTTAAGCAATAGTCCCTTTTTCTTTGTGAGATCTTAATGGTTCGTATAATATGAATCACAAAATGTCTCAGTATATGATCTTATGGAATGTCATTTTTGATGCATTCTGGGTAGAATAGAGTAATTTTAATGTATATTATAAGCAAATAGAGACTTAAAATTTTGAAACATATGTTAGTAGCATTCTTTTTTAAATATTTTATTAATTTATTCATATTACATCTCAATTGTTAGCCCATCCCTTGTATTTCCCAATCCTCCCTTCCTCCCCCTTTCCCACTACTCCCCTCCCCTATGTCTGTGACAGAGGGATTTCCTCCCCCAGTATATGCTCATAGGGTATCAAGTCTCTTCTGAGTAGCCTGCTATCCTTCCTCTGAGTGCCCCCAGGCCTCCCCATCAAGGGGACATGGTCAAAAATGGGGCACCATAGTTCTTGTAAAAGTCAGTCCTCACTCTCCACTCAACGGTGGAGAATGTCTTGTCCATCAGCTACATCTGGGTAGGGGTTTGAAGTTTACTGCATGTATTGTCCTTGAGTGGTGCTACAGTTTGAGCAGGACCCCTGGGCCCAGATATGCCCATCATAATTTTCTTCTTGTAGGTTTTTAGGACCCTCTGGATCCTTCTATTTCCCCATTCTCCCATGCTTCTCTCACCTAGAGTCCCAATAGGAATTCTTCCCCTCTGTCCAGCTTTCCTGGTAATTAAAGACTTTAATGGGACATGCCGCTTGGGCTAGTATGAAGATATGAGTGAGTATATACCATTTGACTTTTTCTGCTTCTGGGTTAACTCACTCATTATGATCATTTCTAGGTCAATCCATTTGTCCACAAATTTTAGGAATCCCTTGTTTTTAATAGCTGAGTAGTAATCCATAGTATAAATGTACCAGTTTCTTTCTCTATTCTTCTACTGAGGGATATTTAGGCTGTTTTCATGTTCTGGCTATTATGAATAAGGCCGCTATGAACATAGTTGAGCATATGTCCCTGTTGTGCAGTGGAGGATTTTCTGGGTATATTCCAAGGAGTGGAATAGCTGGGTCTTGAGGAAGCTCTATTCCCATTTTTCTGAGAAAGTGCCATATAGATTTCCAAAGTGGTTGTACCAGTTTGCATTCCCACCATCAATGAAGGAGAGTTCCTCTTTCTCCACATCCTCACCAGAATATGGTGTCACTTGAATTTTTGATTTTCTCCATTCTGATGGGTATAAGATGGAATCTCAGTGTCATTTTGATTTGCATTTCTCTGATGACTAACGATGTTGAGCATTTCTTTGTGTTTCTTAGCCATTCGATATTCCTCTGTTGAGAATTCTCTATTTAGTTCTCAGCCCCATTTCTCTCTCTCTCTTTTTTTTTTTTGCTTTGCTTAGATTTTATTTTATTTATTTTTTTACATTTTTTTATTAATTTATTCATATTACATCTCAGTTGTCAGCCCATCCCATGTATCCTCCCATTCTTCCCTTCCTCCCACTTCCCCCCTACTCCACTCCCCTCCCCTAAGTCTGTGTCTGAGGGGGACCTCCTCCCCCTGAATATGCTCATAGGGTATCAAGTCTCTCCTTGGTGACCTATTATCTTTCCTCTGAGTGCCACCAGGCATCTCCATCCAAGGAACATGTTCAAATACGGGGCACCAGAGTTTGTGTGAAAGTCAGATCTCCTTCTCCATTCAACAGTGGAGAATGTCCTGTCTATCGGCTAGTCCGGGTAGGGGTTCAAGGTTTTTACTGCCTATTTTTTCCTTGGCTGTTGCCATAGTTTGCGGAGGACCCCAGGGCCCAGACTCGCCTGTAGTTTTCCAGGACCCGATGGATCCTTCTATTTCCTCTTTCTCCCAGGCTTCTCACACCTAAAGTTTCAATAGGATGTCCTCCCCTCTTACCCACTATCCTGGTAGGTACAGTTTTTCATGGGGACATACACCTTGGACTAGTGTTTCAATATAAGTGAGTATATACCATTTAGCTCTTTTTGCTTCTGTGTGAACTCACTCATTATGACAATTTCTAGTTCAATCCATTTGTCCACAAATTTTGGAAATTCCTTGTTTTTAATAGCTGAGTAGTATTCCATAGTGTAAATGTACCACAGTTTCTTTATCCATTCTTCTATTGAGGGACACTTAAGTTGTTTCCAAGTTCTGGCTATTATGAATAAGGCAGCTATGAACATGGTTGAGCATATGTCCCTGTTGTGTGGTAGTGCATCCTCTGGGTATTTTCCAAGGAGTGGAATAGCTGGGTCTTGAAGAAGCCCTATTCCCATTTTTCTGAGAAAGCACCAGATAGCTTTCCAAAGTGGTTGTACTAGTTTGCATTCCCACCAGCAATGCAGGAGTGTTCCTCTTTCTCCACACCCTCACCAGCATGAGGTGTGAGTTGAGTTATTGATCTTAGCCATTCTGATGGATGTAAGATGGAATCTCAGTGTCATTTTGATATGCATTTCTCTGATGACTAAGGAGGTCGAGCATTTCTTTAAGTGTTTCTCAGTCGTTTGATATTTCTCTGTTGAGAATTCTCTGTTTAGCCCTGCGCCCCATTTCTTTATTGGGTTATTTGGTTTGGTGGTGTTTAATTTCTTGAGTTCTTTATATATTTTGGATATTAGACCTTTGTCAGATGAAGAGTCGGTGAAGATCTTTTCCCAGTCTGTAGGCTGTCGCTTTGTTCTCTTGACAGTGTCACCTGCCCTACAGAAGCTTCTCAGCCTCATGAGGTCCCATTTATTAATTCTTGATGTTAAGGCCTGGGCTGTTGGTGTTCTGTTCAGGAAGTTGTCTCCTGTGCCTATGAGTTCCAGACTCTTCCCCACTTTTTCCTCTAACTGGGTTAATGTCTGTGGTTTTAGGTTGAGGTCTTTAATCCACTTGGACTTGAGTTTTGTGCATGGTGACAAATAGGGGTCTAATTTCATTTTTCTACATGTAGACATCCAGTTAGACCAGCACCATTTGTTGAAGATGCTGTCGTTTTTCCATTGAATGGATTTGGCTTCTTTGTCGAAAATCAAGTGAGCAAATGTGTGTGGATTCATCTTTGGGTCTTCAGTTCGATTCCATTGATCCACTAGCCTATTTCTGTGCCAGTACCATGCTGTTTTAATTACTATTGCTGAGCCCCATTTCTCAATTGAGTTATTTGGTTTCATGGTATTTAATTTCTTGAGTTCTTTATATATTTTGGATATTAGACCATTGTCAGATGTAGGGTTGGTGAAGGTCTTTTCCCAGTCTGTAGGCTGTTGCTTTCTTCTGTTGACAGTGTATCCTGCCTTACAGAAGCTTCTCAGTCTCATCAGGTCCCATTTAACAGTTTTAAAAAATCTTTTTCCTGTAGTAACATAGGTCTTTAATTTTTTAAATTTTAATTCATTCAGATTGCATACCAATTTTTATCTCCTTTGTATCTTGCCATTCCCTCCTTCCTCTTCAGTCCCATTCTCCTCCCCTAGACCTCTGACAGAAAAGTACTTCCTCCCCCACCATATGGCCACAGCATATCAGGTCTCATCCTGATAGCATGCTTCTCCTTCCTCTGTGTCCTCTGGGTCTTCCCACAATGGAGAACTGATCAAATAGGGTGCACCAGAGTTCATGTCAGAGGCAACCCCTGTTTCTCATAACTGTGGAGAATGAGCTGTCTACTGGCTATATCTGAACAGGGAGTCCAAATTTACTGCATGCATGATCCTTGATTGGTGCAACAGTTTGTGCAGGCGCCCTTGGGTCCAGATCTTTCAGCCTTACTGGTCTCCTTGAGAGGCTTGTGAACCCTGTGGGTCCTTCCATCCTCCTATTCTTCCATAACACTCTTAAGGATTCACCTGGAGTCCAGCAGGGAGTCCCAGCACCTGGCCATTTCACCTGCTTGGTGGAGTATTTCAGAGGCTATCTATGTTGGGCTACTATCCATGTATAAGTGCGTATATACCATGTGTGTGTTTCTAAGCTTGGTTACCTCACCAGGATGACCCTTTTTAGTTCTATTCATTGGCAATCAAATTTCAAGATGTCCTTGTTTTTAGTAGCTGAGTAGTATTCCATTGTGTAAACATACCACAGTTTGTTTTTTTTTTTTTTTTTTTTTTAGCCTCTAAATCTGGTAACTGGAGGGTTGGCTAGTTATTTGTAATGCACTTTCAAAATGCATAATATCATGGTTCAAGGTGAACATTCCCTGAGTCATTTATGTCTGCTAATTTTAGTCTTTAATGTTTTAAACAGATACTTTAGGCCTTATGATGAAACACCCAGGAAAGGGTGAATTTAACTGAGTATACTTAGAATATACATAGTTTCCTTGATAAAATCTCACTGCTTATTTGTTCTTTGATGACCTTGCTCTAGAAACAGCTTCCCTATTGCCCTTATTGTAAAATGTAACAAATCTTTATTCTGTTGTTGTTGTTTTGATTTGTTTTGTTTTGTTGTGTCTTCACTGTGTTTATTTTACTTTGTACTAGTCAAGAAGGAAACCCAGTGCATTAGGTTGAGTCACACTCAGACCCATTTTTAAAACTACATGGGGACTCATTGAGATACTGAGAACTTTGAAGGTCTGTTTTCATTCTTAAGGAATTAAAGTTAGTCTCCAAATGAGCTGTCCATGAGTTGGCCAGAAAACCAACTTATTAAAATTATGGATTGTATCCTTGCCTTACTAAGCATAAGAGCAGTACAAACTATCCTGGCCTGAGATTTATAGAATAGTCATTGTATCCCTGGCCTCCTTTAAAGGTCTTTGTGTCTAGATATCTATGAGGCAATCCAAAGTAATGTTTTGTCCTGTGTAGCTGCTGCTGTCTCTGTGAGGCCTGTTCATTTCTGAAGGGGAATAGAAACAGAGTAGGTCTCGGGGAGAGGGTAAGTGGGGGATGGAACTGGGAGGAATAGCAAGAACAGAAGGGAAACTATGGTCAGGGTGTATTTTATGAGAGAAGAGTCTATATTCAATAAAAAGGTATTAATTAAAACCCCACAAAATTACTATTCTTATTCTTATTGTGACTGCTACTGTTATTTTCCCTAAAGAAAAAAAAAAACTATTGTAATGCAGAATTCCATTTATTAGAATCCAACTTCACAGTTCATTAAATTAGTCATCATATGATATTTATTTCTTCATTATAACCAATGGGAATATAGTATTTATCAGAGAAAAAATTAATTTAATAATTTATTATTCAAGAAGTGTTCCTTTCTTTTCTCATCCTTCCTCCACCACCCCCCTTTCTAGTCCTTATCTCTCTCCTTTACTGCTTTTAGGAGAGCTACTGCATTGTAAATGTCTTCTGGGGAAGATTATGTGGCCGGGTATAGAAGAAAAATTTCTGCTATATCTTATGAACAACTAGACTCTTTGCCCAATAATGGGAAAAGAACAGAAGCCAGAAACCCTCTCTTAGTCAGTACTGATATGAAACTTAATCCTCACTTGTAGCTTAGCTTAACATTCAGCTAAATTATATCTAGATTCAGGATGACTTGAAAAGTACAGGATAATAAAATTTAAGCCCAAAAAATGCAAGGCAATTGGTTCTGTGTCACAGATAATATATATATTATTTACTTACACATAAGCCTTATTTATATTATTTCATATTTTCAATATCTATGACTCTTCCTATAAACAGTTTAACCATTTGTTTTTGTCAGATAATATTCTAGTCACAACTTTAGTCGATTATCATCAAAAATTTATTATTAAAATGTATTGGAAGTTGAATAGTTAATTCAAAATACAAACAAAATCAAGCATAAGCACAAAATATAATATATTCAAACTTTTCAAAACTCCAGTTTATATTGTAAAATATTACTCAAACATAATTGTTCTCTAGACAATGAATTCTTCAATATTTTTGCATGGTTTATCATATGAAAATATGGGTAAGGCTGACAAAATAATATATAAAGTTTAGCGGTACAATTCTTATGCTGATGCATCTATTGGATAAATATTTTTGCTTCCCTTTTCTAATTATAGTTTAGAAATTTTAAATTATATAATTTGATCGACAGCTTTACTTGACATGAATGGATAATATTTTAATTTCAAATTGTTAATTTCATTTATCTACTTCACATTTTAATCCACTGGCTTTTAAATAGTTTCTCCTAGGCAATTTACCAAAAGCGATGACCATACGCCTTAAATGTACTGTTCAAGCATAGACTAGTTAGATTCACTTTTGAATTCAGATTTTCCAGGATGACCAACAAAGGCAAAAGTCAATAGTGAATTTTTTTTTATAAAATGCTGGCCTTAAAATATTTACAGAGTTAAGAAAATAAACTCATAAAAAAATCAATGTTGTCAAAAACAAACACAACAAAGTTTGTATTTCTAAACTTTCCCACTATTAGAATAACAGGAATAATTCTATTCAGTTGAATGAGAGAATGAGGCAACTTCCTTGTTAAAAGCTCAGCAAACACCATTTAGCTGATAATATTAAAACTCAGCAGGTCTTTGAGCAGCTAAATTAAAAGCTATTAAGAGGCACAGAGTTAATTAATGGATCTAATTCCTTTTATCAATTAAAAGGTACATAATTTACCAAGGTGAAGAATAATTAAACAAGACATTTCTTATATAGTGTGGCACTAAGCCTCACCATTTGAACATGGTAGACCAACTACTTAGGTATTACTTGGAGCACATGTAAAAGGCAAATCCTCTCTTCCTGAAATTGACAAAGAGAACTTCATTTTTTTTGCAAGACTGTTGTAGCACAAGTATCAACTTTTAATTTAGAAAGCACTGACATAAATTAATAATTACCAAGATATATGACAGTGATAAAATATTTCTCAGTGCTTTATACATTTCCTCTGTACTTTTCACCGAAAGAAGCCACATTTTCTCTTTTTCCTTTTCATTCCTAAGAAAAGCTTCATGTTAGAGATATAGAAACAGAGGCCCACTTGTCTGCATACTCATAATAGCACAAAATCAAGAGCCATAATATATCTGCAAAGGAATATAGAGTAAAAAGAGGAAGAAAATAATATATAATATTTATATGTAAATATTTATATAATTATAGGCACATGTGCGTAAATAAGATGAAGTAAAAATGAAAATTAAGATAAAATTAAAAAGAAAAGGCCCTGACAGGACATTATGAGACAAAGAACCTCCAGTGATGTCACTGAGTTTGTTTTCTGTTGGCCCTCTACTGCTGGGCATGTAGTCTACCATGAAGAGAAGTTTCTTTCCCCAATGAGTCTTCCTTGGAGGAAAGTAAATTTTCATTTGCAAATAGCTATAAATTAGAAAAAGCTTGTGTGCTAGAGATAGACATGGGTGTCCACTACTTTTAGCTCTAAGACCCCATCTGATGAAGGTCCGTGCACACCCTGTGTATGCTGCCTTAGTCTTGATGAATTGATATATTCATTGATCATGTTGATTTACAGTGCCTTGTTTTCTTGGTGTCCTCTATCCCCTCTGACTCTTATTCCCGTTAGATCTCCCCTACCGGGGCATGGGTTTTCCTGAGCCCTGAGAGAAGGAAGCATCCCATTTTGAGCTAAGTGGTTCTGGCTGTGGGTCTCTGTATTTGTTCTTAATGGATGCAGGAGGAAGCTTCCCTGATGATAGCTCAGTAAAGCACTTATCTATAAGTATAATAGTAAATCCCATTCTCAGCTGGTATGTGGATTGGTATAGATTATACCAATTATACCAAAATTCTGCAAAATAACAGAAGCAAGTCTCTCATCAAGGACCAAAGCCCTAAAACGACAGAGTAGGTTTGAGAGCTGATCTAAGTCTTAATGAATGTAAATTAAATATTTAGTCCTAGTAACTCAATGTACAATCACTTAAGCAAAATAACTGAGAAAAGTTAAGGAGTATGAATAATGACAATGATAAAAATGTAACCAAAAGCAGAATAGCACTGTTAAGAACTGTACAGCCTTGTCTCACAATAAAATAAGTATTAAATAGTAAGAAGTATATTTTTAAAACCTACCCGTAGCCTGGCATTATGATTCATGCCTTTGATCCCACCACTTTGGGAGGGATAAGCAGGCTGATCTCTGTAAGTCTGAGGCCAGTCTGGTGTAAAAAGCATGCTCCAGCTTAGCCAGAAGTACACAGAACCTTTCTAAATAAATAAGGAAAGCAACAAAAACAACTGACCCTACTACATTAATAACATTTCAAATTGTCCCTTGAGAATGCAGCAAACTAAGAATACCTGCCCCCGTAATACACTGAAAGTATTATTTAAAATGCAAAGTACTTAGTGGGGAATAAGTCAGCTTCCTACCACCACATTTTTCCAAAGGATGGTGATGAGGGGCAGGCATATGCCCAAGTGAATTATCTTCTACTTTCTTAACAAAGGCCATGGTATCTTCTTGTAACAAATAAATCTGCCAACAGACTTGTAACTCCATTCAGAGATTCAGAGAGTCATAGGTGTGGATAGTTCTGAGTTATCCAATCACATGGACACAAATGCAGAGAACACTCTCCATTCACAGCCATGCAAATAATTCCCAGGTCTTCCCCTTAGCCACAAATTGTTTCCAGACACCGCATTATTACCACAATCATAATGCAGAACCTTTACCTCATAGCCACAAACAAATCGTGAGGTTTAACTCACAACCACAGACACAAAACCATAACAACAAACAATGCATATCTCCTACTAGGAGTACACGCTATTACCCATTGAGGCTCTTTTGCTATGGACCAAACTTATTCAAATTTGTGTTGAGACTCAAGAGTTTTTATTAATTGAGTCAAATTACAACTCAATTGTTCTCCAAGCACTTGTATCCTCCCATTCCTCCTATCCTCCCACCCCGACCTTATTACCATCCCTTAGGTCCATGCCCAAGGGGGACTTCCAGCCCACTATATGGTCATAGATTATCAAGTCTCATCTTAGTAGTCTGCCTATTCTTTCTTTGAGTGCCACCAGGGTTCCCCACCAAGAGCAGATCGTCAAATATGGGGCACCAAAGCTCATGTCAGAGTTAGTCCCTGCTCTCCACATAACTGTGAAGGATGTCCTGTCCATTGGCTAGATCAGAGTATGGGTTCAGTATGTACTACTTGTATTGTCCTTGGTTAGTGCAATAGTTTGCGCAGACACTCCTAGGCCCTGAACCACCCTTTATGATGTTCTTCTTGTAGGTTTCTAAGATCCTCTGCATCCTTCTATTTCCACATCTCCTATATTTCTCTCACCTAGAGTCCCAGTAGGATGTCCTCACATCTGTCCCAATCTTCTTGTAAGTGAAGACATTCATGGGACATACCTTTTGGGCTAGTGTCTAATTATAAGTGAGTATATACCATGTAAGTCTTTCTGTTTCTTGGTTAACTCATTCAATATGATCTTCCATTTGTCCAGAAATTTTTGGATTTCCTTGATTTTTATAGCTGAGTAGTATTCCATAGTGTAAATGTACCACAATTTATTTATCCATTCTTCAACTGAGGGACATTTAGGCTGTTTCCAGATTCTGGCTATTATGAATAAGTCTTCTATGAACATGGTTGAGCATATGTCCCTGTTGTGTGGTAGAGTATTTTCTGAGTTACTCTAACTAAGCAAGTGAAACAATTGTTTGAAAAAAAAACCCTATAAATCCTTGAAGAAAGAGAATGAAGACAAAATGAGAAGATGGAAGGATCTTCTTTGTTCATGGATCGGGATAATTAACATAGTAAAAATGCTTACCAAAAGCAATTTACAGATTCAGTGCAATCCCTATCAAAATACCTACACAATTTTTAAAGACTGTGAAAGGTCAATTCTCAGCTTTATAGGGAAAAACAAAAAACTCAGAATAGCTAAAAACAATCCTATACAATAAAAAATTCTCTGGAGGAATCGCCATTCTTGAGCTCAAGCTATACTATATAGCAACACTAATTAAAATAGCATGATACTGGCACAGAAATAGGCTGATTGATCAATGGAAATGAATTGAAGATCCAGAAATCCTCACACATATGGTCACTTGATTTTTGACAAAGAAGCCAAATCCATTCAATGAAAAAAAGATAGCATCTTCGACAAATGGTGCTGGTCTAACTGGGTGTCTACATGTAAAAAAAAATGTATTTAGACTCATATTTGTCACCATGCACAAAACTCAAATCCAAATGGATTAAAGACCTTAAAATAAAATCAGAGACATGAAACTGGCTAGAAGAAAAATGTGGGGAAGAGCCTGGAACACATTGGTACAGGAGACAACTTCCTCAACAGAACACCAGCTGCCCAGGCCTTCAGGTCAACAATTAATAAATGGGACCTCATGAGCCTGAGAAGCTTCTGTAAGGCAGGAGACACTGTCAACAGAACAAAGCCACAGCCTACAGACCGGAAAAAGATGTTCACCAACCTAACGTCTGACATAAGTCTAATTTCCAAACTACATAAAGAACTCAAGAAATTAAACATCACCAAACCAAATAACCCAATTGAGAAATGGAGCTCAGAACTAGAGAATTCTCAACAGAGGGATATTGAATGGCTGAGAAACACTTAAACAAATGCTCAACATCTTTAGTCATCCGAGAAATGCAGATCAAAACAACTATGAGACTCCGTCCTACATGCATCAGAATGGCTAACTTCAAAAATTCAAGTAACACCACATGCTGGTGGGGATGTGGAGAAAGAGGAACACTCCTTTATTTCTGGTGGGAATGCAAACTGGTACAACCACTTTGGAAATCTATATGGTATTTTTTTCAGAAAAATAGGAATAGCGCTTCCTTAAGACCTAGCTATTCCACTCCTTGACGACTCAAGAGTATTAAATCTGGAAATACAAAACATTATTCAGCTTCTCAATTATAGGTATAATAGGAGTGCTAAAATAGAGGAAAGATAGAAAAAGGGGCAGAAAATAAATTAAAATGTTTATTTAAAACTTTCAAAATAATCCAAATAAAATGCTGAATAAAATACATATAATATAAGTGTAAACAGACCCTATATCTGGACACAGCATACATCAAATTTTGTAAGAAAAAATAGCAAGAAAATAATGTAAATATTTTTTAAAAGTCACTACAGTTGTTGTTTGACAAAATTAACTGATGGTGTAAAGCATTTCAATGAACACAGAACAATCATGATAGCACATTCTGGAGAAAGTAAAAATAATCAAGCTGGGAATGGACGTATTCCTATAGCAATAAAGAAAGAAAAACTTTTGCAAAGACAGTTGCCATAAAGTCTATATTAACGACAGTTCCTTAAGAGAAAAGGATTATCACAAAGTATGATAAATCCACATAAAAACAACTAAAATACAAATACTAGATTTATTTTATATTTTTATATATAAATATGTGCTAGTAATGTCTATGTAATTGTAAATATAGGTCCTATTTCTGTTAAGTTATATGAAATTAAAGTTAAAATTAGCACCATTGAACCAGCAGCATGTATAAGGACAGCATAATGGAAGTAGGTGAGTAGGTGGTAGACAATCATATTGGACTGAAAACTAATTAAAGATTGTGATTTGAACCTATTAAGAAAGGTAATGAAAATAAATTATATTAATAGGGTATCAGATCTCTTCTTGATAGCCCTATGACCATATACAGGGGGAGGAGGTCCACCTCAGTCACAGTCAAAGGGGAGGGGAGTAAGGGGAAATGGGAGGGAGGGAGGAATGGGAGGATACAAGGTATGGGATAACAATTAAAATGTAATATTAATAAATTAATAAAATATATTAAAAAGAAAATAAATATTACTGTAGTAAACATTAAAAATATTAACCTATTGCTCTTTCAGTTTCATTCAAAGATATACATTATATATAATTTGATATTGTAATAATGAACCATTTGTTATTAATATTATAGATTTAATGTATACTAAATATATACATATATATAGCAAAAATGCATACAAGTGTTTTAGATAATGTTTTTGTGTATATACATTATAGGATTACTTAATAAATATTCGAAATTGATAATGAGAATAAGATTGTTTATGGTCAACTCTTAGCAGGTGCTAAATGAATTATTAAAAACATAATGATTTCTTCATTAGAGATATGTTATACTATCCTATTGAGAGTAACTACTTTACTAATATTTTCCTTATTGTAGCAAAGTGATTTCATCATTATATAAATGGATTTATAAATGTTTCTAGAAAAAGATAACTGAGATGGTCCACACCTGCCATCCCAGCACTTGTTGAATGGTGACAGGAGAATAAAATGATCATGGCTAATCTCAGCTACATAATAATTTCAAGGACAACATTTGTTACATAATCTCTATCTCAAAATGAAAAGAAAAAGAAGACAACTTTTGCTATACTCTTATGTTGAGGTACATAACATTTTATGGTTTTCTACTATTGTCCTATGAAAACATAATGTCTTTAGAATCTTGATGTATGCCATAATATTTTCTGCATTATTACTAGCATTTGTATTTTTTAGTTATATTGTTTTGCTCCTATGTATATTTCCCAGATTTTTTCTGTTATCATGTACTTTTATCAAAATAAAGATAAATATTTTGTGTGAAGCAATGCACGTTACTTGAAAGGTCCTGATCTTGATGTAGGCTTTGTGTTTGTGTTATATTCTATTTCTTCATAATAAGTTATCACAATGTGACAATTTGAAATAATAAATATTTATCTTCCATTTTTGTTGGATGTGAGAAACTTAATAGGAGCTTAGCACATAGGCTATTCCTTTTAGGAGAAAATACCCTGTTGTACTGTTTCATTGTTTAATAAGTATAAGTTTTGTGACCTTTGTTTTATGCATAATTATGTAATTAGTTTCCACCACAGATTAGTTGCCTCACAAATTAGTTTAAAACTTAAGTTTATTATATAATTTATTTATTGACATCCTGTACTTTTTATAACACACTGCTGTCCCATCTTCTGTAACATGAGTTGTTCAAGCATAAGACTTTTTGAAATTACACGGTAGTGATTTATTGTGTTTTTATGTATGTGCGTGTACCACAGTGTCTGAGTGGATGCGAGTGGACAAGATGAGGCAATCTATTCCCTCCTCCTACTATGTGTATCAAAGGAATTGGACTTAGGGCATCGAGCTTGGTAGCCGGTGCCTTTTCCTGCAGACATGGTTGGAGATACTTAGTGCTATGGGCAGCCCTCACAGTCACTTTTCCTCAGCAGTTTGAGGAATCTCCACTCTATGAAGATTCTCTGAAATATGTTGAGAGAAAAATTATCTATGGAATATAAACATAGAAATTTAGGAAGTGTTTTAACAACAGAATGTTTTATCAAAATGATCTAGATGAGTTCTCCGATTGATCCTACCTCTTCCCTAACCATGTTTCAAGCCCATGTTTATAGTACCAGCCTTGGTTCTCTTCTGGAATAGGTTTCCTCAAACCTCTGCAAGAGGGTGGTATCACAAGATTTAAAGCATATCAGGACATTTTTTAATCTTTAGTTTTCTGTCATAATCAAATTATGAATGCTTTAGTACAATTTCATAGTAAAATATACTGCCCAAAATAGTTTAAAATGTGAAAATAATCCACAGTCACTAGTTTATGCATACACTGGATAGGAATTTCTGTTTTTTTTTTAAAGTTTATTATTATTATTTATTTATTTAGATCCACTTTACGTCCTAGTCCTAGCCCTAGCCGTCCTCATCTCCCAGTGTCACCCTCCCTCCCTCTCCTGCATTCCCCTCCCTCATTCCTCAGAAGAGGGATATCCTCTTTCCCATTCACCCCAGCTTATCAAGTAGGCTCAAGACTAAGCCTGTCCTCTTCCCCTGTGGCCTGGCAAGCAGCAGCCCCCCAGGAGGATGTTATTAAAAAGTTGGCAAGAAAATCCATGTCAGAGAGAACTCCTGCTCCTCTCACTAAAGGGTATATATGAAGCCTGAACTTTGTATGGGGCTTGGTCCAGTCCATGCAAGATTGGTTGGTTGGTGCTTCAGTCTCAGCAGAACACTCTGGGTTCTGCTTGGTTGGCTCTGCCATTCTTCTTGTGATCCTCCTGGCACCTTCATATCCTTTTCTACTTCCCCCTGATTTTCCACAAGGCTCCCTGCTCCTAACTGAATGTTTGGCTTTCATTCTCAGCAGCAGGTTTTTGAGGCACTTTGGGGTGGAGCCTCTGAGGCCCTCTGCTAGGCTCGTGTCTGCAAGCATTACAGAGTATCATTCATAGTGTCAGGGGTTGGTTTTCTCCCATGGAGTCTGTCTGGGGTTGGAACAGGCATTGATTGCACATTCCCTCAATCTCTACTCTATCTGTTCTATCTTTATTTCTGTACATCTAGGGAGGGTTGATTTGAGTAAGAGTTTTTGTGGGTGGGTTGGCATTTCTCTCCCTCTACTAGGAGACTTGTGTATTTAGAAAGTGTTCTCTTAAGTCTTAGGTCTCCTGCTACTAGGAGCCCTGCTAGAGTCCCTTTCATCTCCTGCAGGAGTTACTCTGACTTAGTTCTCCATTTTATCACGGAGATGCCGCCGCCCACAGTTTCCTTTTTTTCTCTACAGGACTTCTTCTCCCTCCCTGCTCTGGCCAGTTCTTATCTCCACCCTCATATTTTTCTGTTTCCTCTCCTCTCTTGTTTCCTTCCTTCAACCAGTACCTCTGTCTATTCTATTTCCCCTTCTGAGTGAGATTTATGCATCTTCCCTTGGATCTTCCTTACTACTTATCTTCTTTTGGTCTATGCATTGTAGTATGTTTATCCTGTACTACATGGCTAAAAATCCACTCACAAATGAGTACCTACCATTTGTGTTTTTCTGGGTGGATCTAGGTTGTTTCCATATTATGGCTATTAGAAATAAAACTACCATGAGCATAGTTGAGCAAATGTCTTTTTTTTTTCCTTCTGGAGGGAGCAGTTTTGCAGCCTGACTGACTGGCAGTCTGAGTGCTTCTTTATTTATACAGAACTCAGTAGGCATTATTAGATGCATGTTGTTCCAAAACCTAGATTGGATCATATTTGACCTCAACGTGTTTTAACTTCCTCTTAGTTATTAGTTTAGTAATGATTGATAAACTATGACAGAACAGACTTATCTTTTACTATCATTTTCCTGCAACAACCCTGTAATGCAACTTTTAAGAATTTTGTGGTTTTAAGGGCATTAGACAGAAAGAAAAACTCTCTAAGCCATCCTGGGCAGATCGTCATTTCCCAAGCAATGTGTTATCAACTTTTAATAGTCAGAGTGCTAAGCATCATTAGGCCTGTTGTATGACCAAAGAACAAAAGAATACCAAGATTAGAAATATAAATAAATTCTGAAAACATAAAAAAAGAGGTTGTATTATGGCAGAAATGGAATAACTGCAAATATCTTTTTTGTGTGTGGTGGAGAATCTTTGGGCTGTATGGTCAGGAGTGGTATATATGGGTCTTGACGTTGAGCTCTTCCTGGTTTTCTGAGAAAGTGACAAATTTTGTTCCAAAATGGTTGTATCAGTTTGCCATCACTCCAGCCATGTAGAAATGTTCCACTTTTTCTACCTCCATGATAGCATATTGTGGCACTTGAGTTTTTGGTCTTAGCCATTCTGACAGGTATAAAATGAAATCTCAGAATTGTTTTGATTTACATTTACTATATGACTAAGTGCATTGAGCATTTCTTTAATTGCATCTTGGCCTTTCAAGATTCCTTTGTTGAGAGTTCCCTGCTTACGTCTGTGCCCCATTCTTTAATTGGGTTATTTTGTTTGTTGGTGTTTAATTTTTTAAAGGTCTTTATATATTTGGAATATTAAAAGAGAAACTGTGGATGGTGGCTTCTCTGTGAAAACCTGGAGACCTAAATTAGAATAGGCCTTTGGAAGGATATGAGGGGAACTGTAGGTGAGATTCCTAGCAGCAAGGACTATGGAGACTGAAGAAGATACACTCCACCTAGACAACACTCCTAGTGTAGAAGGGGGAAAATGAACCCACCCACAAAACTTTCACCCATAACTCAGCCTGACTACAAGACATGCAGGGATAAAGATAAAGCAGAAATTGAGGGAATATACAACCAATGCTTGCCCCAACCCAAGATCTAACCCATGGAAGATGGCCAACCCCTAACACTATTAACAATACACTGCTATGTTTGCAGGCAGGGTCCTATCAGAGTTGTTTTTTGAGAGGTTTTATCCAGCTGTAGTTTTAAACAGATGGTAATACTCACAGCCAAACATTAGGTGATTATTAGAGAATGAAGTGGAAAAGTGGGCAGGGGCGGGGGGTGAGACAAAAGGACCTATGGGTGGGAAGATGTCCACAAGAGAACCAACAGAGCTAAGTCACCAGGGCCCAGGGGGACTTGTGAAGTCTGAACTACTCAACCAAGCACCATGCATGGACTGGAATTAGGTCTTGAACGTAGATGTAGACCAGGAGCAGCTAAGGCTTCATGTTGGTCCACAAAGAAGAGGAAAAGGGGATGTCTCTGACATGGACTCTGTTGCCTGTTTTCTGTTTGTTTGTTTGTTTTTTTCCTCCGTAATGGACTTCGTTGCCAGGCCAGAGGGGAAGAGTGCTGAGCTGATCCTACTTAATGAGCTGGTTGGCTAAGTAGAAATGAAGGGTTCTCTTTTCCCAAGGACTAATAAGATAAGGATGAGGGAGGGTGGTACTGAGAGAGGAGAGGAGGAGGTCGGCTAAGACAGCGATGTAAAGTGAACACATAAAATAAAATTTAAAAAAGCACATTGTCGGGCCCGGAGAGATGGCTCCGAGGTTAAGAGCACTGACTGCTCTTCCAGAGGTCTGGAGTTCAATTCCCAGCAACCACATGGTGGTTCATGACCATCTATAATGTGATCTGATGCCCTCTTCTGGCCTGCAGGTGTACATGCAGAGCACTGAATACATAATATTAAAGAAGTCTGGGCTTAAAAAAAAAAAAAAAAAGCACATTGTGTTGCCATGCTGAGTGGTAGCAACAGACACCAGTTTCCAGTCAATGATGGATTAGAAGTATAAACACTCAATAATTTGCAGACTCTGTCTATATCGCTAGTCTATAATATACATCTCAAAACAGTTACAACAGTTGCTTCTCTCAGAGATGATTTTAAAATTGTTCATACACTATTTTCAGCTTTAAAAGATTTGTAGGAAATTAACTCTGTCAAAGTCCTGTAACATACATAATATTGAAAAGCATAAGATCAAGTACATTTAGAACAGGTACCTACCAACAGATTGATGGCGATCATTTAGAAACATTCATCAAAAATATTCTAAGAGTTTATAAGATAAATAATATAATAGTGAAGTTACAATGTTGAAAAAAGAACTTGAATTTTAATATAAATTAGAGTTACTACTTTATTATTAGAAAAAATTCCCTCTTTGTAACATGATTCTAATTGCATATCTTGGATTCCAGTTTGAAAGACAAACAATTCCGCTAAAAAAGTCTGCAGCACTTAAATTATTTAAATTAACTTTAAATTGCACTTTACTTTACAAGCATAGAATCACAGCCACAAACTTACTGGAAAGCTTATAAAATTTTGAAATGCTCCAATAATTTTAAATCTTGTAGAAACCTGGTGCCTTCTAAATTAAAGTGCTAATAAAAAATTAGCACTGAAATTTAAATCTCCATGTGCAATACAGAATGATTTAAACTTATTGAAGCCTTTCAATTTTTTATGAGTTTTATATGTGGAAGGAAATCAAGCAGTTTCTTTGGTAGCAAAATAGCTACTTAAAACATGTAAACAACATTGTCAGCACTGATAAATTTCCTGGAGCAAATGCTTCTTTAGATTGTCAAATATCACATAAGACAGTCAACACATCTTTGAAAATATAATTTATGACATCCACACAGATTCTCAGGCTTCTATCCTGTAGATTACTTAAAGTTCTCCAGTATGGAAAAAAACTCTACTTCAGGAAGAACAAGGGAGGGTCATGTAAGAAGATTTGTTAAAAAAATATAGATCCTTAATGCATAGACAACTGTACACTAAATATTTATTTTTGCCTTGGACATGCAACTGTTTATTTTCAATATGAAGATATTAAACAAATGTTGAATTCTGTCCCGGATAGTACGTTGAATATATTTTTAAATTTTTGATTGTGCTTTAACACACATACATGTGTGCACATGCACATGTGTACACACACACATGCACACACACACATACACACACACTACAGTGTCTATGTGGATGATTGATATCAGAGGATAATTTTCCAGAATCATTCTCTCCTTCTACTAAGAGTTCAGAGGAGAGAGCTCAGGCCATCAGTACTGAAGAACACAATGTTTTAGCCACCTAGCCATCTTACCAGCCTTGAACATATTTTATTTTATTTTACATATTTTATTAATTTATTTATAGTATATCTCAATTGTTATTCCATCCCTTGTATCCTCCCATTCCTCCCTCACTCCCATTTTCCCCTTATTCCCCTCCCCTATGACTGTTCCTGAGGGGGATTACCTCCCCCTGTATATGCTCATAGGGTATCAAGTCTCTTCTTGGTAGCCTGCTATCCTTCCTCTGAGTGCCACCGGCCTCCCCACCGAGGGGACATGGTCAAATATGGGGCACCAGAGTTCTTTTGAATATATTTTATACCACAGAAAACTACCTAGTCTCTTACTGCTAAAGGAAACAAACAGGTGTCTCATTTTCCGTGATTGCGTTCTTATTAACCAGGCCATTGTGTGAATTTCAATTGTACAAGCAGCTGCTTTAAAGTAGTCTAATTTTTGCTTCCAACATATTCAGAGGTTATCTACGCATTTTCTAAAGCCGAAAAACACACCAGAAGTAACTCCTGATTTTAGGATGCAAGTGTTATGTGTCACTTTGTGTGGAAAGAGGACAAACTGTGGGAGAAACAGAAGCCAGTTTGCTATTATTACCACACTTCTAAACGGATTTCCATCCCTTCGCTGTCAGTCCATGAACTGCTGAAGTGCTGAGGAATATAATAGGAAAGGTTGCCCTCACTGACAGTTTGAACTTATATTCCATAAAGTTTAAAATTATTTTATATTAAAATATCAAACACAAAAGTCCTTGTCAAACTAATACATTTCAACTGTAGAAAGAATTTAGTTAAAACAAAAAGTCTTTTTTTCTCCATTAGTATATCACTTTAAGAGAAGGAAACTATCATTTATATTATAATAATCTTCATGTTTACAGTGGTGCACTGAATTTCATTCAGTACTCATTACTTCAAACACAAATACATGTGAAAAAAGTAAAAGTATTATGATTTCCATAAGCTTCTTTTTTAAAATTATTTAGGTTTATGGTTTATGTATACGTTGAATTTACGTTTGTTTGTATTTTGTTGTTGCGGTTTGTGTGCATCTCGTTGTTAAAGGGGATAGTGATTGTCTGGTAAGGAAAGATACCAACCATTTGCACATTCATTTATTTCTGTCTTTAGGAAAAATAAGTCAACATTCTTTTCTTCTGAAATACTGCATAGAAATTGCCATGAGTTTGACAACATGAGGTACTTCATTTATGCCACTATTAGGTTGTTTAAAATATATAGAGTCATGAATTCTAGGTCAAGAATACATTCAGACTCCTGAGTCTTTTATTGCTTAATTAATTTTGTTTTCTCTTCCTTTATGTGTTTTACAGATATTTAAATTTTTGCATTTTTAATAGGGATATAACTATTATGTGTGAAAAATAAATTATACCAAAAAAGTTTGCCAATATGCAGACATATTTAGCTGTCATCCCTATAATAGGGAATATGGTTTTGGTAATAGAAATTGCATTCTTTGTGAGTCTAAGACACATAAGTATTATTCCTAATCATTGAAATTCAAATACATGAAATACAATATATAATATATAACTTGTAATATATACAAGCATATTATATACAATAAGTTTCTGTTTGCATTCTTTTGTCCATCACAATGATTTCCAAAATGAAACTAATACGATTACAGATATATATCTTAAAGATAAGTGCATATTAAATGGTCCTAGAATATTGGATGTGTAAGATTGTCCAATCTATTTTAATTCTATGTTCATTTTTATGAAGATAAATCCAAATATTAGGAATTGTTGAATATTTGATTTAAAAAGTATTATACTAAATGTAGAACTAGAAAATAAAATGGAATTATGTTTTTGTGACTCTCTCCTAATATTATTCTTGAAATAATTGCAGTGTAAGACAAAAAAAAAGAAGTGTTTGTATTTATATAGAAGATACAGAAGGATGAGGGGTTCAACGCCAGCCTCAGCTACAAAACAGGTTTGATCTTAGTCCAGGCCACAGTAGATCGTGTTTGAAAAAAAAATTACTTAGTTGCAAATATTATAAATGCTAAGACAGCTTTGTAAGCAATGTAAAAATCACTGATGAAGAAAAAGGAGAGAAGCAGGGAATAAAAATGAGAAAGAAGAGAAAGTAGAGAAGAGTGAGGACGTGTTTGCCTGATGCAGAATAACCATCTGAAGAATAGGAACATTATTACCAAGACTTGATGACAAACACTAAAACTCAGTGTTCACAGTTATGGAGTTGGGACCTTGTATGGACATGCCAGAGAAATACCCATTTTTTTTTTTTAATTTTAAAAGATTTTCTTCTCTGTGTGAGCTTGTTTAATGTTTTGAGCTGCCCACTTTTCAGATTTCCACAAATGATTATCAACTGTATTTAGTACTTAGAAAAATTTTGTCCACTTATTGTTATGAATTGATAGACACTAGTGTTTACATTGAAATAGGGGAACAGAAAATATGAATGGCAATCTCTCTTTTCAAACAACACTACAAAGTTAACTATGGTTTAGTAAATGTAAAATTTTCACAAACAATGCTGTTGGAGTATTTCTACTGCAAAGGTAGAATTTATGTGTGAATAGTAGTAGGCATTCAATTTTTAAAGCTTGAGGATCCCTTTCAACATTGAAATCTATGTGGCATAATATCTCCTAAAGGGAGATATGATTTGAGCAGATTACACAGTTGTTTAAAACATGTGGCTTTATAACTTCCTAGCATTTCACACGTAAGGTTTAATAGTCTCTCACCTGTTAAATCATCAAATTCTCTTTAATAACAGGACGCTGAAGATCCATCATTTCAACGGCTGCCATAAGTGATATGGTCTTTTGCTTGCTTGTTTGTTATAAAAATGTGCTTTTGTTTTTCAAGAATATACAAAGTACCTGTATCACTTTCAATACCATCCATCTCAGTTTCAAGAAGATAAAAATAATCAAATATAAGTGAATAAAGAACTTGTGAGTTCCCATTGATTTTTCTTTCCAAAATTCAAATAGATATTTTCTGTTTCTTTATGTTTACCATATTTTTCAGATCATAAGATGCACTAGACCATAAAACACACCCAGTTTTAAGAGAAGTAAAGAAAGAAAAAAATATTCTGAACCAAATTATTACTGCTATAGTAAAATATTTTTATAATATAACAAAATATTAAGCAGTGTTGACTCAACAGGAGGAAAGAATTAGAGACTCAAGCACTTTTCTTGTTTTCTGGAAACCCCAAAACTCATCATCACGAGTGTCAAAATTTAGGAAGCTCAGTTGCTGACCATAACTTGCATCACTTTTCTCTATATATTCATACATGATATTATCTTCAATTCTATCTAAGGTTTTGCGAATGCCACATTTTTTTGAATCTTCATACAATTTCTTCACTCAGTGACTGCCATGATTTTTTACCCCCTTCACAAACTTGATGGAATGTCGGCCTCTTTGTTCATCCAGTTGGAGTCACGTCATGATTCCCACCACCCATCCATTTGTTCCACACTTCTTTCATAAAGAATTTAAATGGTTTGTGGATTGAAACATCCATCGAGAGGTTGCAACTGGTTATTAAGACCCCCAGGAATTACAGCTAGTTGGGTCTTCAACTGTTTGTTGTTGTTGTTGTTGTTGTTGTTGTTGTTGTTGTTGTTGTTCTTTTGCTATTATGTGCTCTGAAGTGGCCAAGAACGAATAAAGCAGATTTTTCAGAAGCCCTCCAGGACGTATGGACCACACCTTTTAAATCCACCTGTCTTTTCACATATGCTCACAGAATGAACAACTCTGTCTTCTCTCATATGCTCAGTAACAATTTCTGCATAGAAATGTGGCCCCACTGGAGTCAAAGAGAAACCAGTGGTAGCTAGCACTTCCTACACATTTTACTCAACCCTGCCCCGCTCCGCTCCTTACAGCAAGCTGACAGGCACCTGCTTACTAGGCTAAGGTCTGAGTGTTCAGCTCAGCTCAGCTCAGCATGACAGCAGGCGGAGGTGGGGGGGGGGGGTGGCGGCTGAGTGCGGGGAGGGGCAGGGGACTGACAGAGAGACCAAGCTCTGTGTTAGAAGGGATTTCAGCAATACCACCCACGCCTCTTTCTGTTCTACAGACAAAATGAATCCCAAGCCCGTGTTCCTCTGCTAGCACACTGAAGACATATTTGTTGAAGCCTGATGGACAGCAGTTGAACCATAAGGCACACCCTAATTTCCCCCCACTTTGGGGGGAACAAAGCACATCTTGTGGTCTGAAAAATACAGTATTTAGCAAATCTGACACCTGCTAAATTCCCTATTGTGCAACTGAAAACAAGTTTCACCTTAATATGTTTTATACATTTAACAAATTCAGGAAATTAAAAATATGAAGATTATCTTATAAAAATATTACCCTTTTTCTATTTTGTTTCCTGTTTTCCCAACTCATGCAGTATCAACAACTATGATTATGAAACTGGGTAATCTAGGTAAAGGAACAGAACATCAACTTAGGGCATCTTACTTCCAAAACATGACCTTTAATTTCATATAAAATTTGACATTGTTATTATCATAATTCATTGACACTTTTTAAATATTCTTTTATAAAATCAAGTGTTTACTATTTTTATATATATTATACTAGGGATGAGAAGCAGTTCACACATAGAGATGAATAGATATTTATGTACCACACATTATATTTCATCTAGTACTGAGTAGTGTGAAGAACAGATGTTTCACAGAGAAAATGTTAACCTGTTTTTTAAGTATGGGTATTATTATTATTATTGTTATATCAATTTAGCCTTTATTTACCTTTTACCCATCACTAAAGCATAGGTCAGAGGGGAACTTCTTAGCCAACTTTCTCTTTTTTTTTTTCTCCTTAGCTTGTAAAGGAATTATGGATATGTAGTAATAATACTATCCTGATATTATCAATATTAATTATGTTTATCATCATTATCAGACACCAAAATAACATAAATCAAACTTGTAGCTTCTATATTTTGACCTTAGCCTGGAGCTGCATCAGTTCTTAAACTACATTTGATATATGAATTTGTCTTGAAAAAAATTTTGTCTTCCTTAGGGGGCACCCAAAGCCATTGTGGTTCCTACATTGTGCTCATCAACTGTTGTTGGCATGACCTTGTTTATTTCTCTATGTTGAAGGTTGTTTTTATGTAACAGTGTTAATTCATCTATTAACCTGGCTATCACACACATGCTTGAGACTGCATTATATTTGTTTATAAAGCTTTACAGCACAGTGTTGAACAGTTTAAGTCTGTTATTAAGTCTCTGTGTTATTCTGATTCCATTTTTGCCAAAACTCCCAAGTTATTTTCTTTTTAGCTCTTTCTTTGCTCCAGCTGAATCTTTGTCATTTCTCCTGAGCCTCTGCCTAAGGCTGAATCCCCTTGTGGAATCCTCTACTTCCTCTCCTCTACCTCCTCCTCCCCTGGTTGGCAGGAAGACAAGCCTTCCCTATTCTTTCCCTGATCAGGGATTGGCTGTAAGCTGCTTTATTGAAACAGGAGATTCTTAGAACAAGGTGTGAAACCAGATATGAGAAATACAGAATCAGGATTTGAATAGTACAGAAGCCTTATGACAACATCTCTATTATATGATTTACTTAAGCACATTTAAAACTGGTTCATTTAATATGTGCAAAATAAAAATATAACATTCTCTAAGAATAGTAAAAAATAAATAAAATTTATATTAATTTTGTAATTGAATCTTGTTATGTTTTTAATATTATCTCACTTTCATAACATACTTCAATTATGAGCATATATATATATAGTTGACTTTTAAAGTTTAATTCTTGTAGACTATGTGGAAGCCTAATTAAGACTTATCATATATTTTGGTAGTAAAAATACATATCAATTAATCTAAATCACATGAAAGTTTGAATTTTTGTTATAAAATAAAAGCATGTTGCATTTAAAGATGAACACTGATGTATAACCCTGTGCTATCAGCAAAAATCCATATGAAATTGGTTTAACTGGTAGGACAAGAGAAACATTACCTTCAGTGCCAGAATTTAACTTGTTCTTGGCTATTTTAATGATTGCCAGAAATGTCAAAACTATCTTTGGTAAAATGTTCTTTTACTGTAGATGATTTTTTAAATATTTTACGCCTGCAAGATTTCTCAACAAGTCCACTACTGCTTCTATTATGATTAAACGTACTGTAGAGATTAAGGTCCCATTGAGCCACATTGATGGAAAATCCAATGATTTATCTGGAATGCTTCCTTGATGAATCACTTCTTTTATCTTTAGTCAGTGGTGTTTTATTTTATGTGCTTCTGTTGTTTTTGCAAATAAATCACTTACCAACAAAACTAAGTTTTCAACAGTTGATTATGCTATAGATGAATTTCTAAAGTTTGAAAATATTCAAATAAGGAACTTTTTAGGGAAATGTGAACTATAGCTGAAAATGTTTGCTCTTAAACTCCAGTAAAAAGCTGAAGTCAAACTGCAGATACAGAATTGACCCTTTCACTTGTGTAAAATGAGGCACATAAAACATCTGTAAATCTTAAGTAAATATTTAGGTCCCAAATTTAACATATCTTATCATGCATTGCAACATATTTTATAATGAAAAAATATTGGAATAACAAAAGTCATCTGGCTCCAAAATATTCCAGTAAAATATTCTCAAAATATATTTTTTTAACCCAGAAGCAGTAAGACTCAAATGGTATATACTCACTTATATCTGCATACTAGCCCAAGGGGCATGTCCCACGAAAGCCTTCACTTACCAGGAAACTGGGACAGAGGGGAGGATATCCTATTGGGACTCTAGATGAGAAAAGCATGGGAGAATGGCAAAGTATAAGGATCCAGAGGGTCCTAGAAACCTACAAGTAGAACATTATGATAGGCAGTTTGGGCCCAGGGATCCCGCTCAAACTAAGACACCAGCCAAAGACAGTACAGGCAGTAAACTTTAAACCCCTACCCAGATCTAGCCAATGGGCAGAACATTCTCCACAGTTGAGTGGAGAGTGGGGTATGACTTTCACACGTACTCTGGTTCCTCATATTTGACCATGTCCCCTGGAGGGGGAGACCTGGTGGCACTCAGAAGAAGGATAGCAGGTTACCAAGAAGAGACTTGATACCCAATAAGCATATACAGGGGGAGGAAATCCTCCTCAGGAACAGGCATAGGGGAGGGAAATAAGGGGAAAATGGGAGGGAGGGAAGAATGGGAGGATACAAGGGATGGGATAACCATTGAGATGTAACAAGAATAAATTAATAAAAAATTTTAAAAATATATATTCTCAAAATATATTGAAGACATTCAATTTTTGTACCCCCCAAATCATCATATGTATGTTGTATGTATATGGGCATGATGCATGTATGTGCATATATATATATGCAAATATGCACATAGATGATATGTGCATGGGGCTACCAAAAGCCAATATCAGATATTCCTTCACTTATGTTCATGCCATTTTTAAAGCAGATTCCCAATGGTCATAATAATAAATATTTCATCCAGGTTAGCTCATTTGAAAACTCTTTGGATTCACTTGCCTCTGTTTGCCTATTGCTAGGATTGTAGATATATGGCAGTGAGTGTAGTAGCTTAAGTGAATGCAAGTGATCAGAATTCAAATAATTTTATCCTTGCATCATAGGTACTTTACTCATATATATTCCCACTCTTAACATATTCTTTTGAGCTAATTATAATAAACTTATTGTAAGAAGTTTTAAAATAAAGATTTCCTATAAGGCATACTTATAGATCAACTTATTCAGAATAATTTGGTACTTCCAACAGTTTCATGCATGATTATCTTAATTGGTCAAGGTTAAAAACATTTCATTAGATCACACTGAAATTAGCATGTGTTTTAATGTCTCACTATCACATTTAAATGGTAACTAAACAGCATTATCATGTGGTTTTTCATTTATTACAGTGTGTGAGAGCTCACACTGTTAGAAAAATAGATTATTCTGAAGATTAAACATTGTGATAGGGCAAATCAATGTCAGAAAATAAGAGTGAACACTTCATGGACCATGCAGTACTTACTGTACTCTTGGGGGCTTAATATGACATAAATCTTAGAGTAAATGCTCATTAGGTGATGCTCTTTTCAATTTATTTATTAAGATGAAATTTTAAAGACTTGTCATTACTAGAATTGTCTTTACCTCATATTTTACAATGCTGACAATGAGACAATTCTGTATCCAACTAACAAAACTTAAGCCAGTGAAAAATACCCATAAAACTTAACAGGAATTGGGTAATGTATTTATACTTAATGAAGCAAAAAAAGACTTAATTGAGTCTGAAAATTCTTGTATTTCATGAGTGGTTTATGGAAGTTGAGATATGAGCTGAGTGTGCATGTAAAAAGAAGTACAGTAAAATGTTAATTGGCACATCCTCACTGAAGCAAAAATTTGCCAATTAAGTGATAGGCATATTGTAATGCTAGAAATTTGATTTTAAACCATGTACTTTCAAATGCTAAGAAAATAGTTTCTTGAACTGTTATAAACAAAAAATTACATTATCCACAATAAAAAAAATATTTATTCAACCCAGAAATACCTATGTCTTCAATTATAAAATTATTTCAAATTCTCTTTAAAAAACTATCAGTCTGTGAATTTGAGAAGCTTTGTGTTATAATGTTACTAAGACTATTTTATATTAATATGGACTTACATCTGAGAAAATAAATAGCTTCAACAGTGTTTCAGTAATTAGTTTTTAGGAGTAAGATTAAGATTAGCAAGGGAAAGTAGGTTTCAGAAATGGGTTTGAGGATACAAAGCTTGCAGTGGTTCATCCTAATTGTTAAATTGACTACACTTGGAATCAATTGAAAATCAAGCTTTGCTGTTGCTGCTACATTCCTTAATTTGGTGGTGTTACTACCCACCTTCTTCAGGTTGCTGATGGGAAGTGAAGTTAATCTTTTCTTCAATAATTCTTCAGGTATCACTAGGTTGTTACTACTGAGGCAGCTGTCTCACTAGGCTGAGTTACTCATATTTTCAAACTTTCACTGTGACATCCATATTGGACTACCCAGACAATGTAGTTAAAAGCTAGTCTAATGGATCCTCTTTTAATGTGTATTCATTTTATTATTTTATTTCCTTTAGAGAACCCTTATTAATTTAGGTTGTGTGTTGGAATGGGAGGAAAAATAAGTTACTAAAATGCCGTGGCACAAAAATCTTTGTACAAAGCCAGCAGGGTAGTTTCCATTTGTAATTCCTTCATTAGATTAAAAGGATTCTGTAGACTCCCTGGCCAACTAGTCTAGCCAAGACAGTGAGATCATTGTTCAAGAGACAAATGCCTCAATAAATGAGGAAGAATGATAAAAGAAAAACTCAGTTTTGTCGTCTGGTGCAATCAAAGACAAGAGAACTAATGCGTATGTGAACACACACATAACTCACATACATATAACTTTTGCCAGAAAATGAAAATAGGTATCAGAAAAGACAATATAAGATTGATCATTAGTAAATTGTTTCAAAGGTCCAATAATGTTGGAAATTTTTGAAAAGCTATATGCAGTTTAAAGGGATTCAGGAAAAATAATATTTTACTTGTATGAAGATAGGATAGTGTATTTCAAGTAAAATTAGTGCTGATATGAAAAATCTATGAATTTTATATAACACATTAAAAATCAACAATTTAAAACTTCAAAGAAATTATTTTCAATAAGTACATGAAAACTATTAGACATTTACAGACAAGTTTGTATTATTTATAAACTGGTTAATCAAACAAGAAAAGGGTATAAACCAAAAAAAATAATAACAGAGTTTTCATCAATATCTCATACCACTAAACATTTTTGAAAGATATATGAAATATTTGAGCTATATTGGCAAAAACAAATAACATTAACTTTACTAAAAGTGGTTTATAAATTTAGGATTTTTGCAATGTTGACAACGGGGAGTATAAATTTATTAAATAAAACAGCTACTTGGCACGTCATATCAGCAATAAATGCAGTTGGAATTTTTATCTTTATGTATTTGATGAAATAATAAGATCATATACAGGTTTTCATATCATGAAAACTAATCTAGTGTCATTAAACAAATACAGATATAAATGTATGCCAGTTTTATAGATGATATCTTTTTTTTTTTTTTTTGTCCTAGAGACATCAGATAATGCATACTATGTAACGTGAACTTCAGACAGACATCATGTATATTAGTATGGGTGGCCTAAACATTAGAAGACAAACAATGTCTGTAGACCAGTGGTTCTCTACCTTCCTAAGGCTCTGATTCTTTAATACAGTTCCTCGAGTGGTGAACTCCAGCCATAGTATTATTTTTGTTGTTCCCTCATACCTGCCTTTCAGGAGACCCGCTAAACAACAAACCCCATAATACTGCAAAAGCAACTGCAACCGAAACAACAGGAACCCAGAATTTCAAAGCATTCTCAGTAGCATTTCTATCCAGCAGCATATCAAAGCAAAATAATGAATAGCCAAGTAACAAGAAGCAACGTAAAAGGCCCTTGATCTCTTACATTTGGAATATTTCTACTCCCCCATTCCGTACAGTATGTTTATCAACTCACAAAGACCATGCCCATTGCAAGAACAGTCCTCTTTCTAGTAGACAAATACCGTGCACCCTATCACAGGTATGTTTCCAGTGGACAAATATCACACTCCCTCACACGGTCTTTTTCACATCCCGCACTTGGTATGAAAACAAATTCACGTTTACCTCCACTATGAAGGGCATATGTTCCACCAAAGTTGCACGTGGTCCTACTAATATAATTTTAACCTGACTCACCTGTTGCATACATGTAGGAGATATGCCCTTCTAATTTATTTTTCTTACAATATACTTACTGCATAAGTGTATCATTTTCATAAAGAGCAACAAGTAAATTCTTACCTAAGAAATTCCTATAGAGTATCTATAATATAGCACATGAAATTAAAATTATGTCTAGATAGAAGTGTTAAGTTGATAATGATTAGATATGATAGATATTGATTTACATTCAGAATTTTAGACTCCTCAAGGTAGGAAAGATGTTTTCTTCAAGGCTGTCAAAACACTATGAATTTATGAATATATATATATTCTTGATTGTTTCATGGTTCTTCTTGCTGTAGGTAGTTTATTGTATTATTTGTAACAATATAAATGTATATAAAAATGTAGCCCATTTGTAACAATGCGATATTAAATGTGAAGAAAAGTGAAGAAAAAAGAATATGTGCCTTTCTAAAACCAATGATTACATTATTAACATTTTATAGTAATATTCACAAAGTTATTTATAGGACAGAAGCAGTATGACGAATATAGATATATTGATATGTTATATAAATATTGTTTTCTTTTTTTTTTTTTACTTTTTTTTCTCCTTTATTAATTTATTCTTGTTACATCTCAATGGTTATCCCATCCCTTGTATCCTCCCATTCTTCCCTCCCTCCCATTTTCCCCTTATGCCCCTCCCCTATGACTGTTCCTGAGGGGGATTACTCACTCACTTATATCTGCATATTAGCCCAAGGGGCATGTCCCACGAAAGCCTTCACTTACCAGGAAACTGAGACAGAGGGGAGGACATTCTAGTGGGACTCTAGATGAGAGAAGCATGGGAGAATGGCAAAGTAGAAGGATCCAGAGGGTCCTAGAAGCCTACAAGTAGAACATTATGATAGGCAGATTTGGGCACAGGGGTCCCGCTCAATCTAAGGCACCAGCCAAGGACAATACAGGCGGTAAACCTTAAACCCCTACCCAGATCTAGCCAATCGACGGAACACTCTCCACAGTAGAGTGGAGAGTGGGATATTACTTTCTCACATACTCTGGTGCCTCTCCTTTGACCATGTCCCCTGGAGGGGGAGACCTGGTGGCACTCAGAGGAAGGACAGCAGGTTACCAAGAAGAGACTTGATACCCTATGAACATAAATATTGTTTTCAAAAACTGTCATTTTTATTTTGAGCATTAAGATGACATTTCTATTGTATATGAAAGTAAATCTCATATATATTTAAAATGTATCTCTACATTATTTAGAAATATTACTAAAAATTATAGGCTATGTACAAAAAATGTTCTTATAAGCCTGAGGTTATAGCTTGATAGTAGTTTACAAAGTTATCATGAGACCTGAATTTAATTCCTAATAGTACACACACACGCGCGCGCACACACACACACACACACACACACACACACACACACGCACACGCACACGCACACACACAGATATACACAACCAAGAATTCTATTGAACAGCCAGGAGGAAACTAAATGATGTTAGAAAAAAAGGTAATTGTGAGTACATTCATTATGGCAGTTGAGTAATGTCACTGGTTATTTACAAAGCATCAATGAGAAAATTGCAGTACTTGAACATAGACCTTTAACTCCAGGTTGGAGACATGACTGTTCTGCAGACCTAACAGAGAAAGGCAATGGTGCTCTTCTGCCACATGTGAAAGGCTAATGAGCCTGAGTTTGCATGATGAGATGAAATGTTAAAGCCTAGAATACAGCAAGGGAAAAGAACAGTGTAATTGAGTAGGAATGGAAGAGCTCTTAAAAAAGATTAAATCTGAGAAACTCCTTGAGAGATTGATTTTGATCCTAAAAAGGAAAGAATCAAGCAGAATATTTTTATAGTAACTGCTACATTCTGAATAAAATGTAACTTTCCTCCTAATTAAATAAATTTGGATCTTACCAAGAGACATTCAGAGTTTTTTTTTTTTTTCTAAACTTGGGAGCTGTATTTGTCAACTTTATAACTTAATTGGGCTTTGATGTTGACAAATTGATTTTTCTTGCTTCTAATTTATTTAATTCAGTTTTCACAATTAGGCAAGCAATTAATCAATGGTGGAGTCATTAAGATTCATTGCATTGAAATGGTGTCCTGACAATCATCCTAACTAAGAACTGCAATTTATCAGAATGCAGACACTCAGGAAGATCTTAAGCAGATCACATTTAATATGCCTTTATTAATAGTAAACAGTTGAAACCCTTCCACTGCTAAAACTTCTAGAATGACGGTGAAATTAATCCTTTATGTCTTAGTTTGCCTTACTATGCAATCTTGTCTGGAAGTAAAGTAATCGTTACCTGCAATTATTAAGACAATATGTGAAACAGACAGTTACCAACATATAAAAGATTTGCTGTCTAAGCCATTAATATTTTCTTTCTATGCTTCAATAAGAAAGGTTAGAAACACTAGCCAGTGAGAATTTTAAATTAGGAGAAAACATTTTCTGTAAAATATTAAATTCATGAAGATTTTTTGCACTATTTTACTTAATGGGTATATTTCATATGGAAAAATAATTGAGTTAAAGATGAATAATTTTGTGAATTTTGTGATGTAGACGTTATGTGAACTTCCTTTCCCTTAGTATGGATAATACTAATTTAAATACTAAGAAAATGGAGTTTGCCTGCATACAAGCACAATATGTCAGACTCACAGAGGCCTCACGTGATGTTGAATTATAACACGTCTGGTAAGCAAGTGTAACTGCATTGGCTGACGGAAGCTAGACCATGTTAACCAGCTATGGATGATCACTATAGTTCAGGATACATTCTTAAGCTGAATTGGTAAAGTGGTTTAGTTGTGTCCTTCTCCTTTATGAGCTTTGACTATTCCCAAAGTAGAGAGGACATTAAGTAGATCATGTGCACCTTCATTTGAGGATACTGAGGAAGGAAAAGGGATCTGATTCATTTCATCTAGAACTGAAACTCTTTCCTGTCACAGAATGTCTGGTATCCTATCTGCAGAATTCTCAGGCCATGGTGACTAGCTACTGTCCAGATGCTGTTCTCACTAGAGGGATTCGATCCTGTACCCTTTCCATTCACCTCTTTGACATACTCTTTGCATAGCTTCAGGTCTTGTTTTAAGCTGATTTCAAACACATACATAAGTGAAGTTGTCTCTAGACTCAGTAAAAATGGAGGAAGTTTGGTCTTTTTCCTTGGAGTCCCTCTTCTGTTTCAACATAGAATGAAAACCATTGACGTCACCTACAATATCTTTTATCATGTCTTGTACTGTGGGAGATTAGCACATTTCTATATGAATTAATTGATTGTCTTGTTGAAATCAATTGAAAATAATATTTTTTACTCAGAAAAATAAAGAAAATATGTAGTGTTTTATATAGAATTTCCACAGAGATTATGTATCTAGGAAAGGGCTAGGTGAGAGGAAGTGGGTTTTACAAGGAAAGAGAATAGAATATATCTTTAACAAGGAGAAGCAAGGAGCTAGAATATTAAGATTGAATGGATATATGGATAAGAGGACCAGATAAATGAGGGCATAAAGGGATACACAAAAATTAGAGTATTTTATACAGAAATTCCATATAGAAGGCAACTACAGCCTAAGTTTCCTAAAGTTGCTTAAATGGAGTTACCATATAATGTCAGAGATAAAATACCATTTAGATCTTATATATTACCAAGGAAAAAATCACATGTGGTGGTTTGAATAAGTATGACCTCCATAAATTCATGTATTTTCATATTTGGCTATAATCAGTGACAATATTCGAAGGTGTGGCCTTCTTGGAGGAGGTGTGGCCTTGTTAGGGAAAGTGTGTCACTGTGGAAGTGGGCTTTGAGGTCATATATGCTCAAGGTACACCAGTAGCACACAGCCTCCTTTTTTTGCCCAAAGATCAAGATGTAGAACTCTTCATCACCATGTCCTCCTGGACGCCACAATGTTTCTTGCCGTGACAATAATGAACTAAGCCTCTGAAATTGTAAGCCAGCCACAGTGAAATGTTTTCCATTTTAAGAGTTGCTTCTGTGCCCTGGAGGGGGAGACCTGGTGGCACTCAGAGGAAGGATAACAGGTTACCAAAGTCCCCCTCAGGCACAGTCATAGGGGAGGGGAGTAAGGGGAAAATGGGAGGGAGGGAAGAATGGGAGGATACAAGGGATGGGATAACCATTGGGATATAACAAGAATAAATTAATTAAAAAAAAGAGTTGCTTGTGTCATGTTATTTCTTCATTGCAATAAAACCCTAAGATATTACAGTACCAACAATGGTTGATCTTTTATTGAGATATTGACCAAAAGCCCCCTCTAAAGCCTCCACCCTCAAATGTACAGACTACTGCCATTACTATCAGTTACTCTCTACAATCTGGTTGTATGACTCTACTGTGAAGATACTAATTACATATGCCATTAATCATGTAGAGTTTGAGGTGGTAGCTGAACAGTAGGTTCACTCCCATTGATGATTATTCATGGTGCTGAAATATACTATACCTATTATTAGGAGAAAAGTAATCATTAATTCCATCTAGCCACAAACTTTCAATCTAAAACTGGGAACAGCCTGCAATAAATATGGGCAACATAGTAACACAAGTCTTATGGAAGTACCTAACTATTACTTGATTGTATTTAAGGCCCACATCATGATATGGAACCTATACACAATACTATTAATCAGCCAATAAACCTTGAGAATAGTTATTTAGTTTATGGGCCCTATGGGAAAACCTCCTATTATTAGTTGGATAAAAGATCATAGCAAAGTAATCAAATGCCTCCTAATGCCATTCTCTCTCTCTCTCTCTCTCTCTCTCTCTCTCTCTCTCTCTCTCTATCTATCTATCTATCTATCATCTATATGCATATATATGTACATATATATCAGTACTTTATTTAATCCTCATGTGATGTACTTTTTCTTGCACTATATGGGAGTTAACATGGAAATCCATAAGTGGACACTCATCTGAAGACTCAGGGATACATATGAAAGAAGAGAGGGAAAATTATCACTATAGGTGATAGTTTAATACAAGGAAACAGTTTCTTTGAGATATGATATGATTGATGCATATATAATCTGTAAATTATATAAAATTCAAAATATTTACTGAAATAATATTAATACTGTTTGCAGTATTATATCATTATAATCCATTCTCCATTAAGTTTTAATATTTTCCCATGTCACATAGTTTCGGAAACATTTACTTCTTTGTTGTATTGCATTCAATCTATGTGTGTATGTGAGCATACTTGCCATAGTGCAAGTATGGAGGTCAGAGCACAATTTTCAGTGTTGGTTCATTGCTTTCATCAAGAGGATATAAGATCAAATTCATGTCTTCATGTTCAGTAAAAAATATCGTTACTCTCTGAGTCAACCTGCTTCCCCATAACTGCCTTTTGTTAGGATATTGTACCAGAGCAATTCAGGTTTCACACTTTTACAAACCTACTTTATTTGGTGTTATCTAACGTCCATACCTCCCTTACAATCCAACTACCCTAGATAGGAGAGCTCAATGGGAAGAGAAAATGTAGACATTTTTAGACTCAGTTCCTTGGAGTGATTCTACTCTTTATTGTCAGGATTCCAATAGACCCATTTAAGAGCAAACCAGCAATTCACCATAAGTGACTGCAACTGTAGCAGCTGGAATCTAAAGCAGCAGCTAGAACTCTGAACATCAAAGTGTTCTCTGGAGCATTTCTCTCTAGGAGCACCTTAAAGCAGAACTCTGAACAGCCATCTGATATGAAGTGATGCAAAAACAAGACTCAAGCCTCTGGTTTTAGGCTCATATGTATCTCCTCTCAGAGTCATTACCAGGATGTTTACCAGCTGTCAAAGGCCATCCCCCCTCTAGAGACAGTTCCTCTTCTAGTGGACAAACTCCACATGTCTTCCCCCATGTCTGTTTCAGGCAGATAAACACCACACGCCCTCACACATGTCTGTTTCACATCCCACACTTGGGATCAGAACAAAAACATGTTTACATCCACTACACGGTAATGTGAAAAGGTTGAGACAAAAATTGGTATAAAGACATAGCATCATTCCTGTAATGAATCTGTGTGGTTTGGGGATCATTAGAAACATTTTGTGAGTGAAATGTGGAAAGGTTTTAAATTTTGCATTCAAAAATCTTTTAAATGCTGGATATAATACTTAATTTATATTTATGGTGGGAAACTGTAATATAAGAATGCTGAGAGACATGCAATGAGACATCCTGTATCATAAGATGTTGCAGTAGGAAAAGTACTCTTCTGGGACTGAGTTACCTGCTATTTCTGTGAAATTTTGATCAAGAGTCTTTCTTCTAGAGAGACAATAAAAGCAATCTAGCCTGTTTGTGTTGTACTTCATTGCTTCCCAGAATTTGAGAGTCAGACTCTATTATCCTAATAATGTAACATTAGACATAGAGCTTGAAGGACCTGACAAACCCCTCCCTGTAGGCTTTTTTTTTTTTATCATTAGAAGGCACTATGCAAGGTGCAAAAGGAAAGGAGAAATTGATTGTCTCAAGCTACTTCCTCTTTACATGATAGTAGAACTTTATAATGTAATGCACGTGGTGTTGTTTTTGGAGGAATTCAAGAGACTGTGGATGTTGCAAACACTTGCTGCATAATTTCACAGAGTAGATGATGCTAGGGTAGGTGTGTCTTAAGTAACAGTCCCTGAGATAATGCTCTGAGAGGTCATTGTATGAAGCTGTGAAAGAAAAGCCCATATTAGATCCTGGTAAGCTAGAAGGATGAGATTGCACTTAGTCCAAGGTGGATTCTACTTGTGCTAACATCACTGCTCAGCACAATTTAGTGCCAAAGAAGATATTTTGCACCATTTTATAGTTAAATAAAAATTCATCATGTCAGACTTCAAAATCACACATTATAGTGTGAAGTAGACATATGAGAACATAATAATGAAATTAGAATAAAGATATAGAGTCCATTATTATTAACTTTGTTACAGATGCTAAACAATAGGAGAAAAATATACTTTTAATTTTTTTTGTTTTTGAGATCATAATAAGATTATCCTTTTCCCCTTACCACCCACACTCTATACTTTCTCATATACCCTTCATTGCTCTTTCAAGTTTATAGATTCTTTATTGATTAATTATAATTATATATATATAATATATATATAATTTATGTGGAAAAATTTAAGGCCAGAGGAACTGACTTTGCTATGAGATTATGGCTCCTAGTGATATCACCAGGTACACACTTAAAGTCTTACCAACATAATTGCCTGTACATGAACCGAACAAGGATTATAACAACAGACTTAGTAACATAGACAGGAGAAAGCTGACTAGCCTCAAACCTACACAAAGAAATACAGAAAACTAAACCATGATGTGAGTGAGTTAAATATTATTCTCTAGGAAAACAGTATTTTTAAAGGCTAAATACAAGTCTGGAAATGTGAACCGCTGCATATAAAATTGACAACATAACAAATGTACATAATTTCTTACACATTGGCTATAAAATAGGAAAGTTGCTGGGTTCAAGTAACAGAAAAAAAAATCTACCTAAAACAAAATCAAGAAAAAGATAGATAAAAGTATTAAATTAAAGGAACTCTATTACCTTTCAGAGGGTTTAATATACATATAATTAATGTTTTCCAAGAGGAAGGTAAACTAATGCATGTTGAAGAAACTTTTGTTCCTAGATTTTAAATTTGATGCAAACTATGACTTAATTTATACAAGAAGATCAATGAACCATGTGTGTCAGAAATGTCAGAGATATGCGGACTTATTTTCTCAGAGTAGTTTGGATGCATATATATTTTGTACTTACAAGTAATCTAGATTAGTTTGTGGAAACTCTAGTTAACTGTTAGTCACAACTCTGACATGATAGTGAAGAAATGCTTGAAGGTCTACAGTATTTTGCTTACATCTTTATGTAATTATAATGGAAATTCTATAATTTAAACCATTTATAATCTCATTTTATATGTCAAGAAATTGCTTGAATTTCATATAAATATTATATATCTAACTGTATATGTCCCTTTGATGGAGTCATGGATGAATCCAGGTCTAAATCTAGCATTATAAATTACCATTATTTTATAGTTTTCTTTTAGATTATAATTTCAAAGTAAAAGCCAAAAGTTGTATCTCCTGAGTACAGAGACCAATGAAAAGTGATTTAAATAAGTGTATTAAGACACCAAAAGCATAGTGAAGAATAGTGTAAAACAGAGTTAGGATAATGTTTTCAAGCTTGATTGATATTTTAAGGTTTGATGTTTCTTAGAAATCTTGTTTTAATATGTTGTCTCAGTGACACTCTTCACATCCCCAAAGTTCTAATAAGTATAACAGGGAGTAGAAGCTGATTGGTTTAGATTTACCCAATGAATGTAATGCGGGTCCTGACACTAAAGATCTCATGTTCTGCTTTGTAATTTAAGTGTACTGGGCAAGCATGTTTTATAAACTAACAAATTTGGAATAAAATTCTCATTTATTTAAACATTAATATATACTATAGAATTAATATATAAAATTACTTTTATATTTAAATCATAAAATGCATTTTAAAAATAGCTTATAATTACTGAAAAGTTTGTTTCTAATTATGTTACAACAAATTCAGACATGAAATTCACATAAATAATTTTAATACTATTATATATACTTATAAATTTTTTAAAAGTTATTTTTGTGCTGTTTATTATAAAACTTGACATTTGAAGCATAAGTCATTATGTTAGCTCTGAATATGTTTTTATCATTTTACTATAATTTATTCTAATTACATCCTGACTGTTATCCCCTCACTTGTATCTCCCTGTTTCCCCCTTCCTACCTCCTTCTTTCCTCCCATTGCCCTTCCCCAGACCTTTTTTTAAAATACCACAGTGTTTATAAAATCCACTAGACTGAGGGTGCTCAGAATTACAGCATTTTCTGTCTTTGCCAATCACAAGAGAAAAGAATATTGAATCATCAAAATGTGAGAGAATTGCTGCCTCAGAGTCTATAACCATAAGCACGCATGAAATCCATGCCACATGGGAGAGTAATTGACAGCAGTACATAGCAATATACAAAATGTTTACAAATGTCAACTGTTATTTATATGTGGCCAAGTAGTTAATTGCATTCTTTTTGAGCAGCTATTGCTGTCTGCGCCACAAATCAATGTAAAATGTGAACCATCAATGTCTGGTAAATATAAACATTATTACCAGATCTTCCTCAGAGATTTAGTATTGTTTTCCTTTTATTCTCATAGCAATGTTCTACATAACATTTTAAAAATGATGGTTGAACTTATCTTTAAAAAATATATCATAAATGCATGAGGACATGCAAATATGTATTACACTGTTACTTACATTTTAAAATTTCTTCAAAGCACCATTTATCAAAAATAGCATGTCCCTATGATTTACATATGTCTTTTGTAACTATAGCATGTAGTGCTACACAATGTCATTTTTATATGAATTCAAAATTAAACTAGGACCAAAAAACAAGAAGATCCAAGCCTTAAAGCTTTTATCTCAAATCATTTGGATTCACTTTTGGAATTGGAAGCAGCAATAATGTTTTCCTTACGAATTAAATAAAATAATATTATATATCAAAAATAAAGCTACTACATGACAAATGATAGTTTTATATCATCATAGCTTTTGTACTGCATGAACTGAGTAGAATAGAACCAAAGAAATGTGTTCTTCCAGTGATGTAGAAAACTAGTGTACTGCCTGCTAAAAATTAGTGCACATATTAGTTATAGGCAGGACTGTGCATGTTGCTCTCATGGTAAAATTCTTGCTTTTGAAACGGAGGAATTTGATTCAATGCCAGAACTCACATAAATACAAGTGAGGCATCACGGAATGTGTTTACAATCACAACACTGGGGAGTATATACAAGTAGATCTTTAGGACTTTTGCAGTTAGCCTATACTGCTGAGAAAGTTCAGTGAGAGTCTTTTTCATAAAAACAAGAAAAACAAAAGAAAAAAAGGAGTAATAGTACATGATGCCCAGGGCTGTCCAAGATTGTCCTCTGTTTGATAAATGGTGCTTTGAAGAAACTATAAAATGTAACTAACAGTGTAACATACATTCATGTTCTCTGGCTCTTGCTCTTTGTCCTGCTTTCACTCCACTGTTGCTCCCATTCCTCCTCCTCCTCCTCCTCCTCCTCCTCTTCTCCATCTTTTTCTTCCTCCTCTTCCTCCTCCTCCTCTTCCTCCTCCTTGTCCTCCTTGTCTCTCTCTCTCTCTCTCTCCTCTCTCTCTCTCTCTCGTGGTGTGTGTGTGTTTGTGTGTATATTTCTGTACCTCAATCTCTCTTACACACACAACAGCAAAATAAACATTGATACTCATGAGGAGAGATTAAATTTCAGTTGATGATTTTATGGTAGAAAAAAACATAGATAATTAACTGGTTTCTCAATAGAAAATTCTAATGTGACTATTGATTAATAGTTGAACTTCAGAGTGACTTGATAAGAAGGAATTATAATAGCCAATAATGAGAATTCTTGTCCGTAGGGATATGTTAATTCCTTGGATGTGGCTTGATAAGGAAGAATTATAATAGCCAATAATGAGAATTCATGGGGTCTATTGATATATTAATTCTTTGGATATATATTTGTAGAGGTAAATGTCATGACTTAAAATTTTTAACAAATTCTTTAAAGGATAAATTATATGTAAATAAGAAAATACTTTATAATCCACTGTAATGACATAGGGCTAGACTATCATTTACAGAGATAATATACTACAATAGGATGATCCTATTGACCTATATGTTCCTGAATAAGGACATTAATTCTAAGTAGAAAAAAGACATTTAGTTGGCAGTTGCTTACCATTTATAGAAATGGAATGTTAAAAATCATAGGAGAACAACAGGAATGAGCTATGTTGGATATTAGCTGTGAAGAGAAGCAGGATTCTTTGTTTACCAACTTTTACTAAAGATTTATGAAAGTTTCATAAATAAAACCACACCTCAATACATACTTTTCTCCAACCCAGGGTGAAGTGAGACTATAAGTAATAATCTGCAGCCATGTTTATCTTACTAATCATTTGATCCTGAAAAAGAGTGACTTCTGGACTTTGAAATAACAATAAATCGTAAGTGGGGGCGGGGGAGTAGTAGTTGCTCAAGTTGTTCATTACTGCTAAGTGCAGTGCGAAGTTTGCAAAGCTCTTAAATTCTGGGCTTTCCACACCTGTGCAGTGGAATGATCCCAAATTATTACTGATTTGCAGCAGCTGCTACAAATCACGACTGCCAGGAGACAAATTTGTTTTTGGTAAGGAAATCTCCTGCCAACCTTCCTGTCTAAAAAAAGAGATTAGGTGATTTCAACAGTTGCCTGCATTACTAAATCAGGACCAGGAAATCTCCTTTCCTATACTCACTATTGTTGTTCACAGTACGTTCTTTCCTTGGAACCTCTGCAAATAAGTCGTTTTCTGTGGACTGTATTTTCATTCTAAAGGATAGCACTTCCAGGAAGGGTTTGCAGTTGTGAAGCCTTGCCTGTAAGGTAGCAATAAAAACAAACATCTGCAGACTCTTTATTCTTCGTTCTCCTCCTTCCCTCACAAGTATATGTGATTTAAAGTTAAAATTATACTAATTCTGTTTTAAAATAGAGAAATGATCTGGTATAATATTTGAGTCAAATACAAATGCTGCTAGTTGAGAACACTGAACATGAACAGCAGTGGAGTCTCATTTGCATCTTCAAGGTGCGTCCCATCCACTTAATAAGCTTATCATGAGCAAATACATTAAAAACAATGCTTCAAGTATATCGATTATGACTTTACAGAATAATACCTGCTTTAAGTATTCTAAAAATTCTACCTAATCAAGTTCCCATAAGTGTGTTAAGCCATCTGTATTTTTCACACATCTTCTATTCTTTTTTCATTTATGATGAGAACTCACTGTGATGACTGCTGGTGGCTATGCCCCACATTAAGTTAGTCTATACTGCATAAAGCAGTGATTTCTCCCCCAGGATGTATGTTGCCTGAAGAGATTCCAATTTAAAGCAACCTTTTTCTCATTTTTAGTAAGTTAATGTACCTAATGTCTGCACCATCTGTTAGGCATCACCCATCCAACACAGACTAATAAGTAGCTTATTCCTGGACATAGAAAGGTAGCCAACCTCTAAGATTACTGGTAGGAATTGAAACTATGGGGAACACATGGCATATTAAAATTTATGTTAGACAAAGCAGGTCCAAATACATACTAGATGAAAAGACTAAACACCCAACACTAATGCTGGTAACTGGTGTGTTGATCAAAGACTGAGGATTCCACAACATGATGCGGCTTCCCATGTCATATCAATCTCTTATTTGTTAATCCTCCAGTTCAGACAGGATTTTCTCTTGACCCATTTCCTGCTTGAACCCTTTTTGGCCTTTCATCTCACAGCTGAGATCTGTAAAGTTGTTCTCAAACCTGCATTTTGTGGCTCCCTCCAGACACTTATCTGGTTCATTATCTTACCTAATTCAACTTTTCTCAACCCTCTTTGGAGGCCTCTGGTACTATGGTAAAGCCTCTTTAACTTGTGTTCAATCTGTAACTCAAATATACATATGTGGATGTAGAGATATATTAGCCATGTAGTGTGTGTTTTGAGAGATGATATTAGTAATTAAGGTTGGAATGGATGAACTTACATTAGCCTTGACCAGGTACCAAGGTAGCTAAATTACATGATGAATTACTGTCATTGAATCACCAAAAGTTTGCATTTGTTGTTATTAAGTAAATTCTGACTAGTAGAAAGACACAACCATGACTGTCTGTATTTCCAGCATAATGTGCAAGACACAGCTGTTCATGTGTTTCAGGGCTTCTTTCCCAGCAGGCATCAAGCAGGATTTGTAAAGATTTATTCTCTATCCAGATCTCAAGCCTGAGTCCAGCCTACTGGCAGACCCATTGAATAAAGTACTAAAGGTTCCAAGTTCAAACCAAACCAAACAACCAACCAACAAGGAGAACTAACAAGCAAAGGTGAGTAGGGCACAGGCCACAACCCATATTAACTTACAACTTGAAAGGGCCTGTGGGTCTAGCCAGCAACATTGGGCTTGGACCTCTCTCCACTTGCTGGATGCTTACCTACCAGGCCCATCTGGGTCACAGAAAGAAAAATAACAGAGATGAATGAGGGTTTGTCCACAACACACATTATCCACCATACCAAGGAGGACTGAGAGGCATGCAAGCAGCTTTCAACTTGATGCTTTCTCAGCTTGCTTCTCTCCTGCCTGACCAAACTGGAATACAGATAGGGAATCCAGCAGAGGTAAGCCAGGTGCAGGCTCTAAGACCCATTGTCTACCATCCTGAGAAGGCCTCAGGGGGAACCCTAACAAACAGCCTTCAACATGGCACTGGTATAGAAACAAACAGGTAGATCAGTAAAATAGAAGGGAAGACCAAGAAATAAACCCGCACACCTATGGACACTTGATTTTGAAAAATAAGCCCAAACCACACAATGGAAAAAAGATAGCATTTTCAACAATTGGTGCTGGTCTAACTGGCTGTCTACTTATAAAAAAAAATGCATGTAGACCCTTATTTATAATTCTGCACAAAACTAAACTCCAAGTGAATTAAAGATTCAACATAAATAATGACACACTAAATTGGTAAGAAGAAAATTGTGGAAGAACCTTGAGCTCACTGGAACAGGAGACAACTTCCTGAACAGAATACCAATAGCTCAGACACTAAGGTCAAAAATTAATAAATAGGACCTCATGACATTGAAAATCTTCTTTAAGGCAAAAGTTTTCACTATCAACAGAACAAAATTATAGCCTACAGACTGGGAAAATATATTTTGTTGCCCCACATGTGATTGAGGGCTAATATCTAAGTATAAAAAGAACTCAAGAAATTAAACACCACCAAAGCAATTAATCCAATTTTTAAAATGGGTTAGAGAGCTAAAAAAAGAAATCTCAACAGAGTAATATAAGTGCCTGAGTAACATTAAAGAAATGCTCAGTGTCCTTAATCATCAGAGAAATGCAAATCAAAATAACTCTGAGAATCCATCTTTCGCCTATCTGGATGGCTCAGATGAAACACTCAAGTGACAGCACATGCTGGCTAGAATGTGGAGGAAGGGGAACTCTGCTCTATTGCTGTTGGGAGTGCAACCTTGCGCAACCACTTTAGAAATCAATATGGCTCTTTCTCAGAAAATTGGGAGTAGTTCTACCTCAAGACCCAGCCATATGACTCCTGGGAATATACAGAAAAGATGGTCTACCACGCTCTATTTCCTCAACTATGTTCATAGCAGCTTTATTAATAACAACCAGAATCTGGAAACAACCTAAATCCTTAACTGAAGAATGGATAAAGAAATTGTGGTACATTTACATGATGGAATACTACTCAGCTATTAAAAACAAGAAAATCTTGAAATAGATGGAACTATAAAAGATTATTCTGAGCGAGGTAACACAGACCCAGAACTACTGGCATGATATATACTCATGGAATTTGTGATATTAGCCACAAATTCAGCATAGCCACAGTACAATACACATACCTAAAGAAACTAAATAACAAGGAGGATCCTAGGGAGAATGCTTAGTTATCATCCATAAAGGCAAATAGAATAGATATTGGGAGAAATTGAAAGAAGAAACAGGAAAGGAGCCTAACATAGACGTCCTCTGAAAGAGTTCCCCAAGCAGGGTATCCAAGTAGATGCTGAGACAGGCAGCCAAATTCCAGGGTGGAGCACAGGGAGTCTTTTGGAATAGTTGGGATATAGAGGGATCTGGAGTTGTCAGGAGATTTATAAGGAGACCAATAGAGACAACAAATCCCTGCAGAGGAGGGCAGTGCTGCAGAGACTGATGCACAAATCAAGGACTATGCTTGGTGTGTACCTAGACCCTTTGCTGAGATGTAGTAGATAGGCAGCAGATTCTCTTTGTGGGTCCCATAATATGGGGAGTAAGGACTACTTCTGATATGACTCTGATGCCCACACACTGATCACTTCCCTTTGGTGCGTTGGCCTTGTCAGGCCACAGAGGAAGAGGATGCAGGCAGTACAGATGAGATTTGGTGGGCTGGGGTCAAATCTTAGGGGAGGAGGCCTCATCTTTCTGAGGACTAGAGGAGGGAGTGAGAAGCTTTGAGGGAGAGAGAGTGGAATTGGGAGGTGATGATGAGGAGGCTACAGTCAGGATTGAAAGTGAACAAATTTAAAATAACAAATTAAAAAGAAGAGATACAGAACCTCTACCCTGTGGTTCCCAAAAACAACACAACAAAATATACTATGTGAAGAAAGAAACTATAGGGACTAGGAGAGTGATGGAGATGGGAAAGAGAATGGAAAATGTGGGGATCATAGTGAAGACAATGCATTTTTAACATATTTGTGGTTGTCAAGTAACACATTTGTTGGTATAATGGTCTTGGGACTGTGTAAAATTTACCATTGTTTATACAAAGGCTGATTTCTCTATCCCACTACCTGGTTTAAATGTGGATGATATTGTGATATTTATTCTAAGTATCTTCTGTCTCAAGTTTGTGTAAACATGTCAACATTTGTTCTCTATATTGGCAATAAAAGCCAACTAGCCAATGTTCAACAATGACAAAGAATATGGTGGAACATCCTAGACCAGTGAGACAATGAGAAAAAATTGGAAGGAGAAGAAGGATGTATGTGGAGAGGACCAGGAGAGCACCAGGAGAAATAAACCATACTGAGGAGATGAGTAAAAAGCAAATATAATATTGGAAATCGGAGTGGGAGGAAGCTTTACTAGCTTGGAGTAATAATTGCTCAGTGTTGTGCTCATGGATAATTAAATATATCCTAGTCTCTCTGTGTGGTTATTTCTGTATATAGCTGGTTCAGGAGTAATAGTTGAATTATAAAAGAATAAATTAATATTAAATCAATCAACACACTTCCAATAAAAGCTATGAAAAAAGAAAAATAATATAGGATTTAAAAGTCATATCCACAACAGATTAGAATATATCTCTACAATATAGATATCATATTTAAAAGAAAAAAATATTTCAGATTATTATATATTTATATTTATTTATATTTTATTTAGCAAAGTATATTTAAAGTATAATTTTACATTTATGCGATACAATAAAATCATCTCAATTTCCTCTATAAAAATTATTGTAGGAGTGAAGTGTAACTACATAGATAAAATATTCAACTTACAAATATATTAAGTGTGAGACATCATTATATTTTAAAAGTTTAAATCCTCTTTTAAGAATTTTGAATAAAAAAGAATATTTAAAGCAAGTATATCAGAAGAAAATGACTTATCTTTCAATATTTAAAGTTAAAGATTCATGTGTTTTGGGTAAAAAAAAAAAGTATTCAATTACTCTAAACTGAAAAGTTCATGTAAATTAAAAATGCATGTACTAAAAATATTCTTAACTTTTACACAGCTTGAGTGTTATTAAAGAAATGAATTACAACAGTCTCATAAAGAGAAAAGAAAATCAAAGTAAAATATAGCATTGGTTAAGTTTACTTGGCAAAGACTAGCAAGACAGGTTTTATTCGTAAAGCCCAGAATCAGTATTATTACCAAGGAATATAGAGTGCTTAATAAATCACGAGGTGTGTGAAATTAATGACTCAGAAAAAGGATTAAATCCTCAACTCATTTTTTAAAAAATCTGTCATTAACATGAAAAATGCAAGAACAGTGGAAACTTGGAAGTGAGGAAGACTTTGTTGAATTACTTATTGACAAACAGTAGATAAGAAAGCAGTTGGCTTATACTGAAATGAATGCAAACAAGCCAGATACATAACTTGCATTCCTGAGAAAATTAGAAAATCTGCTTACTTTGTTGAGTTGTATTTTAAAAGACAGGAAAGTGCAATGATTTATTAACAGATAACTGAATAAAGGAGACATGAAATAGCTAATGATTTTTAATCTGTATAATGATGGGGTAGTAATAGATGCTTATGTTTAGAAGCCTCGTTGTAGCTCCAAGTTTTCTACTAAAATAATAATAACAAACTAGGAAAAGAATAAAGCAGCTTCAAATCCTAGGACACAAACAAAAATATAAGAACAGAATTAATATACTATTAAAATGCATAAGGTTAGGTGATGGTTAATTTGTAATATCCACTTAGCTGAATTAAGAGATGTCTGGAAATATATAAATATATTATTTGGGGCTCACTTTCTAAAGGAAGTGTAGAGATCAGCATGTTAAATGTGAGGGGCCTTACTGGGGACTGTCTATCCGTGAGGTGAACAAATACCAGCCACTTAATGGTGGGTCTACTGTGAAGAGAAACAAGATGATAAGAGTCACTCTCTTTTCTGGAGTTGGCATATATAGTTTATCTTCTCCTGTTTGGCATCACACTTACAAGTTCTCTGTCTCTAACACATCTGGATTGACAGCTGTTGCCCCACAGATCCTCATATCTTTCCTTTGGCACAGAGATTGACATTGCAGATACCCTGGTACTTCAATTAGCTCGGAGCCACACTGCTGGCACACCAAGAACCTAGTCTTATGAGGATTTACTGTGGCAGTATTTGCCCCCCACACACACACACACTGTGTATGCATATACATTTTCCATCTATCATTTATCTACTATTCAACTATTTTCTATTTATTTCACGTTTATCTGGTATCTATATTTATCATCTATCCTATCTTCTCTGTAGCAGCCTGTCAAGTCACATGCCTACTTATCTCCTGTTGCTTCTATATCTCTCAAGACCTCAAACTGAGGAATTATGTAAACTGTTTAATAAAAAAAAATCCAGAGGGTCCTAGAAACCTAAAAGTAGAACATTATGATAGGCAAATTTGGGGCCAGGGGTCCCGCTCAAACTAAGGCACCAGCCAAGGACAATACAGGCGGTAAACTTTAAACCCCTATCCAGATCTAGCCAATGGTCAGAACACTCTCCACAGTAGAGTGGAGAGTGGGGTATGACTTTCTCACATACTCTGGTGCCTCATATTTGACCATTTTCCCTGGAGGGGGAGACCTGGTGGCACTCAGAGGAAGGACAGCAGGTTACCAAGAAGAGACTTGATACCCTATGAGCATATACAGGGGGAGGAAATCCACCTCAGGAACTGTCATAGGGGAGGGGAATAAGAGGAAATTGGGAGGGAGGGAAGAATGGGAGGATACAAGGGATGGGATAACCATTGAGATGTAACAAGAATAAACTAATAAAATAATATATATCTTGGAAAAGAAGTCACTGAGCCTCTACTTCAGGAAATAAAAATAATCCCTAAAAAAAGTGATTTTTTTTCTAGTTTCATGTACAGTTGTCATTCTTCTGAGTCAGAGACACAAGAAATAGAAACCAAAACCACACATTTCAAACAAAAAGAAATCACCCACAAAACAAAATAAATGAAGAGGTTAAGCAGGCAAGTAATTGTCTTTGAAAACCAGACAGAGAGCACTCAATTCCATTATTTAATGTATATGAGTCTGGAGAGATACACTTTTTATTACCTTCTACATTTTTCCTTGGCTCTTTATCATCCACCAGATGGGTACTGTAGTCTACACACTAAGTATGGAAGAGTGTCAGAATGCAGAATCAGTGTGTTGTGTTTATTCCTCAAATCTGATAGCACATTAGGATTACCTCCTGAGTTTGAGTGAAAATGAAATTACTCACTGATCAGATGCAAAGCTGTAGTCAGTTTTGAGAGTTTAGTCTTAGGTTTTATCTTATATTTCTCTGATCAGTATATTTTATATTTTTTATTTCATCTTTCTTTTCTTACTTTCCCTCTCTCTTTCTTTATTTTCTTTCTTTCTTTCTCTCTCTCTCTCTCCCTTCCTTCCTTCCTCCCTCCTCTTCTCCTCTCTTTTCTTCCTCCATTCCTCCAGCTTTACTTACTTATTTCTTTCTTTTCAATGTACCAGAGATTCTACTGTCAAGGAATGTTTTGGAGAAATTACCACTCTTCCACTGTACATTGTAACACTGAAGGGCTTGAGTTCATTAAATTCATTCACCCAATGGCCTATCTAATGTACTCTATTACTATATTCATATTCTGAATTACCAGCAAACTTTATACTAATATGTCTGACCAGTATATAAACAGTTATGGTAAAATATAAATTAATGATATCCCTGCTCTTCCAATTGCAGATAGTTTATTTCCTGTTCTTTAAAAAGAAAAATTGCATCTATTTTATCAAACTTTTACCATTAATTTTATTGAAGAAATGTTGAATAATTCTACCTTATTTTTCAATTTGAATATTTCTAGTTTTTTTGTCATATATGGTGATTACAATTTTATCTGTTTTTCCTATGTCTTAGATACTTCTCATTTATTATTACAACCATGGCCTGTTTATTTCCTTGTTTTAATACCATACTTTCTTTGTTTTTTTATATAGCAACTCTTGTATAATACTCCTGTTGTTTCAGCATGAGTATATTATAGTTGTTTCAGATCACTTGGAATACTTCATAATATTTAAGACAAAAGAATATTACTTGTTCCCTTTCATGAATAATTGCTGTCATCTTTTAATGTTCTATCAGAATTATAATTATTGAAAACATGTAGATTAGAGACACTAAATGCAATTACTGGCAAATAGTTGAGGAATCTTAAAGACTTGGAAGAGTGTTAGAAAAATTTTGGATGCTTTCAGTTGGGGCTGTCTTTTACATTTGTGGCTGATGGTTAAAGAGAAGGTAAATATTGGAAATTTTGGCAGACTCTACATTGTTAATGCCACTGATGATAGGGAACCAGAGTTGTCTTTTGGGTTTCTGAGTCTTGTTAGTAATAGAATTTAAGAATGACCTCAAGCAGAGCTCAACAACAATGGCATTAGAGGTTAAAAGAAAGCCTGCAGCTTAGGCAGGTTGTAACTTTGGCACCTATCCAATAGAGGTGAATGAAAAAGAGAAAACAAAAGACCATCCTGTTTGAATCAAGCTGGCAGAGAGGTCAGCCACAGGTTAGGAAAGCAGCTACACTGTGGGTGAAAAATGAGAGATTTGGAGAAAGAGGGGAATCCAACACATTAGGGAAAATGTGTATTGAAAAGGGTTAAAAAGAAGAAAAGAAAAAGTTACACTTGTCTGACTAATTCAGAAAATTACTTAGACAATTGTGTATCTCAGTAAGGGCTACACTGCACTAGTTTGCAATCTCCAAAAAGGAAAAGTGCATTATTTCATTGAAGGGATAATGATTCCTCTCACCACTTAAACAAAGCATATTGTGGACCTCTATTTCTGAGAGGTTCCTTTGTCAGGAGATTGACCCATCTAACTGGAAAGTAAGGTTTCTACTCAAGCAAAATACTTCATTTTCTTGACTGTAGCTTTCTTCTCTAGAAGAGGCAAGCTTAAAATTATTTGGAAAACAGACCAGGCATTTCTGGGTCCCTGCCAAACAGGACAAGAGTCACTTATTTTGAAGTTTTATGATATGAAAGGAGGTTCCATCTCTCAACAACCTGTCCCATTTCTATCTTCTTCTTTATCATTTTCCCCCTCTGAAGAAGGAACTTTGTTATCATTTTAGAGAGTTGAGGCAATGACAAAACCTGGCTTCTTCCTAATAGTTGTGGGTTATTGGCAAGGATGTTGGTGTGGTTTTCCAGTGGGAAAGCTAGGATATCTCAAAAGAATATTAATATTTCAGAGGGTGGAAAGAAAACTTTTGTCAAGGGCCTAGAAAGAGAAAAGAGGGAGAAATATATTTGAAAGTGGTAAGAGGAAGGTAAATTAGAGCTCTTTGAGAAAAACTTTATCCCAGTAAGTTCTGCACAAGTTAGCATTAAAGCTAGTATCAAAAGTCATCGTGAGAGAACCAGGACAAAGCAGAACAAAGAACACTGTAAACTGTATAAATTAATTTCCATTAGAATGCCAGAATAGGATCTCAAGAGCATCTATTCTTTGGACTTCTATGCAGGATATTATCTGTGATTTATCAACGTGCACTGAAGAGTGATTAACCCAGGATTCACTATGAGGCAAAGTTATAGCTGATAGGGTCACTATAATCATAGCATGACATCACCCCTAAGTGTTAGTGGGGAGAGAGAGACACACAGACTCACAGAAAGGGAGGGAGGGAGGTGGAGAGAGAGAGAGAGAGAGAGAGAGAGAGAGAGAGAGAGAGAGAGAGAGAGAGAGAGAGAGAGAGAGATCCCCAGCTTAAACATTCAAATGTATTTGTAGAAATAGTATCTCATATGAATTTAAGCCTATTGTCTAGGAAGTGTGATTCCTTGAACTACTAAAAAAGCAGGTCAACTACTTACATCTTTGTTTAAACATTCTACTCAGGTGTTTAAGACCATGCAGTTGACCAGAAGTAACTGCTTGTCTATTAACTTTTAAAGACAGTTGAGTGTCTGGTGCTCAGACATCACTTGGACCTTGAAGGAATCCTTGGTCCTCTAAACTTATTTTAATTTTGCTTCTGTATGCTTCATATGAACTAAATACTTTCCTTGACCTTGATTTCTCTTAGTGTTTATCTTAATTCATGATGGTGATGTTCTTACTCTAGTAGTATAAGCTCTACCACACAACCTGGTTAATACATAACTGGTGCAAAGGATAATGGTGTTATATTGAGCCAAATTTCGTGAATGTTTGACAAACAGACACATACCCAGATATATCACAAGGTAGGAAAGCTCTATAGAATACTGGCAATTGGTTGCATAGACATCCTTTATAGACATGTTTTCTCATAACTCATTCCCTCTTTCTCATCTTTATCACAAATGTTTATCTATTTTTGTTTGTTTTTCAAGACAGAGATTCTCTGTTTAGACTTAACTGTCCTGGACTCCCTATGTAGACCAAATTGGCCTTGAACTCAAAGATATCCATCTGCCTCTGCTTCTCTGAGCCCTCGAATTAAACATGGGCACCACGACTCCTGGGGTCCATGCTTTATTTTTCAAACTCAGCTAGCAAATTCTGACTTCTGAGGCCTTAAAAATTCTAAGTTATTGTTATAATAAGAGACTGGGAATTTACTAATGAAAGTGACCTCTGAGAGCTTCTGGCTATGGCCTCTAATAAAAGGAATTAATTATCCTGTCCATGTGTCATCATGCTTGAGGTGGCCCTTACCCGGATCAATATAAGATCAAACCATAGGCCAGAGATTTTGTTTTCTTAACCAGAAGAAGTTATCTTCTAGAGGGCTTTTACTGCTATTCACTGCACCTACCGCTGACCTTAACATCATTTATAAACCTTATCAATGATCACACACACACACCAAGTTCTCCTGCTATCTTTGAACTTTGGAAAGGATGGAGTTGTCAGTAGATCCAATGATATTTCTGGCTTTTAGAAACATACAAACAAAATGTGTGGTCTTACCCTAAACTTAACCAGTTTCTCTTTCTATCAGCAGAGGTTACCCTAAAATGCCATTATGAAATTGAATCAGTGCCTAATACTACATTTTTACAGTTGATAATACGTTATTTCAGGTGGCATAAGCCTCTAGTAGACCTCCCCACACACAACACAATTACTGATTTTAGTTGTTTAAGTGTCAGATGTAGGAAGCAAAAAATGTTTTTGAATGATAAGGGATGTGATTGGAAAGAAAACTTTACTAGCATTACTACTCCTCGGGTGGTGATTAGGAGAAAAAAGTGAACCTATTTTGTGTGGGGAGCCAAGACCATAGCCGGCAAGCATCTTGGACCTTGGCATAATATTCTGAGTGGACCTGGGGCAGGCTGCCTTGTGACCTCTTTCCCTCCTTGCCTCAGGGTACATTCCAGAAGGCTGCCTTGTAACCTCTTCCCCTCCCTCAAGGTACTCTCCAGCTGTTCTCAGTATTCCCGGAATTACAGAGGCCTTCAGAGGATGAGCAAAACAAAGTCTGTAGATAACACCTTGTGGTTCCAGATGCCTAACAATTCCACCCAGCCCCAGAACCACAGGGGCCCTCGCCCTGCCAAACTTCCTAATTTCCGGATATCTTGCGAAAACCGCCCACCCAGATCACCCCACTCAGCCTCTTGCTTCAATGGTAGGTAACTGCCTGTGAGAAAATAAAATTTTGTCAGCTTGATCAGACTCCTTGTCTTGCTGTCCGTTCTTCGTGTCTCTTGTCTCCCATTCTCTCCCTAGGGGTCCGAGGGTCCCAGTTGATTGTCCAGCGGGTCCGGACAGTTTTGAGCAAGTCCAAGTCAAAGTCCATTAGCATCCATTGCCGAGTTCATAAGAGGTTTCCTCTCTGTCTCTGTCTCTGTCTCTGTCTCTGTCTCTGTCTCTGTCTCTGTCTCTGTCTCTGTCTCTGTCTCTCTCTCTCTCTCTCTCTCTCTCTCTCTCTCTCTTCCTCCTAAAGCTTTTTGTTTTTTGTTTGTTTTATTGTGTTGTTGCTATGTTTTACTGCTGTAGTTTTTGTTTACTTGTTTCTTTTTGCATTGGTCTCCAAGTCTTGTTTTGCCAGTGATAATATCAGGACCTGTTTAAGGCATTGTGATTGCTAATGGAGTAGCTAGAATTATATTATAGATTCTAGAGATTGAAATAAGAAAAAAGTTAGCCACCACTGAATTTTAGGTTAAAATGAGTGTGGTTTTTGTCTTTCTTGGATATAGATAATTATTGCAGTTCAATTAAGCTGAGGTCTGATAGCATTTCTCTTACCAAGAAGAAAAAAAAATCACTACTGTGAAACCTTTGTTTAGAATATTATGAATCAGCCCATGTTTAAGCAGAGAATGTAATACATACCAGAGTGGTACATGCCTTTCATCCCTGCAGTTGTGGCAGGAAGATGGAGCTCTGTGAGTTTCATGCCAGCCTAGTTTACAAAAAAGAGTTAGGTCAACCAGAATTACATAGATTGACCCTGCTTCACAAACACCAAAACAAAAACCCAAACCAAAACAATGACAACAGCCTCCACCCACAAGAAAACAACAACAACAACAACAACAACAACAACAACAATAACAACAGAAGAGAGGTTATAAGAACATTGGCCACTGCAGATAACATAAATGAACTTTGCCATTGGTGTAGCCAAGTATATGAGTTTGTGTAGGGAATAATGTTGTTTGTTATAGAAAATGGGAGCATAATGTAATTTCATTTGACAGAATATCACATGCAAAGAAAGGAGGAATGTAATGGGGTTTGGGGTATTGCTAGCTGTGCTCATTTTAAAATGCACTTTCATGGGAATTATAATGGTTGGTGTGTAAATTTTCTCTCACAGACTCATGTGTTTGAGTACTTGGTCCTAAAGTGGTGGTATAAGCTTTGGAGCTATGGGATTTCTAGGAGATTGGGCCCAGTAGTTTGCTGGGATGAGGTCATGTTTTCAGGGTTATAGCTTACTCGACTTTCATCCTGACACTCCCACCCATCTCTCTGTGTGTGTGTGTGTGTGTGTGTGTGTGTGTGTGTGTGTGTGCAATTTCTTGATTGATTCATATATGAACAATCAGCCTGATGTTTATTTTTCCTAATATAGGTGTTAGCCTTCCTCCCACCATTCTTATTTCACGAGGTTGCGCGATAGCCATCAAAGGAGTCAAAATAGAAGCTCTCCCTTTTTTTTTCAAATCAAAATAGTTTCCTTACATTTTAGGAAATAAGTTTTTCTTTTTTATTTACTATACATATAATACATGTATATAAGTTCAACGTCATTGAAAATACATAAGTATAAGATCACATGCATATAATTGAGTAAAGAGCTTGTGGCTAAACTTAAACTGAACAAAGTGTAATTTCAAAAGAAGGTGATTATTTCAAGGTTTTATCCCTATTGCTTAAATTTTATACAAAGAAAAATTACATTCTGTGTAATACTGTTTGGGAATCTGTTTTCAATTAAAAATAAAAACCTGAAATCCATTGATATTACTTCAAACTAAAACAAACAAATGAAAACATTCAATTTGTGTTTATCCTCCTCTTTTTTCAAATGCATATGGACTTAATCTATTTATAACAAACTACATCAGTAAGAACAGCTATGAAACAATTAGGAATGCGATATGTAAATGTTATATTAAAATTTTTATCTCGTTTATATTGGGAAACCTTGAAGAAAATGCTATCTATTCTATCTAGGTGAGTATAAAGTTTTGTAACTAAACCATTCTCTAATGTATCTTGAATTTTTCAAATTCAAAAACATCTTCATAGGCCTTAAAACATTTTTCTTAAATCCTAAACAACTTAAGCCTAACTGTGAAACTATCAAGTCCCATCTGAGACTTGAGAAAGATTAAAATTATTACTTAAGTAGGAAGGACAGGCAAGATGCTTCCAAATCTAAGAGATAGCACAGACAGTCTTAATGCCTGGTCAACTACCCATTCTTTCTATATAAAATTGAAGCATCATCTTTAGCTTTTTGGCCTAGTATATCTGGCAGACATAATTTTGAAGATATAGTCTGTAGAGTGATCTGGGGCACTTTTGCCCAGCTAGCTTACCATTAATGAAGCTATCTCCAAAGAAAGATATTTTAGTGCTCATCATCTTCATAGATGTAGGCTGAGTGTGTAGCCAGAAGCTGACATGTCTCAAGTCAAAAAGGTCTTAAAGTAATAAAAAACATTTTTAAGTGGCACATTATGTAGGTCTCTGAAATTTTTGAGTACCACTTATCCATCTATTTATATTTATATAATGTGTAATTCTCTCTCTCTCTCTCTCTCTCTCTCTCTCTCTCTCTCTCTCTCTCTCTCTGTTTATCTATAATATCTGTCATCTATCATAAATCCAAATAGGCAAACATTGTTCCTTCTATATATTTACTATCTGCTCAACCAGGGTGTAGATTTCTGTGATAAACTAGACTAGTATCTCACGTGACCATGAGTCTGAAAGATTAGCCATTAATTGCATAGGTTAATTATCCTAAATGGTTTGTAATGGCAGCTTTTAACATGACTGGAAATAAACCATACATTTGTAAATGAGTTGTATGGGTCTAATAGCACATACCAGAGTAGAAACGTACATACACACATGTATCAAAAATAACTTTACATTTGACTCAATAAACCAATTGCTATACATATTTATCAAAAATAACATTATTTATGTATCAATGTATGATATTCTATACAAATGAATTAAAGTCTTTTAGAATGACAATATATTTTTAGTTAAGAAGCATGTTCAATAACCTATCCTTTTCTATTATTTGATTTTATATGGTGTTCCTATATTCCTCTTTTCTATTGTGTTGGTGTTTTTACTTTTCACTTTACATCCAGACCCCAGCCCCTCCCTTCTCTCCTCTCTGTCTTGCTATCCCACCTTTTTTCTCCTTTCCCTCTCCCCTTATTGGAAAAGGGCTCCACTCTTGTGTCCCAGCCTCCATACCAACTCACCCCAGCACAGTAAATCACATCAGGACCAAGTGATTCCTCCCCCACAGAGGGCAAACAAAGCATCCCAGCCAAGGTAAAGTCACCCAAAAATAGTCAATAGAGTCAGTGTTAAACACAAGCTGAGTCGACTGTAAAGCTCTGCCATGACAGGGGAAGCTTCCCTCCTCCTCCTCCTCCTCCTCCTCCTCCTTCTCCAATTTTTTCATTAAATATTTTTTACTTATACATTTATATTATTGCACATACATACAATTAACTACCTACAGCAAGAAGAACCATAGTGTGTTGGCTATTTGATTTGGTAGCCTTGAAGAAAATATCCTTCCTAAGTTGGTGAGTCTAAAATTCTGAATGTAAACCAATATCTATCATATCTACTCATTATCAATTTAAAGCATTTATCTATACCTAAAAACATCTTAATATCTAAACAACTAAGTTTAATTGTAAAACTAAACTATCTGGTCTTCAACTTCATCAGAGACTTGAAAGGAATAAAATTAAGTCTGTGAATAGACAAGAAGTGCAGGTTAGCAGTTTACCAAATGAGAAGATGACAGAGATGGCTTGCTACCTGAACAGTCTATCTGTCTGTCTCTGTCTGACTCTGCCTCTCTCTCTCTCTCTCTCTCTCTCTCTCTCTCTCTCTCTCTCTCTCCCTCCCCCCCCCCCCCGCATGTGTACTTTCTCTCTATGTCTCCCATCCCCAGTGCTTTTCTGGCTCCCTGCCTCCCTGTTGGCATGGTGACATGGTGTCTTCCCTGACTTCCTCCTATGAGATCATAAACAACATGCCTTTATATAATTTAATTCAGCTGGAATTAGCTTCTTTCATTGGTTGATAATATGTATCAGGAACTACTAAGGGATGATTTGAAATTCTAGAAGATGCATATTAGCTTTTCCAAGGGTAATGCTAGCAACATCCTGACTACTGTCAGTAAATTCTGTTTTTCACAATACCACAAAGAAGATAAAACCTTAAAGACAAGAATGTTTAGGGGTGGAATCAAACCAAATTCCAAACTATGACAATTTCTCTTAGAATGCTCTCCACCACAATCTGCCCTCTGCTTTGTCTTGTGTCCCAGGAGTCTCTTCTGTACAATATGTTGATTCTACCCACATATCTATAAATGTTTCTAATGATAGAATATACTAAGACTTTGAAACTTAAAACCATCTTCTAAAAAGAAGTGTTGATGATGAGCTTTTTAGGTATAAAACATTATTCAAGATTATGGTATCAGTGCCAGCTAGTCTTATGGCATCCTCACCCACAAATTCTAATTATCTGAAAGGAGGAAAATTTAATTGAGAAGATAACCTCGTAATTCCGGCTGTAAGGCACATGTTTTAAATTAGTGACTGTTGATGGAGAACCCAGCCCTTGTGAGTGTTTCTGTTTGTAGACTGGTACTTCTGGTTTTTACAAGAAAGCAGGCTATGCAAGTCTTCTGTGGCAAGTTAGTAAGAAACATTCCTCCATGGTCTCTACATGAGATCCTTTCTCCAAATTCCTGCTATGTTTTAGTTCTTGCTCTGACTTTTTAAAACGATGATCAGCAACATGGAAGTGTAAGCCAAATAAACCCCTTCTTGCCCAACTTTCCTTGGTCATGGTGTTCCATATTAGGGATAGACGTTATAACTAATGAGACATTATCTGTATCCATAATTACAGCCCACACTTTTGTAAACCATATAGATATTGTTTAAAAAATTTAACTTCTACAGTAGGTCTGTGATAGATCAATGAACCACCAAATCAAAGTAAGTCCCATGCTTGTTTCTAATTTAGTCATTCAATTCTTTATCTGCAGTGGTTTGAATTTGTCCTTGCCAAAATGCAGGTGTTGGTGTGATAGATTTTTAATGTTGGCTTTTGCGCATTTTTTTAATGACAAAGACTATTGCTGTACTTATGGAGTGAGGTGCCTTATTCATATTTCACATAGCATTTGGCTGCTTTGCTCTCCTGTTCTTCTCTTAAAGTGACAGCTAAGGGTTTGCACTTCTGCCTCTGTGACTTTTGCCATCTGGACAAGAAGTCTCTCAGTAGTCAATGCCTTCATTTTAGACTGTCCAGCATCTAAAACATGAAGAGGTACACTTCAGATCTATGAATATTTTCAAATTTTAGTTTTAGGCATTGCTTTATGAAACTAGCAGAAACACTGCCCCAACACACACACAAGGGGGGGGGGCGCAATATTCTAAAAATGATTGATTGGTAAATAAAGTATTGGGTTTTACAATTATAATAAACACAGTTATATGCATAAGAATCACTTCTTTCTCAATATGGAAATTGCAATAAAAATCCCTGTGGACATGAGAGTATTAGTTCACTATTTTCTCATATTTGCTGCTACTTTGTGTATTCTGCTACAACTGTGGCCATGCTTTATTGTAAGTGACATATTTATTTCTCTTTGGAAGCCAAGGTGTCACTTTTTTGTCCTGTAGTATGGTTGATTAAATTTTATTGAGTTTGATGATTTTATTTCATTGTGTTAGGTATTCTGGAACTTTTAATAAGCTCAATTATTATATGAAAGATGAAGTTTTATCTAGACTTCATTATTAGTACCAAGAATTTATATTTAAAAAAAAACCAAATAACACTAAGATCTGTTCTTGACAAAGCACTGAAGCAAGGTTAGAACTGCATGAAATTAAAGTACTTATGTTAAAATGACATTTTTATGTGTATAGATAATTTTAAGGATTCCTTTAAAGCATTAAAATTGTAACAAACAAGGTAACAAACACAATACATTAAATATTATATTTAAAGAGAATGAGTTTGTTTCAAGATACAAGGAAGTGTAGATTCTGGAATACTTTACTCATCACATTTCTTTTTTTAATTTGTAATGACAGAAACCAAAACAGAGAGCAGAGTGATTAAAAAGGTGTAGGAAAGTTGTGAGAGAAGGAGGTCAGCAAGTTTAAAGTTGCAGAAAAATATGAATGCAGAAAAGTGTTCATTTGTTAAAGAGAATATTAAGTGAATCTCTTAGCTTTGGATTCTAGCAACAAAAAGCAACAACAACAAAACAAAATAATAATAAAAAAAAACCCTGCCACTAGAGCAAGATCCTTCCTCTCAAAGGCCACAGTACTCAAGAGGCAGAATTCATTTGAAAATGGAAAGCAAGAGAGAGCCTTTAGTCATTCTGTTAACTAACAATATCTATAGAAATGTTGTTGTCAAGGTCGGCCAATCAGCTGCTTAGAGGTCTGGGAAGTTCTTATAGAGGCTTCAGAGGAAATTTCAAGCAGGCCAAAGCATTTAACATTCTCACATAGTACTAGTTTATAGGATTTTTAAAAATTCAAAATAAGAATTGTGGAAGCCTAAGTCAAGACTTCATAGAGAGTGTAGGGCTTGTAAACAGGTAGCATGATCAACCTTATTCTACACACATCTGAGCAGACTATAGATGAATATGAGAAAATGAAGTCTAAAGTACAGTGACAAATACAGGTTTTTATGGAGATGCCAGAAACTTTGGAGTTTCATGGAGTAAGGAGTCAGGCTCTAAATTGTGATGGCTCAGTAAAGAGGCCACATATGTTTTAGGCAACAGAGATGGAGCACAGAGGTACTTATAGCCTCTTGGGCCTAGAGAATGTCACCACTACTCCACATGATGGGACAAGTTTTTCCTTTCTGCCTCTGACACCACATTATGAGCAAGAAGTCCCTCACCATACGATGTCTTGATTTTAGATTAATTATCATGTAGACTCTTGTAGGAACAGTTAGATTATATGTTTGCCAGCCATTTTAGATTTCAGTCTTGCTTTGTTTTGATATTTGCCATTGTTAGCATATACATTATTCATCCACTATAGCATGAACCATACTTTTTCCATCTCCAAAAAGAAATAACATTAGCCTTTATTCATATAGAAAAGAAAAGCAAAATGAAAACAATGACAGCTAAATTCATGGTATTTTAACAATTACTAGTAGAAGCAGAAAGAGGAAGGACCAAAAGTGTACAGGAAGTAGATGTTAACTGAAGGTAGATCCCATGTTGCAGCTTTTGTAAAATTGTCATCCATATTAAAGTGGCCCTTTTAGATTGAGCACTATTTTTTATGAATCAATCAAAATGGTCCAGGTAAATACTCTTTCACCCAAGCTACTATAAGTAGCTTCTACAAATCCATTATTTCAACAATCTCAGTTTGGATAAAATAATTATTTTTTGTTGTATACTATCTGGGAAAGAGACTAAAGTTCATATCTCTCAGGAAAATAGTTCCCATTTCACCCTTTGTTGTGATATGAGGACATTATCATGTGCTCTTAGTTAAGAGATTGCCTTATCGTTTAGAAGATACTCTGGATACTGAAAATTTGAAGAGTTTTTTAATTGTAAGACTGTTGAAAATTGCAGTGTTAAATTGAATGTATTTTATGTTAATATATGCCAACGGGACTATGAAGGCAAAGGTTGGAATACTATGGTTAGATATAAAATATATCCCTTAGGCTCAAGTATTTTCACACTCAGTCTCATAGTGGATAGAATGATTTGGGTAGTTCTGAAAAATTGAGGAGGTGGAAGAAGTTAAGTAGGAAGCAGTAGACCTGTAAGGTTTTAGCTAAAATCTGTTCTGGGCCCTATACATCTGTCTACTTTGTGTTCTGCTGAGATAAGATAAAGTAGACTCTGAATCATGCTGTTGAAGTCAGCAGGTGATCTTCCTAGTATTCTTTGTCCAAAATGATAGACTGTGCACTCAAGCCATGAGCAAGAATGTATCTTGCCTTCTGTAAGATATTTATTTTCAGGTATTTGGACAAATAATAGAAAAGATAGATAGCTAATATTGAAAGAAGTCCTCAGTGTTAGTGAGTAGTATGTGTGTCATATGAAAGAAATATAATTTAATAATAAATAAGATGGATAATTAAATGGTAGATAAAGTGGAATATTAAGTATAAAAATGTAATCTTAATTTTTGCAAAGTTAAAGATAAATTTGAGGAGTTTGGTCATCCTCTTGTCCATCTTTACAACATGGGCATCTTGACTAAACCTCTTCTTTTTTATTCTTTGTTTTTAATTAGTTAAGTTACTTATTTACTTTACATACCCATCACAGCTTCCTCTGAGTCCTCTTTTCCCAGTCATTCCCTCCTACCATGTGTCCTACCCACTCCACCTTCCATTCTCATCATAAAATGGGAGGCCTCCTCCCGTGCATAACTCCTATTGAGGATAGACAAGGCAGCCCAGTTGGGAGAAAAGAATCCAAAGTCAGGCAACAGAGTCAGAGATGGCCCTTGTTCCTTCTGTTAGAAGTCCCACATAAAGACTGACTTGCACAACTTTTACATATGTGCAGAGGGCCTGGTTCAGGCCCATGCATACTCTCTCATTTTCAGCTCAGGCCCTATGGGTCCAGGTTAGTTAAATCTGTGTTATTTTTTCTTGTAGTGTCCTTGAATGCTCTGCTTCTTTCTGCCCTACTTTATCTCTTTCACAGGTTTCCCCAGTCTCTGCCTAATGTTTGGCTGTGGGTCTCTGCACCTGTTTCTATCAGTGCTGGATGAAGCCTCTCTGATGACAGTTATCCTAGGCTCATTTCTACAAGTATAGCTCACTCTCTTATGGCATGGATTTCAACCTGTACCACTCATCACTTGGCCATTCTCTCAATGTCTTCTCCCGATTTCCCCTTGCACATCCTGTAGGCAGGACCAATTGTAAGTATGTATGGCTGGGCTGGTATCCCAATCCCTCCAGTGGCAGTCTTGCCTGGTTATAGGAGATGGCATTTCACGCTTCATATCCTCTATTGCCAGGAGTCTTAGCTTGGGTCACCCCCAAAGATTTCTGGGAATTTCCTTTGTCCCAGGTTCGAGCTTAACACAGACATGCTCCCCCTCTCATCCCAGTAATCTCTCCCAGTATGTTCTTCTTCTCCCATCCCCCATCAGTCTCCTCCCTTCCACCACCCCAGATGTCTAATGTATTTCCTATTCTCAGTGAGATTCAAGCACCCCCTCATTGGGCCTTCTTTGTTACTTACCTTCTTTGGGTTTGTGTATTGTAGGATGGTTATCCTATACTTTATGGCTAATATCCACATATATGTAAGTACATACCATATGTTTCTTTATGGGTCTGAGTTACTTCACCCTGGATGATCTTTTCTAGTTCCATCCATTTCCCTAAAAATTTCATGATACTCTTGGATTTAATAGCTAAGTAGTATTCCATTGTGTAAATGTAGCACTTTTTTTTTTTAATCCATTCTTAGGCTGAGAGGTATCTAGGTAGTTTTCAGTTTCTGGCTATTTTGATAAAGCTGCTATGAATGCAGTTGAGCAAGTATCCTTGTAAATGGTTATAGATATGTCTCAAGACTCAACTTTCATCTTAGAATTTGTCTCTTTTAACTCACCTATTGAACAAAGGCAGTTTGACAAGATTTGGGTCACTAGTTGTGACCCACAAGTTTGTTAACTTCCAGGTTGGCTATGACTGCCAATACCTCCATTTTTAGTGTCCCTTCTTTACCATGCCTGGGTACTATAAAGACATTTTGATGAGCAATAGCCCTTTATTTTTATTTTGCATAATATATAAACTATAGATATACAGCTATATACATTTCTAGTCAGATAAAAAGAGCATTAAATGTACTAAAATCAATTCTAACTAATTGCTTACAAACAATTGATCCTTAAATGAACCTTTAAAACAATTCCCTAAGTAACCAAAAGTCTGAAACACCAACAACAGTAAACATGAAACTTGTTTTTTTTTTTTTAACAAAACATAAAATCATGATTAGTTTTAAAATATTAAACTTTTTTGTCAGAAGATGTCAAGCAGGCATTTATGGGATATAAATATATATTGTTCTCAACAGTCAAATAACACACAAAGCTCACAGATTACTTTTAAACCAACCACACACACCCAGCCACCACATATCAGAAGTTAAGCAACTAAAGCTAAGAGGAGCTGTCCTTTTCATAACAATAACTAGATTAAATCCCCAGGTTAGAAAAATGGGAAGTTACAAAACTGGTTGATTTGCTATCCTGTGTTTTCCAAATCAAACACATATTAAGATGTTAACTCAAGACACATAAGCACAATCACATTTTAAAACAAAGTAACCAGCTGAAATACTGAAATGTTAGCTAGTATTTAGGATTGGTATCCATACTACCCAGCATAAAACAAGATAAAGCATTTACAACATCTCCCCATGCCCAGTCTCTCTGTTTCACTCTCTTTCCATTTCTTTCTCTCTCCCCATTCATAAATGTTATAAAAGAAATATAAGGCATCATTTTGAGGACCTGCCTCTGTGTCTCTGCTTTTTATTATAACTCAAGATTTCCCAAGCCTTAAACATTTTGTATGATGGGCACACAGCAGCTATACTAAATATTTCTTTCTTTTTTATTTTTTAAGAAAAATTATTTACATACACCTCATGTAATATCTTAACAAACTCTGTTATAACAGAAGGAATAAGACACAAAATCAGAATTTGAATATACAAAATATTTTGCACTAACCAGTTAATGTAATGTCAAGTTTTTCTTTTTTTTTAAAATCTGAATATCCTGCATCCCTTCCTTTCCAAGAGGAAATGATGGAATTGGGGCTACCAGAGATCATTTCAGAGTCAATTCCAACTCTCCCCACAGCTGTGGAGAATGAATTTTCCATTGGCTAGATCTAAACAGGAGGTCTAGGTTTACTGCATGCATAGTTATTGGTTGGTCCAACTGTTTGTGCAGGCCTCCCTGTGTCCAGATCCCTTGGCATTAATGGTCTCATTCTGGGGCTCCTGAACCTTTTGGGTCTTTCCATTGCACCATTCTTCCATTACCACTCCTATGGTTCCACAAAAAACAAACATGTCTCAGCAGTCTAAAAAATATATCTCTTTCAGCAAACTGAAACAACTGAAGAAATGCTCAGGTGAAGATGAAGAGTGAATCCCAGTGTGATTTATACAAAAAGGCAGAAAAAAAAGAAAAGCAAATGTTCAAGGAACTTGACAATGAAATTATCAGTTACATCGTAAGAAGAGCTCATCTGTCAGTATACATGGTGAGCTTTATAATCCAATGAATATTGCCTCTAAATCTAACATTCCATCCTTGTGAGTGATAATGGTTCTGTAGTAACGGAACAAAGTAAAAACAAAAACAAATAAAAAAGACAGAGAAAAAGAAGAGAAGAAGAAGAAGTGGAGGAGGAGGAGGAGGAGGAGGAGCTTGATTAGGCAGTAAGTAGCTTTCTTTAGCAGTTAAAAGAGACACAAAAATTTGTGAGGCATAAATAAATTCCGGAAGATCAGAGGAAATCTTCATCCTTTAAGAGACTTTCAGTGGGGAATGAAGAATTTTTCTAAGCAAGAAATTTCCCTCTCTATTTTTCCTAAATAACCTTGCAATTATGTCCTACAAATTACTTTCTCACAGATTATTTTGGGAGAGGCTGCAGGTGGTAGGAGCAACAAAACCCTGTCCCCACATAGCTCATCAACAAATGGTCATCAAGCTTGCCGAGATCTGATCTCAAATTCCCATTCAAGAAGACTAAGAATCAATAAAAGGGAACACTAGAAAAGTATTTAGATTCTAAAATACATTCTTTACAGGAAAGTATAATATTTCTTAGGAAATAGTTTGAACCAAAACTTAGCTTATCTCAAAATTCTCAATGCACATACATTTGAAATGAACCAAGACAAACATATGTATGTACAGTTCAGTCCTGAAATAAACTTTTTGATTTTACACTTCAATTTTATCTAGAAAAAACAGTTAAGATGTTTTATAGAACTTAATAAAATGTATATTTTACCTATTTTTAAGGATATCCTCATTAAATTTATTAATTAGGTTTTGTTTCTTAACACAAGTTTTAATTATGATTATTCTATATGAAATTTATTAGAGGGGTGTCTCAGGGGTAGAGAGAGAGAGAGAGAGAGAGAGAGAGAGAGAGAGAGAGAGAGAGAGAGAGAGAGAGAGACCTGGTGGCCAGCAGTTGGTGATGATGTCAGAATTTGGTAAGCAATCTAGAGCCAGGCTGCTTACATGGCAACATTCCTCCTTTTTCATATAAATTTAAAAAAATAAGGACATTGGACTGCTTTTCATGCACGGTAAGTTAAAGTACATAAATGTAGGTTCATTGGAAGTAGCTCTTAACCACCATGCAAGGGGTGGAGAGAGAGAGAGAGAGAGAGAGAGAGAGAGAGAGAGAGAGAGAGAGAGAGAGAGAGAGAGAGAGAGAGACAGAGAGACAGAGAGAGAGAGACAGAGAGAGAGAGACAGAGAGAGAGAGACAGAGAGAGACAGAGAGACAGAGACAGAGAGAGAGACAGAGAGACAGAGAGAGACAGAGAGACAGAGAGAGAGAACAGAGCAAACAATGTTGTGGATCATATTATGAAGGGGAAGGAAAGATTCTCTCCTGCAATGATCTTGGTAGACAGCTATTCCTGCAGAATACAAGCATAAAGGACTACTGGGAGAAGCTGGTACTGTTTGTCCTGGATCTGAAGCACACCATTTCAGCCTTTTGTTGATAATAAATAGATAAGGGATGAAAAAGTCCATTATCATTGGCTGATTCCTGCTGATACTGGGGCAACAATAGAACATAAAAAAGCTGAAATATTATCCAAGTCCAGAAAGTGCAGGCTGTTGTATTTGCTTCTCTCCAGGATCTAGGAAGGACAATGCAGATCTAGTTGGCACAATCTGTGAGGTTGGACTGGAGCACCTATGGGTAGCTTCTTTGGTGCTGTCTTGGATAAAGGAAATCTTGCAGCATACTGTGACATATATATGGGCAGAAGACAAAGTCAAGTAGGCTATGGAGAAAATTTCTTTTAGTTGTATGTTTGAAACTTCTGGGAGACCTATCAGAGATGGAAGTTTTTGAGCAAAGAAGAGAAAAGGTTGAATGTAGGAACCTCCTTCCTCTTACCCAATTTCTGGCAGTAATTAAAAAGTTCCTTTTTGGATCCGTCCTAGTTTGGTTGCAGAGGCATATATATTAGCAGACCTTAATGTGAGCAGAGAGATTTTAAATTCCCCACAACGCATGCCAGAGAGGAGTCTGGAGGAACAGAAAATGGACTATTCCCACTGGGAGATGGAGTTAGTTACCTGTGATGGTGCCCACTGAGCAAGGTTTAGGTCAAAAATTGTGCAATTTGTTCCAGTAACTAATCAATGCTGGTCAGAGACCAACACCATAGCCCAAGCAGGAATAAGTAGCACTCAGATATACATCCACCTAGGACTAGGATTTAACAACTGAAAACAAAAACAAACAAAGCGAAAACAAAAACTACCAAAGGAAAAAATACTAACTGGGGGTCAGCAAGAATTACCACTTGTAGTCATGGAAACTGTGGTTGTGGTACTCATACTCCCCAATGAGGAAAGAGTCTCTCAGGCAAAGGGAAGCCTTTATACTGACTAGTAAGGTGGAACTCACCAATTGGCTGATATTGGCTGCTGAAAGATGGCAATTGGAGAGTCAGAAAGGAAATTACACACTCTGAGACAGGCAGTAGGTAGGAAACTTAGGCTGTTGATTGGCAGTACTTATCTGGGTTTCAATTCACCTGAGACATGATTTTCTGTAGCTAACATGAATCCTTTTGTAGTAGATAAAGTTTAGACATGTTAGCATCACCTTGTTTTCAATTTGAAGTGAAATACAAATTGTAGGAAAAGGTAGTAGACAAACATTTTTGTGTTACAGTATAGCAGAAGATTCAGAAAAGAAACTTGGAGTTAGAAGGACTAATATTTCTTGAGTTGGGCTTAGGAAAGGCAGAAGCCTTATGAATCTTTTTAACAGAGCTCTACTGATTAATATCAAAGCTCTGAACAGTTAATGCAATAATAGCATAGCAAAAGTAAGAAATCTAGGTGAGAGAAGTGTGGGAGAATGGGGAAATAGAAGGATCCAGAGGGTTATAGAAACCTACAAGAAGAAGAATATGATGGGCAGATCTGGGCCCACGGGTCCTGCTCAAACTATGGCACCATCCAAGGACAATACGTGCAGTAAACTTTGAACTCTTACCCAAATCTACCCAATGGACAGGACATTCTCCACATTGAATGGAGAGTGGGGTCTGACTTTCACACGTACTCTGGTGCCTCATATTTGACCACGTCCCCTGGATGGGGAGGCCTGGTGGCACTCAGAGGAAGGACAGCAGGTTACCAAGAAGAGACTTGATACCCTATAGGCATATTCAGAGGAAGGAGGTCCCCCCCAGTCACAGTGATAGGGGAAGGGAGTAAGAGGAAAATGGGAGGGAGGGAGGAATGGGATGATCCAAAGGATGGGATAACAATTGAGATGTAATATGAAAAAATTAATAAAATATATTTAAAAAAGAAATCTGAAGAATTTTTAATTAAATATTTTTATATTTTACATATGCATTTATAATGTTACAAATATGTATAATAAACTACCTACAGCAAGAAGAACCATGAAAGAATCAGGAATTATATAAATATTACATTCTTAATGTTTTGGCTGTTTGTATTTGGCAGCCTTCAAGAAAACAGCTTTCTCACTTTGGTGAGTCTAAATTTCTGAATGTAAATCAATATCTATCATATCTCATCATTATCAACTTAAAACATCTATCAGACCTAAAAACATATTAACCCCTAAACAACTTAGCTTAATTGTAAAACTAAACTGTCTGGTCTTCAACCCCATCAGAGACTTGAGGAAGAAAAGTCCTCAAAAACCTCAGAGACATACAGAATATGGCATTTTAAAATGTTTTTATTATTTTAAAGATTGAATGACAATGAGACAGATAATCTCCTGGCAACACGCAGCCTACTTCAAAGAGGATGATGAGCATCGAAGAACCACCTCATGGAGATGGCTTTAAACTTGGCAAATAAGCCACTCGGAAAAATGTCCTTGTTACTATCACAAACAGAATTCTGCCTAAAAAAGTCAAGCTTGGATGCAGGTAGAGTCAATGGCCGAATTCTGCCAAGACAAGATAAGCAAGTCCTCAGTAGTTCCTGCCTCACATATATTTCTTTTAGTCATATTGGACCAGAAGGCTGAAAATGAAAATCCAATGTTATAGGTTTTTGTGACTGCTCAGGTAGCAAAATGTCTCTGTCATCTTCTTAATTGCGAAGCTGCTAGCCTGCATTCCCTGTATATTCAGGAAATCTGAAGCATTTTAAAAGACAAACTAAAGAAAATTTACAATATTAAACTTGGAAATGAAAGACATGTGAAATTGCTAAAAGCAGTCACTGTCACTTTGCTTAGAGAATGGTAAAAGGTTGCATCTGTGACCTGCGTTTTAAGTCTAATTACAAAGTACACTGTATGTAGACCTGACAGCAGTAGCTCCAGGAGCAAAACTTAATGACTGAGCTCCACGTATGAAGAGGTCAGAGAAAGCATTTGAAGCCTGTTGATTGTTAATATAAGGTAGGTGAATAATGCAAAATGTTTCCCTTTTAAATAAGAGATATGGTCCCTAGTAGTTTTAACTAGCTAATAAATTGACTAATGAACTAGTAAGGCTTCTCTTCTTAGCTATCAAGCTACCATTAGCTTAGCTGTCAATGTGATCAGAGAACTGAGAATGATAAATTGTACCCTAAATGAACCTATGTATTAATAAAAATGACAGAGATGACTAGTTAGTCATACCCTACTACTACCTAGGCACTAGTCCTAGGCTCCTATGTGAACATTGGCAAGTAGTCTGGTCATCATGTGCAGAAGATCTTTTTCTTTCTTCTTTCTTTTCTTTCTTTCTTTCTTTCTCCCTTCCTTCCTTCCTTCCTTCCTTCCTTCCTTCCTTTCTTTCTTTCTTTCTTGCTTTCTTGCTTTCTTTTCTTTCTTTCTTTTTCTTTTCTCTCTTACTATGTGAGGAGATCATGAAGAGATTGACCTCACCTTGTTTTCATTAATGAGAGAAAATAAATCTCTGAGTGTCCAGTTTGTCCAGAGTTCAGGCTCAGAACTAGAAGAGAGTTAAGGCATTGGCAGCAATCTCTGGTGTCCAATTTGTCTACAGTTATTCAGGTGTTGGGGTAGGCTTGCCCCATGATTAGCATACCACAATCCATAGTTAAAGACATCTATTATTGTGCAGAAATCTTCTTGGAGATCTTGAGGAACTACTGCTAGCATCTATAAAAATCTGTTTTTCATAATAAAGTTGCACATGTTAAATGGCATATTCAGCAGATCTCTGATAAACTTGAGGTCTAGTATATTTGAGTTAAGCAACTTTTGTCTGGCTTTAGTTGTATACTCTAAACTAAACCTTGAAAACATAAAACAGAATATTATGATCTTATTTTATGTCTGACTTTGAAAATATGTATAGGAGTCTAAATAAAGCTCAATCTTGTAATATATCACAATTTTTGTTAGCATGACTTAAAATATATTTTTGGACATGTTAAAGATCTGATCATTTATAAGATTTTAATCATTAAAGACTTGGATTTTAAGTTTCACCTCTGTTAATTTGGAGCATTAAAAAACACAAACACAGCCCATAAAGAGATTGGGAACCTTTTTGTCTTTTTATGGTATAGCAATATGGCACATTAGCAGTTTTCCATATTATCTAGGTTATATAAAGTCCATAGCCAGGCAGTGGTGGCTCAGGCCTTTAATCCTAGCACTCAGGAGGCAAAGTCAGGCGGATTACTGTGAGTTCAAGGCCAGCCTGGTCTACAAAGCAAGTCCAGGACAGCCAAGGCTCCACAGAGAAGCCCTGTCTCAAAAAACAAACCAACCAACCAACAAACAAAAAAGTCCATAGCCTATAAAAGCCTAAGGATAAATTATTAGATTAATAACAATACCATATTTAGAAAACAAAGCTAAACATATTTCTAAGGCAGTGGTTTTTACTTTTTCAAAATGAAGGTAGGGCATAATAATCAAATTCTAACATGGTTAAACAAATAAAGGTCTCCAGAATTAATATATTTTAATGTAGTAATACAGTAAAACATTATACAACAATTTCAAAACTGATTTTAATTTAATTTATCAAGTCCATTGGCCAGGAAGCCTGTAGGTGAACCCAGGGCAGCACTATCCTACAGTTCTGTGGTTTGCTCATTTTATTTTGAGGCAGCTTTTTACTATGTGACCTTGCTTAGTGTGAGCTTGCTTTGTAATTTGAGTCAACCTTGAACTCACAGAGGGACACTTCCTTTGCCTCAGGAGTACTATGATTAAATATGTATATCAGTAAACCCAGAAAAGAAGCAGGGTTATACATTTTACATAATCTAGTTTTCTGAATTAAATGAATATAAAATTAATTTACCACCAGTATGTAAGATATTTTCAACATACGTTATACAATGTTTAGAAGAAAAACATTAAAAATATGATCTTTTACATTTCTGGGATTGTGTTGTGCATTTACCCAAAATATCAAATGTCAAATTTTACAAGCACTATGGATGTAGTGCTTTTGATTAAATATTTAATTTCTTTGTTATTAGTGCTAGTCCTTATTTTTAAGGATGTAGACACTTTTGATTAAATATTTAATTTCTTTGTTATTAATGCTAGTTCTTATTTTTAAAGAAACCTGATATATATATATATATATATATATAGATATAGATATAGATATATATATATAGATATATATATATCAATACTAATATAAGAATCAAATGTCTATGATTGGAAGTAATGTTTAGAGTCTAAAGTAGCTATCATTTCATTTTTTTAAATTATCCACCTTCTTTTTGTTTTTTTGTTTTTTTGTTTTTTTGTTTTTCGAGACAGTGTCTCTCTCTGTTAGCCTGGGCTGTCCTGGACTCACTTTGTAGACCAGGCTGGCCTCGAACTCACAGCGATCCACCAGCCTCTGCCTCCCGAGCGCTGGGATTAAAGGCGTGCACCACCACTCCCGGCAATATCCACCTTCTTGATTTAAATACACACTAATATGCCTCAAGGAAAATCATTCTTTAACTCATGAATTTGAAAATATTATTTATTTCACTTCAATTATAAGCTGTTGAAAATTTTAATGGTTACTTGATCCCAAGAAATGTATGGTTTTATGAATTTTCCCATTTATTTTTAAAAGTAAGGATAGGAGAAATAAAAAGAAAAGGAGAATGATAAAACAAAAGGGAAGAAGGAAGAAAGACAATTTCCATTATACATTATAATTTCTACCTATCTTTGCATTTCTTCCCACAACATAAGATCTACTCATTAGATTTAATTCACTAGACCTCTCAACTATGAGTCCACTTATCATAAGTTTGAACTGAGTCAAAAGCGCCATGCTGTAACTTTATTAGTTTCCCCATGGCTTCCAGAGATCAAGGAAATTTTCAAATTTTACCTACGGGTTCACTATTAACCTTCATGTCACATGAAGCTGCAGGCCTGTTGAGTATCTGTGCTGGCAGACACAGAGGCTAATGATTGATGAACCGAGGCTTTGCAGGCATCGTGTCCTAGGAGTAATGGCATCTTTAGGTTCACATTTAAAGCGGCAATACTAAATTTTATTATGCCTAAAGGGGGAAAAAGGGCTCTTTGTCCATTTTGGAGTTGACCTTACTTTCACTGGGATGCACAGTTCTTTTGTTCTGCATTAAAAACATAGATACAGGCAGATTGAATTTTGACAGACTTTCAGAAAAATATGATTTTGTCATGTAAGCCATTACTGTGCCTATATTACAATTTTCAAATTTACTGAAATATTTGACTTGCCTACTAAGTACCAATATTTAAAACAAGCTATACCTATTGTATTTTATTTTATTTTGAAACAAAGAAGGGTGTGGTGAATAGTTTGCAGAGATTTTAAATATGTCTCTTTGAGCATGACATCACTTTGACCTTATCTGAAACCCATTCTGGGGATCGCAGTAGGAATGAATATTTGTAAAAACTGAAGCGCATTTCTCTTTGGCTTCTTGAATTTCAAAACTTTAGAGCAACTTTACATTTACATTGTTGAAGCTGGGTTTTTTAAGGAGAGGCTAACTTTTTTCAATGTACTTTTCCATTTTATAATATAGAATAAGAAACAGAATATGGAGTAAGTAACAGAAATAGCTTCTCTGCCTAATTTTTTCTGGAAACACAAGAAGTAAAATAAGAAAGACAGATTTTAATTTACCCATGGGGTTAAAATTTTCTACCTGAGTCCCTGTTTCATAATAGACAAAAAGTTACTAATTTTACATAATGAGTGATACAATAAATATGGTGCAATTTGTCCTCATGCTGAAATATATCTTCAAACTTTTTAAACATATCATTTAGAAGAATCCCTTCAAAAATTCAAATATTAAAAATAAAAATTTGCTAATAATGCTACATTAAGGAAATTAATGAAACAATGGGTTTTTCTTTGTGACTTTTGCTTTCTGTGGCTTGTGATAAAAATAGAGGTCTTTAGGTGAGATGGCACAATTCTACTATTGTTCCATGCCTCTGTCTTTTAAACAGATTATATATATGTTGAACATATAATTTCTTTGTGATTTTTTTTCACGTGAGGCTGAAGGGCTACCTGTGAAAGGCATCAGAGGCTGTCATATTCACTGGTACTGTAGTTACAGGTAGCTGTGAAATGCCCCTATGTAGATGTTGGGAACCAAATTGAGTCTTCTGGAGAAGAGGAAGTTCTCAACCAGTTTGCTGTATCCTTAAATCCAGCTTATTCCAATTTCTGGATCTCATTAGTCTTCTTTCTGCAGTGGCAGTAGTATGCCATTTCAGATGGCTCACTTTCAGCAGCAGCATATTCTCTTGGGAAAATGATATTGGTAAGCCCTCTGCAAATGGTTTTGGCAATAATAATGGTAGTTATCTCTGTGACCATTTTATAACCAAACTTTACTTACTGCTTTTTATCATTTGGGGGCTATTTTAATAATCCTTGTAAAGAGCAAGGCTAGAAAGAATAAGATGGATTTGAGCATTAAATCTTGAGCTATATTTATTAATTAAAAACATTTTTCTTTATCATGTTACTATTTTTTTAACAAGGGATACAATGTAAAAATTAATTTATAGCTGTTGGTCCTAAACTTTCTACACTGCCCCTAAAGATTCCAGTTTTCACAAAGATATTCCCTAGATCTGTGGTTCCCAACTTTCCTAATGCTATGGCTCTTTAGTATGTAGTTTCTCTTGGGGTGTTAACCACCAGCCACAAAATTATTTTCACTGATAGTACAAAACTCCATTTTTTTGCAACTGGTATAAATCATAACATTTGTGGTGGTGATAGATATTAAATAGTTTTGGAGACAGTGGTTTGCCAAAGGGGTCAAGGCTCACAGGTTGCAAACTGCTGCTCCTGAGTCACATTAAAAATCTACACAGCATCACCTTTTATGTAGTAACTGTGGCCCATCCTCAATTCAGTTCATACTGTGGTCACTACAAATAAGTGTGATTAATATAAGTTTACCTTATTATGCTTGCTTCTTCATAAGTACTACTATCTAGCACTACAAAAGTTGCAAAAAATTAACAATTAATAATTTTATGCATAGTGTTATTAAGACACATGAAAGCTAGGAAACTTTCATAAAGCCATACTGTCCATTCCTTTTCTAAGATATATTTCAGGAAAAAATGAATTTAATTATTTCCAAAAATGTATAAATATTTCTGTTTTATTTTTTATATTTTCAAAACTATAATTTAACAAATACTATTTAGTAATACTTCCTACATATCTTGTAAAATATTCATTTGAATTATATATGTTATTTATTTTTAAAGTTAATTTTCAAATACTTTTCAGAATTTCACATGACTACTGTATTTAATTTACTTCCATCACTCTCTCCTCCACCTCCAATACTTCCTATGTATCCCCACTCCTTCTCAAGTTTATGTTCTCTTCTTCAGCTTTGTTTCAATATGCGTATATACAACCTATTGGGTCCCCTAAGTGTTGCTTTTATGAATGTGTGTTTAGAAGTGACTACCTCAATAAACTTTTGTTTGGATTGTTAACAGAAATTAGTGTGGCTGGTATGTGTCCCTCTATACTTGACTTATTTCAGTTACTTTGACTATTCCCCCAGATGTTATTTCTTTAGTTTTCATATATTTTCTTATTCTGTTCACTGTTTTCTTATACTATTGGAACCAGACAAATCCCTTAAATAACACTTGGTCAAAATATATTAATGAGCTCATGTAAATTTTCAAACTGTGCTAGAAGTTCAGTCTTCATTCTACTCTATTCTAACTATATCTTAAACCATCACTTCTATTCTCTCTCATTATAAAGCTTAACAATAGTAATAATAATGGTATTTTATTAATAATTTAAATATTTAAAACTATATGTTTATTTTATTTGCATCGTAGGCTAAATGCCTTAAAATATCTATAAGTTATGTTTTTGAATTTAACAAAAATTTCCTTAATAGTTATTTTCCTGTTTTATTAGCTATTATAACTATGTTTTCATTAATGTGTTGTCTATTCATTGTAGTGAGGATTTAGCATATGTAAATTGTTTGTTCTGGTCTATCAAAATGAACATTAGAAAACTGGAAAAACCAGACATTCAGAATCTCAGAAGAGTAAGCTATGATGAGAATACGGGGGAAGTTGTTAATAAGCCAAATCATACTTAAAATTGTACTTAAACTTGCCTGTAGATGGTATCAGTAGGAGGAAAGGAGTTTATAAGTAGACATAGATAGAAGAAAAGTTGGCTAGTTACATATTTATTTACCCTTCATGATGATGAAGATTTTGTGGGTGAATACACATGATAATGACTTTTTAACTATAGCCATGAGGTGTTTTTAGTACTGTGCAAATCATTGATCCTTCAATTCAATAAGATATATTTAAGCCAACATTGACAACAGTGGGTAAAATTAAGAACTTATGCTATTTAATAACAGCGGGGCTAGTTCAGGTGGTAAAGTGCTTTCCATGTAAGAATAAGGACTTACATTTGATTGTCAGGTCCTATGTAAAATTTGTTAGGCTGGCACTGGATTGTAGTATGAGCTTTGGGGAGGTAATTACTAGGGAATTTGTGGTACTCACTGTCCAGGCAGACTAGTCTGATCTGTGAAGACCATGCCAATGACAAAAAAAGTAAGCTACAAAACAACAGCATATTTGAAAAAAGGAATTTATGCAATTCAAGACAGGACTCTAGTGTATGACAATTCTCTATACAAACCCATGGGGTATTAACATTTTAAGTCTCTTTTGAAGAATAGGATTAGAGACAGTAAGAAGAGCAAAAATCATCTCTTAAATAGGCATATGAATGTTTTAAAAAATACAAAACAAAGTGGTTGTACAAGTATGCGTGTCTACCGGCAATTGAGAGGTGTTCTTCATTCTCCACATCCTCTCAAGCATGTGCTGTCACTTGAAGTTTTTTTCTTAGCCACTTTTGTATGTATGAGATAGAGTATCAGAGTTGTTTTGATTTGCATTTCCCTGATAACTAAGGACTTTAAGAATTTCTTGGTCTCTGTTTAGCTCTGTACCCCATTTTTAATCAGATAATTTGGGTTGGTGCTGTTTAATTTCTTGAGTTCATTATATATTTTGGATATTAGCCCTTTTTTTGGATATAGGGTTAATGATCATCTTTTCCTGTTATGTAGGCTGTCATTTTATTCTGCTGACAGTGCTCTTTGGCTTTCAGAGCTTTTAAGTTTCATGAAGTTCCATTTATTAATTGTTGATCTTAGAGACTGAGCTTTTATTGTTCTGGTCAGGAAGTTGTCACCTGTGCCAAAATGTTCAAGGATCTTCCCCAATTTTTCTTTTAACATATTCACTGTGTCCAGTATTATATTGATATCTTTAATCCACTTGGACATGTGTTCTGTGCAGAGTGATGAATATGGATCTATTTGCATTTTTATATGTAGACATCCAGTTAGACCAGCACCAGAAAGCTGGGAATAATGCTACTCCAGGACACAGCTATACTACTCCTGGGTATATATGAACGATGCTCCACCATATGGCAAGAACATTCTCTCAACTATGTTCATAGTAGGTTTATTCATAACAGCAAAAATCTGGAAACACCCTATATTTCCCTCATTGAAGGATAGATAAAGAAACTTTGGTAAATTTACATAATAGAATCCCACTCAGCTATTAAAAACAATGAAATCTGAAAATTTGCAGGCAATTGGATGTAACTAGAAAAGATCATCTCGAGTGAGGTAACTCAGTTCCAGAGATACAAGCGTGGTATATACTCACTTATAAGTTGATATTGGCCCAACATAGATGTCCTCTGAGAGACTCCATCCAGCTGAGGAACTGGACAGTGTTGGGACTCAAAGCCAGACTCTGGGCAGAGTACTGAGAACGGTATGGAAGAATTGGGGTATGGAAAGTCCCAGAGGGTTCAGGGTCCTCACAAGGAGGCCAACCAGGGGGGAGGGAATCTGGACCTGGGTGGAGGGGTCTTCACAAACTGTTGCACCAACCAAGGACAAAGCATACTGAGAACCTAGACGCTCTGTTCAATTGTAGAGAATGGACAGCTCATTCTCCATAGTTGTGTGAGAGTGGGGACTGCCTCTGACATGAACTCTGGTGTTCCCAACTGTAACATTTCCCCTTTGTGGGCAGGCCCTTTAGGCACACAGTGTAAGGGGATGTAGGCTTTTTGAATGAGATCTGATAAATTGCAGTCATATGGTTAAAGAAAGGAGCTCTTCTGTCAGAGATCTAGGTGAGAGGAATAGAACAGAAAAGGGAGGGAGGGTGGGAATGGGAAGATACAAGCAGGAGATAACAATCAGGATGGTATATATATAAATTATAATAAATTTAAAACATACAAAATGAAACAATACACTTGTATGGTGATATTTTTATTAAGTTGTTTATTTTATTTTTCTAATTCTTTAATTTTTACATATACATTTACATTGCTACACATATATATAATAAACTACAGACAGCAAGAACCACAGAACAATCAGGAATTACATTCATGTTATATTCAGAGTGATTCGACTGTTTGTATTTGGCAACCTTGAAGAAAACATTTTCTTATCTTGCTGAGTCTGAAACTCTGAATGTAACTCACTATCTATCATATTTTATCTTTATCAAGTTAAAAACATATATCTGTAAATAAAAACATCCTAACCCCCACACAACCAAGTTTAATTGTGAAACTACATTATTTGGTCTTCAACCTCATCAGCGACTTGAGAAGGAGCAAAATCAATCACCTAAGTAAACATGAACTCCAGGTTACCAGATTCCATATTAAAAACAAAATTACAGTGATAGTTCGCTGCCTGGAGAGACATCCATAAGTCTCTAAAATGTTGGAGCATCATCTTCAGCCTTCTGGCCCAGTATATCTGACTGACATATTTGAGAGGCAGGAACTATTGAGGAAATACTTTCCCTATCTTGGTAGAGTTCAGCTGTCAACTCTGCCTGCATCCAAGCTTGCTCATTTTTAGGCAGTATTCTGTCAGTGGTGGAAATGAGGACATTTTGTCCTGTGGTTTGTTTGCCACATTTGAAGTAAACTCCATAAGGAGGTTGACTGATGCTCATCAACATCCCTTAGGTAGGCAAGGTTCTGCCAGTAGTCAAACTGTCTTATTGTCAAAGAATCCACACACCTATCGTCATTTGATTTTTGAAAAAGAAGTTTGTTTTTTAATTTATTCACTTTACATGCAAATTATAGGCACCTCCCTCATCTTCTCTTGGTGTTACCCTCCCTCTTTCTTACCCCCTCTCCCCTCCGCTAATCCTCAAAAAAGGGACCTCTCCTCCACTACCATGAGATGCCAGCCTATCAAGTCTCATCACACTGCCTGCTTCCTCTTCCTCTGTGGAATGGCATTGTCACCCTGCCAGAGGGAAGTGATCAATGAGTGGACAACATCATCAACGCGAGAGGCAACTCCTACTCCCCATATTATGGGGCTTACATGGAGACTGTGCTGTCTGTTGGCTACATCTGAGTAGGAATCCTATGACCTCTCCGTGGTGGTCAGTTGGTGCACCAGTCTCTATAGGTCTCCTTGTGCCAAGATTTGTTGACTGTTTTTGTTCCCCAACAATCCGAGAAACATACAGCTTCCTGTCCAGGGCTCTTTCTGCACCCCTGTATCCCCACCCCAGAATTCCATCGGGCAACATGATCTACCAGCCATTATCATGGGCAAGCAGGTATCTAAAGGCCAGCATAAACAAACAATCAATAAAAACCAGAGCAATAGCATATCTTCAGAACCCAGTTATCCTATAGCAAACAGGTCTGGGCCCACTAACACAACTGAAACACAAGATTATGACATAAAATCAATACTTATAAAAATTATAATTTAGGAAATAATAAAAAAATCATTAAAAAATACAAGAAAATATAAACAAATAGTTGGATGTTTAGAGAGGGAATGATTATGATTATCCTAATAGGTTTATTCTTAGATATACTGAGCAAATATTCCATGAGAAATATTTTAAAAATAAGTTCTAATTAAATTTTAATTTGAAATAAGTGTCTAATAATGGTTAGAACCACTTCACTTAAGCTTTCCAGTATGTTCATATGTAAATAACAAGGAATTTGTAATACTGAGTTTTTAAACTCACTATTCAACAGTTAATACTCCTAATTTTTTTTTTACTACTGCAGTGATAGTAGATTAGAGAAATTTATATTTATTTAATCTGTATTTTACCAACTGAAATTGTGGACTATATCCTTTCAATTGTATTTTGTATATAAGGGTAGAGGAGGCACAGAACCTCTGCTTTTGTTTTTCTATGAATAGGATGCAAATGATTTTAAAACATAAAACATAAAGACATTCTCACTGCTCAACTTTCCCAGGCAGTTCAAAGTCAATCTGAAATGTAATCCTTTTTAAGGAAAACTAAAGTAAAATTCACATATGGTTTAAGAAAGCAAATAAATGAATTTAATTTTGCTTTGAGTTGACTTTTTTCACAAAAATACTGATTTATGCTACTGTCAGGTTTCAATGCATATAATACAACTTTCCCAGATTGAATCCAATTGATTTTCTATAACAATGTCAAGCATTCAATACATCACAAGAACACTGAGACTGTAATAAATAATTCTTTCAGGAAGAAAGTGATTCTTCTTTCCTTAAACACATAGGTAAATAGTGTTTGTTTTTCTCTTTCTATCTTTAGAAATAACTATGTTCCAACTCTTTGTGTTTGTGGTGCAATAAATGCTAAATCGCTTCCTATACGATTTCTTATGACCTTGTTTTCTTGCATTTTGTCTTAGACAACTTTCAGAGATTATTTAAATAACACAGGAGAAACACACACAGATTACCTTAACACTATGTGTAAGGAGTCACAAAGCAGGTAACAGTAGAAGCTTTTAATATGGACAAGTGGAAACTTATTAAGTAAAAACCTTTGTTTGGAAGCACCTTGATGTGAGAACTGTACAAACATCATTCTTTGTACAGCAGTAGTGATAGGGGAAGATCTGACTGTGACAGATTATTAGATGCTATATTTTTACTTGTGTGTATTCATTGTGGATAGTTCTAGATTTCATAATTTGATCTTGGAAGTATGTATAATTATTGTTACTTTGCTTTTCAACTTGATTTTGATGTACAACCCACTGAGATAGACACCTTTCAACAGAAGGCTTGCAGTAATTTCAAGAGAAGATTCTCTGTTGTTGATAGATCCTAGTAAAGGGAAACAGCCTTCTAGTTGCAGCCTGGAAAGAAAGAAATCCAGGGAAAGAGCAGTCTTATTTGCTTGCTTGCCTTTACTTTAAGTTTGTCAGACTCTGTGTTGTTTCTGCTGTTATCAATTGCTGCATTTATGACATAGCTTCACCCACACTCCTAAGTGGACTGAAGACCAATGACCTCTGTCCAAGTCACCTAAGTCTTCAGTACTAAATAATGACTGCTCCTCATGAGGTGAACATTTAGTGCACCTGGTTCTCAGCTTCTTCATCATGCAGAGATACCATTCAACAATCAATCCCTTATAGTGTAAGCCAATGTAACTAATCTTCATCATGTGTATTTGGTTTATTGGCACCATTCCTGTAGAAAAAAATCTTAATTAATACACGGGTGCATATAGACCATACTCCATGGTTCCCTTATCTCCAATCTCATTCTGCCTTTATCTCATAAATATACAAAAGGTTGTACACATCTATCAAATATCTAGTATCAAGATGAGAGGACACATGATATGTTTTTTTGAGTCTTATTTTGCTTAATATGATATTCTCTTGCTCCATTTAGTCACATCCATTTTTGAGCAAATGACATAATTTACTTACTTTTATAGTTGGATAAAACCATTTTGTGTATATCTACTAGTTTTATTATCCATTTGCCAAAAAGTAGCTTCTCAGTTGCTTTAGAAACTTTACTGAAGCGTTCTCTCTCTCTCTCTCTCTCTCTCTCTCTCTCTCTCTCTCTCTCTCTCTCTCTCTCCTTCCTCCCACCCTCTGTACTTTCTTCCTTCCCTCCTCCCTCCTTCCTCCTCCCTTCTTTCTTTTTTGATATCAGAACATAATTTCAACCATTTGCTTTTTATTTTTTCACCCTTCAAACCCTCCCATGCAACTTTTTGTTCTCATTCAAATTTATGGTCTCTTTTTTCCCAATAACGGTTATGGCATATATATCACACATATATATGGCATATATATCTCTCATATATATATAACTTTAAAAATCAGTTTATGTTAGATAAACCCATTCTACAAACCAGAGAAGGGGATAATATTGTTAATAAAAGTTTTACTTGTTATTTTATTAAAATACTTTTATAAAATTCCAGTTAATTCAGAAGTTTCTTCTGAAAGAAAGGTACATAAAACTTAAGCAGAAGTGTTAAGACATCCTGTCAATCTGGAGATAAAATTCTAAGACTAAAATTTTCTCACTAGTGCTGTAGTTGTGTATCACTGGGAACATACTATAAAATGTTGTCTTTTACAGGTTTAATGGCAGAGCTTCATGCTATGTGCAATACATTTTAATAAAGCTTATTTTTAAAAGGAGAAAGGAAGTGTGAGAGAGATGGACCAGCAGTTAGAGAGCACTGTTTTCTCTTTGGGGTAAAGAGTTCAAGTCCCAGCAACCGCATGGTGGCTCACAATCATCTATGCTGGGACCCGATGCCCTCTTCTCATATGGGGGTGCATATCCAGATAGAATACTTACTTACATAACATAAATAAGCAAATAAATCTCTTTTTTTAATCCAAAAACAAAAACCAAAATCAAAAACAAAAAAGAGTCGGGGAGGAAATTGAAAAACCATGCTTGAATCAAAGTATAACATTTTCAAATGACCACCCACTATACCTCATATAATTCTGCCTGTCCCCAGACAGATAGGTGTCTGAATTCATGGGTAGCTTAAGCAAGTGGACTGAGACTCTTAAATCTTTTTTTTTCTTTTTTTTTTCTTTCTTTTTTTGGTTTTTCAAGACAGGGTTTCTCTGTGTAGTCTTGGCTCTCCTAGATTTGATTTATAGACCAGGCTGGCCTTGAACTCACAGTGATCTACTTGCCTCTGCCTCAGGAGTGCTGAGATTAAAAGCATGCATCAACATACCCATCAAAATTTAAAATCTTATTAAAGATTTGTGCACAGTGGTTAACTCAAATCTAGGACAGTGGCAGGTGTTAGATTGTACTGAGCATAGGACACCTCACACCAAGTTAAGTGAGGGCACTCAAGCGGTAATTAGAACTGCAGCTTCAAAAGTTGCTGTACTTTCATAGGTAAGAAGTAAAGTAGAGGTCAGAATTCCCTATCATTAGATTAGGCACATCTTCACAATTTATTGCTAGACTCAAAAAGTGTTTACATGTTCTGGAAAATATTTATTTAAAAGTTTTGTCGTTTTGTCACATAAAACATTTTAATAATCAGAAAAACATTTTTCTAAAATTGTTGTGTGTTGTAACAAAAGTATCTTTAGGGAAACTAGAATTATAGAAATATATAAATTATATTAATAAATTTATAAGTTTAATCAACTGAGCTTCAAAATTTTCTTTCATACCAGGTATTTAGGGATAATGTAGCATCGGGTTTGTTAAAGCAATGTAGAAATAATGGAAGCTACAGATGACAATTAGGAATCAGCAGGATTCAAGGGCTTTTATGCCATTTTGCATTTTATGTGTTTACAAACTTGCAACCTATTGGCATTTAATTCCATATTTACTATGCCTTGTTTCTCATTGCACAGCAGGACACAGAATGAGCCATAAACCTCTTATCATAAGTATTGCATCAAATGAAAATTTAATTAAATCACAAGTTTCTAAGATTTCCTTTCTGTGTTTCCCTTGAGTCTCGCATTCTTTGCTCGTACTCATTTTATCTCTCTATGTACATTAAGTTAGTAAACTATATACTAAACCAGACTGATGTGCATATCAAATATTGGAGATTAATTACTTTTTGTAGCTATACATATATTAGAAAAAGTTACTTAACCTCACCAGCTTGAAAATTTATATTATCATATAGTTAAAAATGCTGGGGCCCACCTTATAAACATAATATAATTACATGGCATGAAAATTAAAAAAAGAGTATGAATACTTCCTTTTAATTTCACATTAAGCTTGATACAGTGGTGCACAATTGTGTGCTTTCACCAGGCAGATGAAACAAAAAAAAAAAAAAAAGAGGATCAGGACTTTAATGTTAATTGCAACTTCACAGCAGGTTCATGTTAAGTCTGAGGTTCTGTACTTGTAAAAGCACTACAATTCTGAACTTGTAAATTTTAATTCTTATGTAAATATACAGGATCTAATTATGTCTTTTATGGCCTTAAAACCAAATGGTTTTCATACCAGCAAATCGTACTATAATACATATATTTGGTAAGGATTTATTTACTAAAGAAGCTCATTTCTTACAAAGGAACAAAACAAAGATAGTTCTTGACTTGCATAAGTGATGTAAAACTATAATTATGTTAAGTGCACTGTTTCTTCGCAGCATTTTAGAATTATCTAGGGGGAAAAGGGGAGGGTAGAAAGGTGAAGAACCAGTACATATAATTCACTCACATCAGAGTATTATAAAACTCTGAGGACCTCATTGCATTTCCATTTTAAAAGTGAGAAGAAAATTAGCAGAAAAATGATTTCTCATCAGAATGTGGGATTGTACTTAGGATTTCACTTGAAAATAGTAATAATTAAAAAATGATATGACAAAGAGAGATCAAATCTAAAGAATTTACAATAATGTGATGAAGCTTTATAATTGGTCTACTTGAGAAAAAGTTCAAACGTTCAAACTTTAAAAGCAGTTATACAGTTCAAACCAACCAAGACATAAAGTTCAAGAAATACAACCTTATAAGGACCAGCAAGATTAAAAACAAATCCAAATTATTGACATAATCATCTGTGATAAGAATAAGAAATTATGTCTAATAGAATGTCCATAAAAAGCAGAGAATTTGGCAATGGATTTTTTTTTTCCTAAAAATGGGCAACTTAGATGCAGGGAGAGTCAACGGCCACACTCTGCCAAGTCAGGGTAAGCAAGTCCTCAATAGTTCCTGCCTTGCTAACAAGTCTGGCAGAAATAGTAGGCCAGAAAGCTGAAGGTGAGGCTCCAACATTATACATTGTATTGGGGGAATGGTCAAGAGGTAAACTGTCTTAAGTCAATTTGTACATTTTGGAAACTGCTAACCCACACTGCTGACTCACTCAGGAATTTAAGTTTTATTCCTTCTCAAGTCTCTGAGGGGCATTGAAGACAAGATAATATAGTTCTATAACCAAGTTTAGCTGGTCAGGGGACAAGATTGTTTTAGACCAAGATAAAGAAGTTAAGCTATTAGAGTTGAGATAAGATAGATATTGAATCTCATTCGGCAATGGATTCTTTAGTAATTAATGTATTTATTTACTCTAAGTCCTGAACACAGTTACAGTTTCCCTTCCTTCCTCTTTCCCCAGACCTCTCCAACACTGATTTTTCCCACACCCATCTATTCCCCCTTCAGAAAATGGGAGGCATCACATGGATATTACAATGCCTGGCATATAAAGTTATAGTAAGATGAGACACATCTCCTATTGAGGCTGGACAAGGCAGCCAATAAGGGGAAAAGGGTTCCAAAGACAGGCAACACAGTCAGATACAGCCTCTGCTCCTGCTGTTGGGGGGTCACACAAGAAGCTCCTGCTTCATAACTGTCACATGTGCAGAGGGCTTAGGCCAGCTGCATGAATGCATTCTGTTTGACAGTTTAGTCTCTGCGAGCCTCTATGGACTCAGGATAGTTGATATTGTAGGTTTTCTTGTGGTGTCCTTGACACCTCGGGCTCCTACAATCCTTCCCTATCTTATTCAGTATTTCACCAAGCTCTGCCTAATGTTTGACTGTGGGTCTTTGCATCTGCTTCCATCAGTTTCTGGATGAAGGTTATGTTAAGCTCCTGTTTGCAAGAGTAGCAGAATACCATTAGCAATGTTATTGGGTAGGGGGCAAGGGGAAGGGTCTGTCTCAAGGCATGGGTATCAAGCTGGGCCAGTCATTGGTTGGCTATTCTAATAGATTTTAATAAGAAAATGAAAGTAGTTAAATATGGGGCACCAGAGTTCTTGTGAAAATCAGTTCCCATTTTCCACTTACCTGTGGAGAATGTCATGTCCATTGACTGGATCTGAGTAGGGGTTTGATGCCTACTGCATGTATTGTCCTTGGTTGGTGTCATATTTTAAGCAGAATCCCTGGGCTCAGATCCGCCCATCATCGTGTTCTTCTTATAGGTTTCTAAGACCCTCTGGATCCTTCTATTTTTCCAATCTCCCATACTTCTCTCACCTAGACAGTCCCAATAGGATGTCCTCACCTCTATCCCAATTTCCTGCTAAGTGAAGACTTTTATGGGACATACCCCTTGGGCTAGTGTCCACATATGAGTATATACCATTTGAGTCTTTCTGCTTCTGGGTTAATTCACTCATTATGATCATTTCTAGTTCAATACATTTTCCCACAAATTTTGGGTGTTCCTTGTTTTCAATAGCTGAGTAGTATTCCATGGTGTAAATGTACCACAGTGTCTTTATCCATTCTTCTACTGGAGTACAATTAGACTATTTCTATGTTCTGGCTATTATGAATAAGGCTGCTATGAACATGGTTGAGCATATGCCCTTGTTGCGTGCTGGAGAAACTTCTGGGTATAGTCCAAGGAATGGAATAGCTGAGGCTTGAGGTAGCTCTATTCCCAGTTTTCTGAGATAGTGCCAGATAGATTTCCAAAGTGGTTGTACTAGTTTGCATTCACACCAGCAGTGAAGGACTGTTCCTCTCTCTCCACATCCTCACCAGCATGTGGTGTCACTTAAATTTTCATCTTAGCCATTCTGATGGATGGCATTCAGAGGAAAAATAGGCTACCAAGAAGAGACTTGATACCCTAGGATCATATACAGAAGGAGAAGTTCCCCTTCAGTCACAGTCATAGAGGAGGGCGAATAAGGTGAAAGCGAGAGGGAAGGAGGAATGGGAGGATACAAGGGATGGGATAACAATTGAGATGTATATGAGTATTATAAATAAAAGACAATGAAAGTATAGAATTTGGCAATGGATTTTAATAGGAAAGCATTTGTGAAAACAATTTGATATAACTAAAAAATTATGTCATCATGACATATGCACTTCTCAACATTGGACTAATTTTGTAATCAGATGTGGAGAGCTGTGAGGTGCCGCGCTTTAACATGGCGCAGGCTTCCACCTTCCGCCATCCCAACGGCGAGCGCTCTCGAAGATAAACAAGTCCTTATATGGCAAAAGGCTGTGCAAGGGTAACTGGTAATCTGATGAGAGCAGTCCTGCTCTGACGCGAACCTATGAGGAGGTGGCACCTGGCATGAGCTGATTGGCCCTTGAGTTGTACTTAAGCTTGGCCCTTCCCTTCTTCGGGGCCATTCTCACTAAACTTAATCCTGAGTAAAGATCTCAAGAAGAAGTCTGGTTGTTGGTGTCTTATTTCCACTGGACGGTGCAGCGCCAACACTCAGATACTGTTAACCATGCATTAGTCAATAAATAAAATATATATGAAAATATAAGAACAGGGTTTAAATATAATCACAGATTTACCTGTTATGTATCAATGCTCTATGATTTATTTTGGGATTGATTTGGCTATAATGTAATTTATTAAAATTGAAAATATTGAAGATAAGAAAACTAGGCTTAACTTGTTTCTTTGTTTGACTTTCCCCATTTCACCCAGTTAACAAATTTCCCATTTCATCCAGCAGTTCTGAGACTTGTATTAATAGTAAGATATTATATTGTGCTCTCCTTATCCTAACCACTACAAAGGTCATCTTGCTCTGTCTGATGTTTCTATATCATATAGACTACCAGGTATTAAATAGATACAAGCCATCTCTCTCTCTCTCTCTCTCTCTCTCTCTCTCTCTCTCTCTCTCTTTAAATCAGAATGACGGTCACTTGGTACTTTGATGTTCAAGTAACTCTTATTTTATATAATAATGTTCAAGTAATTCTTATTTTATATAATAATGACTCATGAGCAAAAGATTATTAATTTTGCAGTTTTCTGTCTTTTGTGCTATTCTTAGAGTTGAAGTATGGATAAGGTAGAATTCTTATATGCTAAAGAAAAAAATGAATCTCTTTGGTGAAAAAAAATATCAAAGTTATCAAAAAACAAAAACAAAAACACAAATAACAAGGGATTATCTGTATCAGAAAATTTAATATGTAATGAATCTCCTTAAAGTATTATGTCGCACTTAGTGAAAAACTTGAAAACTTTCTGAATAATTTATTATTTAGAACATGGATAAATGATAGAGACATAGAAAACTTCCTGTGAAATGAGTATTCTGAGGTCCAGGCTGGGAACTGAGAGTATGAAATCTCAGAATATTTATAAAATAAAAGATTCTCCCTTTTCACATTTTATGTATAAATCACGTTACTCTTTGGATTAGGAGTAGGTATGCTTATGAAAAACACAGAAAACCTCACCATATAATATATTCATTATTATGGAGAAAACAAAAGATGACTATTGAATTATTAAAATGGCCATTTCGTCTTCAGAATATGAAATTAAGGACACCTATATTGTATTTTCTCCATATAAACATGTAATATTAATCACTTAAGTATTACAATGTATGCTATATACGCATTCAAATGGCAAATATGGTAAATAAAGATAAGGCATTGGCAATTCTTTTGTAAAATATTTTATTAATTTGTTCATATTACATCTCAGTTGTTATCCCATCCCTTGTACCTTCCCATTCCTCCCTCCCTCCCACTTTCCCCCACTACCCTCCCTTATGTCTGTGACTTAGGATGACCTCATCCCCTTGTATAGGCTCATAGGGTATCAAGTTTCATCTACGTGATATGTAAAAGACAAAAGAACTAATTAAAATGTGACCTTTGTCAGGGTGTATGTGTGTATGTGTATGTATGTATTTACATATGTGTCTGCCATGAAGCATGTGAGGATGTCAGAGAATAATTGGACAGCTAATTCTCCCCTTCTCTCATGTGTTTCCTAAGCATCAGAACCCAACTCCTCACGCTTGTAGAACATGCTTTCAGTCACAAATTTTAAAAAAATACTCCCTTGTCAATACTTCAACTCTAAGAAGAGCACAGAAGGCAGAAAAATGAAATAATGGTTTACTGCATGTTCCAAACATTATTTTCATTTTTACTAGATTTGAAAATATTTCCAGTACATTTTGATGATACTTGACTGCTCCTTTCTACTCCTCTGTATAACATCTCTGCTACGCCCAGTAGCCATTCTTTCACTGTACTTATCTGCCACTTATAACTCTTATAATCTTGTTTTATTTTATTTTATTTTATTATTATATTTCTTTTTTTTACATTAAACTTATATTATTACACATCTTTCCACAACATCTTCCCCCAATGTTTTTTCAGATTTGTAAGAGGGTTTGTGATACAGAGATGTCTGTATGACTGAACATTACACAAACTCTTGTTCTTGGCAATATAACGTGCTGTAAGTGGCTGTTAAGAAACTACTTACTACATTGATAAACAAACACAGTATTGAACCAACTCCTTATTTACTTCATCTTATACCCATGGATTGATCTTAACCCTTATTGGAGAAACTAGATGATGTTTAACATGTTCTAAGCATTTTTAAATCTCTCAAATATCATAGTTTTACAAATTAATTTTTTTAGATTATAATGTAATTATATTTCCCCAGTTCACTTTTCTCCTTCCAAACTTCCATTTATCACTTCTTGTAACCTTTTCAAATTTATGGCCTCTTAACCACTAGGTTACCTCTCCATACTTCCAATGTGTACGTTTTATAGTATTATACTGTGCAATCCATACCATTTATGCTATCAAATGTTTTACTTGCCATTATGCTTACAGTTCTGAGATGCTAATAAGATGAAATAACTAAACTTAAATTAGGAACCTAAAACGTGAATATTTTATGGAAGAAAATGTGTTCACTACTGCTTCAAATGCATTATTTATATAAAAGGCATACAGCTCCAATAGTATAAACATGAATTTAGATTAAAACAGTAAAAATTCATAAAATTATAATTTTTCTTGGTTAATATGTTGTCAGAGAATGCTATTTATGGGAATCATCACCATCTTTATACCATGGTAATAATATTTACTATGCATTAAAGATTCTGCATTCTTCATCTTTTAAATACTCCACGATAAATGAAGTAGTATGTGTTCTTTTTTTCTCTGTATTGTGCTATATTTTTAAATTTATTATAATTTATTCAGATTACATCCTGAATGTTATTCCCTTGTTTGTATGTTCTCTTTCCCACCCTCCCTCTCAATTCGGCTTATTCCCCTCTCATAGACGCCTGACAAAAGGGGACTTCCTTCCCTACCATATGATTGTAGACTATCAGGTCTCATCTGGATATTTTTTTTGAAATAAATATCTGCTGAGATTTGTAAGATTTAGATAATTTGCATAAAATTGCAAGGCTCTTCAGAGGAAACAGTAAAAAATCAGAGTGTTCAAGTATTTTTATGTAACTTCTAAATATATTCTATTTGTCTTTGGGTGTATGTGTGTGCATGCACCCAAATGGGAAGAAGATGTAAACAGAGAGACCAAAGAAGATCTGTGTATACTCTTGTCTCACTCTCTGTCATTTTCTTTAAACATGTGTCTCTCACTCAATTGGCAGAGCATGATTGGCTTGTCAGTCAACTAGCCCCACAAATGCTCCTGTCACCACAGAGCTGAGCCTAAAGGCACACAGCCATTCTCTGCATTTTATGTAGGTAGTAGATATGTTATTTTTCAGTTAAAGCTTTCCAGGTCATTTGTGAAGAATTATTTTATGACTTGGGTTTGTGACCCACAGAAAGGTCTATGTGACCACTGGTTTGCAATTTTAAAGCCTTGTGGACTCATTAGTGAATACATACATGAAGACAATGACTTTCCATTTTAGAAGTTATTCCTAGCCTATGTTTATTGGGAAAGGTGTATGGCTTCCTCATCTGTTTTCCAAACCAGTGCTTGAAGACAGCATTTCTCAGCATTTTCTTTCTCTTCTGATTCTTCTAAGAATTACCTTCAGGCTTCAAGAAGATAGTATATAAGTCTTGCTTAGTAGTAATCACTAATATTTATTTTTTTATGAAGCAATTAAAACATATAAATTAAAAACATAGTTACACTGATCCTAGAAATCAGTATATTTTTAAGAAAAAAACCCTCAAGATTGCATTCATTGCTGTTCATCGCAAATAGATGCTTTTTTATTGAAAAATGAGAGAAGCGTTGATCTATGATCATAATAAATATGTTTAGAATAAAGTTTGGTACCATGTTAACTTTGGTTAGTGACAGTAGTAGGTTCGTCCGTAGGACCTAAAACATCCTCAGCCATGGATCTTTGACTAGGATTGGAGTAACAAGCATGTATTCTCTCTTGAGGAATGAACAGGCCTAAATTTAATCTGACTGGGTAATGACCCTCATAGGAATCATTACAGTACTGAAGAAGTGGACACATCATGCCTGTCATGTTGTGATTAGAGTTCATAGGTTTTACAGTTTTCTTGCTCACCATCCCATGTAACACATTTTACATTTTGAGATTATAATATAATTAAAATATTTCTTCTCTCTTCCTTTTCTCTCTTTAACTTTTCCTATGTACCCTTCTCTTATTCATATTCATGGGCTCTTTTTGTGGTGCCTTTTAATACCATGAAATAGAAGAAACGAAGGAGATTCAAGCTCAGTACCAACATGATTTTTTCTATATCTTGTAATAAAGATAATGTAGTGTCTTTAGCAGCAGGATCTCATCATCTAGTTACTTTGGAATACCAAGAGAAATAACAAAAGCTTGCATTGCCTTGATTCCCACAAGTGCCTCCTTGACTAAAAAATATAAGAATATATCCTGTGTTTGGGATTTGGAGTGTTGTATAACAAAAATGGCTTATAGAAGCAGTATTGTCCTGCCATAAATGGCATATCCATTATGGATCATTCTCTTTCTCTTCCCTCCTGTCTCTCTCACTGTCCTTAAAAATTGGTTCACCCCAGCTATAATGACTATTTGATTTTTTTAATTTCATGTTTTATTTATTGTATAAACAAATTAAATGATAAATTTATATATACGAAGCTTGTACTTGTTATATAAAACCCAATAACTGCCAATGCTGTCGTCATTGAAGGAAAAAGCCAAGCCCAACAGCTCACTCTTTTGTGGAGTGTAGACTGATACAGAAACTATGGAAGACAATATATAGGCTACTCAAAAATCTAAAAATTGAACTGCTCTATGTCTCAACTAACCACTTCTGGGCACATACCTAAAGAACTTTGTATCCTACTGCAGAGATACCCATCTTCATTGCAGCTCTATTCACAATAGCAAAAAAATGGAAATAACTTATAATCCATCAAAAATAAGAATGAATGATGAATATGTGACTGGAAATAGAAAAATTATACTGAGAGTGGTAATCTAGGTGCAGCTGATTTTTCTGAATGTGTTGCATTTCACAGTTTCAGATCTATGTTTCAGAAATGTCATTCTTATTTTCTTATTAGTCAATTTTTCCTTATATTGATAATATGTTTGAAAATAAAATGTATTACATTCTTAAAATATTAAAGAGTTGGTATGTTACAATATGGGTAAGACAATGCACCATAAATTTTAATGCTTGATGATATTGTTCCCCTGGAACTCTTACACATCTTGCAGTGCTTTACGACCATCCACCCATGTCCTAATTACATCTTTTTACATGCATTTTAAATACAAGGCTACAAACCACTAAAACTAGAAGTTGAAATAGTATTTCAAATAAAATCTACTGAGACAGAATACACCAGAGCACTCAATCTGTATGGACAGTTTGCTTTTTATCAATTCCTTACTGGTAATTTATATTGACCTTCTTTCCAATAAAGTTCTTTGATGATCTTCATGTAAACTCACGTCAAGTCCGATCTCTACTCTTTCTTGTGCTCTTAATGATTTCTCCATAGATTTTTAAATACTGCTTAAATCAATTCCAGTTTCCATCAAGGTTCAGATGGTCATTTCAGAATGTCAGTAATTTATTTTTAATGAGTGCCAGGCAACTTCCAACTCCACAGGAAATTTTTATATTATCAAGCATATCACAACTTCAAAACAACCAAAAAATATTATGTACTCATTATTATAGCAACTGGACCCATTTGTAACACTTGCCCACCCATACTGACTGTAGAAAACATGTTTGCTTTTGTAATAGTTTTTTATATTTTCTTTCATGTACAAACATAATAGGATGAAGTACTTCAAGTAAAGAAAATTACACATTACCTTACCAATTTCTGGCATCTGCTTTATTTGGCAATAAGTTGTCCAATTCATTCTTTTACAGTATCACAATACATACTTTGAAATGTTCATAGTTTTTAAATTTTGATTTTAGCAATATCTGGGACAAGAGAGCCTCCCCCAAGCTGAGATTCTTAGCAGCATGGGGTTAAGGAGCCTGAAATCACCACCTCCTTAAGCCAGGTGGTACTTCCAGTGGAGGGAGGGAAACACTGACCCACTCATAAAACTTTTGAAGTGAAAAATTTGTCTTGCTTAAAATAAGTGTAGGGATAAAGATGGAACAGAGATTGAGAGAATAACAAATAATGACTAGCTTAACTTAAGACCTGCCCCATGGGATACTCTGACATGCTTGCAGACAGTAGTAACATAGTATAACTGTCTTATGATAAGCTTCGTCCAGAAGCTTATGGAAATAGATGCAGAGACCCACAAGTCAACAACAGGCCCAACTTGGGAAGTTTTGTGGAAGAGTCGAAGTAAGGCTAGAGGGAGCTGGAGGCATCAAAGATACCACAAGAGGACCTACAGAGCCACTTAACCTTGGCCCCTGGGGACTCATAGAAACTGACCACCCACCCAACAGCATGTATGGGCTAGACATAGACTCCCTCCTTACACATATGTACTTGAATGTGCAGTTTGGTCATGCTGCAACTCCACTAATGGGAGTAGAGCACGTCTTTGACTTTGTTGCCTGTCACTAGTTCTCTTTCACATAACTCACTTGTTATGCCTCAGTGGAAGAAGATACATTTAGTCCTGGTATGACTTGAGATGTCAGGATGGGTTAGTACCCGTTGGTGGCCTCCCCTTCTCTGAGGAGAATGAGACAGGGGGCAATGAAGGGAAGGAGGCATAAGGGCAAGACTGGGATGTGAGGAGGGAGGGGCTGGTATAAAGCTGTACAATAAATAAATAAATGAAGTAAAAAAAGAAAAGACAATCGATCAGCTATTTAGTATTCTTAGTTCTGTTGTTAGTATCCTAAAGGTATTGACAATTTCTCCTTTTAATTTTCTTCCATAATTTTCTGACCATTTTTATCAGTCAATTGTTTCTTTGGAATAAGTTCACATGGTTCCTTATCATGTGAAAACAGGAAAGAGAAACTTCTTCCAAAATGTTTCAGGAATTTAAGCTTTCAGTAGGGATTACTCTTGACTTTACTCATTATTATTTTTTGTTTTACATATGCTTTTGTATTATTACACATATATGCATTACACTAGCTACAGCAAGTAGAACCATGAAACAATCAGGAATTATGTAAATGCTACATTCTTAGTGTTTTGGCTATTATGAATAAAGCTGCTATGAACATAATTAAGCAATTTTTCTTGTTGTATGGTGGAGCATCATTTGTCAATATTTCCAAGAGTGGTGTGGCTTGATCTTGAGGTAGAATTATTCCCAATTTTCTGAGAAAGCACCAGATTGATTTCCAAAGTGGTTGTAGAAATTTGCATTCCCACCAGCAACAGAGTAGTGTTCCGCTTTCGACACATCCTCGACAGCATGTGCTTTCTGTTGAGTTTTTTATTTTAGCCATTTGGATAGGTGTAAAACAGAAACTCAGAGTCATTTTGAGTTGCATTTCTCTGATACTAAGGATGTTGATCATTTTTAAGTGTTTCTCAGCCATTTGGTATTTCTCTTTTAAGAATTCTGTTTAATTCTGTACCCTCTTTTTAATTGGGTTATTTGTTTTGGTGGTGTTTAATCTCTGGAGTTCTTTTTATATTTTATATTTTGAATATTAGCCCTTTGTCAGAGGTATGGGTGGTGATGATCTTTTCCCAGGCTGTCATTTTGTTATGTTGACAGTGTCCTTTGCCTTACAGAAGCTTTTCAGTTTCATAAGGTCACATTTATTAATGGTTGACCTTAGGCCCTGGGCTGTTGATGTTCTGTTCAGAAAGTTGTCTCCTGTGCCAGTGAGTTCAAGGCTCTTTGCCATTTTTTCTTCTAACAGATTTAGTGTGTCTAGTTTTATGTTGAGGTCTTGAATCCATTTCGACTTCAGTTTTGTGCAGGGTGATAGATATGGATCTATTTTCATTTTTCTACATATAGGCCATCCAGCTAGACCAGCACGATTTGTTGAAGATGCTATCATTTTTCCATTGTGTGTATTTTGCTTCTTTGTAAAATATCAAGTGTCCAAAGGTATATGGATTTATTTCAAGGTCTTCGTTTTAATTCCTTTGATCAACCAGCCTATCTTCTAATATTTGGGGGGGTTTTTTGTCATCATTTTTCATAAGATTGAGCATCTATACAGAAATCTGACAGAAATCCTGGATGTTTAAAAAATTAAGTGTTAAATTTCCTGTGCATGAAAAGTACAGTGCAATGACTATGTCAGGTCCTTTTAACAATATTCTGTAGTTCACATTATCCTTATGATTATTCATACATATGTTAGTCCCAGTCAGTCTTCTTTTTACTATTCATTTCTCTTTTCTCATAAAATTGTCTACATATTTATTTTTTATTCATATGGTGTATTTAAATGTACAACATGTTTGCAGGCATCAGTGCAAGATAAAGGGTATCAGATACCCTGGATCTTAAGTTAGAAGAGATTGTGAGCCACTGGATGCAGTTTATTAGAACCAAATTCATGCTCTTAAAAACTAAGCCATCTCTACAGCCACCTAATAATTATTCATAATTATTCTATCAACAGAAATATATTTTAAAACTTATACCTCTGTTAAATTCACAATTTCAGCACATTAGTCATATTACTTTACACTGAACTTAGCAATTTCAAATTTGATATAAATGAGAGAAGAAATCTTCCTACTGGTATTTCCTTTAAAAATTTCAAAAGTTACCTTGCATTGTACTAAATACACATGGTCACACATATACTCTTAATTAATTCTCAACACTTACATATAATGATTAATCAATCTATTCAAATCAAATTTACTACTATTATCATTAGAGAAAGTGTAACAATTATTTACAGTTTTACCGACAAAGTTCAGTGTGATTTTCAGATGTAAAAGTACATGGAATTAATTCTGATTTGCTGATAAATAACACATTTATTACTATAAAAATGTCCTAAATACTGTCCAAGAATGCTAATACAAAATTGAACTTTCACTCTACTCTTAAGACAGAGTAAGTGCAAAGGTATGAGTTTCAAATATTAACCTCAAACAAAGAGAAATTACTAAGAAATACATAGTCTTAGTACTAGACAATGTACAGAGAAGAAAGGAAGGAAAGGAGGGGTGGGATATGTTGTGAACTGCATGAGAATGCCCCCCCCGTAAGCACATAGATTTGCATGTTTAGTCATAAAGGAGTGGTACTATTGACTGGATTAGGCCTTGATGGAGGATGTGTATCATTAGGAAAGGGCTTGGAGGTTTCAAATTCCTAAAATAGGCCCAGTGGCTCTTTCTTCCTTCTGCCTATACATTTGGATGTAGAACTCTCAGCTGCTTCTCTAGCACTCTGCTTGCTTGCTTGACACTCTTCTCCTTGCCAAGGTGATAATGAACTAAACCTTTGACATGTTAGGCAAGCCCACAATTAAATGTGTTGCCATGTCCATAGGGTCTCTTCTTAGCAGCAGGAAACTGACTAAGACAGAAGGTAGCAAACAACTATATGTACCTACAAAGGTAACAGTGAAGTCCAAAGTGGGGAGAAAAGGATTCGAAAATACAAACTACACTGGGTACATCATTGACAAGGTATGAAAATTCAACCTGACAGGAAAACTAAGAACAGTGAGCCATATTATGCATTTCCTGTGAAAATTATATCAACGTTTTACTGTACCAACTGTGAGGGACAACTTAAAAATTACCTCTACGATTGGCCAGTAGATGGCTCTGAAGTAAATGGGCTCTCCTGCCCACTCTAAGAATACAAGGCAACCCTTGGAGAAGAATTGTCCTCATAGTGCTAGTGTTTAGATTCCTCCAGCGAAGTGGTAGGGGAGGGTAAAAGTTCAAGTCATAACTGTGTAGTGCCACAAATGTGTGCATCATCTGAAAGAGACTGGGTTGTTGTGATAACTGAGGTGGGGAGATCCAGCTGCTGTGTAGCAGCACTCTGTGGCTGGGATTTTAGACTATGTACTTAGAAAGAAGCTGTGATACAGTAGGCTTTCATCTTCCTCAGTGTGGATACAATATTACCAGACCAACTTCTGGTCCTTTCTCTGTGCCTGCCATACCAGAAGCCCTGAAAAGTATTTCACCCCCTGGAACTGGTTTGGTCAAGTGTGTTGGTAATGATTTTCACTGTGTTCAGATTGTCACTTTTAATTTTTTATATTATTTTATCCAAAATCGTAATGTAATTTGTTGAATTTGTATTCCATGTTTGTAGATTTTCCAGAGCTAATTCTCATTTTCTGTCCTTTTTCTGGGTTTTCAATTTTTTGTTATTGAATTTTCTCCAAATGTCCTGAATTTACATACTTGCTTCTATTATATTTAAGAACAGTTTTAGTAATAAGCTTTTAAACATTTCAACCAGTATTGGAGCTATTGAAGGATATTTAAATTGAGGATTTATAATGGTGGATTTATAGTCATTTGGCATTCACATTGGCCTTGTTTTGTTATTTTTCTGGCATTCCAAGTTTGTGATTTGTATAATTATTTTTTTATGTAACCATGCTAGGTTTGTTTGAGAAACTCCTTATTAAACAGCCTACCCTTGCAGCCTTAATCTCCTGTAGTATTCAAAGGGAAGAAAACAAACTACTGAAACAATAAAGTGCTAAAGACACAGAAATAGGATTTGGGAGATTGTTCTGTGGATAAACTGCATATAGCTCTACAGGGGTGAGTACTTGACTTAGGCCTCTGTAACTCACATAAAGCCACATATAGTTGGTTTCTGTAATACCTGCTATTCTAATGGAAGTGGCAGAAATATGAGAATTCCAAGATCTTATAAGCTAGAGACCTTGGCATAAAAATCAGCAAGTGACAATAGACTGTACCTCAAATAAATATAAGCAAGGACTAACATCTGAGTTTATCCTCAGAGCTCCATAGGTCCATTTTGCACATACATAAACTTACAAAAGAATATGTATACACACACAAGAACACAGACAAATCATACAATTATGCACATATATAAATATTTTAAAACATGAGTAAATGAGGTTAAAATGATGACAGTTCACTGATAGCCACACACACACAAAGTGGGTAGACTAATATAGGATGAAATGTATTTAAGTATTACTTCATGTGCAGGTGGAAATACTAAATAAAAGGCATAAAGGAAGGAAGAAAAGAAAAGAGGGAAATAGAGGGCAAATAAAGTTTAAAATTAAATAGAAAAATAATATTAAAGGCAGATTTTATGGAAAATAAATAACAAAAATATAAAAAGGATATAAAAATGAAAAAACACTTTCCTATTATTAATTAGAAAGGAAAATTTCATAACTCTAAGAAGAATCAAATCTAAAAAGATAACATTTTCTTAGTAAAATAATAACTAATAAAACTTGTGAAATAAAATAGTACTGAAGTATATAGTGCAAGGATATATAGATAAAAAACATAGGTGAATATAGGTAAATAAAAATATAGAAGAGACAAAATGAAGGGGAAAGGAAAGGAAAGGAAAAGAAAAGATCATCTATTTGAGAAAGACTTGTCAACAAAGTATATGAAAACATAAAGGCGCATGCCTTTCTTTAATCCCAGCATTGAGAAGCAGAGGCAGGTGGATCAGTGTGAATTTGAGGCCAGCCTGATCTACAAAACTAGTCTAGGATAGCCAAGGTTACACAGAGAAAGCCTGTCCTGAAAAAAAAAAAAGAAAGAAAGAAAAGAAGTAGGGTGATAAAAATAAATACTACAGCCATTTTGATAAAACAAATATATTATAAAATGTGTTGAAAAAACAATAAGAACAAGGGGAAGAAAGAGACAGAATGGTGCCTCCTCCTGTTAGGTGTTCATCATGCCTGTCCTCATTTGAGTAGGCTCTTTACACTGCTTACCACAGGCTTTCACTCTCCACAATAAGTTTTATGATAGGACCATGGTCTGTGCCATTTCTCCAACTATTATCTCCCCTCTTGAGAATCTTCAGACACCATCCCACAGTCTACATAACAGGTTTTCAGGAATTGCATTGGGGAGGGGAGAAATAAAAACAACAGTTCTGAAACAGTTCTCACTTAAATCCTCTGAATGAATGGAAGAGTTACTTCTTGGTATTTGTTATATTCTGAAGCAATGTTGCTCACGCTTATAGTGTAAATATTGTTTGTTTGTTTCTCTTCAGATGAAGGGAGGAAATGAGAATGTTACCAAAGCTGTGAAAATATGCCTCTTTGGCTGACTCCGGAGTGTTTCTACTTCTGACTATCCCTAGGCCTAGGCCAGGAATCTTCTAGCCCACAAACAGTCTAACCTTCTGTAAGTCCAGATGTTGAAGGCTTCAGCTTCCACCCTCCACCTGCTAACATAGGCCTAGAATATTCCTAGCTTCCAGGATTTACTGCTGAATAAACTCACCCTATTTCTTTCTGAACTTGGTTGGCTGGTTCATCTCAGCCATTCTCACTCAAAACCTCTCCAAACTCACTGATTCAAACTGGCTTTTCTAGGCTTTTGCATAAGTGGCTCTGTTTGGAAAAATGAACTCTAACTGTATGAACTGAGTTGAATTGGCTGCACAAACCAAACAAAACTGAAAGGACATGGGAATACATGAACCCAACTGAGCTGCACAGAAGCAGACCCTTCTGCTCTTAAGGAGCCTCTCCTACTTGTCTGTTCTCATTCTGTGAAATCTTTCTCAGTTTGTCAACTTTTCTGTCTCCAATTAGATGTCACTTTCAAACATGTCTGCCTCATTCTATAAACTAACCTTACTTTCTTTGCTTGGGATTATAGGTATCTACTAAGGGCGTATGTATATTCCAGCCAGATCACACTGTAATCCAGGACACCTCTGCATTCCAGCTGGACCACATAGCTCTAGAAGGTCTTTAGATGCCATCTCTTGCCAGAACAGCTATGTTGCTGGATTAAAAACCCTTTACAATTTAGTGATAAAATGTGAAAACTATAGGCACATATTATATTAAATATGGATATCAATGTATATGAATACAAGTATTTCCATAAAAACACAATTCTATGCATCATTGTGAAGAATAAAGTTTGTTACCTAAAACAGATGTAAAAACATGGTCAGAATCCAATATAAACCATCATAGTGATAAGTATAACTATAAATATATGTACATATCTGTGCTTGAATATGTGAATAATATAGTCACTTATACACAAACACACACACACACACACAGAATCCATGGGGAAATTGAAACTTGGTTTTCTCCAATTTTTCAGAGAACTTATTATACTAAGACAAAAATCAGACATTTTATTCATGTTATGGGTGTCTTAAATGAAAATTGCTGCATTCACTTTTATCATTTGTATTTCTCTATCCTATGAATTATCAATACATCAAAAACATAATGAAAATTTCATCTAAACAGTAGAAAGTGTTTCAAGACTCACCAGTCAGAAACATATTCAAAATAGTGAGTTTCACAATCTATTTTGTCATTTTAAAATATTAACCCAAGACAAAAGAGTAAGATATAAACTTAGTTCAAGCTATGTTTATTTGGTGAATAAATAGTTAATTAACTTGCAGCTGAGTAGTACATGAGTAAGGTGAAGTTATGTCTTAGAGTATTTTTCCACATTATTATTGATTAGCATCAATCAAAGTAAATGTTGATAATTTATACTAAAAATTATATTGTTTTATTATTGCTTGTGTAAATTTCTGAGACAGTGTCACAGTTATCAGTTTAAAATCAGTCATAAAACTATAAGAATAATGGATAAGAAAATATAAAATTGATATTTAATCAACTTTACTAATTACAGAAGAGCACTACATTTATTATTTCACTATATACTTCTATTTGTATATCTGTATACGGACATTCACAAGTTTGTATGCATGATGTCAACTATATTCATAACTTATTCTAAACAAATAAACTAAATTATTGACAATTCATATTGCTCAGAAGGAGTTCAGGAAAATAAAGATATACAGAAAATAGTATATAAACAATGAAAACATAATGAAGGCTCAGAGGGGGATTGAGACTTCTATATTTCTCTAATTCTAGGTTCTTATTTATAGAGTTAATGAAAACCACTGAAGTACTTATTTGCCTATAGAACCTCATAGCAAATAAAAGTTTGTACTATTATGTTCAACACCATGTATAATAGTTAATGTTTAATTTGATAAGAGAAAACTTATTATGTGCATGCTTATGATTTTATGTCTCATATGGAAAGCATTTTCACATGAAAGCCTTAAGTATGGGTGGAAATTTATTACAAAAAAGATAAAGTTCCTGCAGCAGAAAAAATTGTCCCCAAACAATTTGGATTCTACATTCCATTGACAGAAATTTTATTTTAAAAATTGTATCAAAGGTGGTACAAGTGTGTATAAGAGAACTGTATTGTTAAGTGATAGTCAAAAGATTATAGTTGGAAGCTATAGATTTATACAAAATTTAATGTATATTTAATAATTAGTGATATTCTTGGTAAGCAGTATGCGTAAAAATTGACATATAGGGCATATTTTTCATATCAGAAGCTAATTTTTCAACAAACAGTTTTATGTGTCTTAAGTATCAACATTTTATTTGTAAAGTCTTGATATTAATAGTAGTGCTTCTGCTATTAGTAAATTACTTTTACTAGTAAATTACTTTCCTCAATATTCTGGCACAAATTTATGTGTATCAATGATGTAGCAGTTGCTCTATTATCTAAATTTTCTTTTTTTTTCAAACTTTTAAAAATATTTTATTAACCTATTCATATTACAGCTCAATTGTTATCCCATCCCTTGTATCCTCCCATTCCTCTCTCCCTCCCACTTTCCTCCTACTCCCCTCCCCTATGATTGTGACTGAAGGGGAACTTCTCCCCTGTATATGCTCATAGGGTATCAAGTGTCTTCTTGGTAGCCTGCTATCTTTTCTCTGAGTGCCACCAGGCCTCCTCATCAAGGGGACATGGTCAAATATGGGGCACCAAAGTTTGTGTGAAAGTCAGAACCCACTCTCCACTCAACTGTGGAGAATGTCCTGTCCATTGGCTAGATCTTGGTAAGGGTATGAAGTTTACTGCACATATTGTTTTTAGCTGGTGCCATAGTTTGAGCAGGACCCCTGGGCCCAGATACGCCCATAATAATGGTCTTCTTGTAGGTTTCTAGGACCCTCTGGATCCTTCTATTTCCCCATTCACCCATGCTCCTCTCACCTAAAGTTCCAATAGGATGTTCTCCCCTCTGATCCACTTTCCTGGTAGGTGAAGACTTTCATGAAACATGCCCCTTGGGCTAGTGTCCAGATATAGGTGAGTATATACCATCTCAAGTGCAAATTTAACTAAGAAGATGGAAGATTTTATACTGAAAATCAGAAAATAGTGGTAACATAAGTTGAAGAAAACAAATAAATTGAAGCTATGTCTTACTCATAGACAGTAAAAATTAATATCAAGTGCTTTTACAATCCAACATAATCTACATATTCAACAGAACCCCTGTCAAAGTCCCAGTGCTTTTTCCTTACAAAAATGAGGAGACTCTTAAAGTTGTATGAATCCACAACAGATCATAAGTAGTCAAAACAATCCTAGGCAAAAAGAACAACATTATAATTTAAGTCTTCTTTCTGGGTTGACCTTCATGCATCATTTTAAATAAGGACCTTTTCTTCTTCTGTATGATGATAAGCAGGTTTCCCACAATCCTTTCCTGAATTGCTGCTCATTCTCTATTTTATGTCATTGACATTTTTGCCCAAATCAATTTCTAATAAATGTGTGAGGTTATTCCAAGATGTCTGGCCTGTTCTATGACTCAATTCTCCTTATTCTTACGGCAATAGCTAGCATTTTTGTTATTATTTTTCATAATATTTAAGGCAGAAATTATAATGTTGTTCTTTTTGCCTAAGATTGTTTTGACTAAATTTTCTTTTACTCAAACCTTTATTCTATAGTCCTGGAACATAGCATTTCATGTATTTTTATAGAGAATGAGATGTTTTTGACTGAAAAGGCTTATGCTTATTAACAGTATTTAAAAATAAGCCAAACATTTTCAGGACAGGGTTAGCAATCCACAACAGTTCCTGACTTACAAATATGTCTGTCAGATGTATTGGGCCAGAAGGCTGAAGATGATGTTCCAATGTTATAGAGAGTTTTGATTGACTGTTCAGGTAGAAAACTGTCTCTGTCATCTTATCATTTGGAAAGCTACTAACCTGCACTCCAGGTATACACAGGTAATTCATTTTATTCCTTCTCAAGTCTCTGATGGAGTTGAAGACCAGATAGTTCAGTTTTACAATTAACCTTAGTTATTTAAGTGTTAAGATTTATTTAGGTCTAGATAGATGTTTTAACTTAATAATGATAATATATGATAGATATTGATTTACATTCAGAATGACAGACACACCAAGATAAGAAAGATATTTTCTTCAATGCTATCAAATACAAATAGCCAAAACACTAAGAATGTAACATGTATATAATTCCTGATTGTGTCAAGGTTCTTCTTCCTATAGATAATTTATTATATATATATGTGTAGTAATATAAATGTATATGTAAAATATACATTTAATAAAAAATATAAAGAATAAAATAGTAAACAAATCACCAATGAAAAAATAAGCCAAACTGATAAAGATTTTGAGCCTGGCCATTTTTTACCTGTTTAACAGTCTTCATCTTCTTCTTCTGCTGCTTCTTCTCTTCTTCTTCTTCTTCTTCTTCTTCTTCTTCTTCTTCTTCTTCTTCTTCTTCTTCTTCTTCTTTATCTACACATACCTCAACTTTATTACTTCATTAATACATTATGCACTTGCCCCATGCCATCTCTCAGTTTCTCAATACCGATGACTTTGTAACTATATAAGTTAGTCTCAGTCATGTGAATATATTTTAAATTTTTTCCTCTGAAAACACATATTATCTCTCTTTTCCTCTCTTTTTTCTAACTTACCCATCTATCTTTCTCCTTTTCTCTTTAACTCAGAGACACAAATATATATACCCCTCTTCCATTCCTCGCTAAAATGAGCTTGATTTGGAAATTTCTGGTTTATTATCTCCTCATCTATATTTATTGAATGTATTTGATCTTTATTATTTTTTGAGAGTGAGTACTTGTATGTATGCAAATGAAAATCAAATGCAATAGGTATTTTTATTCTACAAGGGTCAACTCTTCATGGAAAGTTTTAAGCAACCAGGGATGAGCAGAGAGTATCTCCAGGGTTGTTTATCCATAGTCCAACCTCTGGAGAACATCTTTAAGTATTTCCATGTCATATTTCATATTGCTTTATTTATTTGCTAGTTAGCTTGATTTTTAAAATAAAATTTTTTAATTTATTTACTTTACATCTCTATTGTAGCTCCTGTCTTTGGTCTCCTCCTGATCCCACTCTCGAACCTTCTTTCCCCCTATTCTCCTCTCCTAATCCTAAGAGAGCAGATCCCTTCTCCCCTACCAGCTGACCCCAGCCTATCAAGCCTCATCAGAACTTCCTGTATTCTCTTCCTCTTTTACTTGGTTAGGCACCCAACCACAGAGAAGTAATCAAAGTGTAGACAAGAGAGTCCATGTCAGGAACAGACTCTGCTCCCCTTAATAGGGAACCAATATTCAGACTTAGCTGATATTTCTTTTTCCTCCAATTAGATCTGGTATTAAGAGTTCTTCTTCATAAGACACATGGAAATTCTAAGCCATCACATACACTAGGGAGATCAAAATGAGTCACATATTTAGCTTTTCCACCCTTTTATGATTATATTAAATAATAAAAATATTCCATTCATGTTTAAGTTTCTGAAGAAAGTAATTTAAAGCATTAATTCATCTCATTAAATATTTAGTAATACATTAATCAAATGGTATGTTACTGAAACAAACGCTTTTCCTGAATCATTTATTTGGATTGGGAGAAGGCATCTCATAGCAAAAGGTATACCTATACTCATACTCATAAATGCTGAAGAAAGCAGAGAAATTTTACACTGACATAAAATAGAACAATTGATTATATGCAACTTCCATTGTTGTTTGCTCTTCATTGGTTGCTTCCCCGCACTGGTAATTGGTACAGCTCCTTCCAAATATATGACAGCTAGTCCTCAGTGGAGCAGCTTTGAGGTCAGATGAAGCTGGGACCCTCTGAATCTTGTGTTCAAAGTACATAATATCTTCAGCAATAGGTCTTTATGTCAATGTCTGGAAGGTAATTAAGGACAATGGTAATAGTCTGTATTGTTTTGCTCTTATACATTTCTGACCAACAACTTTAAAAGGGATTTCTCATGCTTGGTACTGTTTTTTTTTCAATTTATAATTTATTCAGATTACATCTTTATTGTTATCTCCTCCCTTGTATTTTCCCATTCCCACCCTCCCTTCTTCTCCCTCCCTACTCCCCTCACTTAGACCTCTGATAGAAGGGAACCTCTTCCCCAACCTTATGACCACAGCCTATCAGGTCATACTGATAGCCTGCTTTCCCTTCCTCTGTGTTCAGCCTGGCCTCCCTACCAAGAGGAAGTGATCCAATCAGGGGCACCAGAGTTAATGTCAGAGACAGTCTCCCCTCTACTCATAACCATGGAGAATGAACTGTCCATTGGCTAGATCTGAGCAGGGCATTTAAGTTTACTGCATGCATTGTCTTTGGTTGGTGAAAGAGTTTGTGCAGGCCCCCTGTTTCCAGAAGGACCTAGGTTTGGGAGCTGCACAAGTAAACCATATAGGGAATGTTTTTTTTTTTTTTTATAAGTGAGAATATACCATTTGAGTGTTTCTGCTTCTGGGTTAACTCACTCAGTATGATCATTTCTAGTTACATCTATTTGTGCACAAATTTTGGGATTTCCATGTTTTTTATAGCTGAGTAGGATTCCATAGTGTAAATGTACCACAGTGTCTTTATCCATTCTTGTACTGAGGGATACTTAGGCTGTTTCCAGGTTCTGGCTATTATCAATAATAGCTCAAGGGGCAAGTCCTATGAAAGACCCACCAGGAAATTGGCATAGAGGTAAGGACATCCTATTTGGACTATAAGTAAGAGAAGTACAGGAGAATGAGGAAATAATAGGATTCAGAGAGTCCTAGGAACCTACAAGAAAAACATTATGATGGGCAGATCTGAGCCCAGAGGTTCTGCTCAAACTATGGCACCAACCAAGGACAATACGTGCAGTAAACATCAAACCCCTACCCAGATCTAGCCAATGGACAGGACATTCCCCACAGTTGAGAGAAGAGCAGGGACTGAGTTTCACACAAACTCTGGTGCCCCATATTTGACCACATCCCCTTGATGGGGAGGCACAGTGGCACTCACAGGAAGAATAGCAGGCTACCAAGAAGAGACTTGATACCTTATGATCATATGGAGGGTGAGGAGGTCCCACTGACTCACAGACATAGGGGAGGAGAATAGGGTAAACGTGGGAGGGAGAGAAGAACTGGAGGATACAAGGGATGGGATAACAACTGAAATGTAATATCAATAAATTAATTAAAAATGGATTGGGGTTTTTATTTTAAACCTCTACAGCTCTTAGGGTAACATTGGCAATGTAATTCGCTTAATTTCATTTATACATATTTGTTCTATGCTTGCATAATACATACATACATACATACATACATACATACATACATTTATAAATAACTTTAGTTAAATGACAAACAATATGAGTTCTAAACTTTTAAAAGCAGTCTTGGTATATTTTTCTCTTCTCCTTTGTCCTTCTGTATTGACCTACATCCTCTCCCATTTAACACCATCTAATATTTTCTTATTCATATAATTTACATCTTGTACAGCACTACTTTTAATCATATTTGGAGTGGAGGCATGGGTGAGGATAGATAAAAATAAGGATAAGTGGAAGCTATAATATTTTATCTGAGCTATGGTATTGTTCACTAAATGTAAGCTTTTATCAAAGCCCATACTATGTAGTTTGCAGCTTGGTCTTAGAACTCTGGCTAGGGACAGAAAAGAAATAAAAATGGACCAAACACACACACACACACACACACACACACACACACACACACACACACACACACTACAATGGAGATGGAATCAGGTGCAGTTCTCTAAAGCTAACACTACAACTTTGCAAATCAGGTTTTTATGAGGTACAGTCTAGAAGAAAGTAAGGTAGTCTGCTTGGGAGGTCTGTAGCCAAGCAGTCCCAGGCTGTAAATATCCAGGAAGAGGAAGCCACATTTGATAATCTTTGCACATACCTACTAATTGTTTACAAAAATTTATTCAGAGTCCTGAGAAAAACTTTCACAATTCTTGTAAGTCTGGCCCATATGAGTAACATTCTTGCCAATTTCCCATAAGCCAGTTGATCTTGAAGTCTGTAATATGCATCACCCATGGCAAAATGCACATTTACTTATGTGTTCATTAACTCAGAGTGATTCCTGTTCTCTACAGATAGGTATTATTTTTATTATTTATTTTTATCATTACTCTTGTAAAGAAAAATATTTGTTATATTTTGTATAAACTCTCAGGTTTAAAATAACGCTGCTACAGAAAAAACACTAAACAAGGGAAAGCACTCTTCCCTTTTGGACACACTGACATCTTACCCTGAGCATGCTGAGACTTGTACATTAGAATGTACAATGCACTTCCTTGAACAATTAGCTCTAAATAATTTAATTAAAATGATAACCTGGTTAGCTGTGGTATGGAATGTTTTACTACTTGCAATATTTTAATAAATAAAGTTTTTACAATTATAACTATAAATTTAATATATAGATTTTTAGCTATCAATATACATGATAAATAAAATTCCCTTAAAAGTATTGTGCTATTACTCAGGCTTGGCATATATTCTCAAGAAGCTCAGGCAGTAAAGTCAGTCACTCATAAGTTCATGTCAGAAAATAAAAACATGAGAAAACTTTAAAATTTGAAATATGATATTAAAAGTCGCGAGTGTTCTTATTTGCACATTCACACAGATAAATGACATTATTTCAAAATACATGCGACTCCATCATATTTGCAGACAATTTAATGTTCACTATTTAGCTATCTTCTGGAATGAGGTGCTTGCTGTCTAACCATTACTTTTTCCAGATAAGCAAATTTGTAAAAAAAAAAACACAACAAAAATACAATTTTCTTGCTTTGTAATAGATGACAGTGGGGAAAAAGACCCTGCCCTGTAAGAAGAGGGGATTGTAGATGGTTCTAAGAGAAGACTGCTGTGATTCACAATATCTTTCTGCCCAAATCAAAAGTTTCATATTCAACAAGCAGGAGAGAGCCTTAAAAATATAATTCTAAATGAACACTTAAAATATTTATTTTATCAAGCATCCACACAATATAGGCAACTAGTTCCCTCAGGTCACTTCAATATTATATCTTACTTAACAAAATATCAGTAGTTCAGGATACATCTCAGGGAGAGAAGATGATTAGCCCTGGGTTCAGTTTTTAGCACTCCCAACATGCTCTTATTTGTTTGTAATTAAGAAACTGTTCTAGTTAGCTTCTCTGTTGCTGTAATAGAATACTCTTACCAAAATCAAATTAGGAGAGGCAGTGGTTATTTGTTTGACTTTTTAATTCTTCAATAGCAATATGCAGTTAACTATTGTACAATGAGTTATTTTTTTACCAGTTATATCAGTCTTTTTTCTCCTTTATTAATTTATTCTTGTTACATCTCAATGGTTATCCCATCCCTTGTATCCTCCCATTCTTCCCTCCCTCCCATTTTCCCCTTACTCCCCTCCTCTATGACTGTTCCTGAGGGGGATTACCTCCCCCTGTATATGTTCATAGGGTATCAAGTCTCTTCTTGGTAACCTGCTGTCCTTCCTCTGAGTGCCACCAGGCCTCCCCCTCCAGGGGACATGGTCAAAGGTGAGGCACCAGAGTATGTGAGAAAGTCATATCCCACTCTCCACTCTACTGTGGAGAGTGTTCTGTCCATTGGCTAGATCTGTAAGTCTTACCAGTGATAAATATTATAGTTTCCAGTTATCACAGTGATAAATATTATAGTTTATAAATTGAGGAAGCTTATGAATTCTCAGATTGTTTTAAACATTCACAACAATTGAAAGAAGACTCTTAATAACAATAATGACTTCTGGTTCTTATAACATTGATATAAGTAGGTTAAACTCTACTATCACAATTGTGATGAAAATCCAATACTTGCAAAAATCTGGATCACTCAAGGATGAAGGTTAAACAGAATAAATTAACTGTTTAACCATTTTTCCTAGAGGAATAAGTTTCTAAAGTATTTCAATAATTCTTGTGATATTACTACTGTTAATAAACACAAAGGTACCAGAAGCTTCTCAAAATAGTAGGTCTAAAGTAAGGTTCAGCAGGTAGTGATGGTAAACTCAGAAAACTGAGTAAGAGTTAAAGGTCAATGAACAAGCAGCCATAGGCAAGAAAAGAGTACAGTCAATGCCTGTTATATAAGAGAAATATATACATAATTTGGTCACAATTTGGAAGAGGACAAAAGAGATTAACAGGCCTTGGTAGAACAGTGGATAAAGAAATTTTGGTGTCTTTTGATGAAACGAGTTTGAAACCTGACATGCACAAGACAAAATATGAGGACTGCCTCCTGAAAAATGCTTTCCAATCTCGCTTTACATTTATAAAGTCCTGTGTTAACATTTACAGAAGACAAAAATGGCTCATGCACTGATCAGAAAAAAAACAATACCCTTTTATATTTCTAGTTATAGTTTTCTGACTCTTTTGTTCATCATTGCTTGAGTTCTATAGGGAGTTACAATCTTCACAGTGTCTAGTTAGTATTGTATCATTTCCAAAGCCCCAACACTATGCAAAGCCTTATCTAACCTATACATATAAAGGGCCCGGGCACACAGCTGACTGCCTCTTGCTTTTCAGTCTGAGAAGTACCTGAGTATGGCTGGTCAAGAAAGCACAAGCCAAGAAAACTATGGTCCTAGTGCTTTCCGCTTACCTGTGCTTCTGGTGAACTATCAATCTACCTTTTATTTAAAATGTTTCACAATGGTTTATTCCTTACAAACACACACATACACACACACACACACACACACACACACACACACACGCACACAAATGGACATGCATCTGCACACATGCACACCAATGTCAATAATCTAAGAGAGACAGAAGAAAGATCAGATAACCTTCCATTCAGTAAATACTACATGCATCATTTTCCTATGGAAACTATTAATTCATGTAGAGGGATACAACCTTTCAGGGTGTATTCATTAATTATTTTAATAATACTTTGATATTTGCGAGACCATACTCTTTAATTTCATATTTTACCAGTGGTTAAAAATTACTTTTATTTCCTAAATTAAAGTCACTTGGTAGAAATGTTTGAGTCCACATATAGATATCCATATAGGTCTACTTTCATATGAATCCCTCTGCTGTTTTATCATATAGATGCCAAGAAGATTGAAATCTGGGGCAGATGACATGCTGCAGGAAGCTCTGTTTCTGATATCAGTTGGACAATGTTGGAATCCTAAGTCCAGGACATGTTGAATGCGGACTAAGCAAGTCACTTAACCAGTACCCAACCCACTGTGTCTTTTGTAAAGTTAGAAAATAGCAGAAATAAAATGAAACATGTCCTGCCAGAATAAGATGTCTGGGCATCTAGAATTATATTTCATTTCCCAGGAAGATCTTTCTTATTTTCTAACTCAGTGATTTTTAAGAACATGAATAGCAAGAATCCATAGTACATTCATTTTTAAACACTCAGTTCATTATTTTCATTTTATTTTCAAAGTATAGATTTTTCCTAATTGTGGCCTAACAGGAATATATGTTCAAAATATTCTTACTTTAGATTCCAAGTTTAATGACAATAAAAAGCTCCAGTTTATTGTTTTAATTTTTTGCATGTCACCATGTGACACACATGGATATTTAAGAATAGTAATATTTAAGATATTACAAATGTAAAGAAGGGTGAGGATTACCAAGAAAACACTAAAAGAAGTAAAAGTATAACAATATGAGAAAAACAGAGTTCATTTGGGGAGGTAAATGAGGTGCACAAATGGCTGCAAATGTTTATGTAATTGTTCTCCACTACTGAGTATCTGAATGTGTACTTTTCCACTTCCCTCTCAGATACGGTTATTTTCAGCTAAAAAGACTTATGTCTATAATCTTACCACACAAAATAAAATCACTCATTTTGTTTATCTCTCCCTAGGGGACTTTTAATATTGCTCTTACAGGTAGCAATGTTCATCCTCCATCAAAATACAGACAGCCATATTTATCTCAACCATCTTCATAAAAAGGTTTCCATGGATACAGAAAATTATTTTCTGGATTTTTTTTCAGACATCCATTACCACAAGAGAACAAGAAGATTGGGGCCAGTAGGAGATTTAGAATACCTTTCAAGATCACAGTGGCATCCTCTAACTTTGACTTTCTGTCTGCTTCATAGTAAAATGAGAAAGGGTGCTGCTTGCTTCCTTTTGCAGTTGAGCTTTGGATTTTGGAAGTGGTCTTGAAACTTTCTCTGAATACAGCCATCTGTTCAGTTATAGCTTTATTTTAAGTTATTTACAGCTCTCAATTGCCTCACTGAAAAAGGCTTTGAGAATATGATAAATTCCAAATGACTTTCTTCAGTGATTCTGAAGTGGTAATGTTTCACTCAGAAATCTATAATAACATTAAATCATATCTTAATGCTGTTCTCTCATATTCTTAATTTATCAATGCATGTAACTGCCATCATTCTCAACTAATTATCCATCTGTTCACTTTCATTGAACTCCTCTGTTGCTTAAATATCTATTCATCAACTAATTGACCCATATCTTATTTTACTGAGATATTTAAAATCCTTATAGATGTTTCAGCCCTAATGTGGGTGAGGAAAATTGAGAAATGCAAGCCATTGTCCAAATATCAAGCACTGTGCTTTGTAAAAAGAGTCTATATGGTGGTGGTTATAGTTTCAGTAAGTGACAGTTTCTAATTGCTAAATCCATTGGTTTGTGATGATATGAGAAAATAAAATAAAATGAGTAGTTTCTCAGTTTATGAACTATAAAAGGGGAGTTTCCTTTATCAAAAATTATATCAATTGACTATATGAAATTATTATTAGAGAATTCAACACCAAGAGCACTTGAAATTATTCTTCTGAAGTAGTAGAGACCAATGTGAGAGCTGAGGAAAGAATAAGACCTTCAACAGGTGAGAAGGGATTAGGAAAATGTTTTCTTGGGGAGAGAAACATGTACAGAAAGCCAAGAGTTGAAAAGACATTTTGTTTGTTTGTTTGTTTATCAAATGTCAAGTTTCCATTTATTGACTTTTTTGTATTACAATAACTATACAACACTTACTTAAAGCACTATAGAAAAGCCAGTGCCACTTAAGTAACAATGGTATAGAGCAATTAAATAAGTAATGGTGACTCTAGAGAAAAACATACTCCAGAATAATTAAAATTGTATACTTGCCATTTTCTATTACAAATAAAAAATCTATAAACATCAACTTTTGAGTCTTAAAAGCACACATTTAGAGTGACTAAAGTCACATAAAAGGTCTAGTCACTGTTAAGTGCCCAAAAATGTTGTTGGAAGTTTTGTTATCTCTATATGTTAATGATCTGTTAAATTTGTTAATTCTCTTTCAAGGTTTACCACAAAGATAATTCTATTTGTTTAGTTGCGTCACAACTTTCTTGGAAAAAAACATTTTTTAAAGTTAATTTTGTCTGGAGAGTGACACATGAATCACGTTCTTCAAAAGATTATTTCCTCATTAAACATTTGTTATGTTTGATCTACATGAAGTAGGATGTTAATAAAGGATTGTTAAGATCTTCAAAACATTATGAACGGCCATGATTATTATCATTTAAAACAAAAAAAATCTTGGTGATTTAACTACAGACAGATACACACACACACACACACACACACACACACACACACACACACACACACAACACCATATATATAGTCTTTTCATTTATTTATTAATTTAACCTCTTTACGGCATGATCTCAGCTCCCTCTTTCCTTCCGTGTCGGGTCCCATCCCGTGGGAAAAATCGAATCAGGGTTCACCTGAAAAGAGGGAGTGGGGATTGAAAGTAGGATACAGAGACGCGAGAAATAACGAATCAAGTCAGGACATTTCTGATCAAGATTCACTTCATTGCTGACTAGCAGGAACATATATAGGGCAAGGTCAATAGGATCTGTTCTTATCTCACTCACCCTAGCCCCCAGGCAAGAATGTAATAGCCTAAATCGCTCCCTGTAGTACTTCCTAGTTCTCTGAGTAGTTCCTTGTAAGAACTTCCTAAATCCTCTGGGTGGTTCTAAATTGGGATTTCCCTACGTCTTTCAAAGGTAAATAGTCCAAGAATAGCCTAGAACACAAGACCTCTTGGTGAGGTAAAGGTCAACAACTCGAAGGTCACGGCATAGAGCCTAAGCACAGGATTTCTGACATGGCAGAATTTGGCACGGGTTCCCACACTCTCCTCTCCATCTCACCTTCATGCTGCCTTCCCCACTTCTCGCTCTGTTTTTGCTCAGTGAAAGGGAGCGCGCATGGGTATCAACCCACCAAAGCCCCTCAAGTCACAATAGGACTAAGTGCATCCTCTTTCACCAAGGCCTGACAGGGCAGCCCACCTAGGAGGAATTGATCCCATGGCAGCCACAGAGTCAGAGACAGCCCAGTTCCCATTGTTAGGGGACCCACATGTTGACCAAGCTGCACATCTGTTACATATGTGCAGGGGGTTTAGGTCCAGTCCATTCATACACTTTGGTTTGTGGTTCAATCTCCGTGAGTTCCCATAGGCCCAGGTTAGTTGACTTTATAGGTCTTCATGTGGTGTCCTTGACCCTCTCTGGCTCACTCCATCCTTCTTCCCACTCTTCCACAAAACTCTCTGACCTCAGCCTACTGATTTGCTGAGGGTCTCTGAATTTTTTTCCATCAGCTTCTGGATGGAGCCTCTCAGAAGACAGTAATGGTAGGCTCCTGTCTGCAATAATAACAGAGTACCATTAATAGTGACAAGGGTTGGCTCTCTCCCATGCAATGTACCACAAGTTGGTCCAGTTAATGGTTTACCATTCCCTCAATCTCTGCTTCATCTTTACCCTTACACTTGATGTAGGCAAGACAAATTTTGGGTCTAAGGTTTATATTTCTATCATTTAGTACAGGTTCTTAAAGTATAAAGTTTGGGAAGTTTTGACGAAAGTCCATTTTAGTCTACTAGCTACCATAATCAAAATACATTTTTTTTTTTTACTTTATAACTTGCGTTACTATGGTGAATACTCATGTCACTGCAAATCTAGGTGGTTTTTGGTCTGCTTTCTTTTTATAATAACCAAGCTTCATATTTTAATGTTTTTATATAAATTGGAAAATATAGTGAGTGCTTTTCTAAACCTGACTTTCATTTAGTGTACTTCTGAGATTCTGCCTCTCTGCTTTGCAAATCAATAACCCATATGTTCTTTTATTGCTGAGTAGTATTTTATTGTATGAATAAAATAAAATTTGTATATCATTTCACTTCCTCGTAGGCATTTGGGTTGTTCCTGGTTCAGGGTGCTAGTGAATAAATATTATACATATATACATTTAAATATTTTTAGACATGCATTTTCATTTCTTGAAGTCAGAATGTCAGCATGGGTATGGTATAATGCCTGTTATACCATCTCTTCTTCTAAAACTCTGAACTGGGATTTTATTTAAAATAAGAATAATCATATCCATCCAAATACATCTAATATATTAACATAGTATGATATGCTATATTAATTCCTTTTATCTGAAATAAACCTAGCATTTTCATTCACTGATTTTCACCAATTTTATTTGTGTGTAAGTGTGTGTGTGTGTGTTTGTGAGTGGAGGGTGCTTGTATGTACCCCAAGGTACACTTGAATTCACAATTCTTTTGTATCAGCTTCCCATTGCTGTTATTACACCATTCCAGGTTTTTCTCACCTTTAAAACCTTGAGTTCTTCATTGTTATCTATATAAAAGGTCCCAGCTCCAGCATTTCTCAACCTAAGCTTTCAAATAATTGTCTAGTTTTGATTCTGATATATATATGCCTCATCCAGGAGTACACTGAAATCCTAACCTACTATTGCTGCTATTTTTTGTTTTATTTTATTATTCAACTCTCCTTGAATACCTTCTTAAGCTAACAATTTTCTTTCTGTATGGTGTTATTTTTCTTTCAATATGTTTCCATCACAATATACTTGATTGATGTAATTTTGGTTTATCATGTGTTATCTACCTGAATTAAACCTCCAGGATATGAGAGATATTATATGAGGTTTATAGTTTTGTTTTGATTATTTGCTACATTCTTTAGCCTTTGGTTATTTCTGAAGAAAAGCAAGAGGCTATGGAGGGAACACAGCTTGAATTGAAGTAATTAGTAAATGTAATGATGAAAGTGGTCATGGTATATCTATGCATTCTTAATACTTAACTTTAGTTTTTATATATATATCCCTGTGGTATGGATCACTTTGTATACAATCTCTCAGTTTTCCTTATACTATTTTCATTAATGTCCTGAGATAAATTTGAATACAGCAGCCTAGAAACAGGTTGTATCTCTCTAGCACAGTTTTAGTTAGACAGAGCTATTTTTATCACATTTTAGGTAGTGCAGTGAGAGAAAATCTCAAAATACATGCTATATACAGGATATGTTTATTCTATACTCTCTTAATAACTATACAATGACAATTACTTTGAAATATTTGTGAGAAGTGTATGTAAAATGTTACAAAGCTGGACTTTTGGCCTCAGTTCCTATAGGTGTACAAGGAAGGTCTTCTCACTGCCTCCTAAGTTTTATACTGAAGGAAAATGTCAATAAGTCTGTTTTCTGAAAGTTACATTGTTTTATCATTTATTCCAGCAGATTGGCTAATAGCTTGAATTGCATCTAAAAGGACTATTTGATGCCTCTCCATGTTTACCACTCTCCTTTTTTGACATCTCTTCAATAAATGTGGACTTCTTTACCTTTGACAGTTGAATTATTCTCATTCATTCAACTATTCCCATTCATAACAACTATAAACAACTATAAACTATAACTAAAGATTAAATAAATTTCATTGTCAGGCATGGTGGCCCCATGCCTTTAATCCCAACACTTGGGAGGCAGTGGCAGGTGGAGCTCTGAGTTCAAGGCCAGTCTGGTTTATGGAGCAAGTTGCATGTAGGATAGCTAGGGCTGCAGAGAAAGGCATTTTCTCAATAATACTAATACACCTACTAGTAATCATAACAATAGTTATGTATATAATAAAAAGTATTATTATTTTATTTTCAGTGCTCTAGACTGAATTCTATTACAAAATCATAAATACCTCCTTTTTGTATTCATCTTATCTTTAGAAGTGTTTGTTCATTTTTTATCTATATGTCATCATTGGAATTATAGCACACATCTGTAACATTTACATTCTTTATCAAAATTTACTTGTGCCTCCACATGAGTTGTAGCCTATGACTTTTCTCTCTGGATCTTATCCAAACTTTCAAGAAAATGAAGTGGCAATTGGACTTGCCAAGGCAACTAACTTGCCATGCTTGCAGTAAAAATTACCAGTTGAGTTCTCAGCCAATTATATCCCAAGCATAATAACTGAATTACTAAATATTCTGGTCAGTCTTGTGTCAAATTGACACACAAACTAGAGTTATCTGAAAAGAAGGAGACTTAATTGAGGAATTCCCTCCATAAGATCTGGATGTAAGGGATTTTATTAGTTACTGATTGATGGGTGAGGGGCCAGCCCATTGAGGGTGATTCTATCTCTGGGCTGGTATTCCTGGGTTATATAACAAAGCAGGCTGAGCAATGTATGGGAAACAAGCCAGTACGCAACACTCACCCATGGTCTCTATTTCAGCTCCTGACTTCAGGTACCCCACCATTTGAGTTTCTCTCATGCCTTCCTTTAATTAAGAACAGCAACGCTGAAAAAAATCGTTTCTTCTTCAACTTGCTTTATAGTCATGGTATTTTGTTTCAGTACACCTGAACTAAGACACCAAATGACATACTTGAGACAAAAAATGGCCTGTTCACTGATTTCTTCTCAATTCTGGAAAATATTTTCACAATAAAAAAGTTGAAACTAAATTGGTACTTTGGGACTATATCTATTGTACTGTAACATAACTAATATAAAATCTAACTAAATGCCTAATTTAAGAGTATGATATTTTTTACTAATTATCTATTATTTAATCATATCATCACTTAGTTAATCACAAGTTATCAACTATTTGAAACTTGTTTAAATAAGTCAATGCCAATGCACAGTGATACAGATGTTTGTGTGTCTTCTATTCATTTTTATATATGTGTATATTACCAATTCAAAGATGAAGGAACTCTTCGAAGCTCTCTGGATATAAAAAATGCCAAATTTGTTAACTGATTGCTCTTTTAATCTGTAATTTATTTGAAATGTCAAAATTTTTTATTAGATATACTATTTCTTAAAGGTGACTAGGAACACACTAAATGATCATTTCCTCAAATTTGTAAATATACCAACCTCTATTATTGAGTTAATAGGCAATTTTCACCTCACCTAAAAAATATAGAAATAGAGCATTATTAAAAAAAGAAATTAGTATCCTACAGAATACCATAAGTGTTGTACAGAAATGTAGAAATAAAGGACTTTAATTAAAGAAGGAACAAGAAATGACACTCCAGAGTTTTGAGAGGCAACCAGAGTGAATTTTTCAAATAGCCAGAGAAGTTCAGGATTATGGAAGAAGGCAAAGGCAGTGGCTGGATTATTAAAAGTACATTGATGAGAAGTGACTGAAATAATGGTGAAGTGGCAAAAACAGTAATGAAGGTTTACAACTGAACTGTCACATTGTTTAGATTTCCGTGCATCTGGATTTCTTAAAAGAAGGGAGAAACCTCACAGAGAGTAACACATCTGCAGTGAGTTGATTTCTGAAGACCAAGGTCAAAGGTCACATTTAAAAGAGGACTTAGGAATATGAAAAGCTTGACTAATTATTGGATAAATATTCTAGATGACAAATACTATGGGTTTGAGTTTAGAGGAGATGCATGTAAATGTAGCATAAGGAAGCACTTAACAATATATGGGTGATGATAGGATAAGTGTGTGTGTGTGTGTGTGTGTGTGTGTGTGTGTGTGTGTGTGTGTGTGCATTAGAGGAGTTAGGGTTTAAAGTTCAGCACTAGCTGATAAAAATAGGCTTGAGAGCCATGGAAGATTTTGTCTCAATTGCCTTTCCTGACTGTGGCTACTAAGTGCTGTGGTCTGAACATTTTCTGAGTTGGCCAGGCAATATATATCCTGAAACTCCTCACTAAGTAAATTGGTAATGGTCCCAGAAATTGCAGATGCTGATGGTGCCTGGGCTCTATGATGGCTGGGAAACTTCTCACTCATGGGATATATTTAAGTGCATGATGTATACTTGCGAACAGTGACTTTATATTTGAATATATAAATTATAAATGGATCCATACCCTCTGTGGGTGATCTCAGTGTGTGGATGTCTGTACATTATATTTGTGAATTTGTCTGGAACAGCTCAGCTAATTACAGAAATGCACTTAGAAGCCAAAGTCTTCAGGTTCATTTCCTGTGGGTGTTTTTATATCTACAGACTCCACAACACATAACAAGGCATTAATAAGTATAAATTTATTAAATGTGTATGTGAATAAAAAAAAAAAAAAACTCCAGAGGGCAGCAGGGCTTTGCTTAAAGGTATCGCCACTCTCTAGATTTTAAAGAAATCATTTTGAAATGACTGAGGTTATCATGTTTGGGAATTTATGTTTAAGATTTTATAGAGCCTTGCAAAACAGGAGGTCTAATGAACAAAACCCATCACCACTGTCAAGAGACATCCAAAAGACATGTTCTTCTAAGTAAATTGGCCAAAAATATAGAGTATGCTGAAAGAGAAAGTGTGTGTGTGTGTGTGTATCTGTGTGTGTTTCTGTGTCTCTGTGTGTGCCTCTGTGTTTGATGTGTGAACAGTCATATGATAGTGATAACTGGTTTGTGTGGAAATCAGAGGACAACATCTAGTTTGATACCCACCTTATATCTTTTGAGACAGGTTATTTGCCTTTTCACCATTGAATATAAAAAGCTATCCAGCCCTTGGGATTCTGAGGGTTCTCTTGTTTTGTATGCTGTGTCATTGTAGGTGTGCTGAGATTATCCATGATTGCTACTACATGCAGCTTTTCATGGGCTTTGGAAATTGAAACATAGAGCTTCATCCCTATGCTGCAAAACTTAACTCACTGAATTCTGAGCAATATGATTTCTGAGTAATCTTATCCATCTTTCTTATTTGAACCATTAAAAACTTAACAAGCACTGTTTTAATAGAAAATAAAAGTAACAAAAAGGTGGTAGTGTGAATTAAAATTGAATAAATATACTTAACTTAATATGATAGTCAAGATAGATGATTGCTTGTTATTTTCCATGCTTTTAAATTTTGAGATATGTGGTACTAGTTAATTCTATTTTATTATAGAATGTAGGTTTATGCACACCATATGATAAAATCAAATTATTATGCTTAGGAAATTATAAAATATTCAATATAAATTCTAAAATAGTTTCTTTCAATTATAATGATTTGAGGGTATATGTCCTCACAAATTATAAGATATATACATTATTCAATGTAATTTTCATGGAAATCTAGAATCCAATAATAATGGGATGGGAAAATAACTATTCTTAATGTTTACAAACTGGAAATAGTTTTAACTTAAAGATATTTGCTATTTACTAATTTTCTCTAGCATGCTACTTTTAATAGGGCTCATAATTCATATTTAATTCTGTGTTCCACTTCTTTGCATCATATTATAAATAATTACAACTGGAGAAAAGGCTCAGTGACTAAGAGTATGTACTGCTCTCAAGAGTAACCAGCTAAGCAACCAGTATTGATTTTGGGCTATTTACAATCATCATAACTCCACCTTCAGCAGATCTAACATTCTCTTCTAGTCTCTTCAAGAATATGAACACATGAAAACACAATTGTGATGCACACACACACACACACACACACACACACACACACACACACACACATTAGAGATATTCATTACCATTGAATGGTTACACAATATTCCCCATAATTACTTGAAGCCAATGTTATTGGTGAATCTTTAGACACAAATGCAAGTACCTAGATTATATATTTTAATAAGACAAACTAAATGTTCAATGTTATTTCCATTAACTAACACATTCCTGTTGGAAAATATGTTTACGACAATGTATGAAAGAATATCATAGGTACCAAAATACTTTATCTGCAATCAAAGACTTAAATACTTGAAATGTGTTTTATGTATTAAATGCTATTCTTTTAATATAAATGTAACATAAATATTAGATTACTTCAACCATTTTATTAAAAAAGCAGAAGTTTTCTTTTCTCTACTTTTTTCTTTTAGAAGGGAGACATTAAGTAGGCTTTCTCTGTGTGTCGTTGGATGTCTGGACTTGCTTTTTAGACCAGACTGTCCTTGAACTCACAGTGATCCTCCCTGAATGCTAGGATGAAAGGCATGCACCACCATACCTAGCTAAAATTTTACTTTTTAAAAGTTCTCTTTGTTCTATCTAAAGTTAAGCAAATAATAAAATATGTGAAAACCAACTATACTACCATGTGCTGAAGGGGAAAAGGAAAAGAGAACTTTTGCCTATGTAATATTGAGATTCATATTCGCAAGATAAAGCACCTCTGAGATGTCTGAAGGATTTACATAATTGTATTTAAAGCTAGTAACTCTTTTCACTCAAAATAGTTTACATGATTACTTCTATGTAATGTGTTTTCCTCACAATAATCAAACAGAGAGAAACACGTATGAACAAAGAATCTTTTCCAGAGTATCACAAAATTGATTTTAGATTTGTTTTAATAATGGGAGCAGTGTGGTGCCCTGTGGCTTCTTCTCTGAGACGTTTTTGTTTTATGTGTCAGCCAGACTGTCATTGTCCTACATCTGCTATGTTGTAGCAACATTGCTCATTATAATTCTGTGTTTGTTCTACCAAAAGGCTCTTCTGGTTTAGTTTTGCCCTGTATCTTGACAGATGAACTGTGTTATCTCTGCACAGAAGTTATTTTTACGCTTTACTTGTGAAACTTAACTGCTTACATGTGCAGAAGGAAACACACTGTTGCATTCTGTCTCTGTGCCATTAGAAGAACTTCCCACCATCTGTAGCTCATCACTTTCTTGGTCAATTATAGATGAACAAAGTCCTAAAACACTGAATATATAATCTATCAACTATGTCCAAAGGCAGGAGACTCTCAAAACCATTTCCCAGTCAAGGTGTTTGTGCTATTGTTTTAAAATGTTTACTGTTTTATGCTTTTATGCCTGAAAATTTTTGTGTTAAAGTCATCATCCTCTTCTGGGCCTCATTGTTGTCATTTCAGTTTCTTAATTAGAAAGAACTAAGAATTAAAAAGTTTAAAATGTGTTACATTGCACTTACAGTAAGGAGCTTTTATGTTGTCATTTTGAGACAAAGTCTCAAGAATTACATGCTGTCCTTTTTTTTTTTTCATTTTCACTGTTTTCATTTTTTAAAATTTTATTTTATTAATTTATTCCTAAAAGGGTCAATATAGCTAAGAGTGACCTATTTTTTACCCCCTTATTTGGTCCACATATTTTGTATTGCTAAGTCTACACTATGCACTACTGATCAACAGTATAAGTCATGGTTTTTAAAATTAATCAATGAACTAATTTACTTTACATCTCAGACATAGCCCCTCCCTCCTCTCACTCTAGTGGCACCTTCCTTCTCCCTTCCCTATTTCTCAGGAAAGGGGAGCACCCCTACCCTCCGATCCCAGCTTGTCAAGTAGGGTAAAGACTGAGTTTTTCCTCTTCCCCTGTATCCTGGCAAGGCAGTCTGCTCAAGGCTCTATGTCAGAGACAGCTCCTGCTCCCCTACTAGTGGACACAATGAAGCCTGAGCTTCCCATTGGCCACATATATGTAGAGGATCTATGTCTCATACGTGCATGATTGTTGGATGGTGTTTTACACTCCACAGGTTCCTCTGGGCCATGGCCCAACCCAAGATCCATCCCATGGAAGACACCAATCCCTGACACTATTAACAATAATCTTCAATGTTTGAAAACAGGAGCCTATCATAGCTGTCCTCTGAGAGGCTCCACCCAGCAACACTTCAAAACAGGTGCTGAGACTCGTAGCCAAACGTTGCACTAAACATAGGAAGGCTTTAGAAAAGAATTCCTAGAGATGACAAGAGCACTCCACAAGAAGACCAACAGAATAATTTTGTATTTTAACTAAGCACTCCACGATATTAGGTACATCTATAGCCAATATTTTGTTTTTTCTCTTCTTTCTTTCGTTCTTCTTTCTTTCGTTCTTTCTTTCTTTTCTAAACATGGGGACTTTTTATGTGTTCTTGAGGAGTGTTAATTCAGAACAAGGCTATTCTGGAAAGAGATCACATCCAAAGACCTTGTATGAATATATGATTGGCCTGGCTAGAGGTCACATCCAAAGATCTTCTATGTCTGAGTGATCCCACACACAGGAGACAGAGGCAAACAGGTCTGAGTTCAATACAAGCCTGTTATAGAGCAAGTTTCAGGTAAAGAAAAGCTTAGGTCCAGGTGTGGTAATGAATGCCATTAAACCCAAATGAAGGTAGTTAGTTTGTAGAAGGAAGGTCCCATATTAGAAACTGATGTGTAATAGAGCAGAAGAAAAGGTGACAAATCAGGGAATAATTGACAGATTAGGATATGCCCAAGGGAAGAGAGAGGAAAGGGAAGATACCTAATGGAGCAATGCAGAGAGAGGAGGCAGTTTTTACCAGGACAGTAATAGAGAGATGGGTTTCAGAGAGAAAAGTCAGGGGAAGATAGAACAGGCCAGAAAATGAAAAGAATCCAGAAGATTAGAGCATATTTTTGGTTTGAGGCCAAGCAGAGCAATTACAGTATAAGAGAGAAACCAGATTAAAAAGTGAGATGGGAGAAGGTTTTGATCCAGAACAGCACTGAGCTCAGAAAGAATAAGTAAGTGTAAGTACTTCTCAGAGTCTGAAAACATTCTAGGCCTGGGATAGGTTATATAGAGGCTGGGAGCTTACAGGACTAGGCTCAGGTTATCAGAAGAAAGCAATAAGCCTCCCAGACAACAATTGCAACAGGAGAATAAAATTACTTTTACACTGTGTTTTCCCTTAAACAACCATGGCATCACTACATCTAAAGTGATTGGTTCTTATGGAAAACTCACTATATTTAAATACTACATTAAAAACTTATTTGCTTTTGATTACTAATAGCATATAAATCCATTGTAATTTTATATTATTTTACACTAAGTATAATACAAATATATATATATATATATATATATATATATATATATATATATATATATATATATTACTGTCTGTGGATGATATCTAACTCTCCAACAAAAAGCAATTTATGATTGCTTTGGATTATGGTTCTAGATCAGTGCCTTTCTACAATCTTTTTGCTGTGACACTTGAATATAGTTCCTCTTGTTGTTGTAACCCACAACCTTAAAATTACTTCACTGGTACTTTGTAACTGTAATTTTGATACCATTATGAATCATAATGTAAATATCTGGTGTGCAGTATATCTAAGATGCTATGCCACTGAAAGGTTGAGAACTGCTGTTCTAGATAGTTAAAGTTCATAATGACAGGAGAGCCATGACAGGAGGCAGTTGGAGCAGAAATCTAAGAGATCACATCTCAGTAAATAATATGAAATAGAGAGTTAACTGAAACTAGTCCCAGATTATGAACCCTTATGGCCCACTATAGTGATGTTCTTATTATGGTAAAGAAGCCCTTCCTGACCATTTTATAGCATCACTCAAATAGTGCAGCTAATTGGCAGATACATGTAGAAGTGCTTGAGCCTAAATGAGAAATTACTTATTCAAATGAATGCATTCCATTCTTTGATCCCATAGCTTGTGGCCATATCATGAACTAAAGTGCATTTAGTTCAACTTTAAAAGATTCAGTAGTCAAGAGTCAGTTCCTGCTCTCCACACAGCTGTGGAGAATGTCCTGTCCTGACTCTGACATGAACTCTGATGCCCCATATTTGACCACTTCCCCTTGGTGGGGAGACATGGTGGCACTCAAACAAAGGATAAGCAGACTCCCAAGATGAGACATGATAGTTTATGACCATAAGGTGTGGGAGGAGGTCCCCCCCAGTCACAGACCTAAGGGAGGGGAATAGGGTGAAAGCAGGAGAAATAGGGGAATAAAAGTAAGGGGAAAACAATTGAGATGTAATCTGAATAAATAAATAAATTAATTAAAGAAAAAAAGAAAGAAAGAAAGGAAAAAAGAAGCTGCTCCTACTGTGTCCCTGTGGCTGCGGAAAAACACAATGTTAATACTGTTGTGAGTGTGAGTGACAGTGCTAAAAAGTGGTGACAAAGTATCTATTAGTAAAGGGGACAAATAAAAGTATCAAAAAAAAAAAAAACAGTCTCTATAGTCTTTCAAAATTTCAACATTTTTAACAGGTGAATGTCTCCAAAGAACTAAAGAAATTTCCTAACTGTGATTTCCTTTAAATCCAGAGGCAAATTATATATTTTCAACATACAATAATAAAAAGTATAATTTGCAATTTCAAAAGAGAGGAATGGGTGCCTTGTGAGGCAAAACCTAGCAGGGAAAATACAAGATTCTGCAGGACCATATGTGGTCTCTGAAATTTGAATTCCCTAGAGTATGAATATCTCTGCTTCTCCAGGTTTGTTTTCTGCATCATGACTCTCTCTTGAGCGCTCTACCCTCTCATGGTACCACTTCTCTGAAGATGCGTCATGATTCTGGCATGTCTAAGATATTGGAGTGTTCCCATTTCTTTCTCATTGTAGACCTGCATGAGAATCATTAGCAACAATAAAAATTGTTGAAAATATTGTCCTACTACTTCTCTACTACTATTCTACTACTTTTCAATTCAGCCCCAGAGAAGTTCTTTCGGCAGGAGGAGAGGGCAGTCTGCCTTTCCCACCTAGACAACACCACAAATTAATAAACAAGTGGCAAATAGAGACCTTCGTCTTCTCTGAAGTTTTATGTGCTTGGTCTTCATATTACACACACACTTCTTAGCTCTACTGTGTGCCGGGTTGCGACAGCATTACCCTCTAAGCTCTTCATCACAGTTCAATCACTTTCCTAATACAAGGTTTCAGTCTCTAATGGTCTACTATAAAGTTATGGTCAGTTAGTGAAATATGAAATAAAAAAAGGAAAGGAACATTTGTAGTTCTGGTTTTCAGTACCAAATGAATGCAATATTAAATAAATACTAAGGAAAAGATATGACTGCTTCTAGGTGTCATGGAAGAGAACATTTATTATAAATATGTGCAAGAACATAGCCTAAGACAGTAACATATTAAAAGGTCTACAGTAAGCATTTCTCTGAGCCTTGTGCAGACATAGGAGAAAGGAAGGCAGAAGAGAGAGCAAAGAAATTGGGTTCAACCTCCTAGAGACCCAAAAAAGTAGATGAAAGGATCAGGTTAACAAAATCTGCATAGAAAAGGGAAACTGGTGGAAAATTAGCCCAGACCCTGCACTAGAGAAGTTTAGGCTAGATGGCCCAGTATGCCAATCAGAAGGGCCCTATAACCCATCTGGACTTAAGGGTGCAAAGAGAACTGAAGGTCAGCATCTGGTTCGATATGTTAAATATGCACCTCAGCCATTTGTTCCATGTTTGAAAGGTAGCAGTGAGATTCATCACACCACAAAACATACTTGGTACCAACTTCAATTTTATTTACTTGTTGATTTGTTAAAACACAATGTCTAAAAGCAACAAATGGATGAAAGTTTCCTTTGAGTTATGGTGTCAGAAGGTTAGAATACAGGACAGGGACCTTGGAAGCAGATGAATTGAAGCAGAAAGCTCAGTAGTTACTACTTCAACTATAAATACAAAACAGAAAGGGTGAAATAGAAGAGGGACAAGACTATGAATTTTCACATTTCCCATCCAGTGATACCCCATCTTGAAAAGAACCTCTCCTAATGGTTCCATAATATCATCCAAAGTGTGTTCACTGTGGAAACATATGAGACTATGGATATATTCTTCCCTTAAACCATCACAATATCTTATCATATTTTTTATTTTTAAACATTAAAAAATATAAAATGCTACATATTTGAAATAAAAAACTTATTTGAATAAAGAATACATATTTCAAAGTTCTTTGGATTAAAAATAGATAACTCTGTTGGGTATCCAGGATGGCCATGCAGGTCACACACCCTGTCTGATCTGCAGGTCAGGAATGACTGTAGAGCAACTTAAGAACTTAACTGAAAACTACAAAACAAGAGTGCTGGTGATTCCCAGTTCAGGGGGGTCCATGCTGTATAGAGCACAGATGGGTCTGTCCTTGGGCTACCCAGCTTTTCCACAGAAAAGTACCTAAGTGTCTGCAGCTATTTTCACAATCTCCAAAATCCAGCTACTGGCCTGCATGCTCTTGACACCTATGCTTTGGGTATCAGACTAAACTGGAGGCAACAAACACCAGTGTATGGGTTTAATAGCCCCAAAACACCCCATGCTATGGAATACAAGTAGATCCAACCTCAGTTCTCCTAGATAGTCTGCAGAAAGTTAGCAGGTCCATAGAGGCATAGGCATGGATCTACGAACTAGAAAAAAGCTTGGTGAGGCACAGAGGACCTGATATCTGAGTCTCAGATGAAACTGTGGTAACACCATGATCTGAGTCTTCTGGCTCAGAAGAGACTCTGCAGTCAGGAAAACAACTGGACCTGACCTCAGGTAACCTGGTAAATCAAAGAAAATTTGAAGGTCTACTCAGGCACAGGTGACAGCTCCAAGGTCTAGCCACACACTGGCAGGGCACACAGCATCTGAGCTATGTGTCCCAGTAGGTAAAATACACCATTTCCAACATAATACAAAAGATGGAGGAAAGAGTCGCAGGTGTAGAAGATACAATGGAAAAAATTGATCCAACACTCAAAGAAAAGGTTATATCTCAAATTTTCCTGACACAAAACATATAAGAAATTAGGTACATCATGAAAAGATGAAGCTTGCATAAGGATAATAGCTGTTGAGGAAAATCGAAAATTCCCAGGTTCAAGGTACAGAAAATATTTTCAACAAAATCATAAAAGAAAATATCACCAGGGGATCCAAGATGGCAGCGAGCAGTGTGGACCGTGTTTGAAAGCTCCAGTGAACAATTCAGGGAATTGCACAAATTTCTGAGCCAGGAACACTAAGGTCCCCACACCACGGCAGCAGAAGTGCTCCACGGTTCGGAGGGACCAGGGTGCGGAGGACCTGCTTGCCCTTGCACACGGGAGGAGCGTGGACTTTCTTGGATCAAAGCAGCAGCGGCAGAGACAGCAGTGCCACAAGCGGCAGCAGTGGCTCCAGCAGCACCAGCAGCGGTGGCTGAGGTTTGCAGCTCATAGCCTTCCAGTGGAGGCGATTGGTGTGGTGGACGGTGGGAGTTGCTGTGGGAGAGGGGACTCTGGACAAGATTTGGGTCGCATGGTGCCTTGAGACCCAAATTGGACTCAGCAGACAGTTCAGCCCCAGAGTCCTGGGTTTGCTCAGTGAGCTGTGCCGTGGAGAAGCTGGCTCAGCTCAGCAAGGAATTATGCCTGAGGCACAGCTCCCCTGCTGTGACGCAAGCTGGGCGGAGCGCTCACTTCCACCCTAGGTGCTTGCTCAGCGCAGTCGCAGTTTTCCTGCTGTGACGCAAGCTGGGTGGAGAGCTCAGTTCCACCCTAGGTGCTTGCTCAGCACAGACACTGTTCTCCTGCTGTGACACAAGCTGAGCGGAGTGCTCACTTCCACCCTAGGCGCTTGCTCAGTGCAGTCGCAGTTTTCCTGCTGTGACGAAACTGGACGAGTGCTCACTTCCACCCTAGGTGCTTGCTCAGTGAAGGCGCAGTTTCCCTGCTGTGACGCAAGCTGGGCGGAGTGCTCACTTCCACCCTAGGCTCTTGCTCAATGCAGTCGCAGTTCTCCTGCTGTGGCAGACGGTTCAGGCCCTGAGAAACTAGCTGAGCTCGACACGTGGTTTGGGCCCAGTATCCCTGGCTGGACTTGGCAGGGAACCCAATAGGCTGTGGATACCTTGGCCTGATCCAACACTCATTCAAAGACCCAGAACAATTGAAGGACCCAAAGCAAAGGGGAGCTGAGGATCACTGGCTGTGAGAGCCCAAAACGACAGGGCTAACCTCCTGACATCCACACCAGTGAAGTATCAGGGCTTCCAGCCTACAGAAATTGTGAGAAAACAAGTGAATCTATCATCAGACTCCCTCCACCCAACTCTGGAAGTTACCCAACAAAAACAGAGGCGGCAAGATGTCTAAGGGACAGCATAAAACATACGCAAGAAACCCAAAAACAACATGGCGTCTCCAGTTCCCAGCTATCTCCAAGAAAACAACCCGGAGAACTCAAATACAATGGAAACACACACAAAAAAAATGGCCTCAAATCCTTGGTAATGAGGATGATAACAGAGGAAACAAATAAAATTAGAAATCAGATGCAGGAAGACGCAGCCAAGCAGGTGCGAGACATAAAAGAAGCACATAGAGTGGAACTGGAAAATTTTCAGGAAAATATAAACAACCAGATGAAAGAAATTAAAAAATCTGTTCAAGATATGAAGATGAAAATGGATTCAATGATAAACACACAGACAGAAGAAAAAAGAGAACGTGAGGCCTCAGAGAAGAAGGCAAATGACATAGTGCTGAGCTTTTCTAACAGAATCCAAGAGATGGAAGAATGAATCTCAAGTCTAGAAGATACAATAACAGATCTTGAAGCAACCATTAAAGAAAATGCCAAATCTGGAAAACTCCTGACACAAAACATCCAAGAAATTAAAGACACCATGAAAAGAAGAAATCTGAGGATAATAGGCATTGAAGAAAGAGAAGATATCAGACTCCAAGGCCCAGAAACTATTCTCAACAAAATCATAGAAGAAAATTTCCCCAATCTAAAGAAAGAGATGCCTATAAACATTCAAGAGGCATACAGAACACCAAATAGAATTGACCAGAAAAGAAAAACTGCCTGTCACATAATAATCAAAACACAAAACATACAGAACAAAGAAAAAATATTAAAAGCTGCAAGGGAAAAGGGCCAAATAACATTTAATGGCAAACCTATCAGAATTACACCCGACTTCTCAGCAGAGACCATCAAAGCTAAAAGGGCCTGGACAGAGATCCTGCAAACCCTAAGAGACCACAGATGCCAGGCCAGACTACTTTACCCAGCAAAACTATCAATAACTATTGATGGAGAAAACAAAATATTCCATGGCAAAACCAAATTCAAACAGTACCTATCCACAAATCCAGCTTTACAGAAGGTACTAGAAGGAAAACTACATCCCAAAGGGTCAAGCTACAACCAAAACTACTCAGGAAATAGATAACTATACCATGGCAAAAACACAACTACACAAATGCTCGACTGGAACCAACATCAAAATTAAGACTCTTAATAGTAACTGGTCATTAGTATCTCTCAACATCAATGGTCTCAATTCTCCAATAAAAAGACACAGACTAACTGAATGGGTGCATAAACAGGATCCAACATTCTTCTGCATTCAAGAAACACATCTCACCCATAATGATAGGCATTAACTCAGGATAAAAGGTTGGAAAAAAATATTCCAAGCAAATGGTCACAAGAAGCAAGCAGGCGTAGCCATTTTAATATCGAACAAAATAGACTTTCAACCAAGATTAATCAAAAGGGATGAGGATGGACACTTCATACTCATCAAAGGTAAAGTCAATCAAGATGACATCACAATCCTGAACATCTACGCTCCCAATACAAGGGCACCCACATTTGTAAAAGATCTGCTAAAAAGGCTTAAACCACACATCGATCCCCACACAATAATAGTGGGAGACTTCAACACCCCACACTCTCTGAAGGACAAGTCATTGAAACAGAAACTAAGTGGAGAAATAACATCATTAACCAATGGCATGGGTCAAATGGATCTAACAGATATCTATAGAACCTTTCACCCAAACAAGAAAGAATATACCTTCTTCTCTGCACCCCATGGAACCTTCTCCAAAATTGATCACATTGTAGTTCATAAAGAAAGCCTCAACAGATATAAGAGGATTGAAATAATACCTGTTATCCTATCAGATCATCATGGGCTTAGGCTGCAATTCAACAACAACAGAAATAACAAAAAGCCTACACATATGTGGAAACTAAACAACTCTTTGCTAAATGACACCTGGGTCAGGGAAGAAATAAAGAAAGAAATCAAGGAGTTTCTGAAATTCAATGAAAATGAAGGAACAACCTACCCAAATTTGTGGGACACATTGAAAGCAGTGCTAAGAAGAAAATTCATAGCATTAAGTGCCTTTAAAAAGAAATTGGAAGCATCGCACATAAACACCTTAACGACACAACTGGAAGCCCTAGGAAAAAAAGAAGCAGAAACACCCAAAAGGAGTAGACATCTGGAAATAATCAAACTCAGGGGTGAAATTAACAAATTAGAAACTAAGAAAACAGTCCAAAGAATCAACAAAACCAAGAGCTGGTTCTTTGAGAAAGTCAACAAGATAGACAGACCATTAGCCAAACTAACTAAAAAGCAGAGAGACAGAATTGAAATCAACAAAATCAGAAATGAAAAGGGAGAAATAACAACAGACACTGAAGAAATACAAAGAATCATAAGATCCTACTTTGAAGGCATATATGCCACAAAATTTGAAAATCTAAGGGAAATGGACGATTTTCTTGATCAATTTCACTTGCCAAAGTTGAGTGAACAACAGATAAACAAGCTAAATAGTCCCATTTCTTCTACGGAAATTGAAGTAATCATTGATAGTCTCCCAACCAAAAAAAGCCCAGGGCCAGATGGTTTCAGTGCAGAATTCTACCAGACCTTCAAGGGCGAGCTAATACCGATACTCTTCAAGCTACTCCAAAAGATAGAAAGGGATGGAACATTACCAAATTCATTTTATGAGGCCATAGTCTCATTGATACCTAAACCTAACAAAGACTCAACAAAGAAAGAGAATTTCAGACCAATTTCTCTGATGAACATCGATGCAAAAATACTAAATAAAATACTTGCAAAATGAATACAAGAGCACATCAAAGATATGATTCATCATGACCAAGTAGGCTTCATTCCAGGCATGCAGGGATGGTTTAATATACGGAAATTCATCAATGTAATCCACCACATATACAAACTGAAAATAAAAAAACACATGATCATCTCTTCAGACGCAGAGAAAGCATTTGATAAAATCCAACACCCATTCATGTTTAAAGTTTTAGAGAGATCGGGAATACAAGGCACTTTCTTCAACATAATAAAGGCTATATATAGGAAACCAATAGCCAAAATCAAAGTAAATGGTGAGATGCTCAAGGAAATTCCTCTAAAATCAGGCACAAGGCAAGGCTGCCCACTCTCTCCATATCTCTTCAATATAGTACTCGAAGTTCTAGCCAGAGCAATAAGACAACAAAAGGAGATCAAGGGTATTCAAATGGGAAAGGAGGAAGTCAAATTATCCCTATTTGCAGATGATATGATAGTCTACATAAGTGACCCTCAAAATTCCACCAGAGAAATCCTACAGCTGATAAACACCTTCAGCAAATTGGCTGGATACAAAATTAACTCAAAAAAGTCTGTAGCCTTCCTATACACAAATGACAAGCTTGCAGAGGAAGAAATTAGGAAAACTACACCCTTCACATTAGCCACAAGCAATATAAAGTACTTAGGAGTTACTCTAACTAAGCAAGTGAAGGACTTGTTTGAAAAAAATTTCAAAACCCTAAAGAAAGAGGTTGAAGATGACATGAGAAGATGGAATGATCTTCCTTGCTCATGGATCAGGAGAATTAACATAATAAAAATGGCCATCCTACCAAAAGAAATCTACAGATTCAATGCCATCCCTATCAAAATACCTACACAATTTTTTAAAGACATTGAAAGTTCAATTCTGAACTTCATATGGAAAAACAAAAAACCCAGAATAGCTAAAACAATCTTGTACAATAAAAGGTGCTCCGGAGGAGTCTCCATACCTGATCTCAGACTGTACTATAAAGCAATAGTAATTAAAACAGCATGGTACTGGCACAGCAACAGGCTGGTTGATCAGTGGAATCGAATCGAAGACTCAGATATGAATCCACACACATATGGTCACTTGATTTTTGACAAAGAAGCCAAATCCATTCGATGGAAAAAGGATAGCATCTTCAACAGATGGTGCTGGTCTAACTGGATGTCTATGTGTAAAAAAATGCAACTGGACCCATATTTGTCACCTTGTACAAAACTCAAATCCAAGTGGATTAAAGATCTCAACATAAAACCAGAGACACTAAGTCACTTAGAAGAAAAAGTGGGGAAGAGCCTGGAACATATTGGCACAGGAGACAACTTCCTGAACAGAACACCAACAGCCCAGGCATTAATGTCAACAATTAATAAAAGGGATCTCATGAGGCTGAGAAGCTTCTGTAAGGCAGGAGACACTGTCAAGAGAACAAAGCGACAGCCTACAGACTGGGAAAAGATCTTCACCAACCCTACATCTGACAAAGGCCTAATATCCAAAATATATAAAGAACTCAAGAAATTAAACACCACCAAACCAAATAACCCAATTGAGAAATGGGGCTTGGAACTAAACAGAGAATTCTCAACAGAGGAATATCAAATGGCTGAGAAACACTTAAAAAAATGCTCAACCTCATTAATCATCAGGGAAATGCAAATCAAAACAACTCTGAGATTCCATCTTACATCCATCAGAATGGCTAAGATCAAAAATTCAAGTGACACCACATGCTGGCGAGGATGTGGGGAGAGAGGAACATTCCTTCATTGCTGGTGGGAATGCAAACTAGTACAACCACTTTGGAAATCTATCTGGTGCTATCTCAGAAAAATCGGAATAGGGCTTCCTCAAGACCCAGCTATTCCACTCCTTGGAATATACCCAGAAGATGTTCCAGCACACAACAAGAAAATTTGCTCAACCATGTTCATAGCAGCCTTATTCATAATAGCCAGAACATGGAAACAGCCTAAGTGTCCCTCAATAGAAGAATGGATAAAGAAACTGTGGTACATATATACTATGGAATACTATTCAGCTATTAAAAACAAGGAATTCCCGAAATTTGTGGATAAATGGATTGAGCTAGAAATGATCATAATGAGTGAGTTAACCCAGAAGCAGAAAAACTCAAATGGTATATACTCACTTATATCTGCATACTAGCCCAAGGGGCATGTCCCACAAAAGCCTTCACTTACCAGGAAACCGAGACAGAGGGGAAGACATTCTAGTGGGACTCTAGATGAGAGAAGCATGGGAGAATGGCAAAGTAGAAGGATCCAGAGGGTCCTAGAAGCCTACAAGTAGAACATTATGATAGGCAGATCTGGGCCTAGGGGTCCCGCTCAAGCTAAGGCACCAGCCAAGGACAATACAGGTGGTAAACCTTAAACCCCTACCCAGATCTAGACAATGGACAGAACACTCTCCACAGTAGAGTGGAGAGTGGGATATTACTTTCTCACATACTCTGGTGCCTCATCTTTGACCATTTCCCCTGGAGGGAGAGACCTGGTGGCACTCAGACGAAGGACAGCAGGTTACCAAGAAGAGACTTGATACCCTATGAACATATAGAGGAGGAGGTAATCCCCCTCAGGAACAGTCATAGGGGAGGGGAATAAGGGGAAAATGGGAGGGAGGCAAGAATGGGAGGGTACAAGGGATGGGATAACCATTGAGATGTAACAAGAATAAATTAATAAAGGAGAAAAAAATAAAAAGAAAATATCACCAACTGAAAGAAAGACATGCATATAAATATACTAGGGGCCTATAGAACAAAAAAGAAAATCCTCCCACTACATAATAATCAAGATACTAAATGTACAGAACCAAGAATAAAATATTAAATTTGGCAAGGGAAAAGGGTGAAGAAACGTACAATGGCAGACCTATCAGAATCACACTCAATTTTTCATCAAGAACATAAACGACACAAGGGCCTGAGCAGATGTCTTGCAAATCCAAAGAGATCACAAATGCCAATTCAGACTACAATACCCAACAAAAGTTTTAATAAGCGTAGATAGAGTAAACAAAATATTCAATGACAAAACAAATTTAAACAGTACCTATTCATGAATCCAGCCCTACAACAATACTAGTAGGAAATTCCAACCCAAGGATAACTTTATCCCTAAAAACACAGGAAATAGATAACTTCACTTTAGCAAAACAAAAAATTACACAAGCACACAGCACACAACCACAACCAACATCAAAATAAAAGGATCTAACACTTACAGGTCATTATTCTCTCTCAATATCAATGTTCTCAACTCTCCAAAAGAGAGACACAAGCTAACAGACTGGATGAATAAACAGGAATGAATAAACATTATGCTGCATACAAGAAACACACCTCAGCCACAAAGATAGACATTACCTAAGAGGCATGGTCTGGAAAAAAGTCTTCTAAACAAGTGGATACAAGAAGCAAGCTGGAATAGCCATTCTAATATCCAATAAAATAGATGTTCAGCAACAATTAATCAAAAGAAACGAGGACGGAAAATTCATACTCATCAAAGGAAAACTCAACCAAGATGACATCACAATTCTGAACATCTATGCTCCAAATACAAGTTAGCCTTATTTGGAAAATAAAAATTAATAAAGCTTAAACCACACATTGAACCCCATTGAAGTGGGACACTTCAACACCCCCCTATAAAAAAAGGATAAGTCAATGAACAGAAGCTAAACAAAGAAATAATTACACTAACAGATGTCCAGAATCAAATGGACTTAACAGATATCTACAGATATTATCACCCAAATGCAAAAGATTATACGTTTTTCTCAGCTCCTCATATAACCTTCTCCAAAAATTGACCCTATAGTAGGTCATAAAGAAAGCTTCAACAGATATAAGAAGATCGAAATGCTACCTTGCATCCTAATAGACCACCATGAGCTAATTTTGGACAGAGATAACAAAAACCTACATACACATGGAAACTAAACAAATCTACTCAATGATAACAGGGTCAGAGAAGAAATAAGAAAGAAATTAGGAACTTCCTAAAATTTAATGAAAATGAAGGCAAAACATGCCCAAATTTATGGAACACGATGAAATTAGTTCTAAGAGGAACGTTCATAGCACAAATACCAAAATCATTATGAATGTAACATTTATATAACTCATGATTGTCTCATAGTTCTCCTGCTGTATGTAGTATGTTTTACTCATATGTAATAAAATAAATGTGTATGTTAAATGATACACATTTATGTATGTTAAAAGATAAAAATAAAATAAGCAAAAAAAAAAAAGTTGGAAACATCTCATACAAGCAAGTAAATGAAATGTTTAGAATCCTTGGGGGAAAAAAGAAGCAGACACACATAGGAGGATAATATAGTTGGAAATAATCAAACTTGGGGCTGAAATCAATAAATTGAAATCAAAGGGAAGATTTCAAAGAATCAAAGCTGAGTTTTTGAGTAAATCAACAAGATAAACAAACCATTAGCCAAAATAACTAAAATGCAGAGAAAGAGTATGCAAATCAACAAAATTAGAAAGGAAAAGGGATTAGCTAACAATTAACTTGTATAATTTACTTATCCTAAGCAGCCTACAATAGCACTTTCAAAGTATTAGAAGTAAACTTTGTATTATAATTGAGTTATTTGGATAGAATACTGAATATCAGAGAAGAAATATATATATACAAATATGTCTGCCAGATATATTGGGCCAGAAGACTGAAGATGATGCTCCAACATTATAGAGAGTTTTGGGTGATTGCTCAGATAGAAAATTGTCTCTGTTATCTTCTCATTTGGAAAGCTACTATCCTGTACTCCAGGTATACATGGGTAATTAATTTTATTCCTTCTCAAGTCTTTGATGGTGTTGAAGACAGATAGTTTAGTTTTACAATTAAGTTTAGTTGTTTAAAGGTTAAGATGTTTTTAGGTCTAGATAGATGTTTTAAGTTGATAGTGATGAGACATGATAGATATGGATTTACATTCAGAATTTTAGATGCACCAAAATAGGAAAGGTGTTTTCATTAAGGCTGCCAAATACAAATAGCCAAAACATTAATAGTGTAACATTTATACAATTCCTGGTTGTTTCATGGTTCTTCTTGATGTAGGTACTTTGTGTGTGTGTGTATGTGTTCATTATACATATATATGTGTGTGTATGTGTAATAATACAAATATATATGGAAATCTTTTTTATTTTTTATTTTCTAAAAATTTTTAAATTAATTTATTCTTGTTACATCTCAATGGTTATCCCATCTCTTGTAAGAAAATCTTATTTAAAAAAAGAAATGAAAAGAGAAACATAAGGAAATACACTGAGGAAATCCAAAGAATCTTTAGGTCTTACCTCAAAACCCTATATGCCACATAATTTGCAAATCTAAATCAAATGGACAATTTTCTTCATAGATTCCACTTATCATAGTCCAATCGAGGTTAGGTAAACAAATTACATTCTCTGATGTCTCCTTTGGAATAGAAGCAGTCATCATAAGCCTCCAAAAACTAGCCTCTGGTTAGTTTCAGAGCAGAATTCTACAAAGAAATAATAACAACACTCCTCAAACTATTCCTCAAAATAGAAGTGGAAGGAACATAATCAAACTTATTCTAGGATGCCACAGTCACCTTAATACCTAAGCTGCACAAAGACCCAACCAAAAAAAAAAAAAAGAGTTTCTAACCAATTATTCTTATGAACACTGATGCAAAAATACTCAATAAAATACTTAGAAACTGAATCCAAGAACACATCAAAGATATCATTCACCATGGCCAAGTGGGCTTCATCCCAGGCATGCAGCATGGTTAAATATACAGAAATACATTAATGTAATATACCATGTAAAAAAACTAAAAAAAAAAAATTAAGTGATAATCTCCTTAGATTTGGAAAGTCCTTTTGACAAACCGAACACCCATTTAACCATGATAAAGACTATATACAGCAAGCTGATAGGCAACCTCAAATGAAATAAAGAGAAATTCAATGAAATTCTGCTAAGATAAGGAGGTATATGAGGCTGATCCCTCTCTCCATATCTTCTAGTTCTAGCTGGAACAATAAGACAACAACAACAACAACAGCAACAACAACAACAACAACAACAACAAAAACCTAAAGAAGACCCACATTGGAAAGGAGGAAATCAAAGTACTGCTATTCACACACAACATGATAGTATACAAATGATACCCAAAATTACACCAGAGAACTCCTACACCTCATAAACACCTTCAGCAAAGTAGGTAGTACAAGGTTAATTTAAAAAAAAAATCAATAGTCATCCTGTATACAAATGACAAATGGACTGAGAAATGAATTATGGCAGCAATATGCTTCACAAGAGACACCAATGATATAAAGTATCTTATATGTAACTCTAATGAAGCAAGTGAAGACTTTTATGAAAAACTTCAAGTCTCTGCAAAAGATAACAGAAAATAGAAATATCCCCCATGCTCATGGATTGGAAGGATCAACCTAGTAAAAATGGCAATCTTATCCAAATCAATCTACAGCTTTAATATAATTCCCATCTAAATGCCTACACAATTCTTTACATAGCTAGAAAGATAGACTTCATATGGAAAAACAAACAAGCAAGCAAACAAACAAAAAACCAGAATAGCTAATACAATCCTGTACAGTAAAAGATCTTGTGGAGGAGTCTCCATCCCTGATCTCAAACTGTCCTATAGAACAAAAGTAATAAAAAGAGCATGGTACTGGCATAGGACTAGGCTGGTTGATCAGTGCAATTGATTTGAACACCCAGAATTAAACCCACACAAATATGGACACTTGATTTTTGACGAAGAAGTCAAATACATAGAATGAAAAAAGATAAATCTTCAACAAATGGTGCCGAATGTCTACATATATAAAATGCAAATAAATAGACATTTGTCACCAGCACAAAACTAACGTCCAAGTGTATTAAAACTTCAACATAAATCAAGACACACTAAATATGTAAGAAGGGAAAGTGTGGAAGAGCCTTGGACTCTGGGCACAGGAGACAACTTTCTGAAAAGACACCAATAGCTCAGGCTCTATGATCAATAATTTATAAATGGTACCTTATGAAACTGAAAAGTTTCTATAAGGCAAAAGGACACTGTCAAAAGAACAAAACTACAGCTTACAGACTAGGAAGAGATCTTCAACAAAACTAAACTCAAAAAAGGACTAATAACCAAAATAAACAAAGAAATCAAGAAATTAAACACTGCCAAACTAAATTGGCAATTGAGATGTGGGGTACAGAGGTAAACAGAGAATTCTCAACAGAGGAACTCTGAATGGCCTAGAAACACCTAATGTCCTTAGTTATCAAGGAAATGCAAATAAAAACAAATCTGAGATTCCATCTTATAGCTACCAGAATGGCTAAAATCAAAAACTCAATTGACAGCTGGAGAGGATGTGGAGAAAGAAGAACACTCCTTCTATGATCATGGGAATAGAAACTTGTACCACCACTTTGTAAATCAATCCTGTTCTTTTTCAAAAAGAACAGGAATTTCAGAAAGAACAGCTCTACTGCAAGCTTCAGCCTAACAACTCCTGGGCATATACCTGAAAGATGCTCCACCATACAACTAGGACATTTGCTCAACTATGTTTGTACTATCTTTATTCATAAAAGCCAGCATCTGGAAACAAGCTGGATGTCCCTCAACTGAAGATAAAGATACCGTTGTAATTTTATACAATGGAATAATACTTACTATTAAAACCAAGGAAATCTTTAGATTTGCAGGCAAATGGATGGAACTAGAAAAAATCATCCTGAGTGAGGTAACGCAAGCCCAGGAAGACATACATGACATATACTCACTTATAAGCGGATATTAGCCCAACATAGATATCCTCTGCGAGATTCTATGCAACGGGGAAAAAGGACACATGCTGAGATGGCAGCTAGACTCGAGGACGATTGCTGAGAGTAGTATGGAAGAATGGGGACATAGGAGGACCCAGAGGGTTCATGAGCCACACAAGGATACCAGGAGACCATCAAGGCTGGCCAACCTGAACCTGTTTTATCAACCAAGTACAATGCATTTAATGAACCTGAACCTCCTGTTCAGGTATAGCCAATGAACAGCTCATTTTCCATGCTTGTGAGGGGAGCAGGTACTACCTCTGACATGAGCTCTGGTGCCCCCAATTTGATTACTTCCCCTTGCTGGAAATGCCAGATAGGCACACAGAAGAAGTGGATGCAGGCTATCGGTATGAGACCTGATAGGCTGTGCTAAAAATGTGGAGGTGGATGTCCTCTTCTGTCAGAAGTCTAGGTCAGATGAATAGATGGGAAAAGGAGAGAGGGTGGGAATAACAATAAGCATGTAATCTGAATAATTATAATAAATATCTCACTTTATGAATCAAATAATATAGAAATAAGGCAGAAAATTGCTGAAAGGGTTTACTATGCATTCATGCCTCAGTATAGCTAAGACAAATTCTGAATGCAATTGGCAGGTTCTGATTCCTTTCAATCAAGATTCATGTAAAAACAAAAAGAAAAAGAAAACCCCAAAAATAAAGGCCAAAACTCTCTAGCATGTTTTATCAGTTTGTTTATCCAGTATTTTTTCCCTGATGGCCTCCTATGGAAATAGTGAATATGAAATTACTACACGATTAGTCTGAATTAGACTTCTACTCTTATCTTTCCTTCTGATTGAAATCTCAACAGAATTTAATTAATCAAAAAAAAAAAAGAAATTCCTTCTGATTCTCTTATATTTTAGTCATTCTACAGCTGTATGTAGCATATAACACAAGTTTCTATTGTGATAGAATGCTACTACATTGTTTTATAATTTGAACTCTCTATTGACATTTATTTAATATATAAAATAATGTGAACTGTTCATTTTAATTTTCTGTTTCGTGTTTAAGTTACTTAAATAAATTACTGTTACTGTTGTTTTAAGTTTGAAGATAATTTTTCTACTATCATGTTAATGTACAAGCTTTTCTTTTGTCTCTAATTATTTTGTTCAAATATACTTGCCACATTACTTTGTTTCTAAATACAATTTAATATGGTAACTTATGTATTCATATTTTGCATTTCTCTACAAGCTTCTAAATATAAAAATCTTTATATTAAATCAAGTTATAATGTATCTGTTTGATTAATAAAAATATTTTTCTAATAAAAGAGCACCCTGAGAAGAACAAAAGTAAATCACAATAGTTCATAATTTTTGTACTTACTTTCAGTAGATACTGTGATATTTAATGTGAAAATATGCAGTTTAGTCTTCAAATATTCATAAAATCGAGTCATCTTTGTATATTCCATATTTTATGCTCTCTGTATTTAATACTTGTCTTAAATGTAAATTTCTGTAATGTTTATGTAAAAATATTTTGTTCTTTCTTGTTTGACTACACTTTCCAGACACACATGTAATTTCAAATATGCAGATTACATCATTGTCATATATTAAAAATGAGTTCTTCAAATTTTAATGATTAGATAACTTTTTAAAAAGATTTATTTTGTATACAATATGCATCAGATCATATTATAGATGGTTGTGAGCCACCATGTGGTTGTTGGGGGTTGAACTCAGGACTTCTGGAAGAGTAGTCAGTGCTCTTAACCTCTGAGCCATCTCTCCAGCCCCACATTAGTAATTTTTATTCATCCAGTGCATATATTTGAACTTTGTATGTAATTTTTTTCCATTTTTTCCCTTTAAATTTTTGTGAAATCCTGATAACTATCATTTTTGTATGTGTTATACTATGTACTCTGTCTGTAATTATTGCTGTTCTTTTGCACTGATCTTCATCTTAATGACAATAGTTAGGTGTTCCATTATTCTTAGTTTAAAAAACTCAACTTACTGCTTTGTGATATAAAAGAAATTTAAGTTTTGTATCTTCATGCACATACACGTTTGTGAGGTATTTATAAACAAGAGAGTCCTGTGTTTTTCTCCTTTTAACTATATTTTACCTGATTTTAATATTAATTCAGGTGTGCCTTAGAAAGTTTGTGCTCATTTTCATTGAAGTATGAGTAATGCAGGGAAATAATGCATTTTTCCCCCTGAAGTGTTGGAAACATTCAGAACTACCAACATGTAAGTCTATTGAATCATCTGTCTGCATTTTCAAATGTATTGATCTATTATAGAGTTGATGTAGTCTCTTTTATCTGTATTTCTATGATCTATATTAGAACAACGCTTTTCAATTCTCATGTTAGCTACTTTTATTTTCTGTTTTCTTTTCTTTTTGTTAAGTCAACCTTTATATAGGCTTATCAAAATGCAATGAAAAACTGATTTCCCCCTTAATTTAATGTTTCTCTTTTCATAGAGCCACTTACTTTTATTGAATTTAGGCATGAATTAGGGAAGATGTTGTTAACATTTTCTTCGAGAACCACAGATTTTTCTTTGAGATTGCAATAGCTGTACTCTGTGACTATTGTTGAGTTATATTTTCAATATAACTTCATGCCATCAGTTATTTTCTAAATATAATCAAGATTTCTCTAACAACACATCAATATATAGATTAGTACTGTTTCAATTTCAAAAATGGTGACTGAAAGACACTACTGATCTTTTTCTTACCCTGCAGTGTAAATCCCACTAAGGTAACAGAACATAATGTATATAATCATATATTGTTTTAAAATTTGTCAAATTTTTATGGTCCAACATGTAAAGATTGGAAATATATTTGCTGTGACTTGAATAAAAATTTCAGACTTGTTTAAAAATCTGTAATGCTACTATTAAAGTTTTATGATTGTTTTGTGATTATTAAGATAAAAAATACAAGCGACACTACATGCTAGTGAGGATGTGGAGAGAGAAGAACACTGCTTCATTGCTGGTGGAAATACAAACTAGTAAAGCCACTTTGGAAATCTATTTGGCGCTATCTCAGAAAACTGGGAATAGGGCTTCCTCAAGACACAGCTATCCACTCCTTGGAATATACCCAGAAGTTGCTCCAGCACACAACAAGAACATTTGCTCAACCATGTTCATAGCAGCCTTATTCATAATAGCCAGATCATGGAACCAGCCTAAGTGTCCCTCATTAGAAGAATCGATAAAGAAACTATGGTACATTTACACTATGGAATACTACTCAGCTATTAAAAACAAAGAATTCCCAAAATTTGTGGAAAAATGGATTGAGCTAGAAATGATCATAATGAGCGAGTTAACCCAGAAGCAGAAAAACTCAAATGGTATATACTCACTTATATCTGCATACTAGCCCAAGGGGCATGTCCCATGAAAGTCTTCACTTACCAGGAAACTGGGACAGTGGGGAGGACATCCTATTGGGACTCTAGACGAGACAAGCATGGGAGAATGGCAAAGTAGAAGGATCCAGAGGGTCCTAGAAACCTACAAGTAGAACATTATGATAGGCAGATTTGGGCCCAGGGGTCCCGCTCAAACTGTGGCACCCGCCAAGGACAATACAGGCAGTAAACTTTAAACCCTTACCTAGATCTAGCCAATGGACATGACATTCCCAACAGTTGACTGGAGAGTGTGGTATGACTTTCACACGTACTCTGGTGCCTCATATTTGACCACGTCCTCTGGAGGGGGAGACCTGGTGGCACTCAGAGGAGGGATAGCAGGCTACCAAAAAGAGACTTGATGCCCTATGAGCATATAAAGGGGGAGGAAGTCCCGCTCAGTCACAGTCATAGGGGAGGGGAGTAAGGGAAAAATGGGAGAGAGAGAGGAATGGGAGGATGCATGGGATGGGATAACCATTGAGATGTAACAAGAATAAATTAATAAAATAAAATTTAAAAAAGAATGTCCCATAAAATACAATAGAAAAATATAAATTTACATTCAATAATTATTTTCTTTTTCAGTTTCATTTTTATATTACTTTTCATTTGTACTCTCTCTCTCTTTCTCTCTCTCTCTCTCTCTCTCTCTCTCTCTCTCTCTCTCTCTCTCTCTCTCTCTCTCTCTCCCTCATTGTGTGTGTGTGTGTGTGTGTGTGTGTGTGTGTGTGTGTGTGTGTGTATGTGCATGACACATGCTTAGAGGTAGTCTTCTCCTTCCATCATTGAATCCCCAGGAGAGTAACCAAGTTCTCAGGTTTGACAGTAGCTATATTTACCCAGTGAGTTTTTTTGTCAACTTTCATTTTTCCTTTAAACATGTCACAGTAGCAATATGTCTATAGTACAAATATTCCGAAAAATGAGAAAGGCAGGTTATGTGATTTGAATTACACTCCACAAAGACAATCGCAAAACTTAGACTAACATAAACTAAATTAACAACAGCAATATTGGCAATAAAGGCCTTTGATACTTTATGCTAATATTCGTACATTTACCAAATCATCAATCAAGTTATCTAACAACTAAAATTACCTTCTGAATAATATAGTTTAATGGTTATTTCATGACATTTACATTATATTAGGTATTAATAATCCATAGATTATTTTAGTGAGTTTTCAGTGGTAACTAATATATGAGCAAATGCTACCCAATTTAAAAACAAGAAACTGTCCCATGGTTATCTCTGTACCCAAATGCTACACTAATAGGACTTGATAAATTCCATATATAAATATATAGATTGAGGACATATATTATGTATATATGCCTATGTGTATCTATATTGGTATTTGTGCATATATTTGCATATGAAATATCTAATACAATATATTTATAATATATAAGTATGTATAATACTATATAAAAATATATATTATATAATGCAATATATTTAAGAGAACCATCTATGAATTATCCTTTTTAATGTATTTTAATATTTGAATCACTTTATTTATGCATTTTTATTTTTGGAAAATTACTGGGAAGATTGTTACTATTCCAGGGTAATTTAAGTCCATCTCGCTCTATATGCAACCCAAGGTGGCATCAACTTTGTGACTCACCCATGTCATAATGGTCAGTAAGTTGAATTTGCCTATTGTAAAATATCTACATAGGTCTCTTTCAGTGTGTTTTGAATGTTTTTTCTCATACTCTTAAGCATTATCATTAACATTCTAAGGAACAGTTACACTCTCTCACATTTCTTTCGGAAATTGATTTTCTATACTCAGAGCATTGGTCTATTTACATTTTATATACTTGTTGTGAATACTTCGTTTAGTTTCTCAAGCTAATTTTTATTTTCTCCTTGAAGATCTTATTTTTTAAATCATTTTGTAATGACAAAGTTGTTTTTTAAAGATAATTTTCATTTGTTTATAGTTAGCATCTTTTTTATCTTGACGGATCTAAATTTCTGAGTGAATACAATATCTATCATGTCTCTTCTCTTCTATTAACTTAAAACATCTATCACCATCTAAAAGCATCTTAACCCCTAACCATCTAAGTTTAATCAAAAGACTGAACTATCTGGTCTTCAACTCCATCAGAGACTTGAGCGGTGATAAAACTTAAATACCTGAGGGAACCAGAAGTGCAGGTTAGCAGCTTCCAAAATGGAAAAATGACTGAGACAGTTTACTACCTGAACAGTCACCCAGCACTCTCTATAAAGGCGGAGCATCATCTTCAGGAACTATGGAGGAAATGTTTACCCTGTCTTGCCAGAGGTGGGATGTTGGCTCTGCCTGCATTTAAGCTTGCAAAGTTTTAGGCAGAATTCTGTCAGTGGCAGAAATGAGGACATTTTGCACAGTGGCTGGTTGGCCTCATTTGAAGACAATGCCATAAGGAGGTTCTTTGATATTGATCATTTTCTTTGAGGAAGGCTGGTTGTCGCCAGGAGCTAACTTGTCTTATTGTCAAGGAATCTTTAGAATAATAAAAAAAAATTTACATGCCATATTCTATAGTACTCTGAGGCTTTTTGAAGACCTTATTTAACTGTTTTACCTTATATGTCTATTCAATCATATCTATCTATTAGGTCTAGAATATATATTCTTGCGGTAAAATTAAAATAGTTTTTGACATGAGCATAATTTGCATTAATATAAAAAATTATATAATAATGAGTTAAAGATAACATTATTTGTGAGTAACAATTAAGGCCTTAATTTGAGGTTTACATTCAATAGTCTACATTTTGTTCTATCCTCCCTCAACATTTCCAAATGCCCCTTTCTTTCTTTTCATCTCCTATCTCTTTACCAATTAAAGAAAGATAAAGGAAAAGAGAGAGGTCCCTGATTATAATTTAGATTCCTCTCTGTATAAGACAAATTTTAACTTTTAACCACCTCTTGATGAAAATAAATATCTGTAGCCCAAGAGAGCAAATAGAAACCTCAATATAAGGATATTTTGAGAATATATTTTCGTTGTTTCTTTGGAAAAAAGTTATGTACACTGGCTTATAAGGTTATCCATAGTACCTGTAGAGATTTTTAACCTATTTTTCTATATATTTTCTTTTCTTTGTGAGTTTACTATTTTTGAATTATATATTTATACACATTTTTGGTTTTTTGTTTGTTTTTTGTTTTTTCGAGACAGAGTTTCTCTGCGTAGCTTGGCTGATCTAAACTTACTTTGTAGACCAGGCTGGCCATGAACTCACAGTGATCCTCTTGCTTCTGCCTCCTGAGTGCTGGAATTAAAGGCATGCACAACCACACCTGACTTATAAATTTATATTTTATTATTTCTTAAAATTTGATGATGGTATTAGCAATTGAAATAATTTGGGTTTTGCTGTAATTGTGAAACTTTTTGGACACGTGTCTACCTTTGATTTTAGTATGTTCAGGTGTTTTAATTAGGAACCAACATATCCATCTAAATAATCTCAGCTCTCAGAAGGACCAGTTCATTATTTTTCTATTTTCCCCAATAAAATATTTTTATTGACTATTTAGGGATTTCACACAATGCACCTTGATCATACTTGATTCCCATTCCTCCCATATCCACCCTCCAACCCTTGAGCCCTCTCCAAAATAATGAAGAACAAGGACACAGATCATGGACTTCTACATGGTTCCTACCTGATGAATGGAACATCAACATCAACATGGTCTCTGGTAAAAACAGGATTCACAGACATCAATAGGGCCACTGTTGGCACCTGGGAATCACACTTATCAAATTGTCTTTCACTACAGCCCAATCATGGCCTTAAGCATAGTTTCTACCAATATTTACTTTCATTCTTAAGATAATATGAAATTCAATTATAAATAAACATTTTCAACCACATACTTTCATTATACATGCATATAAGTACATATTAGTTTACATATATGTATGTAATAAATATATTGAAATATAGACTTGGATTATACATATGCCTGAAATAAATGTATTGAAATATAGACATGGATTACTTGTAGTTGCTGCTAGGGAAGATAAAGCTGTGACAGCAACAATGAGAGTGGATGTTTCCCACTACCGTTATTGGGCCCTGCAGGATATTTACATTTGAGAAGAATAAAACAATACATGGCATTTTCTCTTTTGAAATTTTTAGTTAGCCTGCCTAGCCTAACCAGGACATAGACATAGAACCAGCAGAGGAGGCCTTTGGGGCACTGGAGCAGCTTTGTGCTATGATCTTTCTCTGCCTGCTCTTCACTTGCCTGGCCCACCTGAGAGTGATCTAGCAGAAGTGAGTTGGGTGTGGGCCACAACCCATAGTAGCTGACATCTCAAGTACTTCTTTGGGATACCTGAAAACTTTGAGATTTTATCTCTCCACCTGCTCCTTACCAACCTGACGCATCCATGATAGAGACAGGAAAACAGACGAAGTGAGTCAGGCGCTGGCCACAACATACATTGTTTACCATACCAGTGAGGCCTGTAGGGCATCAGAAAAGCTATCGGCTTGGAGCTCTCTCAACCTGCTCCTCACCTACATAGCCCAACTTGGAAATAGACAGAGAACCCAGCAAAGCTGAGATGGACAAGAGCTGCAACAGATTTTGTCCACCATTCTGAGGAGGCCTCTAGGAAGCACAAAGAATCAGGCTTCTGCTTGGAGCTCTCTTCACCTCATCCTGACCAGCCTAGCCTAACCAGAAAGCAAACAGTGGCACCATGGGAGTGACCCACAGGCCTTCTACCACCAGAGACAACGAAATGGCTGGAGGCCAGCACAAGAACACAAACAATAAAAGTCAAAGGATATATGATACTTCTGGGAGCCTGTGATACTACCATAACAAGCCCAGGGGATAGCAACACCCCTGAAGCACAAGAAGAAAATTTTGAATCAAAGGTGATGAAAATGATGGAAGAAAATAAATCTTTCAAAGAAATTAAAGAAAATACATTGAAACAGATAATGAATTTAATAAGTCCTTAAAAGACCTACAGCAAAATACACTCAAACAGGAGAAAGAAATGAATAAAACTATTTAAGACCTAAAAAGGGAATTAAAGGCAATAAAGCAAACAATATGAGACAATCTTGGAATTGGAAAACCTAGGGTAGGGAAAAGGAAGTACAGATACAAATAACATGAACATAATATAAGAGATGGGAAATAGAATCTCAAGTGTAGAAGAGACTGTTGAATTAATACATCAGTCAAACAAAATGTTAAAACCACAAAGTTTCTGACACAAAATATCTAAGAAATGTTGGACACTGTAAAGAGATCAAACCTAAGAAAAATACAAATTGAATAATGTGAGGACTCCAAGCTCCATGGCCCTAAAAATAGTTTCAACAATAATCATAGAATAAACTTCCTCAAACTAAAGAAAAAGTTGCACATAACCATAGAACAAGCCTACAGAACTCCCAGTAGATTGACAGGAAAAGAAAAATTTCCAACTACATAATAATTAAAACAATAATGTATATAAAAAATGAATAGTAAAAGCTGCAACAGAAAAAGGCCAAGTCATATATAAAGGCAAACATCATAAATATACCTGACTTCTCAACAGAGATGATGAAAACCAGGAGGGCCTAGATGGATGTCATGTAGACACTAAGAGACCATAGGTGCTAACTCAGACTCCTATACCCAGAAGAACTTTCAATCACCATACAATAGGAAACAAGATATTCCATGGTAAACCCAAATTTAAACAGTACCTAGCCACAAATTGAGCCCTACAGAAGATACTAGAAGGAAAGCTCCAAAACAAGGAGACCAACTACACCAAGAACACAGGAGATAAAGAACTCCAAATACACAAAACCAAAAGAAAGGAAACACAACTAAACTATAATACCACCAACATCAAAATAACAAGAATTAACAAACACTGGTCATTAATATCTCTCAACATCAATGGCCTCAAATCCCCATTAATAAGACACAGGCTAATAAAATGGATGTGAAAACAGAACCCATCATCCTTCTTCATACAAGAAGCACACCTCTGTAATAAAAATAGATGTTACCTCACATTAAAGGGCTGGAAAAAATATTCTAAGAAAGTAGACCCAAGAAACAGCCTGGAGTAGACATTCTAGTATCTAAAAAATAGACTTTCAACTGAAACTAATCAAAAGAGATGAGGAAGGATAATTCATACTCATCAGAGGAAAAATCCACCATGGTAACCTTTTAATCCTAAACATATATGCCTGAAATGCAATAGCACCCACATTCATAAAAGACACTTTACTAAAGCTTAAATCACATATAGAACCCCAAACGCTAATAGAGGCAGGCTTGAACACTCTACTCTCACCAGTGGACAGATCACTGACACAGAAACTAAATGGAGAAATACCAAAATTATTAGATATCATGATTCAAATGGACTTAAAAGGTAGCTACAGAACATTTCAACCAAACACAAAGGATATACACTCTTCATAGCACCTCACAGAATCTTCTGCAAAGTTTGTCTTATACTCAATCATTACGCAAACCTCAATAGATAAAAGAAGATTGAAATAACCTTTTGCATCTTATCAGACCACAATGATTTAAGGAGAATTGAACAACCACAGAAACAACAGAAATCCTACAAATTTGTGGAAAATGAACAACTTCTTAATCAATGACCTCTGGGCCAGGATGAAATAAAAAAATATAAATAAAGACTGTCTAGTATTCAATGTAAATGATGGCACAACATACCCAATCTTATATGCCAGAAAGAAATGGTGTTAAGATGAGAGTTCATAGCAATAAGTACCTTCATAAAGAAATTAGAGAGATCCCACAGTAGCAACCTAATACCACACCTGAAAGAGCTAGAAAAAAAAGCAAACAGAGCACTTACTGCCTCAAAATTATTTGTATTATCTGGCTATCAATCAGTCAAGACACAGACACTTGTTATATTTTAAAATAGCATTAGTTAACCTGGGGCAGGGCAGATATCAATCCTCTAAACTCCCTTCCATAGTGGGACAGGCATGGGATCCCTGCCTCAATCTCATGCCACCTCCTTTTAATAACTTTTATCAAGCTACATCCAATTCATAATCCCAAATACCTGTTAATGTTCTTTATCTGGAACAGATTTCCCATCCACGCCAGCCATGTGTTTTTCCTCCATGTAACCCATGGGGACCTTCCTCTCTTCCCGTTAGATCTTTCTCCTTTTTTCTTAGGTATTTATTTTTTTATTATTAATTCATTCATTTTACATCTCAATAGTTATCCAAACCCTTGTATCTTCCCATTCCTCCCTCCCTCCCGCTTTCCCCTTACCCCCCTCCCCTATGAATGTGACTGAGGGGGGACCTCTTCCCCTTGTATATGCTCATAGGGTATCTAAGTCTCTTCTTGGTAGCCTGCTATCCAGCCTCTGAGTGCCACCAGGCCTCCCCAACAAGGGGACATGGTCAAATATGGGACACCAGAGTGCATGTGAATGTCACTCAATGGTGGTGAATGTCCTGTCCATTGGCTAGATCTGGGATGGGATTCAACCTTTACTGAACTTATATTCCTTGGCTGGTGCCACAGTTTGAGCTGGACCCCTGGGCCCAGATCTGTGTGTCATAATGTTCTTCTTGTAGGTTTCTAGGACGCTCTGGATCCTTCTATTTCCCCATTCGCCCATGCTTCTCTCACCTAAAGTGCCAATAGGATGTCCATCCCTCTGTCCTACTTTGCTGATAAGTGAAGACTTTCATGGCACATGCCCCTTGGGCTAGTGTCCAGATATAAGTGAATATATACCATTTGACCCTTCTGCTTCTGGGTTAGCTCATTCATTATGATTCACATCCCACAACCAAAGCAGCAAAATGTCTCTCCTCTTTTCTTTCTTCTCCTAGCAGTCCTTTCCCTTCCCCGGTTTCCTCTTTCTCCAAGACCCACCTATCTCCTTTGCCCTGCCCAGGTGTGATGGCCTTTTATTAAACAAAAAGTAGGTCACAAAGACAACACAGACAACAAACAGTAATTACCACAAAAATACATCACACCATCCCCAACACAAACACACCAAATACGAGTAAACAACAGGAAATCCTGAAACTCCCGGCTGAAATCAATAAATAAGAAACAAAGAGAACAATTCAAAAAAATCAAAGAAAACAAGAGCTAGCTCTTTGAGAAAATCATTAAGACAGACAAACCTTTATCCAAACTAATTAAAAGTCTGAGGAAGGGTATTCAAATAAAAACAATTACATATTAAAGGGAGAGATAAAAAACAGATACCAAGTAAATCCAAATAATCATTATGTGTTACTTCAAAAGCCTACATGGCACAAAAATTTTTAAAAATCTAAATGAAATCAACAATTTTATGGATAGCTACCAATGACCAATTGAATCTAGATGAGGCAAAAATAGTCCATTATCTCCTAAGGATATAGAAATAATAATCAAAAGTGTCCAAACAAAGAAACAAACAAACAAAAAAAGCTGAAGAGAAGATAAATTCATCCCAGAAATCTACCAGACATTAAAAGAAGAGCTAATACTGATGCTCTTAAAATATTCCACAAAATAGGAAAAGAAAGAACATTACCAAATTCATTCTATGAGGTCATTGTCATCTTGATACCTAAATCCAAGACAAAGTCCAAACAAAGAAAGAGAATTTCAGACCAATTTCCCTTATGAATTTTGATGCAAAAATACTCAAAAATGTTGCAAATTGAGTCCAAGAACACATAAAAGAGTCTAATCCACTATGACCAAATCTGGTTCATGACATTTTGTAGGGTTGTTTCAATGTAAGGAAACAATCAATCTATATAATCCACCATTTAAACAAACTGGAAAAAAAAAGCACATAATGCCAAAACCATCATTTTACAAACCCAACATGGCTTCATGTTAAAAGTCTTGGAGAGAGATCAGGGACACAAGACACGTATCTATAAATAGTAAAGGCAATATAAGCAATCCTATAGCCAACATCAAAATAAATAGAGAGAAATGTAAGTGAATTTCATTGAAATCAGATAAAGGACAAGGGGGTCCACTATCTCTGTATCTCGTCACTATAGTACTTGAAGACCTAGCTAGAGCAATAAGACATCTAATGGAGACCAAAAGGATGGGAATTAGAAAGGAAGAACTCAAAGTATCAATATTTTCAGAACATTAGATAGTATACATAAGTGACCCCAAAAATTCTACCAAGGAACTTCTACAGCTGATAAACTCCTTCATCAAAGTAGTTGGGTAGAAAATTATCTAAAAAATCAGTAGCTTTCCTATATACAAAAGACTAATGGGCTAAAAAAGAAGTTAGGAAATTACATTCTTCACAAAATCCACAAAAACAATAAACTATCTCGTATAACCCTATCCCTGAAAATGAAAGACTTATTTGAAAAAAACTTCTGGCTTCCTAAGAAAGAAACTGAAGAAGATATCAGAAGATAGAAAGATCTCTCATGCTCATGGATTGGTAGGATTAACACAGAAATAATGGCCACGTTACCAAAAGCGATTTACAAATTCAATGGAACTCCCATCAAAATCCAAACACAATTCTTTACAGACCTTGGAAGAACAATTCTCAACTTCTTTGTAAAAACAAAACAAAACAAAAAACAAAACAAAACAAAAAAAGAAACAAACCTAAAAAGCTAAGATAAACCTGTACAATAAAAGATCTGGAGGTATTTCCATCCTTGATCTCAAGCTATACCATAGAGCAAAAGTAATAATAAGGCATGGTAATGGCATAAAAACAGACAGGTAGATTAATGGAATCAAATTGAATTCCCAGAAATAAACCAACACAACTATGGACACTTGATTTTTGACATAGAAGCTAAGGACATACAATGTAAAAAAGATAGTATCTTCAACAAATGGTGATGGTCTAACTGGATGTCTACATGTAGAAAAAATCAAATAAACACATATTAATCTCCCTGTTCAAAATTGAAGCTTAGAAGAAAAAGTGGAGAAGAGCCTTGAACTCATTGTTATAGAAGACTGCTTCCTGAACAGAAAACCAAAAGCTCAGACTCTAAGAACAATAATTAATCAATAGTACCTCAGGAAACCAAAATGCCTCTGTAACACAAAGGACACTTTAAACAGGACCTGATGATTGGAAAAGATTGGAAAAGATCTTCACCAACCCTACATCCAACAAATGGCTAATATCCAAAATATATAAAGAACTCAAGAAATTAAACACCAACAAAACAAATAATCCAATTAAAAAAAGTTATAGAGCTAAACAGAGAATTTTTAACGGAACAGTATCGAATGGCTGAGAAATACTTAAAGAAATCCTCAACATCCTTAGTCATAAGGGAAATGCATACCAAAATAACTCAGATTCCATCTTATATCTATCAGAATGACTATGAACAAAACTCAAGTGACAACACATGTTGGTGATGGTGTGGAGAAAGGGTAATATTTTGTCATTGCTGATAGGAGTGAAAACTTGTACAATCACTTTGGGCATCAATCTGGAGCTTTCTTAGAAAATTAGGAATAGTTCTACATCAAGACTCAGCTATATCTCTCCTGGGAATATAACTGAAAGATGATGCACCATATAAAAAGGACATTTGCTAAACTATGTTCACAGTAACTTTATTAGAAATAGTCAAAATCTTGAAACAACCTGGATGACCTTCAGCTGAAAAATGCATAAAGAAATTGTGGTGAATTTACACAGTGGGATACTACCAAGCTATTGAAAACAAAGAAATCTTTAAATTTGCAGGCAAATAAGTAGAACTAGAAAAGATCATCATCTGGGTGAAAGACCCAGAAATACAAACTTGCTATATACTTACTTATAACCAAATATTAGCCATATAGTACAAGATAACCTCACTACAATACAGAAACATAAAGAATCTAATTAAAAAGGAGGACTCTAGGGAGGATGCTTAATGCTCATTCACAAGGCCAAATAGATTAAACTCCTCAGGAAATGGTTGAAGAGAAAGAACAGAATGGGAGTCTACCATAGAGGTCCTCTGAAAGTCTCCACTCAAAAGGGAAATGCAGCAGATGCTGAGACAAACATCTAAACTTTGGAGTGGAGTTCAGGGACTCTTATGGATGAGTTGAGAAATAGAAGGACCTGGAGAGGACAAGAGCTACACAAGGAGGCCAATATAGCTAAGAAATCCTGGCCTGGGCATGGGATGGGGAGGGGTAGGGTGGGTAGGGAGCTGTAGAGACTGGTGCTCCAACAAGGATCATGAATGGTGAGGACCTAGACCCCTTGCTCACATTTAGTAGATAGGCAGTTGAGTCTCCTTGAGTGACACAATATAAGGAGTAGGGGCTACCTCTGATGCCCATATGTTGATCACTTCCTCCTTGTGGGATGATCCAGATGAGACATGATTAGTTGGTGTAAAATGATAGGGGAAGAAAGCTTCCACTTTCTGAGGCTTAGGGGATGAGAGAAGGTGAGATATGGTACCAGGAGAGAAAGAAAGGCGGAACTATGTTTATTCACAGTGAGCATGCTTCTCTGTCTCCCATGTATAAGGGTATCAAAATGGCTACTAAGGAAAATGGGGTATTGTCTTTCATATGGGCAGAAGTAGGCAGAAATGACTTCTGTCATCCACAAGGGAACCAGGGATGTGCAGTCTGTCAGCAGGAATTATCACCTCTAACTCTGATAGGATACTAAAAAATGCAGGGCAGAAGTAGTACATTTTTTTTTTTGAGAAGTGACTTTGTTGGAGGGAAAGGGAACAATTGTGGGTCTATTGAAGAGGATGATTCTCCTCTGGTCATGTAGCAGATGATTTGCTTATAGAGTAGAAGTAAGATTTCCTGGGAAATTTGAGGCATAGTTAGGAAGAGAGGTGTTAGAAAGTGGGCATAGAGTTGACTCTAGGAGGCAGTTACTTGTCCCATTACCAGGACTGTTACACTAAAAGGAGCTTCTTAATTTGCAAAGGAACTACAGTGCATCAAAAGAAGGGAACAGCATAAAATGGAAGATTAATGTAAATTACTGTATCTGGCCTAGTGCCGAGGGGAAGAAGGTCTCTTCTAGGCAGATATCCTCCATAGCATCTAAAAGGTCTTTTTGCAAATGTAACAGGATAAATATAGCTGCTTTAGGGTAAGAACTATTGGGAGAGGTTATGTGGAACATCTTGTTTGGATATAAGGTAAAGTTCAGTGAGTGAACCATTGAAAACATAAGTATGAGAATAATAAGGAGAAAACAAAGAGAGGATCTAGAGTAGGAAGCAACCAGAATACCATACACAGTAGAAGACTTGTGATTGAAATTTTCTGGTCCCTGTCTTTAGGGCTCACTTCAAAGCAGAGTTTGCTGACCTGGATACAGTACATTCAGGGAAGAGAGCACAAATGACATCCTAGTGGTCAGATCTAGTTCTTTTTAATTATGAAGTACTGTAGCAGTCAAGGAGGGGAGCTGGTCTTGGAAGATATTAAAGTGATCTGAGAGGGTGAGACAGAGAGGTTAATTAATGCAGAGAATGCCTCATACAACCTGTGTCGTCTCTGAGTGTGTAAAACAATGTCCAGGGGAGCAAGAAGAGAGATGAGATGGATGGCCCATTAGTTCCCTTTTAGAGGTCACTTGAACTGTTATAGGTATTGGAGGCTGTTGATTTCTAGGTAACTGCTTCAAGACTGACAAAACGGAGACTGGGGGAACAGCTTTAGAAGAGGGTCCAATCAATGGGCCATGATAAAACTTAATAGCTGACAATGACAGAACATACATCAAGAGGTAATAACGTCACACCTTTGTGGGAAACATTAAGAGGGAATGTAAAGTGAGGAAAAATTTTATATCAAAATTAACAAGAGTTAAATGCAGTTGTTCACCTGGTGGGACCATGTTCTAGAGCTCCTTAGAAGAATAAGTTAATTGCTATGGCTGTTTGTTTACATTAGAAACCTAGAAACTTTGTAAAAAAAATGAAGTCATTTTAAGTCAACATCAAAGGAATGAATCTAAACAGAATTCTAAAATCTTTTCTAAAATTAACCTTATTAACAGAAGCTTTTAAATATCTCTACATTTAATTCCATACACACAACCAACAGATGAAAGATGAAAACAATGTGTCATTTAAAATATGTAATAAATAACTTACATCACTGATTGAATTAACAAGGAAGGTGAAAACCAAATCTATTTCTTTTATCAATTGACAAAATCTTTGGGTTACCACATACTGACAACAGTAAGCATATTAATCAACATCATTATATTTCAATATATAGTTGTTGTTTAAAGACATAATTTACAAAACAAAATAACCAATTGTATGAGCTTCACCAAATACTGGCTTTGGAATTTTAGCTTCAATTTCAAAGCCATTATACTCATTATAGGCTTTAAGGTAAGATGTAGGCATTGATCTTGCACCATTCTTTCTGGATAGAGTCTAGATTATGATTCCAAAGCAGCACAGGTGATGCTAGATTGGAGATAATTTCCCTCATCTAGGTGATCTAATGAAGAATCCGAAGGCTTATGATATCACTTAAAAGAGTCATTTTTAAACTCTACAGATATAAAATCAACTGTCAAAGACAATGTTTAGTATTCTGAATAAATGTTCAGAATTGCAAGTTTAATGACAGACTATCTGGCTTCCCCCTTTAATCAGAGAACTTGGGTAGATAGGGTACAGACCCTGACATTTGCTTCTGATAATAGGAAGAGTTGAATGGCAGACTATGGGACATGACCAATTGAACTAGCTATCGTTAGGCTTCATATAAATCAAGTTGTAACCTTTGGTCCATGGTTCCTCTTTAAGTGACATACCTGTCAGATGGTAGGCTTGTGTTCAAGGATCCCCTACTCACAGAATCATCCATGTCACTTTGAGAAACATTTATAGCAAAGCAATTGTTCTTTGCTCTCTATGGATTCTGACATTTAGGATAAATTTTCCCAAGAAAAAGGATAAATTGGCCAACTGGAATTGGTAACCTCTACAGACAAGTAGAAAAATGTATTTATGTTGTCCCAATTCAATAAAAATTAAAGCTGGCTTTGGGATTGCAATGTAGCCTTGTCCTTATCTAAGTCCACACATGCTTGCTAAATGAACATCCAAAACCTTTGTTTCATGTCATAAAATACCCCTGGTTTAGGATATAAGAAATTAAAAACTAAAGGACCATTCTATTGCCACAAATTTCATAATCTTTTGGTTTTCATTTGACTCTCTAAAACTTTTCTTAAGGTGAAAATATCATCTCAAAATCTCAAAATCTATCTATCTATCTATCTATCTATCTATCTATCTAAATATCTATCTGTTTATCTATCCCTCTATCTATGTATCTGTCTGTCTAATTATCTATCTACTTTATGTCATGATACTAGTAGTCCTATGAAGTATTAATTAGTTCTAAAAATAATTTTTATCAAGTATATAGGAACAAAGTTTGTATACAACTGATATACTTAATAGATTATAGACTTCAAAACTTGAAAGATCTTCTGAGCATTCCATTTAAAGTGTTTAAATTTTCTACCAATCTTAACGGGAACCTTTTAGGTGTGGAAGAAGATAGCAGCCCCTGCAACAATGAATTCACTTGGGTTATGTTGTGTTACCACTGAGCAAAACTGCCCCATGCCTCTTCCACCACTAATCTACACACAAACAGTGGACATCTTTGGGTGAACTTTAAAAGCATATATGCTTTTAAACATATGCTTTTACATGAATGTTTAAAATATGTAACAAACATCAGTGCATATACATATTCAATAACACTTGATTAAAAACAGGTAGTGAATTTGAAGGAGAATAGAGATGGGTATATGGGAGAGTTTGGAGGGAAGAAAGAAAAGTAGAGAATATTGTAACTAAAATACAGTTTCAAAAATAAACAAAAAAACAATATTTATGCTGGGCATGTGGCAGGCAAATTTCTATGAGTTCAAAGATAGATTGGTCTACAAAGCAAGTCTAGGACAGACTAGCTACACAGAGAAACCTTGTCTAGAAAATATGAAACAAAAAGCATTAAAGTATAAATCTGCACAAACACATACATATGTATGTATATAAATATATGTACATATACATATACATATGTATATATATAATTTGATAATATGAAAGAAAAGCTTAAAATCTTTCTCAAAATGCTTTAGCTTTCTCCCTCATATATTTTAAGCTGACTTTAAAAATAATTATTGTCTAAAAATTAAAAATAATTAACAAAACTTAAGAGTTGAGATGATTCTTGTAAGACTTTTATGTGGATAAATTAAAAAAAAAAAGGATATTCAGACTGCGTAATAGAAAGGTGAGGTGCAATGGCTACAAAAGATTTAAAAATGAGTTCTTTTACGTTAATAAGAGAGATTTGTCAAGCTTCCACATATCTGTAAATTATAGGATAATATAGTAATTTTTGCAGTTACTGCAAAAATTTATGTCCTAAGATCGCTGTACAAATTAGTGTGAAAATATTCAGGGTACTTTGTAAGATGTTTTTCTTATGTTAAACATTAAATAAATAGATTCTATTTCTCTCTTTGATTGTACTCTTTGTGGTGAGTGTATCCTCTTCATTCAGTGAAGAACTGAGTATTAAAAGCTAATCTTCCATGAGGGAGGAGGAAATACTCATGTCTTTGCATATGTTACCAATTTCTCCTGATCTTTAGAGTAAACTATAGCTCTATTTTCCAGATCTTCATTTTATTAATATTGTTTGTCTTCTTTCTTTCCTTCCTACCTACATTTCTTTGTTTCTTTGTTTCTTTCTTCATCCTGACCTGTTTCTCCTTCCTCCTCTCCTCCTCCAAGTTCTCATTTTTACATCTACCACTTCTCCTCACTTTGTCTTTAATAATTAATATATAACTATGTTTAATCACACATGATGTAAAAAATGATGAATTATGTATCTAAGGGACTATGAAACACAGTATATGATGCATACATTAGAATAATATATTTTACTTTACAATGTAAGTATTATTCTTTATTATTCCTAACAAAATCACCAAGTTATTTCTAAAAATGAAAGAAAATCTATCCAAAATGTCCTCTGGAAATACACTGAAAGTAGTATCTAAAAGGTATAAATAATTAAAAATTATAAATAGTTACATTTCTATTGCCCATAAATAAATTCTGCAACAAAAATAACTAAACATAGGTAGATTTGGTGCAATAAAATGCAAGACCCTGTGTAAGAGAAAAAAATATAATGATACTATTGTTAATTATATGTATTTAAATATATGAGGATAAGTGTAAGAAACTCCTATTTTTATTGGACTATTATTATTCTTTGCAATTAACTTCAAATTGGTGAAAATAAATGCCCTGTAAGGTTAAATATATATGAAATATTGAATTCCAGAAAATAATAATCATTGAAGTTTTAATGTCATTATAGAAATATTCATCCTCCAAATATTTAAGATATACATTCCAACCCGAATAACTTCTATTTGGTAAGTGCGTTGTGTTTGTTAGTTTTTTAATCACTTTGTGTATGGACCCATAAAGGAGCATGCACTAGGATATTTGCTGGAAGTGCCCTGGCGCTCCATGTACCTGAAAAATCACAGGTGAAGCAACAGTATTTATTTGAGTATCTAAGTTAGCTATTTAGCTATGATATTGCTCTCTCAAAAGCATGAATTTATGCCAAAGAGATAGGTTTGTGAAATATGAATAATGTGTGCAAAATAGGAAATGAGTATGTAGTTCAGAATTACCGTGAATTAACACACATGACTCTAAATATCATATTTTAATCATTACTTAACATTCTACAGTAATATTTCACAACGTAGTAAAAGTAACCTTTTTTGTTTGCTATTTCTTTTGTGAATCTGTAAAATAGGAATACTGTTGAAAATAATAAAAATATTCACTGACCTTTCTCTGCAGTAAAAAAATATATACTGCTTAAAAATAGAAAATTTCACTCTCATTTTAAACAGAATAATGCAAATGCATACTGTCAAGCAAGAAAAAAATACCAATTAATATCATTACTAATAAGTAGCAGGAAGTAAGAAATTACATAAACAAAGCATCTGAATTATTATTGAAGGGAAAGTAATTAACATGGTAAGAAAAATGTGAGTGCACTGAGACTATGGAAAACAAAGGTTGTTAGAAAATGGCTATACTCTCCTCATGTGAACAAGACAATATATAATTACTACAAATTTTATTCCAAATATGTATCTGTCGTTTGGTACCGATGGGTTTTCTTCTGAATTCAAACACATTTAAGTCACAGAAATGTGACTTTGAAACTCTTATTATCTTATAGAATAAAATTATATAGCATGAAATTTCAATCATTGAACAAACTACTAATTACTATCACAAATGGCTTAACATTATTTTTGAAAAGTTCTATGTATAAAACACCTTTTATATTACAGGAACTGGAGGAACCAGAAAGCCTTTTCCACTCCTTTCCATTATAATTATGAAATATTTAATTAGTTTTTCAAATGCATAGATAAATAGCAATTTAGTTTTTCTTCTACAATTTGTGTAAGAAGAATTATACTATTGTAATTTCGATATTATGTTATATTCAATACATAATTTGTATTTTTGTCCTGTATTTTAATTGACTTTAGAATGAAATATGGTTTTATTTCTATTGCACATTGTACATTTTTCTTAAAGGATAATTTAAATACATATGCTATTGTAGTATACTTTCAATGGTGTCTATATATTGTATTATAAATTCAAGAATAATATATTTGACATTGTAATGCTTATCTCAAATAAAGTTGACAACATCATTTAGTTTTCTCCCTAGTGTTAGTTTGTTCTGCTTGTGCTTTCTTAGTTTCCCAGTAGCTGCATCAGTTTGCTGACCATCGCCTTGGTATTAAAGTTGTAAATATAAAAGTTTAAGAATATAGCATGGATTTGTCATTTCTTGTTAATTATTATAATTGAGAATAATGATTTATATTTATTTATTTTTAATAAAAGAATTATATAAATGTGACATTCATAGTGATTTCTCTATTTTTATTTTTTATTTTTTGGCAAACTTGAATTAAACATCTTTCCTATGTTGTTCTGTCTGAATTTCTGAATGAAAATCAGTATCTATCATATCTCTTCTCTATTTACTTAAAACATCTATCATGATATAAAATCATCTTAACCCCTAACCAACTACTCTTAAATGTAAGACTAAACTACTAAGTTTTCTTTTTTCTTTTTTTTTCATTGTCAAGGTTTATCTTTTTATATGCCTTTTTTAAAATTTTTTTTCTCCTTTATTAATTTATTCTTGTTACATCTCAATGGTTATCCCATCCCTTATATCCTCCCATTCTTCCCTCCCTCCCATTTTCCCCTTATTCCCCTCCCAAGGACAGCAGGTTACCAAGAAGAGACTTGATACCCTATGAACATATACAGGGGGAGGTAAACTACTAGGTTTTCAACCCCATCAGAGACTTGAGAAGAAATAAAACTTAATTACCTGAGTGCACTGGAAGGGCAGGTTAGCAACTTCCAAAATGAAGAAAAGACTGAGACACTTTACTGCCTGTGCAGTTACCCAACACTCTTTATAACGCTGGAGCATCATCTTCAGTCTTCTAAACCAATATACCTGACAGACATATTTGCCAGGCAAGAACTATTGAGGACTTGCTTACCCTGTCTTGGCAGAGTTCAGCCATTGACTGTACACACTTCTAAGCTTGCCCATTTTTAGGCAGAATTCTGTGGCAGAAATGAGGACATTTTGCCCAGTGACTTGTTTGCCACATTTGAAGCCAACTCCATAAAGAGGTTCTTGGATGCACATCATCATCTTTGAGGTATTCTCGGTGTTACCAGGAGTTAACTTGTCTTGTTATAAAAGAATCTTTAGAATAATAAAAGCATCTTTAAATGCCATATTCTGTAGGTCTCTGGGGCTTTGAGGACCTTATTTAACTATTTTACTTTATATATCTATAGAAACATATCTATCTCTTAGACCTAGGATATACATTCTTCTGATAAAATTAGACTAATATTTGATCAACTAACAATTAGCTTGTATTACTTAATTATCTGAAATATGATTCAGCACCACTTTGAATGTATTGGAAGCAAATCCTGTACTATAACTGAGCTGGATGGGTACAATGCCTCATATCAGAGGTATATATATATTGTGTGTGTGTGTGTGTGTGTAATAATCTTAGATTTGAATTCTATACCAATGTATCATAATTATATGATAGCTCTCTCTGGTTTTTCTAGGAGATCTGAGATCAGATCCACTTGTGATCCTGACTATGGGTTCTGCTTAGTGCTAGGACTCATGGATGCTGGTGATTTGATGGTCCCAAGCTAGTGCTGTGCCCTAAGGAGTTCACGAGGTGCCAACTAACTAGGTGTGTGGCACTAACTAGCCTTTTGATGCTGTGCACCCCTTTCTGTGAGGACCAGGGATTTTGTGGTTTTGGCCAATGGCCAGAGGCCAGACACAACTATGATCCACAAAATTTAGATCCCTCTCACCTGTGGGTCATGAGTGTTGGTGGTTTGTGGTTCTCAGATCAGTGCTTGGGTTGTTGAATACTCACTACTGTCCTGCTGATCAAGCAAGGTGTGTGTTAAGTTATGTCATCTTAGGTCGATCCTTAAACAATCTTTTTACTGAATATTTATTCAATTTATTTGTCTGTGGTTTTATTTTACAGAATTGTTATTGTAAAATTTTATAATGTATATAAAGTTATAATGCAGAAAGGAGTTCCAAAATAAAAATCCATGAAATAACTCACAAAAAGCAAATTTCAGAGTATCAAAAATTAGAAATTCCATTAAGTCATATGTGGAGTCATTGTGTATTAACTTCCTGCACTGTCAGTGGGTATTAGTAATGAGGAAGTTCATCAAATTCCAATGATTCAAGATTTTTATTGACATTTTATTGCATAGATGTGATATGTTGAATTATGAATCCTGAGTGAATTCATCCTCTAACCTCTTGGAGACTGGGAATTAAAACTGTAAGTAAATGTCTCAAAGGCGAATCAGATGGTTAGCCTTTCTGAAATGTCCACACTCTATGATATAAGTATACTTTTTGTCATTATGAGTCATCTCAGTAGCAGGAGCAGTTGTGGTTGAAGGGCGTATAAGAAATAACCAGAATAGTACCTATTTCTACAACTCTTCTTAGTTCTTTGATGATTTATTACAATATATTTTAGTCATTTTAGTCCCTCATGAACTCATCTCATATCCTTCTCTGCTTCCGTACCTTTGTAGTTCACTGTCTGCTATAAAATTGTTATAAATCCTCAAAATATATTACTTCATTATTAGTTACTGTAATCCAATCATTAAATTTTTTTTTACAAAGTGTATTTTTAGTTTAAGAACTACTTACTTTAAAAGACAATAGTACATTTTCAACTATATCATTGCATTTATATTTTTTGACTTTTTATCATTAATGTTTTGTTCTTGAAAGCGTTATTTTGATGTGATGTGATGGAGATCAAACCAAGGACATTCTATGCTGTAAACATCTCCAGCTGAGGGTACAATTCAGAAAGACTGAACTTGTGACTTCATTATGTCATACCAGTCATTTAGTTGTCCCTGGATTCACCAGCACTAATGCCATGCTATTTGAGTTTATTACTAAGTCAAAGATAGATAGCAAGTTGTGTTGATTTACAAGAGAATATTCAATTAATTCTTACTCTATTTTGAAGGTTTGCATGCTTGCATTAACCATTTTATAAACCAAATGCTCAGTCTTATGGGTTTTAACTGATTTGTTCTACTGATTCATCTATCCTTGCTCAAACCATGGAATTAATTGCTGATACTTTACCTAAGTCTTTGATAATAATAATAATAATAATAATAATAATAATAATAATAATAATATATTATTGTGTGCAGTTCACTGTATATATATATATATATATATCAATTGCATGTATATACAATTTATAATATGAATAATCTGTGATACTACACAGAAAAATATATGAAGATCTCATAAACATCATTTGAGGTGCCAAGTTGTATTACTCTGAATTGATGAAAAATAAGGCTTATAACATTGTGTCATTGCATGTGCATGATGTGTCCTTCTATTATTGCATCTTTTTAAAGGATTATTTCAATGCTTTACATATTTCTGTATAAGACATTGTAGAAATTGAGTTATTGTTATTCTTATGTTATATCCTATCACTATTTACAAAAGTATATTATTTGAAATAATTATTTATTCATTATTCAACTATTTCCTATATGTATATGATAAAATTTCATCCTATTCATGTCTCATCAACTCCTCCCCGATAGGTACCAGTTTTTCTCAAACCTTAGTGACATTTTGAAAAGATAAATATTGAGTCCAGTGCATGGTGTAAGGAAATCAACAGTATAAAAGTTGTTACAAGAGGCATACACCTGAAAACACTTGACTCTCCCATCTTTTGCAGCCATCAGCTTCAAACGGATCAGCTAAGTTTGAAGCTTTCTGAGTCATTCCCCCATGCATTTTGGAATGCTGACTGGATTGACCTTGTGAAGGTCTTGTGAAATCAACCTCAGCTTCTGAGTTCATAAATGCAATGGCCGTCCTGTGTTATTTTAATGTTAGTGATTTAAATCCTTGTAATTATTTAATAATATTTACAAACATTTAAAAATTTTAGCTTTCTGTCACAGGTTCATTATAATGCCAACCATCATATAATTCCCTTATGGAACTATTCATGGAAAAGATAAAAACAATAAACAAGAAAGAGTAATACCAGCAGAAAAGCATCCTTTAAGTCTTTTTACCTAAAGTGTTAATGTTGGCCTTATCCTTATTGAAAAAAAGGATGTAACGGAGAAGAATATGCTCTTTCTCAGAGACACACTTTGTATGACTTAAGCTTTCACTACAATTAATTCACCTTACTTTGAATTTTTGCCATGGTTACTTATATCCCTCTCATACTTAATAAATCTCAGCAGCAATGTAAAGACCACAAAGTCTCATAAACTTATGACATTTGGCTTGAAATGAATGATGTTATAATTTGTATTTTTTTCTAAATATTTAGAAAAAAATTTCTTCTGTATCTGCATATGTATTTACATACAAATAAAATCAATTCATATCCCCACATATAAAACTTAAATAAAAGAATAGTTGCATAGAAAATTCAAGTGATAGAAATAAGAAATGTTGAGTTACTAAGACAAAGCTAACTTTTGTGCAATTTTAAATAATTCTAGTGATTATAATCAACTAAATTCAGGGCAGCTTGCAGACGGTCCTGACTGTTAGGGATCACTGCAGGTTGCAGGAAATTCTCTTTTTATGTACCTGCTACTAGGATGCTATTCCACATTTTTATGTTTTTCTAAAATTATTTTTCTTACATTTATATAAGTTCTTTCTTCTTTTTAGCCCTTCTTGGTAATTGTTAAACATGCCACTACATTGTATCACTTTTGTCAACAATATTTTAATAATAGGCAAGGCCTATACAAAGTTATGACTTTAAGAATATTTGATATTTTAGTCTAAGTCCAGAGCAATTTTGTTACGAGAGCTTCCTTGAAACTCTGAGTTCCAGTACAACTGAACCTATTCAATCTAACATATCAAGGATTATACATTAATTGAAGATTAAAACTGTCTACTGTATATACAAATGTAGATTATAATTCTGTTGAGACAATGTTCTCAAATTTATTTTATTTTATTTTATTTTAATTTATTTTTTATTAATTTATTCTTGTTACATCTCAATGGTTATCCCATCCCTTGATTTTAATTTATTATGAGATGACATTATTTTCTAATATTTTCAATAGTATGAACATGGGATAGTGCATGTAAGTCTAGTACATGGACTATGCCTGTAATTTTACTCTAACAGAGAAACTATGTTTTTTATTAGTATATACCTCATTTTATCTTTTTTATATTTTTTAGATTATGACTATAGCATTTTAATTTTCTTTTCCTCTTCCTAAACTCATCCATATACACTTCTTTTAAATTAATGGTCTCACTTTTTCATTAATTGCTATTACATCAATTGATGTAAATATATATATATCCTTCCCTGTGGAAGACTATTTTTTCCATTCTAAATGTTCCTTAATTGCCTATAATTCTGGATGTGAGGTGGAGGGCTCGTGATCTTTACCCAATAAACTTTATCATGTCAGTTTTCGTTGTCATTTTTCAGCTCTTATTTGTGGAGTAATACTGAGATTCCATTGATGTAGCTTCTAAAATTACCAATAAATGCAATCTCAAAGTAAATTCCCTGATCCTCTGATTTGTATAATCCTTCCCCAATATATCCTGAGCTTTAGAGCTGAGACACTTTGTTTATTTCTTTGTTTTTCTGGCTGGTTGGTTGTTTGACTTTTTTCTTGTTATTTTGGTTTGTTTTTTTCTTTAGAGATAACTATTGGTTCCACAATTCTGCATTTGATGATTAGTTTTGTTTGTTTGTTTGTTTTTTCTGTAGTGCTCTCCATTTTCTGAAAATAGAAGGTGTTTTATTTGCTTGTTTGGAGGTTTTATTATTTATTTGTTTGACTTTTTGTTATCTTAGGAGCATGAGGACTATCTTATCTACGGGTTTAAGGACAGATATTTAGAGTGTAGTTATATGCTGTTTTAGAAAAATAGTTGTAGGTTCTAATCCAAGATCCATGACTTCAGCTAGCTTTGGGATCTTGGCTAGGCTTCCAGTACCAGGGATTTTTTTTCCCATCTTGTTGAATAGGTCTTAAGTCAAATCAAAGAACTGTTGATAACAGCCAATGTATATGTAGCACTATTGCAACCTTAATGTTATTTGTGCTGTGCAGATTTTTATTGTGACTCATAGGCATTATAGCCTGGTAGGAATATTGGTTGCTTCCTTCATGCTTTGGAAGCCTGTGTAGCAACGTCTACTATCAGGAAAGCTAATTCTAAGGTAGGAGGCATTATAGTCAGTTCTAGCTTAGCAGCCTCTGGGCTCTGCATCCTAAGTGTGCGCTATCTCCCATAATAAGGACTTGCCCTCAACTGCTAGGAGCCATCTAAAAGCAATAACAACAGCCTATAATATTTTATGAGTCATTTGAATTCATGGCAAACTTGAATATCATCTGAAATGAGAGGTTCTTGTGCTTGGTGCTGGGAGTTTGTACATATCTTTTGACTGTTGGAAAGTCAGCACAAATTAGAAGCTTTGATTTAAAATATTTATTTAAAATATTTATTTAAAAATCCCAATGCATTTTAAGGTTTTTTAGGTAGATAGTTAATAGTATGATCCCTTAGGATGTTTCTAACATCCTTACTGTTTAATTAGGTGACTTTATGTTCCTTCTGTGATACAGGTGTCACTACTGAGCCCTTGAATGTATTTTTCTATTGTTGTCATTGTGTGGTTCAGACTTTGCCTTTAGTTAGGTCTTTTAACACAGTTTCTCTTGTGTGAGCATGCATAGCAAAGTCCAATATAATGAAAGTCCTCAGGGAGGACATTTCAAGTACAGTTTCAAAAGCATTTCTTTAAATCATTCCTCTAAAGTACATGGTGTTGTCAATGATCTGAGAGCTGAAGAGGTGATTAAGGGTAAGGCCAATAGCCTAGAGTTACTTTGTTACTTTGAATGTTTAACCAATTAATTGTCTGGCACTCCAATTTTGTTAATCTATGCCTCTTTGGGGAAGCAATACAATGACAAGTAGAGTAACAATTTAAAATATTTATTTATGTGTGAATGTTCTTATATAGTATATATGCATTTTAAAATAAAGATGAAACAATATGTTTCCCCATGACCTTTTTAATCATTTTTTGTACTCATCTTCATTCTCTAGTATTGCCATGATTTCCCCATTCTCAGTTAAGATTCTACCTCTGTTTTTGCATTTCGTCCTTCCTAGCACCTGTGCCAAAAAATCCCACTCAAGAGCTCATTTTCCCACATATGGCTAGTGCAACCTTCATCATTGTCCTTTTTCACTTTCCTGAATTCTACAGTTATCCTTGGTTATAATCTCTCAACTACAGATAAAAATTAATCACAAATAAGATAAACCAAGCGTTTTTTTTTTTATGGGAAAGGAGTGATAACAGAGAATCAATATAATGTTCCAAGATTGGAGAATCTTTAGCCCCACATTTCTTTTTCTAAGTTGTACTTACAGTGTCACCCACATCTCCTTACTTTCACTATTTTTCTGTTATCTCCTAGTATATACCTGGCTATATGCTATGTTGACATTCTTTCTTTAAATTGCATCATTCAAACCCTGGAGGTCATTTGCTATAATATTATATTTTATTCTCAAAATTTACACAAGTGATGGTATAACCATTTCTTATTGAGAGAAAAGGAATCATTTCAACTCACTTTTCATACATCCTGGTTCTTCCCTCTGCTCTTAAATCTCCTCTAATCCCACTAATCACATTTTCCTAGATCAAAATATCAGCATGGTACTCATCCCTAATTAGAGGAGTGTCTTCTTACATACAATAGGTGATAATTAATGCAGAAACCTGAAACTGCATATCCACAAAGAATTAAGAGTCTTTAAAATGTTGAGCCCTAAATGAGCTCTCTATACAACACCTTTAAGTTCAAGATTCAGTGATGCATGCGGAAAAGAAATCGAAAATGTTGTCAGGATCAGAGATGGTAGATGACTTCCTGAAAATACTTCTTCAGATACAAGATGGCAGAGATGATGACAGGGTACAAAAGTCCCCACACAAATACTCACCAACGAATTAAATTTTATTTCTTACATGTTGTCATATGCAGACCTAATAAGATATTTGTACCTATTTTCACTTCATTCTGCCCTGTCTAGGTAATATTAATAGTGATATTTACACACTAATTCATTCATTTCTGGGCTTTCATTTTCTACTCTCACACTGATGATTAGTATCTCCATAAGAATCTGGTTTAGACATATTTGTGAAGCAGGAACTATTGAGGACTTGCTTACCCTGTCTTGGCAGAGTCTGGGTGTCTACTATGCCTGCATCTAAGTATGCCCATTTTTAGCCAGCATTCTCTCTGTGGCAGAAGCTGCCATAGTGGCTGGTTTGCCACATTTGAAGCCAACTCCATAAGGAGGTTCTTTGATGCTCCTCATCATTCTTGAGGTAGGGTGGGTATTATCAGGAGTGAACTTGTCTTGTTGTCAATATCTTTTGAATATTAAAAACATCTTTAAAGGCCATATTCTGTAGGTCTCTGGGGCTTTTGAAAACCTTATTTAACTATTTTACCTTATATATCTATAGAGCCATATCTATCTGTTGGACCTAGGATATATACTCTTGTCATTGAATCAAACTAGTATTTGTCATGACCATGATTTGCATCAATATACACACGTGTATGGAAACGAATTAAAAACACCCTTATTTGTGAGTAACAAGTCCTTGCACTGAAGAGTAGATTCGATAATATACCTTTTGTTCTATCCTCCCTCTACATTTCTATATCCTCTTTCTTTCTTTTCAACTCCAATGTTCTTACCTATAAAAGAAAGATAAAGGAAAAGTGCGATTTCCCAGAGTCAACCTAATGGTTTCTCTTAAAAGCTATTTTGCAAAGTGATTCTCAGTACATTTCCCCATGCAATTAACTCTGTGTCGAATCTTCCCATACTACTTCTTGAATGGCCTTCATATATCTTATTATATTTTATTTATTAATCTATAATTAATATTTTAATTGTACTCAATGAACTAAATTGCCTTATATCAAAAAGCTCTGTTAATTAATTTGCTGAATGAAAGATAGAAATTAGAAATGACCTGATTTTGTCCTTTTGTACAGCTATAGTATGGCTGCATTTTTAAAGAGACAGGTGTATATCAGATAGCCATTTACTCATGCCTATTCAGAGATTTTTTTTACATATTTTAAGCATTTTTTAAAATCTCCAATAACAGATATCTGTAGTCAGTAAAATGTTTCTAAAATTATTAAGGACTAGTTTGCTTTTCTCTTCTACAGTAAAACGTATGCCTTTTATTATTTCCCATTGAAATCTGACAAACAAAATTGATAATTGTATTAAAAGGCACAAAATCTAAAATAAAATGTTAAAAATTTTATAATATTTATATGTCAGTCACCACCTATCTTTATATTTTAATGTGAAAGACCTAAAAAATCCCCATGGAAGAGTCTACCATTCAATAAAAAGTTGTTCTCACTAATTAAAAAAGCTGTCCATATCAAAGATGGAGGCATTACAATACAAAATCTGTCTTCATCCCTATTTGAGTTTAAAATCAAAGAAATTAAAATCTACTATAATTTCCTTTTCAATTGCATCTTACTCTGAAAGCCTATCTTAGAATAAGATAAATGGAGTCTTTTCAGAACCTGTCCTTTGGGCCACTTTCTTAGGAATAAATCTGGTTCAATTGCAAGCTCAGAAGTTGAATTAGTTTAGTTACAAATGGCTGATAAAACTTACATTTTAAAAATCTCACAGTTACCAGGACATGTTTGATTTCTTTAGCTCTGGTAACACCCCATCAAACACAGATGCCAGAATCCACATAGCAGCCCACTTAACTGAAATATATCTTCCAGTTCAAAAGACATCTGCCCACTATGCAGCCCAGTATTAACCCAGTAAAATAGAATTAGCATAGCAGACTCAGAAAGAAAGAAGGTGTATAAAGAAATTAACTCCAAATAGTGAGTGAATCTAAGCCAATGAAAATTAAACTGGGAAAAATACACAAGCCAGCAAAGAATACACAAGCCAGCAAAGTATACAAAAGCCAGCAAATAAAGTTGATGTTGTATATTTAGGATTCGTTAAGTTATAAACATTTCCCTGTGTTTTTTCATTCAAGTAACTGCTCTAGTAACCTTTCTACTGTCCACCAATAATTAAATAATTAAAATAAATACTACTGATAGCAAAAACCAAGACACCTTATTTTTCTTTATGTTAGTCTTTCATCTAATATTGAAATTTTTAATTTTTCTGTATAACCTATTTTTCACTTTTATGAGGTTTTATTAAAATTGTTTTCATTTTTTACATATACATTTCTATCATCATACATATATACAATAAACTACCTACAGGAATAAAAACCATGAAACAATCAGGGTGAGAGTACAACATTGGCAGGGCCAAAGGTGCTGCCTTTGCATGAAGAGGCATTTCAGGTGCTTGCTGGATATGACCTTATACAGGATATGAACCTGTACCTTGGCTGCCAAGCTACCTGACTACCTCATGAGTGGCAGATGTGAGAGCCATAAGGCTATGGGTGCTAGGATATGTAGGCCTAGGCCAGGGATGTAGCATTCTTACTCTTGCCATTATGTGGACAAGATTTTCATGCTTTGGACACATCTAGACCAATCACTGGTTCACCACTTCCATAAGTTCTATGCCACCGTTACTAAAGCATAGCTTGTAGGTAGACAAATTATAGTTTGAAGGTTTTGTGGGTGGGTTGGTCTCCCAGGCCCATTCTCACCAATTGAAGCCTTGCCTGGTAGAAGAAGATGGGTGGTTCAGGCTGCATCTCACCTGTTACTACTAGAATCCCTTCAGGGTCACGTTTGTATATTTCAGGGAGTTTCCACTACGCAAGGTTTCTCTGTTCCCACAAAATGCTCCTCCCCCAAAACAGTCATCTCTTTCTACATATTCCTCTTCTCTCTTTTTTTTTTTTTTTTTTTTGGTTTTTTTCGAGACAGGGTCTCTCTGTTTTAGCCTTGGCCGTCCTGGACTCACTTTGTAGACCAGGCTGGCCTCGAACTCACAGCGATCCGCCCACCTCGAACTCACAGCGATCCGCCCACCTCTGCCTCCCGAGTGCAGGGATTAAAGGCGTGCGCCACCACGCCCGGCATATTCCTCTTCTCATTCCCTGTTTCCCTCTATATGATCTTTCCTGGTCCCACCTACTTCCAGAACACTGGCAAAACTATTCGATTAATCCTTCCCAGGGAGATTCATGAATTGCCCTTAGACCCATCTTTTTTACTTAGCCTCTCTGGTTCTGTTTGTTGTCACATAATTATCTTTTACTTGACAACTAATGTCCATTTATAAGCTGGAACATTTCATATTTGACTTTACAGATCTCTTTTACTACACTCAGGATGATTTTGTTTACTTTCATCAATTTGTTTGCAAATTAATTAATGTTATATTTTTAACAGCTGAGTAATGCTCCTTCATGTAAATTTCCCATATTTTTGTTACCTATTCTTTGGTTGAGGTATACTGAGGTTGTTTTAACTTTGCTACTGTTATTGTTAAAGCTGCTATGAACATAGTTGAATAACTCTTCTTGTGGCAGGGTAGAGCATGATTCGGATATATGGCCAAGAGTTAGAACAGGACTTTCTTGGACTGCCAGCATTCGAATAATAACATGGAAAACTTTTAGTAATTATGAACGCTTTGCTTTAGTTTAGGCTCATTCTCAGGTAGCCATTGTAACTTAAATTAGCCTGTTTATATTAATATACATTCCTACACATGGTTTGTCACCTTTCCTCACTACAAGCTCCTGTGTCTTCCTCCTTGACTGGCTGGCGACTCTTTTGCTTCAGGTTCTTTCCCAGAGCTCATGTCTCAGGGAGTCCTGCCTACACCCTCCTGTCTCATTTATTGGCTATTCAGCTATTCATTCAACCAATCAGAAGGTGTGGGGTGTGTATGTTTACAAACTATGATGCAGGTGCTGAGCAATTAAAATAACAAAACCAAAGTTTGGACACTACTCAGGTATCTGTTTGTACAGAATTGGCAATTAAATATACAAAGGCAACCTTCACACAGTGTACATAAAGGTCACACTGACGAAGGGTGGTATAGCTGCATGTTGAGGTAGCACCCAGAGGGGTCAAGGACACCATGTGTACTCAATCCACTAAATCAACTACTAAAGGCTCATAGGGGATCACAGAAGCTTATAGAACAACCACTGAGCATTTGTCTGTGCTGGATCTCAGCATATATATTATTTTTGTGTAAATGGGTGTTCTTGTCAGACTCCTAACAGTAAGTGTGAAGGTGTCTCTTACTCTTTTGCCTGCTCTTGGGATGTTTTACCTTCTACTGAGTTACCTTGTCCAGGGTTTGTTTTTAGTTTTATTTTTACTTGTTTATGTCTTGTTTGGTTGTTGTTGCTTTTTTCCTGAAGAGAGACAGAGGAAGAGTAGATCTAATGGGGAGGAGAGGTAGAAAAGAGGGGCTTGGAGTTGTGGAAGGAGGGTAAACTGGTTGCCATGTACTATATGTGAGAAGAAGAAATAATTAATTAAAATAAATGAAATGGCTAAATGCACAATAATATTTTATATTAAACATGATAAACCTATAAATGCCCACTAAAGAAAATTTAGAGGTGTGTTTGAGAGGTCTAAAATTGTGGTAGTTGAACAAAATTTACATAGCACATAATTAATTATATATTTGGTATATATTTTATAAGATTATTTCTAAGATATGTTTGATGTATTTATGAACATGATTTTCAAGATTAAACAATATTTTTTATTCTTTCTTATGATAGCTCCAGAAGTAGAGAATTTACTGAATTCCTTGTTTAAAATCTCAAAAGAACTCACATGATTTGAGGCAGCAGTAAAATTTTCATGAAAACTTTGAAGGGGAAGTGACATTTAGTTTGCTGGGCATACAAATAAGATCTTTCATTTAGCATTAATAACTTTGCAGTTTAAGATAAAACAAAAGGTCAGCAACAAACGTCATGTAAGGAGTACTTCATGAAAATGAAATCCACGTAATTGCAAAACAGAACAGGATATATTTAAGAGTTTAGGAGAATGCATGCTTTCTTCAGTACAAATATTTACACCACCCTAGTTACTCCATTTATAGTTAACTCCCAGTGCAATTATAAAATTAATCTATCATTGACATTTTCCTGATTTTTGATGCATCACATTTTCTACTTGTAGTAATTACTCATCTCCACTGGGATTCTTCCACTTCTCTGACTTTCTGTTCTTTAAATTTGACTGTCTTACAGTTTTCCTATATTATAAAGCTACAGCCATCTATTCCATAAGAACAAGTACAAAATCCTGTGTCCATGAACTCTGGTGCCCCATATTTGACCACCTCCTCTTGGTGGGGAGGCCTGATGGTACTCAAAGAAAGAATAAGCAGTCTACCAAGATGAGACTTGATAGCCTACGAGCATATAGTAGGGGAGGAGGTCCCCCTCAGTCATAGACCTAGGGAGGGCAATAGGGTGAAAGCGGGAATGAGGGAGGAATGGGAGGGGGCAAGTGATGGGATAACAATTTAGTTGTAATCTGAATAAATTAATAAAATAAAAAAATAAACAAATCCTGTGTCTCCTTTTAATATTTTTAAATACTCTATTTGTCATGAAAGTAGGCATGAACAATAACCTTTCCAATTTTGAAGGAGACAGTTTTTTCACAAAGACATGATACATTTTTTGACATCTTGGTATGAAAATTAGTGGCTTTTCTGAATCAATAGCTTTCATCAAATTGAATTAGTGCTATATCACATCAGTACTCTTTCCGACTATCACAACATGTGAGTTCTTAATAAGATAATTTTGTACTATATTAGACAAATTTAATATTCATACATTATGAAAAAACACTGTTAATATGATAGAAAACTGCTAGGAGGAACAAATGATTTCATTAAATTTAAAATAGCGCTCACTTTGCATTTTTCACCTCCTTGAATACCTGTCTTTACTAATCAGATGGTAGATTGAGCCCTGGGGACTAGATAATACATAATCCATATTCTTAGCACAATCTGATGTCACCTTTCAGGCTTAAAATCATCCTGCTGGAATGTGCTTGGGATATTTTAGTGCAGAAATATTTGGGATGTTTTAATTTAAAATGATTGTGGCGTGCTCTACTTTGTCTTGGCATTACAAATTCATGTCTCTGATAACTCAACAGGAAGAAATTTGTGATCAGTGTAATAACTTTGTGAATATCCATGATCCCTGAGTCAATAAAATGATGCCACAATTTTCAAATTCTTTTATTTCAGCATCAAGTTTGTCAGTTGAAAGAATCACAACTCTTGCTTGGAAGGAGAAACAGAGCAAATCTTAATTGATAACTAAAATGAGCACATTGTTATCTTCCGTGGATAAAGACAATACCATTTTTATTGGAAGTAAATTGTCAGGGATATTTAATTTTGGAGAACTTCAAATATTTTATCTGATTTTGATTTAGTAAGATAACACACAATTCTGAAAGTGTAAAGGGGATATAAATGTTGTTTAAAACTAAAATGAGCATGTAGGTCAAATTGCTCCAGATTTAACTGTAGAAAGGAAAGATCAAATAAATTTCCTATTGAAAATATTTAGAAAAAGTTCATTTACTTACCTATTCCAGGGTCAAAATGACAGGAAATATGTCCAATGTAATCTCTAGATAGGATCTATTACAGAAATAAATATTAAGATAAAACGAAGTTTGTAGCCTACCTATGGACAGTTGGTCATTAATCCATGGGAACCGAGATCATTATCAGTAAGGAATAAATGAGGAAGTTGTAGGGGAGTGTTACATGTGGAGAATGTGCACAGGAGGCTGGCTTGTAGAAACAAAAAATCAGTAATCCATGGTGGTTTTCTAGACTTTAAAGCTGTTTGTATTTATTTCTTAACTCTAATTTTGTATAAACATAAAACTATGCTGCCAACGTTACAAACCAGTAAGGAATACCTCTAGGTCCTTTTATCCTTCCTACCACAACTCTACTGTACTCTCTATGTTTCACTAAGTGTCTGTGATGCTCTGACTAGATAAAACTTCTGGTGGAGGGAAGAGAACACCAGTCCACACACAAACACTTTGATCCAAATTTACCCTGTCTATAAGACATGCATGGATAAAGATAGAACAGGTAGAGTAGAGATTGAGTGGCTGTTCAACTAATGCCTGGTCCAACCCAAGTCCCACTGCATGGAAGAGAGCTAACCTCTGAAACTCTTAGTAATGCATAGCTATGCTTGCAGACCAGAGCCCATCAACATTGTCCTCTGAAAGGCTACACACAGAAGCGGTTGTCCATGATTTTTAAAGAATAAAGGAACCATTGTGTTCTCATGGGTTTTCTCTAAGTATTATAAGATGTATAAAGTTTGGCCATAGTTTGTAATTTTGATTATTAAGTTATAGTAAGCCTTTTGAATTATAGTAAATTATAGCTTCTGTACTTTCATTAATGGTACTGAAGGAAAGTGATTACTACATTATGAGGTAGTACCTCCACTCCAGAGTATAACAAAACATGAAATCCAACTGGGGTGAGGAAAGTCTTATTTTCTAGCAACATGGTGATCTCTAAGGAGCCACATCTTGTAGTTACCATATGTTGCTCCATAACAGTAACTCTAGAGTTGCTTAGTTGTTATAACAAGAAGATTTTACTACATAGGAAAAGATTGGCATTTTCTCTGCTGGAAGAAAATGAAATTGGCAGTTTAGAGAGGCAGCTTTAACTGAGCTATGTGGTTTACATTGATTAATCTCTCTCATTAGAATATTAGCCAGCCAATCAGAACTTATTCCTAACCACTGTTAAATCTATGCCATATGTCTAGGCCATAAAAAAAGCATTTTCTTTATTTCCAGCTACTGTGGAGTCTACATTAGAAAAGAAGCTGACCTTTTCTCATGCCACTATACATTTGTAAAATGACTTTAATTATTTCAGGGAATGTATCTGTTCTGAATTAGCTGCCTATGAAAATAGAATAATGTCAATAGTGGGAAATCATCTTATTTTATATCTAGCTTTCCCATCACATATTCTTGCTCCCCAGTGCCAACAGGAAATGACACAGTTGTTTATAAACATTGCTATAGCCTCTTTTAGACACGCTTGTCATGTAAACTTGAATTTGTACCTTATTCAAAACAATGTGTAGAATAAATTACATATCAAGTGGTATATCAAATAAATCTATATCATGAGAATTGTATAGTGAAAAAATGCAAATAACAACAATAAAAAGAGTTCCTGTATTGCATTCCTAAAAAATGCTTCTTTACATTTTTTGTTATAAAACATAATATGTCTTACAGTAAGTTAAAAACACCCAGGCAACTTCCCCCTAGGGAAATATAAAGAGAGCCTTCCTATTGGTGTAGGTAAGCCAGAGGTATATGATATCTTGTTACAAAAAAAAAAATGTGTGTCAGAGAAGTTTTTCCTATTTGTTTGGATCAGTTTGAGACATATGTAGTCCTATTGCAAAAGAAGAAGAAAGAAGGAAAAGGAGAAGGAGAAGAAGGAGAAGGAGAAGAAGAAGAAGAAGAAGAAGAAGAAGAAGAAGAAGAAGAAGAAGAAGAAGAACAAAAAGAAAAGAAATGAACAAAAACAAGAATGATGACAAAATCATGTTTTTGGAGTGGGACTCCAAAAGTTAGCCATGTTTGGTAAAATGTAAGCCAGGCAAATTAGCTGGATAAGAAAAACTACTTTAGACTTGATACCATATAAGCATATAAAGGGGAAGGAAGTCCCCCTCAGGCACAGTCATAGGGGAGGGAGTAAGGGGAAAATGGGAGGGAGGGAGGGAGGAATGGGAGGATACAAGGGATGGGATAACCATTGAGATGTTACAAGAATAAATTAATAAAAATAAATAAAAAACATTTAAAAAAAGAAAAAGAAAACTACTTTTTAAAAATCATTTATTAATTTGTTTCTGTAATAGATCCTACCTAGAGATTACATTGGACATATTTCCTGTCATTTTGACCTACATACTCATTTTAGTTTTAAACAACATTTATTTCCCTTTTTCACTTCAGAATTATGTGTGATCTCCCATCCAATAAAATCACAGAACCAGGTGGATTCAGCTCCGAATTCTACCCGACCTTCCAAAAATTGCTAATAATAATTCTCTTCAAACTGTTACACAAAGTAGAAACAGAAGGAATATTACCAAACTTATTCAGTGATTCCACAGTCACCTTGATACCTAATTCCCACAAAGACCCAACCAAGAAAGATAAATTCCCTTCAAAAGTTGCACCAATGACACAAAGTGAGTCTTTCTTATCTACCCATCTAATAATTTATAATGCAACTTATGGTGAAAAGTCTGTTATTGGAATTAAATGTTATCCTCTTTGTTAACAGTAGGTGTTTAGATCAGGTTAACTTTCCCCTATTTTTTATAGATAAAGTTCAACCCTTCCTTTATGGGGAAAAGGGCTTCCAGATCCTTGTCATCTTCATGTCTTACTGAAATAAGGCAGTGGACCTTTCCTGGAGACACTGTTGCAATCTGCAAATCCCAAGCACCTTTGTTTTTCACATGATGCCGTATGTGAGCTTCCCTAACCCTACATCCCTCCATCAAAAATGAAAGTCAATAACAACACAAGCCATGATAAGTGAAATCATCTTTTTATTTGTTATTAAAGAATAACAACTTTTCCTTTTTTGTAAGATATAAAAAGGTGCTGTGTATATCTTCTGCTAAAATATGACATTTATGCTTCAATAAAAATTTATTCTATTCCCATAAGCTTATGAAACATAAATAACTGAGTAAGTCAGAGTGTGATTTGATAGTAGGTACTTAGAAATGTTTTGTTTGTGCTGTTGTTGTCATCATGGTTGTCCTTCTGGGGATATACATTAACGGGAGTACACTTCCCTTCTGTGCACCATGGCCTCAATTCCATCTCCTGTATTTTTAAAAAAATTAATTTTCACTTGTAATTTAAGCTGGGTGTTATTGCAAACAAAAACCAATTGAATTAAGTAACTCTACAAACTCTCATATTACATGCTTGCCTAAGTAATGTAATCTATAGCTAAATTCTTATTTTTATTGTCTGTTATAATATATATATACCAAATACTTCCTGTAAAGTTATTATGTTAATATAAAGGTTTTATTTATTTTTAATAATTTTTCCATCATTGTCAAAGTTTACCCTCTCTCCACTACTTCGAATTCTACCACCACCACCTTCCCTCTCTCCCATATATACCACTTATATGTTACTCTTCAGAAAGTACCAGGCAACCTCCCAGTGATAGCAACTGATCATAGCATAATAAGAAACCATAGTAATATGCACAAATCCTAGTATGAGGCCTGCGTTAGGCAACACAGTAGGAGGAAGAGGGTTGGAAAGCAAGAAATATTTGAACAGTAGGAAAAGAAGTTGCAAGTTAATATCAGAAATAATACATTTCTACTTTCAGAGAAGGAATACATATTATATTTTATAAAAGAATAGGGATGACCCTCTTCTCTTTGAAGAGAGAAGTGAAAGATGTGGGTAGAGTAAGGGAGATTTTTTTATTTAAATAATTTATTCAGATTACATCTCCATTGTTATCCCCTCACTTGTATCTTCCCATTCCCCCCTTACTCCCTCTTTCACCCTATACCCTCACGTAGGCCTGTGACAGAAGGGGATCTCCTCCTTGACATATGATCACAGCCTCTGATTTCATCCTGGTATCCTGCTTACCATTCTGAGTGCCACCAGACCTCCTCACCAACCAGAAGCGGTCAAATAGAGGGTACCATATTTCCAATCAGTGACAGTCCCTGCTCACAACACGACTGTGGAGAATGTGCCATTCATTGCCTAGACCTCTATATGGGTTCTAGGCTCACTGCATCGATCGTCCTTTGTTGGTACAATAGTTTGTACAGGTCCCCTGGGTCCATATGTGCCAGCCTTGATGGTCTTTTTTTGTAGGGTTCTAGGACCTTCTGGGTCCTTCTATTTCCACATTCTCCCATACATGTCTCACCTAGAATCCCAATAGCAAGTTCCAGTATCAGCTGCTGAGTGAAGACGCTCAGAGGACATCCATGTTGGGCCAATATCCAATTATAAGTTATTATATACCATGTGTATCTTTCTGGATCTGGGAAAGCTCACTCATTATTTTTTTTTATATTTTCTTCTTGATATTTCAAAATTTAAAACTTATTTAAAAAGGAAAAGTGGTTTGTTTTTATTGTAAGATATCCTGATTGTGAGTGTGACTAAAGCTATGTTCTCAATACTAAGTAAGGTCATTTTATAAAGTGTACAGAATTGATTTACTCCCTGACATTGATCTTGCTATCAATCAATATTTACATAAAACACAGAAATAACATTCCTTACATGAGCAATAGCAACTCAAATGGTAATTAAAGTCCAGTTCCATAGGTATGATCTGACAATGTCAGTGGTGTCACTAAGGGATCAATAGAGGGTGATTGATGTGGATTAGAAGGAAAAGGTCTGACTAAGGGCAAGCCCAGACAGATATGAACAGACAGATGTCAACAGAGGACATGAAATCTTACAGAGTCCAATATCTCAAGAATTCATATGAAGAGTAAAAATTCATGATATTGTTATAGAAACTGAATTCCACAGTAAGAAATAAAATACTGTAGAACTTTAATCTGCAAATATCAAATGAATGACATTTACTTTTCACAGCCAACACTACACAAGTCCCTTCAGTGCAGTTAGAAACTCAGAAGAGATTTGCCAAAGATCAGTTATTGGTGGAATGTTTCTACTTTTACAATATAATGTACAGAAAATAGACATTTGTTTGCCCATAAGGTAAGATGGAATCTCATACACATAATATAGTAAGCTGAGATACCCTGTCATGTATTATATGTCAGATAATAAAGTTTTTCAACAGGCCTTTCAATAGTGCATATAATATTAGTCATTAATGTATCTACCCACTTAGTTATATGTAATTATACACACAATGTCTTATAATACCATGAACTCATATGCAACATTATCAGTACAAAACTCTGATATCTATAGAAGAGTTAAAAGCACATAAATGCCTGAAAATCTCAACACATTCTCTCATTTAACAATAGAAGTGAAGGTGATAAATTCCTTGCTTAGGTGTCAAAATAAGGTGAAAGACAAAATACATGGTCTGAGGGAGACGGGAGGTGTGGGGTAGATTTGGAGGAGGAGGAGCACAGAAAGAATGCAGTCAAGGAGCACTGTATGACAGAAGAATAAGAAGTTATTGATATAACATGTAGGAAAACAGAAGAGGAAAAATAGAAATACTGCTGGACACAATTGCTACAACATGGGAAATAATTTAATGAGTGTAACAAGCTATTAAAATTATATCAATGAAATTATATCAATATATATATATGCAAAGTTATTTTAGACACTAACAACTTATATTTGTAGCCACATATATTCTAAATAACACCCAAAATGCTAATATTTTGCTAGTAGGAAATTTTAAGAATTTAAGAGAGAAAGGATTCCAATTTTCAGAATATACAGAAAACAGGAGTAACGATACCTTGCTCACACTAAGAGGTAAGCTATACCCTAACATCCAAACACAGAATTCCATAGCTTACACACACACACACACACACACACACACACACACACACACACACACATACACATACCATAACACACCATACACCAACAAGATGATCCAAATCCAGGAAAGACACTATTCTTACATAATTATAATGAATGAACTTAGGTGTTGCTAGTATAGTCTGAAGAAAGTGTTTTCTAATAATGTTTTATTTTGGTTACATCACTATTTTCCTAATAGAATACTAATGAGGTTGCCCAGCACATGTCCACAGCACTATAGAAGAGAGAGAGAGAGAGAGAGAGAGAGAGAGAGAGAGAGAGAGAGGAAGAGAGAGAGAGAAATCAGTCTCCCAACACTCTTTATAACGTTGGAGCATCATCTTCAGCCTTCTGGCCCATTATATCTGACAGACATATTTGACAGGCAGGAGCTATTGAGGACTTGCTTACCCTTTCTTGGCAGGGTTTGGCCATTGACTCAACCTACATTGAAACTTGCCCATCTTTAGGCAGAATTCTGTCTATGGTAGAAATGAGGACATTTTGCCCAGTGGCTGTTTTGCCACATTTAAAAGCAATTCCATAAGGAGGTTCTTTGATGCTCTTCTTCTTCTTTGAGGCAAGGCTGGGTGTTGCCAAGAGTTAATTTGTCTTCTTGTCAAAGCATCTTTAGAATAATAAAAACATCTTTAAATGCCATATTCTGTAGGTCTCTGAGGTTTTGATGACCTTATTTAACTATTTTACCTCATAAATATATAGAATCATTTATTTCAAAAAAGCAAAACAATTCTCACACACAAACTGTAATAGTTTTTTCTTCAAGCTTTATTCTATGGATTCTATAAGGACCAAACATTTTCTGAATATTCAAGATACCTTTACACATTCAAGATTTACCCCCTATCAATTGACCATTACTTTTCTGTATGACATGAAATATTTGCTGCTAATATATTCACCACAGTTTTATATGTTTTTTCACCTATCTAAGTTGAAGGTACAAGTAGAATGGGTGGCCAATCAATGCAGGCAAAGTAAAGATTAAAGATCAGTAATTACACCAGGGAGATAACTCAGTTGGTAAGGGTCTTATAGGGGAAGCAGAAGACCTGAGTCTGTATCCCCCAAAACATGTACAGTTGCCTTCCTTTAAGCTAAAATCATGCCTCGGTTCCAATTATTCTGTTTCTTACGTTAACCTTTCCATTTTCTTGTGTTTTCCAGTTTTTCCTGTGTTCTTTTCTTTGCAATTATCCATTTGCTCTGTCAGCCAGTATCACCATGAAACAATTTAGGCTGGTGTGTCCTACAATTTTATAAAGACTTTGAATCATCAACTCTGATAATTAATACAAAGTACTTTTCAGCAACTCTTTATGAATCTTTAAAATGAATTATTTAGAATCCAAGAATGATGATTTTTAGTTTTCATCTAGTTGTTTTATGAACCTTGTCTACTATTCTGATATTACATTAAGTGGTCAGTGTGAGGTTTATCACTTAATTATAAAAAGAAATAGAATCTTAGAGGAAATTATTTTCCCAAAGATAATAACAAAAAGCAAATACATAAAATATAGTAACAAAAAATAAAGGATACAGCAAAGTTATCTTTATCTTCAAATGACATTATTCTTCCTTATTTGATAAAAAGGATATCTATCCTGAGCTACTCTAAATAGAAAATTATGTACCTCTCTAAATAAATACCCTACACAATCCATATCTAATGTGCTATATGTTTGTTTAATTTTCAAGTTATTTCCTATTACAAGTCAGATGTCATCTGTGGAATTTGGGGAAGAAGGATTGAAGGAGTCAGAGAAAATAAGGACACCCCATAAAAATCTTCAGAATTAATGAACCTAACCCCATATGTGCTCATAGAGACTGGACTACCAACAGAGCACATGTATGGGACTAATCTAGGCCCTCTCCACATATATAACAAGTTGGGCAGCTTGCTCTTCATGGGAACCTCTAACAACTGGAGCATGGGCTATTTCTGACTAGGTTGACTGCTTTTGGATCCCTTTATTCTAACAGGGCAGCCTTATCTAGCATTGATAGGAGAAGAAGTGTTATAGCAACTTGACATGCCAAGGCTGGTTGATGTCTATGGAAGGCCTTCCCTTGTCTGAGAAGACAGGAAGAAGGGGTGGAGGAGGGAAAAGGAGACAGAGGAATTGGGAGGAAAGGAGGATGAGGAATCAGTGATAAGAGTATAAACTAAATATATAACTTAATTAATAATGATGATGATGATGATGATGATGATGATGATGATAATAATAATAATAATAATAATAATAATAATAATAATAATAATAATAATAATAATGAAGTCCAACTTCAAATTCCTCAAAACCATTAGACAAAGTTGGGACACTCTTGTTTTGGGATCTCCATTTCTCCCTTTTTTATGCTTCTTATCACATGAATCCACAATAGACACATGGGACAGCAGAGAAGACAGAAACAGGCAACTTTCCAACAGCCATCTTAGTCCCCAAAACACAATAGTGGACAGGGTTAAATGCATCATTGCATGAGGAAGCTCTCTCAGCCTATCAGAGGGAATAATAGCCAAAGATTCCATTCCCAGAGTACATATTCTAGTAGCAATTATATTGTCTTGAATACGGAATATTCTTTTTTCCTGAGGTACCTTGGCCTGCTTAGATGATCCACAATTTACTTAGTTTAACTCTGATAGGAGGGTCCAGGATGGTGTGAATTTTTTACCAAGAAACCTTCAGCTGTATAGCAACCTTAAAACCTTTTGAGCAATGTAGCAGTCTAAAATACGAAGTCTATACCCAGAGTGTTGAAGAATTATTAATATCTAATATTGAATTATTATTGAAGAAAAATCATTGGTTACTCCTTAACCAGCTTAATACTCAAGTAATAAGACAGAGACTAGGATCCACTAGCATAGAGCACAAAGTGAGCAATAATTGCTCCATTCTAATCGTCCAAGCTAGTATAGCTTCCTTCTGTTCAATTTTTCCACATTATACTTGCTTTTTACTCCTATCCTAGGACTGGCTCATTTTCCTAGTGTTTTCCATCCTCTCCACATGCATCCCTCTTGTCCTTCCTGCTTGTCTTTCTCCAGTCACTGGACCAGAATGAGCCACCCTATTCTCTGTTTTGCTCAGCAAGACAGTTGGCTAGGTGTCTTTCATTGGCAATACTGAAAACAAATGGTGACATGTTTACACAAACTTGAGGCAGGAGATACTTATAATAAACATCACAATGCAGTATCTGGAATGCCACTGGAGAAATGGGTAGAGAAATTAGCAATTGAATGAACAAGGCTAAACTATACACAGTCCAAAGAACACTATGCTAACACCATGTGGGTCAGTCCCATATTTTACTGGTAATGAACTCCTTCAGTTTTAGTCCCATGTATTACAAGCTGCTAATTTTGAGTAAGGTGTCTGTTCCTCAAGAATGTAAAGATTGCAAATATCTGACTACCTCATAATATGGAGCTCTCTCTGAAAAAAAGAAAAGAGATTTTGTGTAGTAAAAAAGTGATATAACTTAAGGAATATTTAACCCCTGTAGCAAAGTGTGTGTGTGTGTGTGTGTGTGTGTGTGTGTGTGTGTGTGTGTGTGTGTGTGTATGCCTGTGTACATTTCCAGTACTAACTAGTTTTGGTGAACTAAGAACATGTACTGATCTTAACATTTAATCATAAGTAATAATGTAACAGTTAATTAATGAACTTTAATTAAGCATTTTCAGGTAGATTTCTAAACATATTGATGATGCTCTTGGTTCCTGTGTCACTGACCAATGACATCATTATACATTAATAGTTCAAATTTATATTTAAAATAGTAATTAAAAAATAACACCTAATTCACACTGCTCTTTCATATAACAGTGAGTTCAAGTTATAAATAATTATAGTAAATAGAATATGCATTAAATAAGAGACTCTTTAACGCAACACAATACAACAATGTGTATTTAAAAAGCCATGAGATTTTCTTGACACTGTGAGTTAAGGGAGAGCTTAACTAATGTTCATAAATAAAATCTGTCACTTGGATCAGAATTGACTATTAAAATTATGACAAAAATGTAGATTGCATGATTTTGTGTTACATATCTAGTTTCTACTGTTTTTAAAATAAACATAGTATCAAACTTCCTTCTAAATTAATAATTCTCTGTACACAGAGTAGTGCAGCTCTGAAGTTTGTTTGTGAAGTGGGTGGTTATCAATACAAAAACTCACTTCTCAAAGTGGGAATAATGGATGGCTGTGCAGGGTTCACTGACAATTGAAGCATCTATATTACCCCTCTTCTACAAGATTCAGTGAGCATAGCACAACTAGGGACAAAGAGAAGATAAAAAACCAGCCAGTCAAATGCTTTTTCAGGATCTAAGGAGATGATCGTGTGTGTTTTTTTTTTCTTTCAGTTTGTTTACATGGTGGATTACATTGATGGAATTCCTTATATTAAACCATCCCTGAATGCCTGAAGAGCTCAAGAAATTAAACACCACCAAACCAAATAACCCAACTAAGAAATGGGGCTCAGAATTAAACAGAAATCTCAACAGAAGAATATCGAATGGCTGAGAAATACTTAAACAAATGCTCAATGTCCTTAGTCATCAGAGAAATGCAATTCAAAGCAACTCTGAGGTTCTATGTTAGACAAGTCAGAGTGGCTAAGATCAAAAACTTAACTGACAGCATATTCTAGCAAGGAAGTGGAGAAAGGTGAACACTCCTTCATTGCTGGTGAGTGTAAAAACTTGTATAGCCACTTTGGAAATCAATCTGGCACTTTCTCAGAAAACTGGGAATAGGGCTTCCTCAAGACCAAGCTATATTACTCCTTGGAATATATGCAAGAGATGCTCCACCACACAACAAGGACATATGCTCAACCATGTTCATAGCAGCGTTATTCGTAATAGCCAGGATATGGAAACTACCCAAATGTCCCTCAGTTGAAGAATCGATAAAGAAACTATGGTATATTTACACTATGGAATACTACTCAGCTATTTAAAACAAGGAAATCCTCAAATTTGAAGGCAAATGGATGGAACTAGAAATGATCGTCCTGAGTGTGTTGATGCAGACCCAGAAAGATACACATGGTATATACTCACTTATAATCGGACACTAGATCAATAGAGATGTCCCCTAAAAGTCTTCACTTACCCAGAGATTGACATAGATACTGGCACTTCCTATTTGGAATCTAGGTGAGAGAGGTAAGGAAGAATGGGGAAAGAAAAGGATACAGAGTGTCCTAGAAACCTACAAGAAGACCAGTAAGGCTGGCAGATCTGGACCCAAATGGGTCAGATTAAATTACTGTCCAACCTAGGTATCTAAAACCTTTATCCAGATCTAGCCAATGGACATCACACTCTCCTCAATGGTGTGGAGAGCAGGGGCTGTCTCAGATATGAACTCTGCTGCACCCTATTTGACCATTTCTCCTTGGTGGGGAGACGTGGTGACACTCAGAGGAAGAATAAGCAGGATACCAGGAGGAGACCCACATAGGCTATGATCTTATGTGGGGGACAAGATCCTCGTCTGTCACAGAGCTAGGGGAGGGAATAGGATGAAAGAGAGAGGGAGGGGGAAACAGAAGATACAAGTGAGGGTATAACAAATTAGATGTAATCTGAATAAATTACTTAAATAAAAATTTAAAAAAAGAAACATACAGGAAGATCAAATGAAATCAGTGTCTTTACATTACAGCATCTGTGTACTCTAAACTCTGAAGAACTGTGATTCTGTGTACAATTTCAAAATGTGAAATACTTCAGCATGCAAGATGAAGGGGCTCATGAGTCCTCATGCCTAACTGAGGAACTACGGAAGCTGATGAGTTCATTTTAGCTTCTTTAGATTCAGTTTACATCCCTATCACAGCCCCCTCCTTCTTATTCTTTAGGTCCTGCCCTCCCATCCACCTTTTCCTCCCTTTCCACAACCCCTTTCTCTCCGGAGAGGAGAAACACCCTCTTCCTCATGATTTACCTACTCCTGCACATCAACTCACATCCGAGGCCTCTTCTACTGAGGCCAGACTAGGCAGCCTAGCCAGGATCAAGTGATCCAAAAGCAGGCAACAGAGTACATTGTCAGAGACAGACCCTGCACTAATTGCTAGGTGACCCTCACTGAGACTGAGCTGCCTATCAGCTACACATACATAGAAGATCTATATCCAGTCTCTGCCTGCTCTTCCCTTTGGTTGGTAGTTCAGTCTCTGTGAGTACCCATGGGTCTCAGTTAGTTGATTCTGTTGGTCTTCTTGAGTTCTCTTCCCCTCTGTCCCTTCATCCTACCTAAATCTCTTCCACAAGACTTCCTGAACTTTACCTAAGGCTGGCTGCGGACATCTGCATCTCTTTCAATTTCCTGCTGGGTGGATCCTCTCATAGCAGACTATCTATAATGCCAGAGGTTTTGTCTCTCCATGGAGTTCATCTCAAGTTGGGCCAGTCATTGTTTGGTCCTTTCATCAATCTCTGCTCCATCTTTATTCCTGCACACATTGTTTGTAGGGTAAATTACACGTCAAAGCTTTTGGGGGTGGATTGGTGTTTTCCTCCCTCCACTTGAAGTTCTGCATAGCTATAGTAGGTGGCCATTTCAGTCCACATATTCCTTGCAGCTAGGAGGCTCAGAGTCACCTCTATATCCTCTTGAAAATCTACACCATCAAGGGTCTCCAGCTTGTCCCAAAGATAAACCTTGCATCAGGTTCACTAATCTCTCTCTTCCCACCACAGTCTCTCCCCACAACCTGATCTTAACCCTTGTTCCCCTTTTTACACTCTCTTCCACCTAGCTCTGTCTCTTCATCCACTTCTGAAGTCTAATTTATGTACCCTTCTGGGAGAGATTCAAGCATTCTCCCTTGGTCTCTTCTTGTTACTTAGCTTCTTTGGGGCTGGGAATTGTGGTATGGTTAACCTGTACTATATGGCTAATATCCACTTATAAATGAATATATACATATGTGTCTTTCTGTGTTTAAGTTACCTCACTCGGGATGCTTTTTTCTAGTTCCATCTATTTTCCTGCAAATTTCATGATTTTCTTGTTTTTAATAGCTGAGTTGTAGTATTCCATTGTGTAAATGGCATATTTTCTTTATCCTTTCCTTTGTTGAGAGACATCTAGGACTTTCCAGTTTCTGGCTATTGTCAATAAAGCTTCTATGAACATAGTTGAACAGGTGTCCTTGTGGAATGTTCTTTTGCTTATATGCCCAGGAGTAGTATAGATAGGTCTTGAGGTAAAACTATTTCCAATTTGCTGAGAAAGTTCCAGATTGATATCCAAATTGTTTGTTTTTTAAGGTTGTAGCTACTGACACAGAAAATGAACATACAGAAAATGTGGGAGAAGATTTAAAAATGTATTTTAAGCATAGATGAGGAAGACGACCCTACGTCAATGGCAAAACCAGAGAAAACTTAACTCAGAAAAAGCACAACTATTAGTACACAAGAAGCACACAATATATAAATAAACAAGTTCAGAAAAGAAAATCCCCATAGCACCATAGTATATCATAGTTATGCATTTAATATACATAATAATGAAAGTCTATTGAAAGCTGTAAGAGAAAAACTCTAATCAAATATAAAGGAGAAACTAAATTAACATCTAATTTCTTAATGGAAGCTTTGAAAGCCAAAAGAGCCTGAAGAAATGTATTCCAAGTACGAAAACAAAACATCTATGGTGTTCAGTCTAGATTAATGTATTCAGTAAAATTAGTTGCCATCCTTTAAGGATAAAGTATTTCACACATTTAGTTTGTTTTAAGATGATAATGACTAGATATGATAGATATTATTTACATTCAGAATTTCAGATGAACCAAAATAGGAAAGATGTCTTCTTCAAGGCAGCAAAATACAAACAGCTGAAACACTATGAATGTAACATTTATATAATTCCTGACTATTTCATGGTTATTCTGGCTGTAGGAAGCGTATTGAATATATGTAAATAATATAAATGAATATGTAAAAAATAAAATAAATAAAAAATTAAAATAAAAATAAATTCACATAATATAAAGAACTTCAAATTTTATATTCAACAAACAGAACAGGAAACCATATTTCAAGATGAATAGAGGAAAAATCACAGCAGAGAAGCTAAGGAGTAAAACACAAAGCCATCATTATTAAAACACAAAGTACAATTAAGAACACAAATAAAAGCCAAAACATCAACATATAAAGAATGCAGGACGTTAATATAACAGCAAGGATGTCTGAGAAAGTCATAAGGAAGCATACTACTAAGCACATTGGTTGGTGCATCACTTTTTCCACTACCTACCTCCTCCACCCAGATTTTTTGGCTCCATGGGTCTCCTTATGGAAATCCTTTCATTTTCAGGTCCTTCTGTCCTCCGGCTCTTTCATAGGACACCCTGTGATCTACCCCGAAGTTTGGCTGTGAGCCTCAGCATCTGCTTGGAGGTAGGCTCCCATCTTGATCCTTCTCTTCAACCACTTCCAGTGTCTACTCTATTTACCTGTCTGAGAATTAAGCACCCTCCCTAGGGTCCTCCTTGTTATTTAGCTTATTTAGGTCTGTGTATTGTATTACGGTCATGTTGTATTATGTAGCTAATAATACATTAGCTTATTATACATATAAGCTACATATGTACATTATATATGTACACATATGTATTATACATATAGCTACATATATGTAGCTAATAATACATATAACTGCTTATAAATGAGTATATACCGTGCATGTCTTTCTGGATCTGGGTTACCATGCTCAGGATTATCTGTTATTGTTACACCCATTTACCTTTAACTTTCAAGATTTCCTTGCTTTTAGTGGCTGTGTAGTATTCCATTGTGTAAATGTATCACAGTTTCTTTATCCATTCTTTAATTGAGGGACATCCAGGTTGATGTCAGATTTTGGCTATCACAAATAAAGCTACTATGATCATAGTTGTATGGTGGAGCATCTTTTAGGTACATTCCCAGGAGTGATATGGATGAGTCTTCAGGTAGAATTCTTCCCAATGTTCTGAGAGAGCACCAGATTGATTTCCAAACAGTTGTACAAGTTTGCACTTCTATGAGCAATGGAGGAGTGTGGCCCTATCATCACTTCCTCTCTCCCACATGTGCTGTCACTTCAGTTTTTGATCTTAGCCATTCTGAAAGGTGTAAGATGGTGATGACCTAAACACTCTGCTCAGATGTAGTAGATAGACAGCACAGTCTCTTTGTGGGTCCCAAAATATGAGGAGTAGGGACTACTTCTGACATGTACTCTGGTGTGCACACTTTGACCACTTCTCCATGGTGGAGCATCCTTGCCAGGCCACAGAGGAAGAGGATACTGGCTGTCCAGATGAGATGTGATAGGCTGAGGTCAGATGTTAGGGAAGGAGGGATCACCTTTCTGAGGACTAGGTATGGGAAAAGTAGGATGAGTGAGGGAGGGGAATGAGAGAGGGGGTGTGGGACAGGGAGGTGATGAGGTATGGGGCTACTATCAGGATGCAAAGTGGACAAATTAATAATAATAATAATAATAATAATAATAATAATAATAATAAACAAAGAAGCCCTCATTTGAATTTTTTGTCTGATTGCACAAGTGTCTTCCAAAGCAATACAGACTATTTCTATTTAACTTGGTTGCCCAATGCCAAGAAATGAAAAGGGATTCACTATTACTGATGACACCATGCACTTTAGACACATGGTCCAGATTTCCCTAAATTGAAACTGACCTGAATGCATCCTCTTTGACCACTAGCTTTTGCGCTATCTGGTGTTATGCAAGCTACCAAAGGAAGGAAGAATACGACAGTCCTCCTCAGCCATGATGTCAATGAACCACAACAATAACCATACTGGCATAAAAACCCTTAGCATACTGGGCGTGGTGGCGCACGCCTTTAATCTCAGCACTCGGCAGACAGAGGCAGGCGGATCACTATGAGTTTGAGGCCAGCCTGGTATACAAAGCAATTCCAGGACAGCCAAGGCTAACACAAGGAGACCGTGTTTCAAAAAACGAAAAACAAAAAACAAACAAACAATAAACCCCAAGCATATAGTAGTGGCACACATACATTAGAGGTAACCATAGAACTCTATTTTTGTTTTTTTTTTTTTTTACTTCAGACCTAATCAACGATTGGAAAATTATTCCTTTTAAAGGAAACCTAGCCAATTTCCCTTGAATAGTGAAGTGTTATAAGCACCTCCAGTAGTTTGAGGATATGTTTATTTGCTAGGAAGACCAAAAAAAAAAAAAAAAAAAAAACCACATGGAATTAGAAACCACATTGATTTTAAGCATATAATAAGGATATGAAAGTATCTATTAATAAGTATTATGAACTCTCTCGTAGTAACTAGAAATATAAAGATGTACCTTTAACTTAGATTTTTGGTAGAACATGAAATTAGAAACCAAAAAATATTCTATTTATACAATAATTAAAAAATTTAGATGTATCTAATTTTAGGCCTAATAACCTATGGAAAATGCATTCTTTCTCATGAGATAAACATAGAATAAAAGAGGTAAAATATGTAATCCTTAATTATTTCCATGATTTAAAAGTAGTAATGTATGCAGGTATTTATGTTTGATGTTCTATGTATTTAAACTTTGCCATTCTGAATTACTCCTAAGTGAAGCTATTGTGCTTTTTAAAATATTCTTCCCTAGATTTTATGTATCCTTTATTTTCACTTATACTTTGTGTCTGACTGCAAGGTATTTGATTGATATTATTGTAATTTCCTGAAAAATTAGCACTCAAAAATCTATAAATAGGTATCTGCAAACAATCTCTTTTATGAATATTAGCACATATTTCTTCCTTATCCATGTTATATAAGATAACAGACACTGAATATTGTAATAGAAGTACATAATTTCTTCTTTAATAGTTTTCATTAGTTCAGAAACAAAATAAATATAAACATACAGCAAAGTATGTCATCAACAGTGCATTAGACATTTCTTGAATGTCTTAAGGCAGTTAATAGTCATGAATGTTAGATTACAATCAATGAGTCATTTTTGCAGGAAATAATCTTTGTTCTTCTAAAATTAAAGTATTTCATACATGATATCTGTGCCCTTAAGATTCCTAGTTTTACGTATTTTTCTCTTCTTTCGTACAAGGTAAAATAAATGGCCTAAGAATAAAAAAAAGCAATTATATGCTGGGTACTTTATTCTATCTCATTTTTTTTGGCTAATAATGTTGTCATAACTAATAGTAAGAATCTCAAGATTGTTAGAAAATACGCAATTTGAATCTTACATGTCATCATAAAGAGGTTTGAGTACACATATAAATAGGAGTTTCAGAAAATATGGATTTACATAACATTACCATCTAAAGCAGTCAATTGTAAATAAAATAATTTTTCTTCTTAATGTGCATGGTTCTCCTCTAGTTAAGAGAAGTCCTAAATAGAATAAAAGACCGAATTTTTCTGAGAAATAGAGATGCAACCAACAAATTTTGTTCACTTGAAATGCACAATCAGCCTAACCATAGTTAATGGTCATTGTCAAGTTGGCTGAAATTACAATCTTCATGGAAACATACCTACCTGCACCTATGATGGTGCTTCTAGCTATGGTTAACTAAGAAAATAAGACTCAAAACTTTAATATGAGTTGGATTATCATTTGGTCTGAATGTTTAGACTAAATGGAAAAGCAAAATCAGGCTGAGTACCAGCATTCATCTCTTTACACTTCCTGACTGGAAAGGTAGTGTAATGAACTGTCCCAGTCACAACACTATGACTCCACTACCATTAAAGAATAGGGGAAGCAGGCAATCTGGATGAGACCTGAAATGCTGTGGACATATGGCGGGGGAGGAAGTCCCCTTCTGTCAGAGGTCTAGGTGAGAAGAATAGGGAAGAAGAGGGAGGGATGGTGCGACCAGGAAGAAACGGGCTGTAGGATAACATTCAGGATATAATCTGAATAAATTATAATACAATTTTTTAAAAAGATTACACTCTCAATGGACTTGCAAATAAAGTAATGGACTTGTGGTACATATACACAATGGAATACTACTCATCTATTAAAAACAAAGACTTAAAATATGCAGGCAATGGATGGAATTAGAAAAGATGTTTCTGATGAATTAACTCAGACCCAGAAATACATGCATGGTATATATTCACTCATAAGCAGATATTAGACACAAAATACAGGATAACTACACTGTAATACAGAGGCTGATGCACCATCCAGGGACCATGTATGATGTGGACCTAGACCATCTATCAGAGGTAGTAGATAAGCAGCACAGTCTACTTGTGGGTTCCACAACATGGGGAATAAGGACTACTTCTGACATGGAGTATGGCCTCCCATCTTGATAACTTCCCCCTGGTGGGGCGACCTTCCCAGGCCACAGAGCAAGAGGATCCTGGTAGTACATATACAATTTGATAGGCTGAGGTCAGCTGCTAGGAGAGGAGTGCTCCCCTTTCTGAGGACTGTAGGATAGAGGGAGAGGTTATGAGGAGGTAGGGCGTGGCTGAGGGATCCGGAGGTGACAAGAGACGGGTAAAGTGAAAAATTAAAAAAGAAAAATTAAAGAAATAAATTTAACATGTTAAAAAAAAGGGGAAGATGAAGAAAACACTTCAAGACATAAAAGTGAAAGTGTATTTACTAAAGAAAATAGATGTTTTCTTTTTTCTTTTTTTTATTAATTTATTCTTGTTACATCTCAATGGTTATCCCATCCCTTGTATCCTCCCATTCTTCCTTCCCTCCCATTTTCTCCTTATTCCCCTCCCCTATGACTGTCCTAGAAACCTACAAGTAGAACATTATGATAGGCAGATTTGGGCACAGGGGTCCCGCTCAAACTAAGGCACCAGCCAAGGACAATACAGGCGGTAAACCTTAAACCCCTACCCAGATATAGCCAATGGACAGAACACTCTCCACAGTAGAGTGGAGAGTGGGATATTACTTTCTCACATACTCTGGTGCCTCACCTTTGACCATGTCCCCTGGAGGGGGAGACCTGGTGGCACTCAGAGGAAGGACAGCAGGTTACCAAGAAGAGACTTGATAGCCTATGAGCATATACAGGGGGAGGTAATCCCCCTCAGGAAAATAGATGTTTTCTAAGAGACTCCACCCTGCGGGAGATTTGGACAGATGCTCAGACTCCTGCTGGACTCTGGGTGGGCAATGAGAGTGGTATAAAAGAATGGAAGGTAAGGACCCAGAAGGTTCAGGAGTCCTACAAGGAGACCATCAAGGCAGGCAGATATGGACCCAGGTGGGGGCTGCACAAATGGTTGCATCAACAAAACACCATGCAATCAATAAACCTAGATTCCCTATTCAGATCTATCCTACAGACAGCTCATTTTTCCACGGTTGTGAGGAAAGCAGGGACTGCCTCTGACATGAACTCTGGTGCCACTGATTTGATGACTGCCCCTCGGTAGGGTGGCTGGGCTGCAACACAGAGGAAAGGGAAGCAGGCTATCCAGTTGAGACCTGTTATGCTGTGGTTATGTGGTGGGGGAAGGAGATCTTCTGTCAGAGATCTTGGGGAAAGGAATAGAGAAGAGAAAGGGACAGGGCAATGGGAAGATACAGGTGAGGGAATGACATTCTGGATGTAATCTGATTAAATCATAATAAATGAAAAAAATAAAATGTAAAACAAACAAACAAAACAAATAAAACAAACAGAAAAAACCTCCTGAATGATTTCATTCCAGTGAGGTATTTAGTCACAGAAAAGAAAAAAGTAATCAATAACAGCATTTTCTTGGATCTCCAGCATCTTGTTTATGCTGCAAACTTATGGCTTGTCGGCTTCCATAGTGAAATGAGCCAAATATTTACTTTTTCTATGTATTTGTACATAATTTATTGAATTTGTTTCTCTGTAGAAACTGAAATAAAATAGAGTGCATCAAGAATATAATCTATAACTGCATCAGGTACTTTTCTCTGTGACAATATACCTGACTTATTCATCTATAAATGGTGTGCTTGGGTATGTGTGGGGGTACAGAGGGTACAGAGAAGACATGTTTGAAGGAACATGAGACAGATTGTCATATGGAATACATTGAGCACAAGGGGGAACCAATGAAAGAATGTGCTCAGCTCCCTTTCACCTTGGTACTCAGTCTGGTACCCCAGTCCGTAGGATTGAACTGTCCAAATTTAGGAGTGGTCTTCCCCTTTTAGTTATACTAACCTGGAAAAGTTCTTACAGGCATGCTCAGAAGTGTGTTTTCTTGATGTTTCTAAATCTTATAAACTTGATAATCAAAATCAAACATCACAAGGTTTGACTCAATGCTTCAATTCATTTCAATATTCAATTAGTTCTCTTATAAAATATAAATTTCCAAGAAGTTCAGACTGTAAGAGAATTGTATAGGCTCAAGACTCCCAGGACCAAGTTCTCAGCACAAAGGATATCTTTGCCTCAGAGGGAAAAAGAGCACAGGATTAAGAGGCAAAGACAGGAGACAGAGAATGAGGGAGTTAAAGGAAACAAGTGAGAAGGGGCAGGATATTTGTCCCGGGAGTAGACAAAAGACTGCCTCGGGGTGTGCCACACAGCAAATGGCAGTTTATACAGGTAAAGAGGAAAACTCTGTTTTAGGATGAGGTGTGTAATTTTAATTTTGCATGTTAATTAGATGGGTCAAAGAGGACTTTTGGTTGCTGGACTTCAATACTTTGATAGATGGACCTTGGTAGTCAGCCTCAGTAGGAGGAAGTGGCCAAACAACAGAATGGACCTTGGTAGCTAGCTTTAGGAATACAATCTAACTGTTTTTATCAAGGCGGTGGGAATTGTGGAGACGAGCAAAGCTTGCTACACGCTTAAGTAGGCTAGTGTCCCTTCACAGATTCCTAAGTGATTTTAAGTTGTAGCCTGTTGTTGCATGGGATTTCCACAGGAGATGAGAAAAATATCCATTTACAAGACCTGGCATTAATCATAGAAAAAAAAAACCAATCCCACAGAAGTCTAACTTTGCAAAAAAAATGTGATTTCATTGAGATTATTAGGGGATGAATTAATTGATTTACTCATAGGAGAATATATGACTCAAACACTGATCACCAAAACACACAGCAGAATAAGTGATGAGTCATGAAAGCTACACTCCTGAAAATACCTGACAAACTTAAAGGTAGCTATATCAGAAGATGGAGTTCCTGTGCCTGCTCAGCAACTGCTTACACCTTCCACAACACTGGGGAATGACACTGTGAATCATAATTTTTCTGTATGTCCATTTTTTCCTGCCAAGAGATATATATCAGTACAGAAAAAAAATGACCCCTTAATAGGAAATTAAATCAGTAGTTCAGGGGCTATATTGCTGCCCTAAAGTTATAGGTTGGTGTAAAGAGGAACCATCTGTACTGTATTTAACTGGAGAGCACAGAATTAAGAATACATATTAGGAATGCATTTCCAACATCAATTCTACCATCTGCTTAAAAACAATTCAGATAGTTACAACCCTCCCGAAGTGAAATTGCACTACTCCCCTGGATTTTCTTGAATTTTTGACTCACTTCCATGAATTGACTGCGTCATAGTTCTTCATTGTTTTCTGAAAACTCCTGAATCTTTGACTGTATTTTGGAAACTCTTTTTTGTAAATGAAGGCCTTTTGCTAACATGTAGGTACCAGGATGTGCCTGCAGATTACATGAGTTTTATGCAATTAGTAAATGGTAGACAAATGCAAATTGAGCTCATTTACCTCGATTATAAGACATATTTCCTCTTAAATTATGTCATATTGATGTAGATATTGTACATTTTCTTATTTTTCCCCAGCATAGTTTCTCCTTTCCTCATTTTATTCTCAAAGGGGCACATTCTATAAACTATGAGATTGTTATATCAGAAACAAATGCTACATTTGTGTCTTTCAAAAATAGTGTAATATATTAAGTAAAATGACATCACTCAAAATATATGGCCATTATTTTGAGAACTCTTCTTCAGGTAGTGCAATGCTAATAATTACTAATTACATTATTATTAATGTTACAATTCAAATACTGCATATTACATATTATTTAAAAATGCCTACAAATATGTAAATATGTCATCTGTAAAGAGTTAAAGAGGAAAGAGGTTTCACAAGGCCTAAGAAGTTAAGGCTGGGGAACTAATGTGAAAATCAGAGTGTCTTCTCTTTTAAAACAATGAAGTAAAGGGAGCTGGAGAAAAATATAGGGAGGCTGTGAAAGTGAGTGAGACCACTGTACATCACAGGTTTGAAAAGAAAGCTGATGAATTCCATCCTTTCATAGAGATAAAAGGATAGGAGGAGAGCAGAGGAAGCAACACACAGTTGAATGGACAGTAGATCAGGTGGGTGAGAAAATTGATAGGCCATACAAATTTGAGAAGACTGTGTGAACAGTAAGACTGAGCTGAAAACCCCTGAGACGGTGCAGAAATCTCAATCTGTTGACCTTGGTAACACATAGTTAATCTTTACAAGACAGGTTGCTAGAATATATCACCAAGATAGTGTAATAGCCTTCCTCTGCATGGTCATGAGATGAGGGAATTGTACCTTTTCCATAGTTTGGTATATTCCAAAAGTTCTCAGGACTACATGTTTCTGATATAGTTTGAATGTGGCTTTGTGCTCCTCCAGTATCAATTGATGTCTGCAAGTTTATTGGAGAGCACTCTTTCCACTTTCAGGAGTTTGTCATTTACTAGCCTGTGTTGTGTGGGTGGTACCTGGAAGATGGAAATATTCATATGTCTACAAATGTGCAGAGTCACCTTCCTCAAATGGAATCAAAGTTACCTTTAAATAGAGGTATTCACGGCAAGACACATTTTGTAAAAATGATAACAACAAAAACTCCTCAACAACAAAAGCCGTTCTTTTATACAATATGGACTAACTTTGACTAGTTTACAACTGGGTCTCAGTGACAAATAGTCTTGTTCAATCTTCTTTATACCATAGCCTCTTTATGGAGAAATTGAGAACATTCACTTGTATTATTCCTAAAAATAAAGTAACAGCACCGTCAAAGCCAAATAACCACTGGATAAAAATGTGTGCAGTTATAATTAGTATGTAGCATGAGGCATGCTTTTGACACATACTGTAGGCAAAGCAGTATATATGGTTTATTAATAATACATTATAGATTATAAGCATTTTATGTATCAAAAGAAGTCATTTATCTAGTTTATATCATGCATATCCAGTCTACTTAGAGAAACAGATAAGAAAGACAAACTAATCTAACCAAGCATGGTACCCTGGAGTGTTAGTAATTTAAATGATAACAAAAAGGATCCTCTTAGTCATCTGAGGTGCATCTGAATCATAGTGCTTCTGCAAAAATTTTTCAAAAGTGTATATGAGAATTATAGGATTTGATAAGTGCAGAGGATGATATGAAAGTGTAGGTAGTATATTACAATGCTGTGTGATACAATCATAAGGCAGAGAAGTTTTTCTAGTTATTATTTTTAAAATATCTTTAGTCAGAAACAGATATGTCTGCATATCTTTAAATTTACATTTGTTAACTGATATGAATATTTCTGCATGCCTGTGTGTGTGTGTGTGTGTGTGTGTGTGTGTGTGTGTGTGTGTGTGTTAAGCTATGATACAGACTCAAGATTATATTGGTCCAGAAAAGATGGGCAGGGACTATAATGACATTCTATGATATATTCAGGAATTTGTACTTCATTCTTAAAGTATTGTCAACTCTCCAAAAACTGTTGGTAGGGAAATACAATGGTAGAAAAGGAAGACTGGAAGCAGTTTTGAGAACGGAATTGTGGGCAGCAAGGGTAAATTGGTTTTCAACCTACATGCCAACTCTGATCAATTGGTGGAGGCTGCCTGTGGCATTTTCAGAGAAAAATTTTGATCTCTTGTCCAGGCTTAGTGAAAGAGGGCATTATGATTGATTATCAATGTCTTCCATTTATTTCTTTTGTCCTACCTCCCTTTTTTATTGAATCTGGACACTATAGTGCCTGTTACAGGTATCAGAAGAGATCAAGTGTTATTGTCATGAATAAACTACTCATGGAAGGCATTTTCTCTGAAGGTTTCTAGCCTGGAAACAAAATAATATTGTTATTTTCTTAGAGATAATTACTAAACTTGCATAAAGTTTAGTATATATACACTAAAATTAATATTTTGTCTATTTATAATTGCATAAAATTAATATTTAGAAAAAGTCTCTATATTATAACATTGAATTACAAATATATTCTTTCATATGAATAAGAAGACAATTTTAATGTCACTTAGAGTTTATAAGATAATTGTGTTTCTTTTAAATATGAGAATAGTTTTCACATTTCTCTTGTTAGCCTTTAATTACATGAACAAACACTTATAGAAATTACTTTAATTATTCTCATGCTGATCTACACTTAATAAACATTGCAATTTTCCCAGCATTAATATGAAAAAACTCATTGGTATCATAAGGACTATAGCATATTCTTTAAAGAAAAGACTGCTTTACAATTCTTACTTTTCCACATACGCATTTTCAGATCTCAGAAAAATTCCATGTCAGATTTTGCTCTGAACATGTGGCATTTATTAAATAAAATTATCATGAGCAAATCCACTAAATATATGCACAAAAATCTATAAACTAACTAATTTTAATAATATCCCAAATATATAGTATATATTCCATGTTACATTAACATTTTAAGAGAACATAAAGCTATTCAAAAGTTTTCTTGTATTAATATATGTAAAAACAAGCATTTATATATATATATATATATATATATATATATATAACAGTATATAATATACTAAACTTTCCACTATTTCTACAATCAATTCAAAATTACATGGTTGGAAATATAATTCAATGTTAATATAATGAAGGTGCTTATACCTCATCTTATTTAAAACCATCATTTTTACTAAATTTTCTAAGGACACCCCTAAAGAACGTCATTGAATTGACTTTCAATATAAATTCCAGTAAAATTTAATTTTAGTGAAAAACACTGATAAATTTTTATAGTATACAACCATCATTTACATAACTCTGCATAGAAATATTGCATCAAATATAATTACATTTTCCATAATACTCAAATGGAAGATCAGATGTGTGAGCAATGTAGTACATCTTTTTTTTCTCTTTATAATAAAATAACAAGTGTTCCAAATAATGCCATGCTTAGTGGAGGAACTTTAATTATAAACTTCGTTTGATGTTACTGAATAAGTTAGTGTTGGACATGAACCCAATTATTTTATATAATTTGATTGCCATAGTGCTCTCTGTAACTTGAGAGAAGTCTGGATTGTAGTGGGAGATTTGAGAAACATTCAGTTGTTGCGACGCCATCAGTTGCTGCATTAACATTACCCCAGGGGCTAGAATTTTAAAACACAGAAAATAGAACAAAACTTGTTAAGAGAATGGCTACCCCAGCGAGGATTTGAAAAAAAAAATATTGTTCTGAAAGTTAGTGTCCTTGATCTAGTAATAACTGCTTAATAAATTCACAGAAAAACACACAGTGTGAAGCAATTCTACCAATATGGATGCCTATGTTATAAAAATTCAATTTTTTACAAAGCACTTATTGTAGCTTTGAAGACTGTTTAAGGACACATTGAATGAATGACCAATTAATTCCCTGGCATTGCTTCATTGCTCAGTTATATAAAAGCCCAAACATCAGACAAATGAGCCATTTTATCATGCCTTACTATATTTAGAATTTGAATCTGTTTGCTTTGTCATCTTAGTAATTTTATGTCAGAGATTATCATCATCTTTTCATTTAGGAGAAACATGGAAAAAGAAAATGTTCTATCCAGTCATGGTTGACTTTCTTTATGTTTCTCTTCAGTTTTCTGGGCATTACTAGTAGTTTTTATTTCACAGTTGTTTCTTGTTTAAGTCTCAAGCAAGATGACAACAGCATGGGGCAAATCATTCTTGGCTTAATTTGAAATGCTGTTTTCAGGGTGTTTTAACAGCAGCAATTCTCATACGAGCAAGTAAAGATCATAAATGTGATCTGTTTCTCCCTAGATATACTACAAATAGAAAAATAAACATACAACAGAATTTGTAAAGGGAAAAAATGAATTAAATGTCCCAGAAATTTCCCTAAAGTTTATACATACTTAAACACAAATACAGCTATACACATTAATTCATTTATACATAGACCCATATACAATTTTATATTCTGTTATAAAACCAAGATGAAAATGTGGAAAATACAAATTCTTATACATTTAAAAAATACCTACAACTCAAGTTGTGTGTGCACAGATGCTTAAATATATAAATACAACTGTGGGCCTGTTTAGTGTCACTTGTAAGTATATGAATTCATTTGGTATTGGATAACCAAAAGGATGTTGTTCCCTGGGAAAGACTTTCTTCAAATTTCAGCATTCCTTAGTGGCCTATAGGTCTTCATCTATTGATAAGGTCTCATGATATCTTTCTTCTGTGCTAGCACATTTCTTCAAGGTTGTGCCTCTCCAAGTCTTGTGTAGGTAGTGATATTATGAAAATTTCATGGGTGAAGTCTCTTAGTCCTTGCTGGGAGGTACATATTCACATAAAACCCTTCCTGCTCCTCTGCCTCTCAGAATTTTTCTGCCTCTTGAACTTTCATTGTAGCTGTATAATTTGGGGCTAGCACGCCACAACCCTTTGTTCTCAGTCTTTGGTGGTAGTTTTCTGTGATGCTTTCCATTTGTGACAAACTGAAGTTTCTTTGAGTGATACAAACCATTATTTTCTGTATGTATGAGAACTATTATTCAGAATGCAGTTAAAAATTCACGTTGGTTTAGGAAAGTGGCTTTGGTAAGTTCTCCTTTAAGACTTATGACCTTACTAGCCTGTGTAGGTGTTGAATAGGTTTGCAGACATAATTTTGCTCTTGCTGACATGGCCTCACGTCCAGTTAATCAGCTATTAGTTACCCCAGGATATGTATACTACTACTGAGCCCTTATAGTGATTGTGCAATGATCATGAAAAATTGTTGGCATTGCAGCTGTGTAGGATGAGTATTTTCTCTCCTGTGGAAACTCTGGTAGAATATTACAGTCCTAGGAAAATCCTGAGACAAGGAGGAGACCTTTAAGTCAGATCCAGGTTGGTTCTTCAGGTGTTGTGTCTGAAGTGCATGATATCTTCAGCAATATGGATTTACTGTCAACATCTAGGATTCATCTACAGTACAACAGCAATATAATGCAATGTTTAGGAGTCCCTTGGACTTTCCTAAATAACAATTAAAATTTTTTTGTTTTGTCAAGCCTGATATTCATGTTTTGTTTAATAATCTATGAATTTCATGGGAAGCATTGTCAGTCCAGCGTGTACAGTTGTATTTAAAGTATAAATGTAAAAAAGTATAAATGTATATGTATATAAGTATACTATATGTATTGTGTGTAGATAAAGATGAATAAGCTGTGAATGAGAGTTCCTTTTTAATAGATACTATTATACAGAAAGCATTGAGTAAGCAACTTCTCTTCCATATTTTACTTTATAATAGTTTTATTTCTAAACCAGATGTGACTGTGGCTATGACCAACTATGCTCACCTTTGTTTCATATCAAAGTCACCTTGTAAAGAACTCCTTGCTATTGGAAGTAAAGTGTAGACAGGAATACCATCTCCTAATAAATGCCTAACTACTAAATATTAGTGTGAGAACATTTCTTCCTCTGTTTAAGCTAACATTTATTTAAAACCTTCCTGATTACATTCATTTATTTTTAAAATAGAACTTCAGCTTCTTTTATCAGGTTAAATTATATTACTGCATTTTCTTTTCTGAAATAGGTAGTTTATGGTACTTTTTGAACTTATCATAGATATATTAGATAAGTAAAGTTAAATTAATATTTAGTTAGGAGATATGATAGCCCAAGGCAGATAATTGCATTCAAAGTAGATTTGTTTATGAATATAAAACACAGTTCAGATTTAAGGTCATTTAATTTACTTTATTCCTCAGATAGTTAGTTGAAGTGTATTTGAAAAAATATATCATTTTCAGACATACTGCTGATGCATCATCTTTAAATTAGAATACTAGCAAGCCAAAGCATTACTCAGATGTAGAGTGTACATTTAGTATGTGTGTGATGTTGTATTTCATCCCCACCATGGAATCAGAAAAGGTAATCCTTATGTCCTTACATAGTTTTACTTGAAATGATTAGTCAGTAAAAATTAAACAAAGTCTACATATATATCTAACTAAAAGGAATTTTTAAAAAAAGTTTCCTAATTATTTGTATACAGTTATTCACACACACACACAAATAAATAATACAAGTAATATTTATTTTCTCTCTCTTCTCTTTTTTTGTATTATTGGTTTTTTGTTTGTTTGTTTGTTTGTTTGTTTTTCAAGATAGGGTTTCTCTGTGTAGCCTTGGCTGTCCTGGACTCGCTCTGTAGACCAAGCTGTCTTTGAACTCACAGTGAACTACCTGCCTCTGGCTCCCGAGTGCTGGGATTAAAGGCATGCACCACCATGCCTGGCAATATTTATTTTCTTAAAGTGGAAACTGTATTAAGTACTTTTGCTTTTAGTGTTTATAAACTCATAATCATACATATATATTAATGATAGAATTTTCATATAATTATTTTATATTTAATTAGGTTGCAGTAAATAGTTTTCTAAAAAGTGAAGCCATTCTCCATCAGCCACTAGTGTTCTCATTGACTTTTACTTTAAACAGTTTAGCAAACGCCATCTGGGGAATTTGGAACATTTACTTGAGTGTCTTTATCTAGCAGCTGATGGAATCAGATGCAGTGACCAACAACCAAGCAAAACGCAGAGACAGGGAGTCTCTTGAAAAAGTGGGAGGTAGGATTGAGGGAGAAGGAGGGGTCAAGGACACAAGAAAATCTACAGAGTAAACTAACCTGGGCACATGGGAGCTCAGAGAGACAGAACCACAAACAAATGAGCATGCATGGGCTGGACCTAGACCTCATACAGGTATGTAGCAGGTGTGTAGCTTGTTCTTGTGGCTCCCCTGACAATTGGAGCAGGGGTTGTCTCTGTCTCAGCTGTCTGTTTTTGGATCCATAAGTGGGTTCCCTTGTCTGTCCTCAGTGGAAAAGCATGTTCACCATGATGCACCAGGGTGTGTGGGTAACCATGGTGGAGCCTCCACTTCGCTGAGCAGAAAAGAAAGAAGAAATGGGGGAGGGGATATGAAAATGGTGCAAGGGAAGAGAAGAGAGAAGGCTGTGATCAGGCAATAAAATTGATTAGATGAATTAATTAATTTTTTAAAAGCTCATTGTTCACATGAAGAGAAAGTTAGCTAAGTACTCTACATTATAATTATGAGAAAGAAAACCTAGATGATGCAAATCATACCAGAAAAATGTCAAGAAAAGCAAATTAGAAACAGGGATCTATAGAAAATAAATGTGATTGCTGAGGGCCAGCTTTGAGGAGTTGTCCATATTCATGGAAACTACAGTGTCTAATTATATGGGTTCAATAAGTTCTATGGATTTTGGAGTATGTCATATGAAGAGGGAAATATGAAAATAAGAAGAAAAATGTCAGTAATAGAGTAAGGCTTGCATTATAATGGGGGAATTACAGTTTCTAATAAAAACATGGAAATCCTTGTGGCAAATGTACATGTGCATTGTGTGTGTTTATCAGCTTTTCTTAGACTCCTAAGAGTTCACAGTCCTAATCATGACTTTCTGAAGTGTGCATTTCACACTTTTCATACCCTCCATGATCCAGGAAGTAGCATTATTGTCAAGGTTGACTTTGAACATTAAACAGGAGTTAATGCATACCTTTCCTTCAGGGCTCTAAACTTTCTCAGACTGTGGCTATGATGCTGTGATGTTAGACCTTATGTGACACCAATACATTTATATAAAGGGAAGAAAAAATAATTGTAGATTATAAATGACTATTGGCTAGATTTGGAGGATAACTTGATCCTCATTCGCAAACAAGGCAAATTATGGACCATAAGTATTGGTTACTTCCAGTGATTTTAGTATACATTTTAATTCTTCATTAGGAGCAGATTAGTTAACTTTTTAATCAAATATGAAAAGAAGATTTTAATTATTTGCACAAGTCTGATTTAATTAGTTCATGAATAGAAAATCCCTGTGAGTTCCCAACTGAGAAGGACAGCACCCACAGGGTAGTATTAGAACATCGTAGTATGTAAGTCTATCAAGTGTCCCTAACTGTTAGAAGTCTTTAAAAATGCTCACAAAACTCAAATATGACCATAAAATGCAAAATTTAATGCAACAACAATTTGGTTTGAAAATTGCTGGGAAATAAAAAGCTAATTTTTTTTTCTCGTCTTCTATCAGGTTTTCAAATCAAACTATAGAATCACTTTGTTCTTAATTATTTTTCAGTGTTTACACAACTGATTTACAGTCTTGAGGCAAAAAGTAAAGCACACACAAACTCTTCTCTATGCTAAGGTCAGGTAATCAATTTTCTATCCCCAAAGACAAAACTAATAGAACTGAGGATTATCACTAAATACAAGCAGCTGCTCTGGTAAGACCAGAGCTTTTGTAGAGAATACTGCAACGCTGGAGCTGGCGGAAACATCGCCCTACACACCTCAGTCTCTGAATTGGTAAATGCTGAACAGGTGTTGTTTAACTACGTATGAAACAACGATTAATTTTGCATTGATTCCAGTAATTACTATGAAACAGAGATGCATTTGAATCAGAATATGAGGTGGTTGTGAATCAAGGAATATTTCCTTTGGGCTTTTTGTCACTCAAATTTATGCCCTCAATAACTTTAAATTTAAAAGTGAGTAACTCCAGGATTTTCCTGTTATAAACCATTTCATGTAATTATTAATATTTAAATTCTGTATCTCTGAATATGATCATCAAAAGACAACAAAATGTATGTAACACTTATTTAATAAGATTACAATATTTATTCATTTTCCTTTTCATAATTCATACTATTTTTTATACTTAGTGAAGACTACTTAAATAAAAACACTTCCTAAGTTTAATTAATTCTATAGATCAATTTCATTTCATAAGAAAATACATACATAGCTTTATTTTCCTCTAAGGGCTTCATTTCAAGATCTACTGATGCAATGTAACTCATTAATATTTCAAACACTCAATAGTTTTAATTTTAGGCCTTATACATGAGAAAAATTATAGCTTCTTTTTCATATAAGATAAACAAAAGAATCCATAATCTTAATATTTAACTTGAAATTAATTTTACTATATATAATAAATAAATTTACCATCACAGCAATGTTAACCTAAATGAATGGTGCTTTTTAAATATTCCCAACTGGATTATCACCAGTGTCCTTGTTTCTTCTCTGTTTTTTTCTAGAACCTTTACTATTCAGCATATACATCAATTCCAGATTTCATAAAGACTTTCCATAAACCCTGTCTTCTTAGATCCACAATATGTATGATTCAATTCATTCATAATTATGCTTTTGAGAATAGCTGTTGTATCTTTTAAAAATAGGTTTTCTCATATAATAATCTAGCCTAATATATCTGACTGAATTCTTGATAATTTCTGTTGTATACATAACTATTAGCCAATGAGATTAATCCATTTTGGGTTGGATGTATATACCTACTACTTTTCTATCTTCCCCTTCTCCACATATCCGAATAATTTAGTGATCCAGTTTTATTTTTCTACATATCTCTATTCCAAGACACTTAGTCTAATAATATAATAAATTTAGCTTTACCTAAAGTAAGGTATTATGCCTGACATATTCTTACTTTATCCATTTGTTCTAGAACTTCTGTTTACAATTCCACTACTGTACATCTATTTGAAAGGAAGACAAATATAAGAGTTATCTTTGGACTTTTCCTTCAACCCTTTGCCATTATTCTCATATAACACTCTGTATCCTATATTCCCTGAACATTCTCTTAAGTTTTATTTTTTTATGTTCATTCATCTCTGAGTCAATGTCAAGTATTTCAGGGTGCTAGTATAGGACAGAGGAGACTGTTTGTTGGTACCCCTGAAGCCATAGTTATGGAAGGCTCTGAAATGCAAGACATAGGTTCTGGGATGAAAGCTTGGGTCATCTGGTTGAGTAGTCCATGCTCTTAATTGTTGATCTGACAGTGTAAATCCTAACTGCAACTTTCAAAAGGCCACCCTCTTTCAATTCTTAGTAATAAAGCCTGAATTCTAATTTATTTTCCACAAAAGTTTTAAATAACCATAGTATTCTCAACTTTACATGGTACAGTTTATTCTTTCTCATAATAACTATGCTAATTCACAAATCACAAATCCCTCCCTCAAGTCATGTTCTATTGTTTTAAAATGCCAGTGAAAATTATTTTGGCTTTTTTCATAGTTTAAGAATTTTACTTTCTTTGTGTTTTTTTCCCAAGCTCCTTGAACAAAATGAAATGAATCAAACATTCTCCCTTTCATATAGTTCAATTACTCTGCTTTACAATGTGCAGATGTAGTCCACTTGTGTGCTTATGAATACACCTAAACCAAACAACTCAAATGAGGAAAGATTACCTTCGGTTCATGGTTTCAGAGACCTCCATACATGTTCAGCAATCAGGACTCCTTTGGATGTATAACAATGTAAAAACTACATAAATATATGACCCTAGGCCAGATGCTCACCTATTGCAGTCAGAAAGCAGATACTGAAAGATTTGCCCTTAGAGGCAGGCAGATATTCATCCAATTTTTCTAACCATGCCTTACAACCTTATTCTCCACAATTTTCTAGTCATGCCATAAAATCATGACTCTGTCAAAAATATTTTTATAAAACTCGAAGAAATTATTACTGTCTATAAAACTGATGTAATATATATGACCCAGTTGTGTCCAAATCACCTACTTCAGCTGTTTATCCAACCCTTTATTTATGTAATGATACTTTCGGTGACATTTTAGATTCAAATATTATCAATTATTTAATTTCTATATTTTTCTTTTGTTTCTTTTTATGATTTTTATGCATGATTACTGAACTTATATAATTTTTACCTTTATTCACCTCTATGTGCTCACAAAGCCCCCATTTTTCCATAATTATAGTTGCATACATAAACAGACGAATAGATGAGAGATTAGATGATAAACAGATAAATGAGAGAGATCCATGGTGGATAAATAGCAGATAGATTCATGGTAGATAGATAAATAACTAATTGAGTCTATTTAATGTTGCTCATACACACATCTGTTTTAGGGCAGATCATTTTGGACAGGATAACCTATTAGGGGGCTTGTCTTAGAAGAAAAATGAAATCTACCTCTCTCAACAGTGATTTCCTGTACTTTCACGTAGGGGTGAGACCATGTGAAATTACCCTACTTTCGTGTGTCAACTAGTGTAGTCTTTAGGCAAGAGTTAGCTATAACTTTCACACTGTGGATGCTTTGAGAGTGAGACAATCTTGTCATGTCTCAAAGATACCTAGATACCAGGAAATACCCTCATCTTTTTAGATCTTAACAAAACTTCTGCCCTCTCTACTGTGATGTTCTGTGAGTTTTACGTGTAGGAGTGACATTGTAGCTGTAGTAATCAGTGCTGGGCATAGCACAATCACATGTTTTCTGCATTTTGAACAGTTGTAGGTCTCCTTAATAGCTTACTGCTGCAAAATGAAGCTTCTTTAATGAGTGAGGGCTGGGTATAAAGAGTATGTAGAATTCGGTTAGAAATTATACTAGTTCTCCTAAACATCTTCAGCCATGAGCATTTAGCTAATTTTACAGCCCTAGACACAAACTCACCTATTTAGTAGGTCTTAAGTCTAATTAGATACTTGTTAGTTATGACAAGATAAAAGTGCCATTATTACACCATTGGGAATATCTTTCTATGATTTGAAGGTATTTAGCTGATTTTGTTATTGGTAGTTTGACTAACATCTTTTGTTATTAAAAGAGGTAATCTATAGGAAAGAGGAAATCATGTGAATTTCACCCTCATCTCTCCAAATCCTGTGTTTGGATGGGTACTGTCTTAAGCAATGGGGTCTTAACTGCAAGTGTTTAGTGGTAATCCGAGAAAACGGAAATTACCTATCTTATTTCAGGGTTTCTTGAAACCTATGATGAACCACTCAAAGGAAGGTTTCACAAGCCTGGCACTTGAAGTTTAAGTTTGGCACATAATCTGTGCTTCTTTTTTTCTTATGATATAAATTTTATTTAGTATAAGCAAATCAAATTTATGTGCTTCCTCTTTTTATTATTATCTTATTTCATCCTTATCCTTATTCTTATCTGTTTTCTTCTCCTTCTTCTTATCCTTATCCTTTTCCTTTCATAGATTATATACCTCAATAAAATCTTTCAAGCACTACAAAAATCACAATGTGTTTATATTCTATTTCTCTATAGATAAATGATTACAATGGATATACATAAGAAAATCATGTTCCCCCCATATCTTCACATGATCAAGTATTTTACATGTTTTGGGTAAGGGACATACATGAATAAAAAGTTATGCCTGAGAACCCACATACATATGCACATAAGCCACTTTTAAAATATTAACAGCGTATAAGCAAGCAAGGGAATTTCTCAGCCAGCTTTTCTTTACTGGCAGGCTGCAATTTGTGGATACAAAAAAGAATCAATAATCTTACGAAGTAATCTTATGAAGACTGTAAAGTAATCACAAATCTAAACTCTCATATAGAAATAATCAGCCATATCTATTTTAAGTCCTAAAGGTGCTCATCTACTCATTAATATGTTTTATTAAATCATATCAGGGCAGAAAAATAGAATAAGGAAATCAATCGTCATCTCAGTCACCAGCACAGCTTGAAAGAGTCATGTCAGCCAATGCTGCTATGGCCATTGTTCTTTCTTTGCCAACCTCAAAAAGTTCCTAGATTTACTAATAATAGTGGATTTTGTTTTAAATTCAACCTCCCCAAGATTTCTTGCATCAGGGCCAACAGCAAAAACGTCTTTACCTTACTTTGCTAAACAATCTATTTTTCCCAAAGACTTTCTATGGCAGAGCCACTAGCAAACACATCTTTATGTAACCTTGTTGAATAATCTTTTTCTCCAAATTGTTTCTAAAGGTAGTGATCATTGTTAGCAATCTACATCTGTAGGTTGTTTTCAGAGATGTTGGTTAAATCATTAATCTGCTCCTAGCAGCAATGTCTGAAAAAGATCAAGCATTGATATTGAGTATGGCAATAATATTGCCAAGTGAGTGGCTGGAAGCCCCCTTTATAGTATTCACACAATTCACATATTAAGGGGGTTATAAGTACAGCTAAGGTAATAAACAGAACTATGCTCCATAACAGCATGAAGTCCTCAGTGCATGTAGGTCTCAGGGTTATGCCTTGCCGCAATATACCCATCATGGGTTTGCTAACTGGTGAGCCACATTCCATGAGTTCCAGACCTGTGTTGCTGTTCCACTTGCACGGACCCCCACCAATAACTGAGACAGTTTACTGCTTGAACAGTCACCCAACACTCTCTATAACATTGGAGCATCATCTTCAGCCTTCCGTCACAATATTTCTGACAGACATATTTGCGAGGTAGGCACTATTGAGGACTTGCTTACCCTGTCTTGCCAGAGTTTGTATGTTGACTCTTCCTGCATCTAAACTTGCCCTTTTTAGGCAGAACTCTGTCTGTGGCAGAAACGAGGCTGATTTGCCACACTTGAAGCAAGCATGGACTCTCCTGGGTAGTGAAAGTAAAAAATATATATGATTGGAGAGGGAAGAAGAAGAAGGAAGTCTAGAGAGGGGATAGTATACATAAAGTCTATCAAGGGACAAAAAGAGAAATGGGGGACTTTAATGCGAAGGAGATATGATAGAGGTAATGTAAGGAGATACTAGTAAAAATGTTCAGAAAAGTCATAGGTGAACAATATTTCCTAGCTACACACACACACACACACACACACACACACACACACACACACACACACACATTGTATTTGTAGACTTTGTGAACATTTAAAGGATAATCTAACAATCAGGGCCGAAAAAGCATAATGACAAATGACACTTTCAGTACTTAAAATAATCTCCAATGAAAAAATATACCTGGAAATATCAGTAGGTAAATAGGTAGATAGATTTATAGATTTAGGAAAATGACAGTTCACAGTACTAAAAGATAGATGTCAGAAAAGATACGACAGATAGATAGATAGATAGATAGATAGATAGATAGATAGATAGATGAGAGAAAGTGCCAGCAAATCCAGGGCTACACAGAATAACTGTTTTTTGAAAATAAAAACAAAACCTTCATCATCAACAACAGAAAGAACATTAAACAAATTTAAATATAAATTAACACTATGATAAGCTTCTAGTTTGTCTCAAGTTTATGGCCAATAACACTATTTTTAGTGCTGATAAAAAGTACCAGAGCCAGATAATTATACAATATTTTCTAGAAAATTATATTTATCTCTTAAAGTGTTTGGGAGTTTTAAACTAATATTCTGATGCAAATTAACGTATTTAAGTGAATAGTAGTTTTTATTGAGTGTTTTTGAGAGCCAAGATATGAAATTCTAATTAGAAAATTTATTTTGGAATTAACTGGTTACACATACTTTAAAACACAGACAGTAATGATGATCCCAAACTCTTACTGTAAGATGTTATTATCCTATTAAAGGTTAGGTTTATCCACATTTTAATAATGTTTGCTTATTTAATCATCATTGATAACAAATAAGACCTAAGCACCCACTAACCTATTTGAAAGTATTTACAGTGTTCGCTAAGTCAGCAGGAGACTCTGAAGATGTTTGCATCTCTGTTTGGAGCAGCCACTTCTGTGAAAGTTGATAGCAGAGAGTGATCAAATATGCATTATCACACATTAGAAATGCTAATAAAACAACTCAAGTACTCTATTTATGGCATAAGTCCACAAAACATTGGAACACAATTTGTAACATTTAAAATATAGTATGATGCATTGTCACTATGATTGTATTGCACATTTAAACATAAAAATTTACATTAATCTAATTTTTAAATTTATTCTCTCATATATTACATCTTGACCACAGTTTGCCCTTTTCCCCTTTCCCCCAGTATCCTCTTAACTTTTCCTCTCCCCATATTTATTCCTCCTTCTTTTCCCTTAAGAAAAGATCAGGCCTCCCAGAGATACCTTCCGACATTGCATAACAAGTTACAATAAGAGTCGGCACATACCCTCATATCAAAGCTGGACAAGGCAACTCAGTAGAAAACTCAGGAGGAATAAAGGGATCCTAAAGCTGGCAAAAAAGGCAGGGAATCCTACTCCCACTCTTAAGAGTACCACAATAATACTAAGCTGCACAAATATAAGACATATGCACAGAATCTACCTGAGATCCAAGCAAGCCCTTTAACTGTCTCTTCAGTATCTGTGAGTCCCTATGAGCTCTGCTTAGTTCATTCTGTGGGCCATTCTCTAGTGGTATTCTTGATCCTTGTGGCTCTTAACATCATTCCTCCCCATCTATCATGGGGTTCCCCATGCTCTTGGCATCTCTTCCCACTTGTTGTTGGATGAGTCCTCTCTGATGATGATTATGCTAGGGCGGTCTATAAGTATAAAGAAATAGAAGAATATACTTATGAATAATTTCATTGACTTTTTCCAGTTATGTTTGGTTTTATCCAAGGTCTCTGGATTATCCAGGCTCTGTTTCTTTGCCATTCCTTCATCTACATTTAATAAGCACAGTAAGTGGATATTACCTATAATGGACAGTATAACCATGCCACAGTCCACAGACTTAAAGAAGCCAAAGAACGCCAAAATGAAGCGATGAATCTCATTCAGAACAGGAAGTAAAATAGATGTATGAAGTAGATGGAGGGAAGGAACTGGGTTGGATATAGGGTGGGGAGGGTAACCGGAGAGGATATCAGTGATGTACATAGTAGGAGTGGGGCAGTGTGCGGGATAGATGTGGGAGAGAGAATGGCAATTGGTGGGTGTCGTCTCTGGAGCAAGGGAAGCTCCTGGGAGTACATGGTTGTGCCCTTAGCCATGACTTCTAGCTACTGGCATTAAGGAGCCTGAAGGTAGTTGTAGTTTTGCATCACACAAAAGAGGCAATATTGGAAAAACTGGGCAGATGTTCATTTTAAAAATGTGCACACTTAAATTTGATTCAGCTGTTGGAGTAGAGATCTTGAAAGAATTTCTCCCTCCTCAGAATTACTTAGATGCCTATTGTTCTTTGGGATTGAGGCTTCATGGGATGATTTCCCAAGTCCACTTTGGTGTGTCAGTTGTTGTCCCCTCCAGCTCATATATAGATAGCCATGTAGGTACACTCTATGGGTGTAATATTTGACATTATTAGGAGACACGATCTCACAGAAAACTCCCTGGATTACACAACTCTGTATTTTGATGGTTTGTTGTTGATGTTTGCTTGTTTGCTTGTTTATTCTTTGAATATTTTTTGGTGTAAAGAAAAGTTTCTTTATGAGGGGTGGGGACTATACTTTTCTGTGTATATAAGAATAAATCTTTGCAATGTAGTTGATGACTGTGCTGGAAGGTCACGTTGTAGTGGTAGGACCTCATACAGGACCTATAACTTTACTCTAGGTATTTCAGCAGGTTGGCAGTACCAAGAATAACTTCTCTCTTATTGAGGCTGTTTCAAGTTTGAGAACTACAAAGTATTGTGTGCAACTACTACACTCTTAAGATTATCATGCCATGCTGGTTGTTGTGTAGTTCAATAGGATAATGGTTGGTTGCTTCCCTCCTTTGCAAGCATACTTGATGCTTTCTGCTACCAGAAAGCTAGTCCTCTAGAAAGAGGGATCCAGCTCAGAATCTCTTGGTCCTATGTCTGAAGTGTAGTGCATTTTCAGCAATAGGGACTTACTTTTCACCTACAAAGGACAATTGAGGTCAATAATAATAGTCTGTGATGCTTGGGGTCTCTTGGACAATCTTAACCAGCAACTCAAAATAGATTTGGAAGCAGCATTGTCATTCCAGATAAGAAAATTCCCATTAAACTATATATGTATATTTATACATATACAAACATATATATATATTTTTAATTTTTTATTAATATATTCTCATTACATCTCAATGGTTATCCCATCCCTTGTATCTTCCCATTCTTCCCTCCCTCCCATTTTACCCTTACTCCCCTCCCCTATGACTGTGCCTGAATGGGACTTCCTCCCCCTTTATATGCTCATAGGGTATCAAGTCTTTTCTTGGTAACCTGCTGTCCTTCCTCTGAGTGCCACCAGGTCTCCCCCTCTAGGGGACATGGTCAAATATGAGGCACCAGAGTACATGTGAAAGTCATACCCCACTCTCCAATCAACTGTGGAGAATGTTCTGACCATTGGCTAGATCTGGGTAAGGGTTTGAAGTCTACGGCCTGTATTGTCCTTGGCTGGTGCCATAGTTTGAGTGGGACCCCTGGTACAAACGTATATTACTTTTAGGTAGATAGTACCATGATTCCTTATGAATTTTACAAACACACTTACTGATATTTTACCTATACTTATGTATTTATCTCTCTATCCTGTCCTTAATTACCTAACTGCAAATGGTGTCCCCTGAAAATACATATATCTGTAATAATATGCAGACTGAGCAAGTTGTGTACCTGTATTTAGGAATATGATTATATAGATAGAAGTATAAGGATCCAATGTTATGAATTTGAAAGAGAACATGAGGTGGTACGTGGTTGATTTGGAGGTAAGAAAATGGAGAGGTAAATTATGTAATTATATTACAATCTGAAAAACCAGTAAGTTAAAGAAGACTTTTATGCTGTAGGTCAGATCTCATTCCTCCAGATAGATAGCACAGAAATGGTCACAGCTTTCCCGCTACTGCCCATCTCCCCACAATAAGGCTCTCTAGATATTATGGTAAGCTGCTCTCCTGTTTCTTAGGCACACATATTAGTTTTTTCAAGATAACATTATTTGTAGGTTTAAGGTTTTTGATTTATAAGGTAATTATTTTTGAACAGGTTTGTTTGATATATTATGTTTTCCCTATTCTGTTTGAGACAAGATCTTACAGTGCATCCCAGGTGGATCCTGAGGTTCTTGTCCTTTTACTTCAAAATCTCAGATACTAGAATACTATATTTGTGCTACCTTGCATAGTAGTTCTTTCTATTTTTATGCTTCTAGCAGTTATTTAAAGACATATTTACCTACAGTAGTTCAATATATAAAATTGAATTTTAAAAGTTATGTAATGTTAAATTGTCCTTTTACATAAAATAAATGTAGAAGATGTGTCTGTGAGATTTCCATCTTATAATAATAATAATCAGATCTAGAGAATACTTAGTGAACTTGCCTGAATGATCCATTGTTGTGCTTATTGTAATGCTATAAATTTGATGAACTCACGTGTTCATTATAAATTACATGGAATGTACATTTCATGAAATTTTGTATTTGAAATGGGGACGCTTATGCTTTTACTTTCTGGGTCATCTACAAGTAGTTATTTATTTGTGCTTTCATTTGGATTTCACTCATGCATTATATGAAGACATCTGAATGTTAAATCAATCAAGTAATAAAAGATTATTAAAATGATTGATAAAATATACACAAAATAAGCAACTAATGTAATTTTTAGGATCAGCATAAATACTTAAATAGATCTAAACTCACATCAAACAGTTTTAGTTATACAAGTGTTTTTCTGTTATTCGATTTTCCTAATGTCAATCTAATCTTTGCTTCATTACTTTGAATGTTTACTTAGTGGACATATCAATTGGTGTTTTCTATAAGAACAAAACCTATATAATAAATATATGCTAGGAGGAGATTTATAGGATTGCTATGCACCGTTCAGTCTTGGTAATCCTAAAAAAAGAGTTTGCCTTTGTGTTGAAAAGGCTGAAATGTTAGGCCTCCTCAGTCCATCAGGTTGGAAGCTTTGATAATCCTAACCTAGTGCTGAAGTGTCAGTGAGTTCCTGGATAGCCACTTACCTTCAGGCCATGCTGAAAGACTGCATAGGAAAGATTCTGACATGAGTAAAAGATGGCAGCTGAGGGAGAAGTGGTGGAGCACATAAGATCAGCAGTGCGGTGGCAAATGCAATCAGGAAATAGAGAAAAATATTGCATTTTTCCTTTCTACATTTGAGACACATGGAATTTATCACTTATATTTAGCATAATTCTTCCCAATTCAGTTACCTTAAAAAAGAAAATTCCTAGATTCTGGCATGTCAGAGTCTAATGTAACGTGGACAGGTCCTCACGGAGGTGTGCCCATAATTCTGTCCTCCAGATTATTCAAGATCACATCATATTTACAATCATCATTAATATTCAAATCTTAGTACATTTACATAATAGACAAAACGAAACATACTGACTTATGCGCAAGCCAAAATCTGAAGTACAAATTTGTTCTTACTTCTCATTTTAGGCAGGGTTTAATTGTTTCGAAACATAAGGTTTCAAATTATAATTTCTCTAATAGTATGCTTTGATGTTAGGACTTGACAAATTTTAATAAGTGTCACATTGTGTACTTGGACTAGTTACATTAGTATACTCAAATTGCCTCATGGATTAAATAGTATTTATCATATACAGGCATACAATTTATTTCATATCTGTGACAAAATTTTCTTACATTATTCATTATTTGAATATATTTGAATATATTTTGTATTCTAGTAAAACTTTAGCTCCAAAATCTCATTTCCTCTAAAAATACATAGAAGTTAGATTTTTGTGTTGCACTTAGACCAATCCTATTTCAACATATAAACATATTTTTAAATTAACTTATTTTGCCATTGTGAAGAATATAAGATTGGTTGATGGGATATGGGCAATATAGATATCTTTGCTTATATAATAAATATATATTGGGAAAATATAAATGATTTCATTAGTATATAGGATCATAAACTATAACATCTTGGTATTTGATTTGAAGAATACTTTTGCTTGTATATATTGGATATTTCTTCAACATCTCAGAGGGATTCCCTTTAAAATAAATCCTTAGCATCCCACACTGGCATGCAAACGTCGGAAATCTAATTTCTAGAATGCCAGCCTAGCAGTACCTTCCTCAGAGGTATCTCTGAATAAAGGCAAATAGATAGTTGTACACTGTTCACGCATTTCAAGAGCAAATAAATTTACCACTGAGAGGTGAAGAAACTTGGCTGCAGTTATTTTTCTGTTCATCTTATTCTATATTGACAAAATATTTGTTTTTCCTGAGTGTGAGATTCTTAGTGAGACCTCAGTGAAAGCAGTCCGTATTGTTTACATTGCCAATATGTCAGGAATAAGAGCATTTCTTTTAATTTTTGAGAAACTTTTATTTCAGTCATTATATTTACTCTATGTATTACGGATCAGAAAGTTATAAATCCTTCATTTTTACTTTATGACCAAACAACCTGTCCTTTTGAGGTTAGCACTCTTTGACATGAAGTAGATTATCTATTCACTAAAGGAATAAGTAACTGATATTATTTTATATGTAGATAATCACAAAGGAAAACCTTTGAAATTTTTTTAACTTGTAAAAATATTAAAGCCATGATATGAAGACTTTGGTTGTCCAACTGAAAATTCAAGCTTATTTTATTTTATTAGTTTTAATCATTCATTAAGAGCACATTTCATTTTAACAGTTAAATTTCCCCACTCTCATTATTTAAAATCATCAAAGACTTTTTACATTGTTTTGAAAAATTATCTACTAGATCATAAAATTCTCTTAAAACTCAAAATACCTATAAGATATTTTACATGTAACTTATCAAAATTTCTGAAATTTGCTTCCTTTGGAATTCATCTTTTATTCATAAGATTATGAAATATCCAAATGAAGAAAAAAATTGTCAATGAAAAGGCATTATTAGAGTTTTCATCTTACAGAGTATCATGCTCCAACAGTCATCCTAAAATACCCATAATATGTCTCACATACTTATTCAACTCTGTATCCAACTTGTATACCAAAATAAAAATAAAATGGGCACCAGAGTCTTACATAATGTTACAGTATATATTTAAGTTGTGCACAATGATGTTTTCATACACTAATGAAGTAATTACTTCAGTCAAACATAAAAATGCCTTGCCATCTAACCATTACCTTTATCATCTCATTATCTCATTGTAATTGTACTAAGAATACTTAAAAAGCCTTTTTTCCCCAAAACTTTAATATACAGCTCAATACAACTGACTATAGAAACTTGCCACACATTTCTTTAGTTGTAATCTTCTTGTAATGCAAAATTCTTGTAATGCTCCCTTTGGAAACTTAGGCTCATTTTCTTCATTTTCCTCTGCTGGTAAGTAAAGTTCTATCCTTCTTAGCTGTATTCAATTTTACTTTTAAATTTTTGTATAAAAGTGAGATTATGCAATTTTGTGTTATGTGCATGATTTAATTAACATAGCACAACGTTCTCCACGTTTATCCATAGTATTGTAAAGGATAATACCACCTCGTTGAAAATGCTGAATAACATCCAATTAAAATGTGCACCTGCAAACTCACATATACTGATTAAATTTATGCTTACATTTATCCCCAGAAGGCGACTTAAATTGCTTGACTATGTTTAACCATGTAACATGTTGAAATATTATATATTCAAGTCAAACCAAGTGGCTGAGGTAATTTCTTTTGTTTTGTACCTGATATTTCTTTCTTTCTTTTTTTTTTTTTTGGACCTGATATTTCTATTATTGATTATATTGATTATTTCTTTCTATTCCCCTTTTGTTTACTCTTCTGATGTATCTGTATAGTGTTTTTAATCAAAACTGTATCATTTTGTTTGCTGGAAGCTGTGTGTAATAGTCTTGCTTTTCTCCCATCATAAATCCTTGTTTCTCTAATGGGAATGATTCTCTCTAGAGGTGAAGATATTTCTTAGTGAAGTTTCTTCTGATTTCTTCATCACTTTTGATGTTCAACAAACTTTCATCGCCACTTCCTTGTTTTTTTTCTTGAAATAATATCTAGTTATTTCATTTTTAATTATTTGCTTTCCTAGGTGGTTTGCTTTTCTTTCATCATTTTGTTTTATTTGGCTATTAATTCAATTCATTATACATTTTGGACCTTAACCTTTACATATATGTAATTTAATATATTTTCTCCTTGTATGTAAGTGACACTTACACCATTTTATACCTTCCTTCGGTGTCATATGACCAACTTTGTCGAAACCTCAATTATTAGTGTGTGTTTTTTATTTGGGTTTTAAACATAATACTAAGAAAAATTCATCAAAAAGACCCATATCATAGAGCTTTACCCTAAACCTCACAGTGTCAGATATTAAATTGATGTCTTTAACCCATTTTTACTTTAATCTTATATCTGCTGTAAAGTAAAGCTTCATTTTCACTTTTTTTTACATAATAATACCTTGTTTTCTCCAAAATATATACTGAAAATACTATCCATTTCTCATTGCTCCTAACAGGCTCACAAAATCAATTGCATAATCCTGAGATTATTTTGATTTTCAATTAGATAGTTGGAGACAATACTAGAAAAAACTGAAAAAGGTCTTATCAACCATCTACTTTTGACATTCATGTATTTACAAATATAACCTTTCCCTGAACAAAGGGTTGTATTCGGAAAAATAATGTGCAAATTTCATGACATTTTGTCTTTAAAAATATTCTACAGTTATAGAAATACTGAGAACACAACATTAATCCTTATCAGTAATATGAATAGACAAACAAACAACCCAGTTTTTGTCCTAAACTGCACAATGTTGTCAATGTTGTATAGAGTATGAAAAATATTTTCAAAATATTTCCTTAAATCATGTTTTTTCATATATATATATACACACTTTACCCTATCATATTCACATATAGAACTTTACAGCCACAGCTCTGCCGCAGGCGTTTCTGGTGTCAGAGGCTACCATCTGGAAGGTGGTTGTGTATAGCAAATGAGTTTTAACAGTAACAATTGTGCTGCTTTCCTCCAGAGGGAAGAACCCCTAACTGAAAAGATTCACATTGCATTTTGCAGTAGTGGAGTCAACCTTACCTATTTGCTACATACTAACTCACCACCAGCTGTTTTATGCACTCTTGGCTCCCCAGCTGAGACAATTAAGGGAACAGGATTTGGCATTCTGTATAAATATGAAATAAGAGTCTGGAGCTGTTTTTGTGTTGGCAGAACATTGGGCAAAAAACAGTCTTAGCTCCAGAAGGAAGGCTTCTTAATCTTACAGGAAAGGATCTGGGAATGAGGGGACAGATGCTAGTAGGACAATGTGAGAAGTGGAAGCCTGCCTCTCAGCAAGGTATTGTCAATTAACTTAAATGCTGAGAGGAGCTATGCCCTATGAAACATGCTATTGTAGAAAAAGTTAAATGTTTAGAGGGGCCTGTAAATTGGATATTTTGGTCTCTATCTATTCTTTTTTCAGAACACTGCTCCTAGAAATACATTTTCCTTTGTACTCACACAGAGACTTCTATTTATATATGCACTAGGTTATTTCCTCTGAGGTACAGCTAAGTAAATGGAATAGTAAGAAAAGAATTTTAAGAGGATGAGTGGGATAGGAATGTGTTTACCTTCATAGCTAAACAAGACAAAAAGTGATAATCTAACCACATTACTATATGGTAAATGTTTTCACTTTTATACTTTTTTTTATCCCAAGTTTATAAAATATACTAACATTATTATGATAATTCTGGTTAGAAATGTTGCTCTTTTACTTTAAATTTCATGTAATTGACATGTTATTAAATGTAGAAAGTTAGAACTTTTTCATTCTCATTTTAAATAATATAATTGTTTAAATATTTTGGTCTCAATAATGTTTTTCTAGTTTTTAATTCTTTATTTTTTACATATACATTCATATTATTACCCATATATACAATAAACTACCTATAGTAAGAAGAACCAAGACACAATCAGGAATTTTTAATGAGTACATTACATTACCAGCTAGAATATTCCAAAACTACCTATTTGGCTCATATTAGTAAATATTTACTTAATGTCTCTAAAAGATAAAGATCTTACGACTGAAAAAGCGAAAACAAAATTCTTCATTCTTCTGACAATTGATTATACCTACTTTTATCGCTCAGATTTTTTAAATGTAAACTTAATCCATTTCTTTAAGAAAATAGTTTCACCCAATTATCAAATTTAAAATAGTAGTGTTGCCCTTTCCTCCTCACTTTTCTAGCCAAACCCTCTGAAATGTATCTAATGAGGAATTAGCAGTATACTAATTCATTCATTGTGAATGAATGAATTGTCTGAATTCATTGTGAATTCAGACAATGCCTTTATGTGAATTTATTACCACATCAAGAACAGCTGGTGCTGCCTTTCCCCGAGAATGAAGACATAACAAATGAAAGAAGGATGAAAGAAAAAGATCTGAAAGCAAAGAGAAGAAAGAAGGAAGGAAGGAAGGAATGAAGGAAGGAAAGAAAGAAGGAAAGAAGGATGCATGCATGCAAAACACTTTTGTCTGCATATGCTTGCTGTATATTGTCTGAAGTATATTATGTAGTCTTTATTTTCATGTTATGCTGAACCTACATCACAAGATGGAATACTGCCCTGTCTAATATGAATGGACATTTCTTCATGTCAGGAAAAGAAAATTTTACAAGTGTGATTATTTAATACAAAAAAGTTTTAAGGAATAATTAATTATTTATCTTGATAAATTACACATCAAACATCTATGGTAGCCTCTGGACCATAAAGATATATGTCTGTCACAGAATAGATTTAGTTCAACATCAAACCAAAGGACACATTTCCAGTACATAATGACATGGAACAATGATTCTTATTTTTCCATAGAGAATAACTGATGAATAACAAGCAAAGTTCAAATAGTAGCAACAAGAAAAACATTAACATGTTTAATTCTATATTCAGTGTCCTGGACTCATGGTGGCATCATATGAGTCCAAGTGGAATTGGCTTATTCTGAACCTAAACTCCTGTGTTCTGCCTCCTGTAACAAAGGTTTCGTTTCTCTGGATGTAGTTCCAAATAAGGACTACAGCTTTGCTGTGCAGACAGACATTCTACCTTCAACACATTTCCAAGAACTTGCAGTCCCCATTACTACTTGAACTTCATCTTTACTGTTTCAAACATTTACAAATCAAGACTCTGTGTAGGCAGTTCCACCCTGCTGCATGTTACCTCGGCTCTGTATGTATTTTGGTATTTGTTTTGTTTTATTTTGTGTTGTGTTGTTTTGTTTTGTTTTGTTTTATTCTGCAAACCTTTGTTAAAGTATCCAATTCACAGCTCTTAAGTTCTGCATGCATTAAAAAAAAAAATCAAAGTGGCCCAAATAAGACCAATTTCCAAAGCCAGCTCAGGATACATCCATGCTGTCCTTTAGCTTTTGAGTGTTTGTCTGGCTACACATTAAAAAACATTTCCTAGGTGGCGGTATTTTAGGCATTCTGTTTAGAGGAACTCTCCTTTCAAAGAAGAGTACAGCAAATGAATTTGTGTTTTTTTTTACCTTTGACACATCAATTGATGAGGTCTTGCCCTTGAGGCAACTTTTCTTTCTTTACTGCAAAGCATGTTTTTTTTCTTTCTTTAAAAGGTTCTTAATTCCTTAGCATCTGCCACTTTTTGTCTCACATCTTGTCTCAGAAAATGGAGAGCTGAGTCAGAACTATAGTTGTACATCACATGTGAGACCCATGCCATGTGACCCATGCCGACTACCTCGCTTGTTGTCCAAAGCGTTTCATTCTTTCCGTATAAGGTCATCATGTATAGATCTCATTTTCCAACATATGTGCCTAAATAGGGGACATTTATAAAACAATTATTAAAACTTTACCAGGCTTTTCAATCACCATTGCTCAATTATCAGGTAACATTTATCACGTGCTCTTAAAAATATTTCATTACATTTATTATTATGGGGGGCGGGGCATGTACCTGAGTGCTCAGAGGACCAAACGAGGAACTCGGCTTTTCCCTTCTAACACGGGAGGCTGGAGATCAAGATCAGATGGTCATATTTGGTAGCAGCTGGCTTAACTTGCTAGGCTACCTTGCCAGCAGTCATTAATAGATTCTTAACCAACATGTGACACTGGTGCAGAAAGCATATTTCTTAGGCTTCTTTGTGTGAGTAGGTTTGTGTCAGTATAGGCAGACAGAGATTGAACAGCATCATTCAGTTAGTATAAACTAGAATAAAGAATGGCATCTAGAAACTCACAGGTAAATTAAAACAAAAAACAAAAAACAAAACAAAACAAAACAAAAAAAACAACAAAAAACAGCTAGGCGATATCAGAAACCCCTAATATTTCCACAATTAGAAATTGATATAAATGTTTTCCTCTCCAACATGTTTGGCAAAGCGAAGTTGTTCTTTTTTTAATTTATTATAATTTATTCAGATTACATCCCCATTGTTATCCCCTCACTTGTATTTTCCCCTTCCCACCCTCCTTGCCTCTTCCACCCTATTCCTCTCTACTAGAAAGCTGACAGAAAGGGACCTCCTCCCCCACCATATGACCACAGTTTATGAAGTCTCATCTGTATATCCTGCTCCCTCTTCTTCTGTGTGCCCGCTTGGCCTCCGCACCAAGGTGAGATGATCAAATTGGGGCATCAGAGTTCATGTCAGAGGCAGACTCCACTCATCACACAACTGTGGAGAATGAGCTGTCTATTGGCTGGATCTGAATCGGGGGTCTAGGTTTACTGCATGCATTTTATTTGGTTGGTGCAAGAGTTTGTGTAGGTCTCCTTGGTCCAGACCTTCTGCCCTTGATGTTCTCCTTAAGGGATGCTGTTCTTTACTGAGATTAGCTATGATTATCAGCAATGTGTAGATCAAGACACTAAAATTCTTTGTTCTCTGCATAACAGAGTAATTTCTCTCAGGTCAATGTCAATGACGTAAACTTTGTAATAGAAATATGTTGATCATTAATGAGTAGAATTTTAGGGTCTTCTCAATTTTATGACTAACATTATTTTGATCTTAAGAATATAAAATATTAAAGGTGGAGGAAATGATGTAATTACATTACAATCTCATAAAATAAAAAAAATTTCTACATCCAGTTCAAGATTATTTTTTACTTATTTGTTTTGCAAACACTTTAAATATTGTACAAGGAATCAGTTTTGAATCAGGGAAATTTGAAGGACAAAACAGCGTTTCTGTATTTGCTTTATGTTAAACTTTTCTCATTGTGATGACTTCTCCCTCCACTGAAAACATGTCTTTGTGGGTGTTCTTAGGTATAAGACTAGGGACATTATCTGTTGACTTTTATATTAGATTCACTACAAATGTAAAGTATTAGAAATACAATAAAAATGAAATGCAAACACCATAAGCACAAAAAAATTAAATGTAATTAAGTGGAATAATTTAAGTGGAATATTTCTTCTGTATTGAGTGAAATTATTCTGGTAATTAAACACAAAATGTGATTTATGAACATATACTGATGCTAAAAGAAATAAAGAAACAAACAAGTCTTTAATACTATGAAAAAGCAACAGTGTGTACATTATGGTTTTTAATGACATTAATACTTTTTTTCAGTATTACTGTGAATTGCTTTAAAAGTAAGCTAGGTGGTGCTAGAGAACATTATTCTGATTATTACATGATCATATTTATAACAATTTTTGAAAGTAAAAGTGGGCAGAAACTTTGGGCTCATTACAATGATCATCAGTGAAATGCATCTCAACAAATTAAACAGGAAAGTTTACACTTAAGGTACAATAATGATTGAAGTTAGGCTTGCTTTTGCTTAATATTAGCATGGAATATTCTGACAATAGATACACATTAGTGTACAATATTTTTTAAAAATCTAAGTAAAGCATAAGAATATTGAGAATTCTTAAAACTTTAACCTAATAAAACATTGCAATATTGTCAAGGAGCTCCTAAAGTTAGACATTTGGCTGGTCCTGTGATTTTTATTCTTTGTAATTCAAAACACACTCATAGCAAGTGTTTCAGAAATTCACAGTAACATTCTCCACTTTCACTCTCAATCTTCTTTGTGAAGAAATACTTGAAAAAACTGACAGTGTTTCTTACCGTGTCTGAGAGGTAAGCAACTTGTTGCAGAAGTCAAAATGTGAATAAAAACACATTCATCCATCTAAGGGAATTGTAAAGTGCAAGAAATTGAGAGCAGATGGATCAGTTCTGGTGTTAAGGCCATAACAAAATCATCTCAGAGTGGAGACTGTAGTTATTTTCCATTCAAAGCATGTGGCAGAGACTATCCCAGAAGTTTAAAATCAAAAATACAGATTAAGATGGGTTGAAAAGTTAATCATGTAAAGCAAAACTGAAGGATTTACATTTCATGCAGCAGCATGTACCATATGCATGCTAACTATTTGAAGACTAAATTCCATCTAGTTAATTGAAAAGCAGATTGAATACATTTAACATTATGAAACATATAATTACAGTAATGTCCTGAAATGGTTGATTTACTTAATGAGAGACAGTTTAGCAGGATGAACTCTTACTATGTGGTGACATAGACCAGAGTTCCATACCACAAATTTGCTTTATGTCTTCTACCTATGAAGGCATATTTTTCAAAAATAAACAAATAATGATGACAAAAATTACCTGGAGCAAACTTTGATCTTTAACAATTGCTTTATTGTTTGTGGAGGTCACTATATTACCTATGTAGGTATTTAATGCATCATGGACTCTAATAAAACATTGAACCTTGTCATGGGCGACAGAACTATACTCTAGTAGTATCATATACTTGATTCAAGTAGTTTTATGCAAGAAAAGTTAATTAGGCATTAGCAAAGAAAAACGAGAAAATTATGGACCATATACATTATGGATATTTAGAAGCAAATAATAAAAAGCAAAACAAATGTTGTTCTTGAAATATTGCATAAATGTAGAATACTAAGTGTGTTCCATGTAACAGAAATCTTAACTTTGAAATCTTACTACTTGGAGTGCTTCCTTAATGTAAGAAAATATGATAGCTTTATTAACCACATACATGCCAGATGCATTCAGTTCTAACTATATTTGAAGGTTTAACTTCTTTTGTTGCAACATCAAAACTCCTATCAAACTTGTTACCAATCCAAAGATGTGAAGGAACACTTTTAATTTTGAGTTCTCTCCCTCCTTTACTCATAGATGACATACATAGCAAGTTCCTATGAAAAATATAAAAGGCCTAGTAGTGAAGGACTAGATTTAAGAAATAAGTAAAATATTCATGCAGTATCCATTTGTAAAATTCACTTAAACCATTATTATTATTATTGTTATTGTTATTATTATTATTATTATTATTATTATTATTATTATTATTATATTTTAGAACTGTCTTTTGAAGTTCCTCAGCAATTAATATTATTATGTGTTCCCAGGGTTTCCGCTCCAACCACCATATTGTGACATAGAAATACCTTAGAATATAAATTATTTGATTACAGTAAATTGTAGAACAAGAACAAATATACTGAAGGTGTAATTAAAATGTCTCATAGGTAAACTGGGTTAATTGAAGGGAAATAAAGCCAGATGTTTCATAATGAAATATGAGAGCCCAATGTGTTACTTAATTTTGCCAAATGGTTCTCTGCTAATCCATAGAAAATACATGATTATTTTAGGTTCACATTCATATGCACAGAGATTCATGTTTCAGCCTCATTGGAAAAAACTACAAGACAATTTTGATTTTATGTGATTCCAACAGAAAGGGAAGAATATACTAATTCACAATTTTAAAAGTATTTAAAATGTTATATTTGCAAGGTATTTTTTATTATTTGTGTATTTATTTATAAGCTTTACATCGTATTGGCATCCCTGTCCTTCCTCTCCTCCCAGTTCCAACCTCTCTCCCCGTTCCTGCATTCCTCCTCTAGCATTATTCGGAAAAGGGAAGCCCCTCACCTGCCCACCCCAGCTTATCAAGTCCAATCAAGAGCAAGCACATTCTCTTCGCCTGTGGCCTCTTAAGGGAGTCCTGCCAGGGTGAAGTGATAAAAAATCAGGTAAGAGATCAGAATTGGAGTCTCCTTACAGACTTTGAAGGGAAATAAAAAACAAGAGGACCATCTCTCTCTCTCTCTCTCTCTCTCTCTCTCTCTCTCTCTCTCTCTCTCTCTTTCTGTGACACACACACACACTTTTATTTTATGCATGCATAAAATTTACCAAATTAAAATCACATTATATTCATTCAAATGAAAGATATGCATGTGTGCATACATGCATGTGTCTATATGTGTGTGTTTGGTTGTCTGTGTGCTCATGTTCAGGTAAACTCACCCATTATTACATGCTTGAAAACCTGATAACAGTTTTTCATACATACCTGATTTTTAAGACAGGTTTTCCTATTGACCTCAGTGATCGCCCTTTCATGATCAACAGACCAACAAGTTACAGATAACCTTCTGTCTCAGAACCCACATATTTTGCATATGAGCACATATGAGTGTAGAATCAGGTTTTGATGTTGGTGCTGAGAATCAAACCTCTCTTCTTATTCTTGTCCAGCAGACATTTGTTCACTCTATCCTCTCTTTGTTTCTGAAATTCTTTATTGTTGACTTGGGATCTGTCTGGATAATTTAGTTGGCCTTGGGCTGAAGATGCTGCCCTCAGCAGCTAGTCTGCTGTAGATACATTGTTCTGAACATGCCCCCAACTCCATTCCATTTTGCAAATCAAACCTTCAACTAGTCACCTAACTCATTTGTTGCCTCACCATTTATTTTCTTCAAGATTTTTTTCCAGACAGATTTGACAAGGACAATTTATTTGAACGATAGTTTGTGGTGGAAGCTTGTATTCCCCATTCTCATAGAAGTCCAATGACATGATCTTTTCAAATATATTGTAATGTACTAAATTACTAGCTCACACATCTTTCTTTGTCATTTTAATAATTTTCAATAAACATGCAATATAGCTTCACTTATGAAAAATTAATATAAATCACCATTAGAGTTTGGAAGGAAGTGTGTGTGTGTGTGTGTGTGTGTGTGTGTGTGTGTGTGTGTGTGAATGTGATATTTTAAGTCTATAGTGAGAAAGCTTTAGAAACAGACTATTATGAATTTAGAATAAAACTGATTTGCTCATACAGAACTGTTGTATTATAAATCAGTTATGTCGTGACAACATAGACAAAAGTAGATAATGTAGGATATTCCAGAGGCTTCAGAGGCACCATCAGGCAGCACATAGTCCTTGTACAGGAATGCTGATGATACTTGATTATAAGAGAAATGGTAGTTCTCTGTAGTTTACTACATACCTACCTAATAGTGACCCATTTCATAAGATTTTGGGAAGCTAAACAAGGTCACAGGCACAACTGTTTAGTACTTGCACAAGAAAGTGGTGTTTCATCATCACCTTTGTTTTCTTAGAAAGACATAAGGTTTATATTGTTTTCTGTCTCTGTCTTTCTTTGTCTCTTTATCTCACATATTCTCTCTTTCTGTCTCATTAAATTAATTGAATATAATATGATTTGCTTCATATTTTTTATTCTATCTTGCTTATGTAAAATCATACTAAAAATATATCAATTAGACATATTAAGGATTTTCTTGAATTAAGAGCACGTGTATATGTTTCTGTCTTTAGAGGTGTCTCTCTAAAGATGTGTGACAGTGGTGTCCAGAAGACAATGTCACTTCTTCAAACCTAGCTTTACATGCAGTTGTAAGCCACCTGGCTTGGGTTCTGGGAACCAAATGCAGGTCCTCTGAAAGGGCTACATTTGTTCTTAACAAGGGTATCTTTTTTCCTGTCCCCACTTTTAGTTTATTTTTTTTTTATATTATTTGCTCTTAACAACTGAATTATTTCCTCAACCCCTATTCTTTGTTATACATTTTTAGTTTTATTTTTGAGAATATAATAAAATAACAGCACTTCTCTGTTGGAGAATTTAAAGCAATTTTATTGGTTTCTTCTGCATCTACCTCCTTCCCAAGCTTTATTTCACCGTAATTCCTTCTAATCTCCAACACTATGTAGGAGAGAAATTTAGAGGAAAATGGAGGGGGTGTGGATATCCATAGATTAGTTACTGATGATAAAAGATATTGAGTTCTGGGAGGCAGATATAAATTTTACCTTCAGAATATCTAGACATCCAGCAATCCAGCAATCCAGCAATCCAGCAATCCAGCAAACCAGAAAATCAGCAATCCAGAGATAGCAAATACAACAGCATACTCAGGAGTAGGACTAGAATCAGAAGCGTCAGGGGCAACAGCTGGGTGAGCAACAGCGCCTACAGGCCCTCTCAGAAGCTCTCTATTTTATACTCTCCAGACTCCACAGGATTAAGCTATCTTCAGCTGGTAAAGATCACACCTTCGCTTGTGCAAAACCCCCTCCTATAAATCAGCCTCTTATCACACACCTGGGGTTTAAAAATAAAAGCATATTCACTCCCAAGAGCAATGGAGGAGTGTTTCCTTTCTCCACATCCTCTCCAGCTTGTGTTATCACTTAAGTTTTTTATCTTTGCCATTCTAATAGGTTTAAGACGGAATCTTAGAGTTGTTTTGAATGGGATTTCCCTGATACTGAGGACAGTGAGCATTTCTTTAACAGTTTCTCGGCCATTCCATATTTCTCTGTTGAAAAATACTCTTAAATTTGAATTCCAAACCAATGATTCAAAATTAAGCTTATTTTGCATCAATATACAAAATTCTATACCAATGAATTAATGAATTAAAAATAATGTCGTGGCCAGGCTAGGTGCTCTGCAGCTTGGCTAGCATGCCAGCAGCCTTGGCATGAACAAAATGTCAGGCCCCATGCCTCAGGGATTGTCCTTTTTATCCAGTGCTTTGAGATGGTGGTCTTTACAGCCTATTCTGGTGACTCAGTCCACAGCTGTAGTTGTAGTAAAAACCAAAAGCCATTTCAGACCCCTTACACTGGAACCCAAGTACAAAACAGTAAAGGAATTTTTGGAATATGCAAAGAGAGCAGGATTGATTTTTCCACAAGAGTGGATGGAGCATCCTGTACCTCCAACATGTACAACTGGTATATTTGATCCCTGTGTTTCACTGGAAGGTGATGCTTAAATATCATCTCTTTCAAAGGAAGGACTGACACAGAGAACTGAGCAATTAAGAAAGAATGTGGCATCACAATTGGCAATTCCAAAGAAAAAAGAATTTGACTTTGAATATAAAAGCACCTTCCTGAAAAAGCTAAGGATATTTTCAATGAAGCTCGCCTTTGTCTATACAACTCAGACCGTGACTGGCTTCATACCTGGGTAAGTGAACACTGTTTTCCAGACATGGTCTGGAACCTGAAGTACAAGACTGTCCAATGGAGCTTTGCTGGATCTTTATAGGCAGCCTATATGGCTCCCGTTCTTCAAGTTTGATGAACCAGAGCAACATGTACGGCCAGGTCACTGTGTGCTTTCACAATCTGCAGACTGGCCGTCAGTGATTGGTTTGGCTGGTGATGTATGGGCTGGAAGATGTGCCTAAAGATATCTTGTAGTATGTGGTGTTGATAAGATACTTAGTAAACGCATATGGGAGATGGAGAATGCTTGAAGAGATTGTGCCCCATGGATACCCCTTAAGCAACCCATTCTCAACACCTTGAATATTCCTGGTACTCAACTCAAACCATGGGAGGAGAATGAAGAGATGCCAGGAGAGGCCCATTAGCCTCAGCTAGCCTAAAGGCTGAAATGACTCCTGAGTTGCCTGGTGGTGGTAGTGATGGTGTACCACCTGTACTCCCAGCACTCAAAAGGCAGAAACGGGTGGATCTTTGTGATGCTAAGGCCAGCCTAGTCTACAAAGCAAGTCCAGGACAGCCAAGATGACACAGAGGAACCCTGTCTCCCTGTATGGGGGTAGAGGGACTCCTGAGGGGTACTCCTGGGATGGAGCTGCAAAATCGCCGATGCCTGTAGGCTTCCCTTGCTCTCTCTCCTGCCCTGCCTGTGCCTTTAAGCACACATACCCTTGCCTCTTACCCATATCTGCCCCTGGCAGGTAGCTAAAATGCCTGGCCATAGACCATCTTCTTTTAATAGTCATATTCAGCTTCTGAGTGGAAATGAAAAGCAGTATGTGAGAGAATAAACATGCGATTCTGAGCTTTTCACAGCAGGAACTGTGGGCAGAAGGAAATCTTTCTTCTTTTAATTAGAGGGTGGAGATCAGAATTTGAAATAAAGTACTATCAATATGTTTGCTAAACAATCAAAAATAAAACAAACAAAAAAATCCTTGTGAGCAATAACTAAGACCTTAAATTCAGGAGTAGATCCAGTAATCTACTTTTTGTCCTATCATCCCTATATATTCTATATTTCCCCTTCTTTCTTTTCAACCCATGTCTCCAAACCTAAGAAACAAAGATAATGGAAGAGAGAGACATCTGTGAGTCCAACCATATTTTGTCTCCGAATAATAAACAACCAGCCTACCACCAATAAAATGATGAGCATCAAAGAACCTCCTTCTCAAGATGACTTAAATGTAGCAAACCAACGAGTGGGCAAAATGACCTTGTTTTGGCCTCGGACAGAATTCTAGCTAAAAATGGGCAACCTTGGATGCAGGCAGAATCGACAGCCAAAGTCTGCCAAGAGAGGGTAAGCAAGTCCTCAATAGTTCCTGCCTCACAAATATATCTGTCAGATATATTGGGCCAGAAGTCTGAATATCATGCTCCAACTTTGTAGGTTTTATGTGACTGTTCAGGAAGCAAACTGTCTCTTTCTTTCTTTCTTTCTTTCTTTCTTTCTTTCTTTCTTTCTTTCTTTCTTTTTTCCATTTTGGAAGCTGCTAACCTGCACTTTCTGTTTATTCAGATAATTAATTTAATTTTTATTCCTTCTAAAGTCTCAGATGGAATTGAAGACCAGATAGTTTATTCTTACAATTAAGCTTAGTTGTTTAAGGGTTAAGATGTTTTTAGGTTTAAGTAGAAATTTAGGTAGATAGAGATGAGATATGATACTCACCAAGATAGGAAATATGTTTTCTTCAAGGTTGTCAAATGTCGATAAGCAAAACACTATGAATGTAACAGTAATATAATTCCTGATTGTTTCTTGGTTCTTCTTGCTGTATATAGTTTATTTTATATAAATGTAATAATATAAATGTATGTATAAAAACTGAAAAAAAATTAATAAAAAGAAAAGACAAAAAATAATAAACATTAATACCAAAAAAGTACTTAGCAAAATAGTCTCAAACCAATAACACATAAAAAAAACCCTAATTCACCATGATCAATAGGCTTCATCCCAGGCATGCAGGGATGGTTTCATATACAGAAATCCATCAAAGAACTCCGCAATATAAACAAACTAAAAAAAATTATTGTCTCCTTAGATGCTGAAAAATCCAGCACTCATTCGTGTTTAAAGTCTTGGAGAGATCAAAGATATAAGACACATACCTAAACATAATAAAGGATAATATATACAGCAAGCTGATAGCCAACATGAAATTAAGTGTGGAGAAACTGATAAATTCCACTAAAATCAGAGACTAGACAAGGCTGCCCACTTTCTCCATAGCTTTTCAGTACAGCAATTGAAGTTCTAGTTAGAGCAATAAAATAACAAAAGGAGATAAATACTATTCTTAAAACAAGATTCTTTAAACATAACAACGCACAAATCCAGTTCTTAAGCTAGATACCACTACAAATGCTACAATATTCTGACAAGTTTCACAAAGCAGTCAGTGCTTGTTTTGTTTTTATGTGTTTGTTATTTGGGAACAAGGTCTAGCTTTACAGTTCTGGTTATAGTTAAATTCACTGTCACTCAGGTTGATCTCAAATGGGTGGCAATCTTTAAATCCCAGGGTTACGGATGTTTGTGACACTTTCCCTAAAATCTTTTCAACAGAAGAATAAAAATGCTGCTTCAAATTTGTTGTTAGTTTTACAATCTATGAAGACTCTTTTTGGTTCCCTTAATAGTTTGTGAAAAACTAGACGAGAGAGAGAGAGAGAGAGAGAGAGAGAGAGAGAGAGAGAGAGAGAGAGAGAGACAGAGACAGAGACAGAGACACAGAGACAGAGACAGAGACAGAGACAGAGACACAGACACAGACACAGACACAGACAGAGAGACAGACAGAGACAGAGACAGAGAGAGAGAGAGAGAGAGAGAGAGAGAGAGAGAGAGAGAGAGAGAGAGAGAGAGAACATATTCCTTAATCATACAACCATAAAGTTCCACATTATAGCTTAGAATTTTTAAGGTTATGTATAAAATACCAAATTACTAAAATGTTAAATCACAGTTTGTCCTAAACTAAGGCATAATCGTGAAACTTCAGTATTTAAAATGAACTTATTATTGAGATAATAAGCTGTCGCATGTTTGACAGCCACAGGAACCAAAAGGACCTGAAATAAGGCCCATGATAAATGAAGACACGGACAACGATATCTTCAGGAATGGGCCATTTTTATCTTCTTAGTTGTTATTTATATACTGTTTCGCTAGCTAAAAAAGATAAGTCTGAAAGCAGAGTTTGAGCAAACAGTCTCTTTGACTCCTTTCTCTGAGATCTTTTTTCCTGTCCTCCCACCCACAGAGGAGACATGCTACCCCTTGCGCTATCTTTAATACAGATTTCTGCAGCTGTAGTCACACCTCAGGATTTCTGCTGAAGAAAGAAATTGTAGAAAGGAAGATCCTGTGTCAATCTATTTCCATTTGCCAGACTGGCTTCACAATTTAAGTTTTCTCCAGCCACACACCGTGACCAAGTTTGTCTCCACCCTCACTGACACTTGATACTATTATTCAGTACTGCCTTCATCTTGTGGATAGCAATACAATACTGTGTTTTCCACTTATGCTTTCCTTGATGTACGATGATGTTGAAAATCTCTCTCCGCGTTATTTTCTAATCCATGTATATTCACGTATCTTTTACACATTAAAAAGTTTCCAGTGTTATAGAGCACTGTCTCAGTCATCTTCTCATTTGGGAAGCTGCTAACCTGCACTCCCTGTATACTCAGGTAATTAATTTTATTTCTTCTCAAGTCTCTGATGGGGTTGAAGACCAGAGAGTGTAGTTCTGCAATTAAACTTAGTAATTTAGGGGTTAAGATGCTTTTACATTTAGATAGATGTTTGAAGTGGTTAATGATGAGATATGATAGATATTGGTTTAAATTCTGAATTTTAGGTGCAACAAAATAGGAAAGAAATTTTCTTAAAGGATGCTAAATAAAAATAGCCAAAACATTATGAATGTAACATTTATTTAATTCCTAAGTGTTTCATGATTCTTCTTGCTGTAGGTAGTTTATTGTATATATGTGTAGTAATATAAATTTACATGTAAAAATGTAATTAAAACATTTAAAAATATTTTCAAAATAGAAGTTGACTATATGGGCTCTTGTTAAGAAGGGACTTGTTCTTTCAACGAATAACCCAACATTTCTTCACCTTGAAAATACTCAAACTCATTTTTTCCAGACTTTAGAAGTGTACAGCACATTTTTGTGATCATAGTCACTGCATTGTACCACACAAATCCTTGCATTTATCTTACTATAATTTGTTGTGTATGGATCAATCTTTCTACCACCTTCATTAGGCTCCTGTACACACTACACTTTTCACAATGCTTATAGGTTCAACTTGATAATATTCTACCTGTGAGTTAGATATATGGAACGTGCCATTTTGTGTTTCATAGCACAATATAATGTATTAACATTTCTTACAATATAAATAAAATTTGGGAAATGTACATATAGAATTAATTTCTTAAAAATATTATCTAAAATATCAGTCAAATTGAAGGACTGCTTAGCCAAGCTGCAAAAAGCAAAAAAAAAAAAAAAAAAAAAAAAAAGAACAGAAAGTATTTTGTTTATTCTTTGGCCTCCACCTACTTGAAAAAGTAGCAATGCAAAATATTTTTATTTATTGGAGGAATGCTTAACCTGATCACCATAACTAACAGATGCTGATGATGAGAACATATGGTTTATTCATAGCACCTAAACTACACTTTCAAACCTTTCCATGTGTCTCCGTTTTTTCACTGTGAAGTATCCTATGCTAGATTTTGTGTTCACACAATATACTACTATGCTTATTGTCAACTAAGAAGAAAGGGACTTTTCAATGTTTTCATCAGTCTGACATGGAACCATCACAGAAAATGATGGACTTGAGTTCAGTAGGCAATAATTATGTTATTCCTTTGGATGCTGACTGATTATTTAACATACATGCTGTTCTATTAAATTAATGCAATAGAATAAATAATTTTAAGTTACAATTTCATTTTAAAAGCGGATAGAAACTTTAGAAAATCAAAATAGTTTTGTGCCAATTGACATGAAACTGGCATGATGTAACAAGTGAAGACATGGAGAAAGGACTTTGTGAGCACTTCAGAGTACCTACACAGACAGAGCCACATGTTTCTCAGCCTGCTGAGTTAGAATCCGTTCTTTCAGTATATAAAATGTCCCTTGATAATGTCTAAACCATTTAACACACTACAAGTATATATTAAAATACAACTAAGTAATCACATATACAGCCATATAATTTTAATATGTATTTAAAGCAATAAAAATGTTGGATTACTAATAATTACTTTGCCTCAGGAAAATTAAAATAACTAGGTATTCTGATAAAGGCTTGGTTTTTAACTTGGTTCATTGAATGAAATTTAAATGGATTCTACAATTGGGAAATGACTTAGATAATTAACTTTGTCTATAATTTTTACTTTAGATGGAACTTGGATAAATATGCTTTCAGCATAGCTATGATTCTGAGTTATGGATTAGAAATATGTCAACAAATACTTAACACAAAATGTTATATTTAATATGAAAGTGGTATGTATTTTAGATTAACATACTTGCAAATTACATTTAATGAAGTTCATTATGTTATCCTTTCATTTGATGGAATATACTTAAAAGAGTCCTTAAATATTTATGGACTAGTAAAAGGCATTGTCTTTTAGCTCTCATGGTATTGGAATTTTAATTAAAATTATGCTATTATTTAAAATACTTTATAACACTTATGTTAGGCAAATAAACAATTATTCCATTACATTTCCTTGATTTAATTTGTTTCTGTTCACTTTCCTTTTTGAATGGATACTTTCTGTCCATGTTCACAATACTTTTGAGACTGTTTTATTTTAATGTCAGTGTTATCCTTGAAAGTTGCCATCCCTGAAGGTATACACTGAAACAACTATATTTGTGTTCCATAAATCTCTTTCTCTATACTCCACCCCTATCTCTTCCCTCTCTTCCAACACTTCTCTCTCTCTCTGTCTGTCTGTCTCTCTGTCTTTGTCTCTGTGTCTCTGTGTCTGTGTTTGTGTCTGTCTGTCGGTCTGTCTGTCGGTCTGTCTGTCTGTCTGTCTGTCTGTCTCTCTCTCTCTCTCTCTCTCTCTCTCTCTCTCTCTCTCTCTCTCTGTCTGTCTCTCTGTCTTTGTCTCTGTGTCTCTGTGTCTGTGTTTGTGTCTGTCTGTCGGTCTGTCTGTCGGTCTGTCTGTCTGTCTGTCTGTCTGTCTGTCTCTCTCTCTCTCTCTCTCTCTCTCTCTCTCTCTCTCTCTCTCTCTCTTCTCTCTCTCTCTCTCTCTCTCTCTCTCTCTCTCTCTCTCTCTCTCTCTTTCTCTTTCTCTCTCTCAGTCTGGCTTTTATCCCTATAAGAAAGATCATGCCCCCACAAGGTAGGTTACATTAATGGTATAAATTATATCAGCTTTGGGACATTCATATGAGCATTCACCCACTACAACACTATCATTCATTTACAACTTTCAAACTCACAATTCTCCACTTATCCTTTGTCCTTATTCTCACTGCCCTTATAATGACTATTCTTCTAGAATCACAGTTTTATCTTTTTCAGATTACAAAAATGCAACAATATTCTTTTTAGAGTTTCTTCTTCCACTACAAATATGCAATATATTTTCCATATTAATCCATGACAATAAAACTCCTATATGTTCCAAGAGTAATATCTGATGAAGAAGAAGATGATGATGATGATAATCAATACAATATTGTATAACATTTTATTTAGATATTTCCATCATGAGATTTTGCTACATTTTTTTCAAGATTTGGCAAACTGTAAAGTTGCTATAAAAACCAACTTTTTGTGGGGGTATATTTTATATTCTCTGGAGTAAATATAAAAAAGAAAATACATGAGCTATGTGGAAAATTAATCTTTTGTCTTCAAAGAGCAATATAGAGGGATACCATTAGATGCAAGTGTTTTTATCTTAGAAATTGGAATGTGGGAGCTCTAGTTATGAAATAGGAGAAAGATAAATACAGAAGAAACATGCTGTAGTGTAAAATATACAGATGTCTAAAAAAGTAAAAAAAAAAAATGCCATTAGCTACCTACTTAAAATTTTTATATTACACAAAATTCTATTAATAAATAAGTATACATATAGGCTTTAAATAAAATCTTCCCAATTACCTTTTGTCCTGGTCATTAAACTTTGAGTTCCACATTTTTACTGGAGTATACAGTTGCCAATGTTTTATAATCATTGTGTTAACACATGTAACAGTGTTTCCACTGTTTTAATTAACATCTATTTTGCAACATATTGTAGAATGTCTTTCAGCATAGGTTTGCTTACCATCTGTGCTGAGGTGTCTATTCAGGTCTTGTGTTTAGTTTTTCTAATAGTAGTTTAATGAAATCCGGAAACATTTTGGGAAACATTTATTTGTCAAAACTGTCTTTGGCAAATGTATTCTTTCAACCTGTATATTATTTGCATATACTCTTTATATAATATTAGAAAAATTAAATTATATTTATATGTGTATATTAGAAAAATTAAATTATATTTATATGTGTAGATATTAAAAAATTGGTAGTCTAAAAATACATTTTCACTCCCCCAAAATAATTCATTTAATTTTATTTTACTACTGTTGTTGCTTCTGAAAGTTTATAAACCATACCCAAATTCATGTGCATCTTCTAGTAGAATTACAGTTTCATGATATCCATTAAGATTTATGATAAATTTATGATAGTTTATAATAAATTATAATAGATTCAACTTTTCTATATTGATGTCAGTTTTTTATCATCATGTATTTGATAAATGGTGGTTGGTCACTATATTGCCATTTCCTTTTCAAATATGAGTTAGTCTAATTCGTATCTATGTATACAAATGGACGGACACACACACACACACACACACACACACATACACACGAAAACATTCTTTCACACAGAAGAATTTAAAAAATATTTTATTGATCCCTTGGGTTGTTTTATTTTCATTCCACCAAATTTAACTTTGGTATTTACTTAATTTTATTATTTCTGTGATTGTCTTATACTGCATTGTCTAGGGCTATTTCCAAGTTTATTTATTAACTTGTTAATGATATTCTTATATGTTTAAGGTAGGCATTTATGTGAATAAACCTTTCTTTTTCTCTTTTAAAGATTCAAGGTCTCATCATATATTATTCCTCTGAGGAAACTAGTGAATGTGTGATCATCACAAGCTACAGTTTATACCTGGAGTGTCCCTACAGGCTTATGTGTTAAAAGATAAATATCTACCCTGTGACTATTGGAGAGTGAGGGAACCTTGAAGATATGGAGCTTATTGAGGAGGAAATTAAATTATTATGGGTTACCTCTGAGTAAAGCTTAGAGACTCACACTCTTTCTCTTCTTCAATGTTTCCTTACAGACCCTCAAAATAATGGTGTCCAGTAATCATGAACTGAAGCCACCAAAACCTATGAGCTAAATAAACCTTTTCTCTTTGTAAATTGATTACCTCAAGTATTTGTTCCAGTTAACACACCAAGTTATTTGCAATTGAAAGCATGTTTAAGTCTAAAGTTTGAGTCAAATTTTGAAAGATTTTCAGATTTATATTCAGTGTTTGAAAAATTCTTTAAAATAAGTAGATAGTATCATCGTGTTTATAATTATTTTATAAGTGAGGACATTTGCATTGCTCCTTTTAATACCACAAGACTATTCACTAATGTATCCAATCTGGCACCCAGGTAGGGTAACTCCAAGTTCAACGTTTTTGTCTGTGTGTCATTACGTATTCTCTTCTCTTCAATGTTTTTTAATAATATGGTATGATTATAGAGATAAAAACTCAAAATTGTAGCTGGGAACGTATAGATTTAAGTTTATGGTGCCAAGTCTGGACATTTATTGTGTCATTACATTTGAAATTAGGTGATCAGTATCGAATTCTACAATTACTGGCTGTTTGACTTTTTGCAGTTTACTTAAGATATCTATCTGCATTGGGTTGGTCTAGTGCTCTACTTATACAAATGCTGAATTCTGGGCCCCAAGATCTGGTTGCTGTCCAGAAGAGTAAATTGTCATGTACTCTAAACAATGTTATGTAAACTTTGCTCTCCAGTTATCTCTGATTGGTTAAAAAAAAATGCTAGACAGCCTGTGACAGGGCAGAAATGAGGTAAGCACAACTTACAATTCTGGGTTTAGGGTCTCAGGTAAGGACCACAAGAGGGAGGAGAAGGAGGAAGAAGAGAGAGAGAGAGGATGTCTCCAAGAGGAATTGGCCTGATGGAGAGAAATAAACCATACAAAACCAATATGACAAATAACTTGAGACATATGGTTGGCAAGTAATGTAATGTAGAGCATTAATATCAAGCATATCTGCAGAGTTATTGAGCCTAAAGCTTATTAATAAATGTAAAAAAGAAAGAAGGAAGGAAGGAGGAAATAAATAAATAAATACAAAGCTCTATAATTTGCCTTGAAGTTTTCAGTAAGAACAGTGTATATCACATGGCCATCTGTTTTTGGCTCTTTTTTTTTTTCTGTCATCATTCATTTTTCTTGGCCAATTATAAGGATGCCTCCTTATTTTCCTTAGTGGGTTATTTTTTCTCACCATCAGCATTTGTGTAGCAGGACACATGAAGGGATAATAGGCTGAATTTTGGAGCTTTGGCTTCTGGACTTTTGACTTTCTTCATTTAGGAGCTTTCTGAAATTATACTGGTAGACGAAAAAAAATCTTTAGAGAGACTGAAAATCTTTTAGATTCTGCTATATATTTAGGTTTCCAACATTCAAACAATGTGGTATTTATGAATCCAGCAACATTTTCTTTTTTTAAATTTTTTATTAATTTATTCTTGTTACATCTCTGTGGTTATCCCATCCCTTGTATCCTCCCATTCTTCCCTCCCTCCCATTTTCCCCTTATTCCCCTCCCCTATGACTGTTCCTGAGGGAGATTTCCTCCCCCTGTATATGCTCATGGCGTATCAAGTCTCTTCTTGGTAACCTCTAGAATACTGATTCTGCACACTACCAGAGAAAAAAAATAAACACCAATCCAGTTGCAGTTCTTACCTTCTACAGTGATAACTTGCCTGCAAGATACCCTGGTGTCTTAGTGGCACAAATCTTGTGGGAATAAAAGCCACTATATAATTGGATTTAATACAAATTATTTGAGATAGAAACTACACCCTAATCATGCTTTAGTAAACAAGATCATGAGACTAGATAGGTCAGGAACCTAGGGGAAAACCAGATATCACTGTTGTTAGAGGAATGTAGCAATAAAATAATTACTAATGATATAATGCTACATTTATCTATCTGGATTCTTTTACCTCACACATCATCAAATTAGCTTCATTATATGGTAGACGGGAACTAGCACAAAGACTCATAACTGAACACGGTACAGGGAGTCAGGACTTTGGAACACTCAAGTCAGAAATGGGATGTCTCTATCAAATTCCTCCCCTCAAGGCACCCAGAGGCCTATAGGGAAAAAAAGTTAGAAAGACTTTAGGAGACAGTAGAGATAGAACACATCAAGGAAAAAAAGCTTTCTAGATAAAACACATCTGAAGCACCTTTGAGTTCACACAGAGTCGGACAACATGCGCAGGGTCTGCATGGATCTAAGTTAGATGAGATACCATCACTGAGTAGGGAAATAGACACAAGCCTCGATTTGTATCTAATAAGCTTTCTCCAGTCTATAACAGCTAACAATGGAAAAAATAAAATTACTGGTACTTTTGGAGTCCCCTCCCCCTCTCTTGATTATACTTTGTCTCGAAATATTTGCTCCTTAGCTGTCATCAATTATATATTCTGGTGTTTTATGGGATATTATTGTATGAATAAATGTGTGTTTCTTGTGTGCATTGATTCTTCATTTTCTGTTTGTTCATTTCTTTGTTTTGTTCTAGTCTTTTTTGTTGAATTTTATATTACCTTATTTTGTCTAATTTTTTCTAGGTTTTTATTTATATTAAGATCACATTATATACTATATAAGTATAACATAAATATAAATATATTATGTAAATGTAAAATGAAAATATGTAAATATATTTATATAAATAAAAATTTATTTATATATGTTATTTATAATACATATGTATGAAATGTAATTGATGTGTGTTTTATTCTAAAATCTGACAGTAGTTCTGACTAATCTGTTGGTAAAATAGTGCTGTCCCAACACAGATGTCTTAATTAACTTAAAACATGGTTTATATTTATACATTTCATTAATCAAAATTATTTACATTTACAAAATCATGTCAAGTTAAAAACATGTTCAGTACATTTAACAAAATATAAATAGCATATTCAATAAAATATAATTTAACTAAATATTATGTTGATGTCATAAAAAATATTTAGACATATTACATTTTTCTAAACAGTGTACTGAAACAGTTAAGGTTATATACAAAAATACTGCATATTATATATAATGATAATATCTGTAAGATTGGTTGAGAGTATATTCCATTATAAAAATTGGATGGTTTTTGTTTGAAATTATCTTTATAACATATTTTAAAAACTAAACATGTTTTAAGACAAAGTTACTTAATATTATCCTCTAATAGCTACCTTCTACTTTAGAGATATAAGTATACCAACAGAAATTAAACATCTCTCTAAACTAATGTGACATTTTTATATAGATACTGAGTTTAAGTAGTATAATGTGATATTTAAACTTTGATAATATGTAAATTACTATGTCAAAAATTAATTGACACAAAAATGTGGAGGTTAAGGCAATTGATGCAAAATTTATGATTTATTCAAAAGGAAGTCAGTTCCAATATTTGAAATTAGGTTCACTTACTGTACTGAATTTCTGGATTTCTGTTGGTAGAGATCAAGAGAGTGTTGGCATAGGTGTAGCAAAAATGTTGCAGATATTTGCTTTTCTGTATAAAAATTAACATACATGCTTTAAATTTGAAAAAGAAATGTGTCTCAAAATTATCAGATTTCTAAAAATAGATCCTTATATTTTGTTTTGGGAGATATTAAATATCTGCTGTATTTTCATAAAATAGCTTCTTTTGTGACCTTAGCTTAGGATTTTAACTAAATCATTTTAACAAATTATTTGATGTTCTTCATTTACAAAGATTTTTAAAACTTTGTTCTTCTCCATACATTATATCCAGACCACAGTTTTGTTTCTACTTCCATTCGCTCTGCCCGAATCCCTTCTCACTCAGATCAACTCTTACTCTATTTCTCTTAAAAAGGAGGAGGAAAAGGAAAAGTAGGAGATCTAAAAGGAAGAAGAAGAAGGAGGAGGAGGAGGAGGAGGAGGAGGAGGAGGAAGAAGAAGAAGAAGAAGAAGAAGAAGAAGAAGAAGAAGAAGAAGAAGAAGAAGAAGAAGAAGAAGAAGAAGAAGAAGAAGAAGAAGAAACAGAAACTGCATCCCAGGGATGGCCTAACAAGATAACATTATAACAGGGCACAAACCCTCATACCACTGCTGCCTGTGGTAATGCAGCAGAAGGAAAGCAGGAGGAAAGGGGTGTTCTTCTGAGACTCCCAACAATGAGAGTTGGGAGGAGATGTCACTGAATCATTTGGCCCTGTTTAAGACCCACCCTTCTCCTCCGGCAACATCACTCTTGGACGTATACCTAAAGTACATTCTATTCTACCTCACCGACACTTGCTCAGCCATGATCATTGCAACTTTATAATAGCTACGAACTGGAAGCCACCTAGATGTGCCTCAAGCAAAGAAGGAATAAAAAAATGTTCTACAAATGTTTATTCTTACTTTTGTTTGTGTTTGTTTAAATGTAGGCTATGTCTGTAAGCTATATTTGCATAAACTTATAACACTTTTGTGCAGATGCTCATATAGGCGAGTAGAAGGTTTTTTGATAGACTAAGGCTGGAGTTAAAGGCAACTCTGACCTGCTTGATAAACTTTCCTTGATAATAAATCTAGTCCTCTGGAAGAGCAAGAAGCTGACATTAAAGCTGACATAAAAACCACGGCTCCTTCCTCTTTACTTGCATTTCTTGAATGTATTCTTGATAGATTTCAATCAGACAATAGGCAAATGTAAAAATCCAGGTGCATAATATATTTATAGTATCACTTAATCCTTTAGATTACTATATACTATTTAAATGTGTACACTATTGTTTGGAATTTGCTCTTTCAGTTTCATTTAACTGATTTTTCACAGGTTGCCACTGTTGGTAATAAATCATGGGGTTTTTCATGTTTTTGTGGTGTCAAGAAAACAATGCATCTATTTATATCAATATAATATATGCAGATATGTAATTAGAAAGTGATTCTAATTACCATCTTGCTTCTGAATAACAATAAAACCCAGTCAGTTGATGACATGTTGTATTTCAACACAATTCTTCTAATAATGTTAATAGTATATAATTAATTAATCATCACAAATGACTTTGTAGGTAAATCTCACTTGTGATTCACAGATTAAATTTTGTCAGAGATTTTTTTTTCTTGTAAATCTTGTAAATCTTACTGCAAGATTTATTTCCTGGTTATAATTATTTTAATTTATAAAATATCATTTTAGTTATAAATATAGAAGGAAAAATGAGGGGCAGATGCAGTTGAGCACACATAAAATTTCTTCACTTGCCAACAGATGTGTGCTTCAACTCAAACATCTGTGTGCTCTTTTTTGGTGTTTATTCATGTGTGAATATGTAATTTATATTAATTTATAAAATGATCTTAAGAAAAACTGTTTTAATGAAATCAAGGGTTACAAAATCTGTGTGTGATTCTAAGTAATTTCTGCATAAGAAAGAAACAGAAGTATAAATTCAAAATTACCAAAATTTATATACATTTTCATTAAATGCTGTGTGTATTCATCCCAATCAGACATTTAAAATGTTACTGGTAGCTTTTACAGCCATCATTCTGCTTTTGACCAAAAATAATATTCTTGTATTATTTCCTTTAAAATACTCATAGAGTAGTATGTAACAATATATTTTACTTAATTTAATCCCTAAATAATAGTATTTAAAAGTAAATTGATTAAAGTGATGAAATGTTAGTATAAATACTTTACTACCAAGAAAAAAAATTCAAGGCATTATCTGTTGGTTTGGGGATTTTTTCTTTGTAAATTCAGTCCCAATTAATGTAATATAATTACTTAAATTATATTACCTTATAATACCATGATTTTGGCTAACTGAAAAGTGTTAGCTTGAATATGTTTCTCAGTAGTAAATAATTGATATGTGTTTGGTAACTCTCCCTTGTGCTGCCCACCATTCCCAACCTCTATAGACATCTTTAGAGTTAGAATTAGGCCCTCCATTTCCATCCTGCCAATCATTATTTTACAATTTTCTTCAGCCTAAGACTCTACTGCACTCTTAATTATGTTTCAACTTCTAATTTTTCAAGTTATTTAATTAAAAAAAAAACCGATGTCTTTCTTAAGTGGGAGGTATCTCTACCTAGTAATCCACTCTTTTCTGGCCATGGTAAAAAATGACTTTTGCCCTTACATGGAACACAAAATGGCTAGGTTTATAAATGTTTCCTTTCTGTGGATCACCTAGAAATTCTCTTTAACTGTGGAGATATATACTAATAACTTTCATTGCCCCCTCCTTCTCTCTCTCTCTCTCTCTCTCTCTCTCTCTCTCTGTGTGTGTGTGTGTGTGTGTGTGTGTGTGTGTGTGTGTGTTTCTCTCTCCTTTCTCTTTGCCCCCCATCTGCCTTTCTCTTTCTATTTTGTGCCCTGATACTGTCAGGGTCCAGCTGTAGGGAAGACTTCAAGTGAGTTCCTAGGGTGCCTCATTTCCCTGGTCCTCATCCTCCTTGAGAGTATTCTGCCTTATCTATTTTCTCATTTAACTTCCTTTCTGCTAAATTCCTGTTTACTGAAGGAGATAATTAACTCTGGGTGATTATGATAATTTTGTCTTCACTCGCCAGTTATGCTCCCAGTAGGCACACACACAGAATGCTTAGCACACTGGTTTTCCTCTCCTCTCAGAGAGCAGCAAGCTCTAGGAGAAGCCTCTGCTGTGAGTGTGTTTTCGATCGGTACATCAATCCCCCAGATGCCTCCTTAACTCAAACATCTGCCTCACTCCAAAGTAGGATAGGAGATTTTAGGACTTATCTTTGACTAATTTCCCCTTCCATCACATTGTTACAATACTTTTGGTAGAATCTGGGGGAGGGTATTAGAGGCAAAACTAAAAGCTAAGACATTTTTATAGGCCATTCTTTGCTTACTAAATTCATTTTGGGAAATAAGCATTGATATGAACTTTGATTCTATGATGCTAATTATTGTAATATAGACTTATAAATACTTATATATGAAAATTATTTAAATTATGCAGGAACTTGGGAATATGAGAGTTACCTTTCTTTTTGATTTCCCCTCCAAATTTTGGTAGTGATGATTAGGATAACTTTGTGGCTTCACTTTCGTTGTGTAACCCTGCAACAGTGTAATGAGGAATAATGAAATTGGACAAATCCTTTGTTAAATTGCATTTGAATTTCTTAATTTTAGTTTATATAAATTGTGTCTTAAGTTCTATGAATCAATATGTATAATTTATATATACCTAAAAGTCCAGGACCATGAGCTATGAAAGTTCTGTGTGTTCACTTGTTGATTGTGGATCTCTTATTTGTGGCAGTGTTTTAAATAATACTAACATTTTAGAAGGTAAGACACAGCTTGAGAAAGGAGTTCATTGGCATGTCTGCTTTATCTAATAATTTATCTTAAATATATTTATTCTTCTCCCTAACTACAGAAAAAATTTACTCTTATCTCCATGTGGAAGGGGGTGGGTCTTTGGTTTTTCCATCACACAGTTTTCCTGTGTAGCCTTGGCTGGCCTGAACCCATTTTGTAGACCAGGATGGCCTTGAACTCACAGAGATCCACCTGCCTCTGCCTCATGAGTCCTGGGATTACAGGTATGCATCACCTTGCTTTGTGCTATGCTACTCTCTTTCTTTGCCTGTGTATTCCCATGACCACTCAATGAGTAGGGCAGTGCCTTCACTACTTGCTCCCATTGTCACTATACGATGTCTTCTCCAGACTCAAATGAATGGCACCAGCCCATCGCTGACAAAGGACTTCCAATTTAAAATTGAACAAATGTTCCTTTTTTATTGTTTTTGAGATTATCATATAAACGCTTTATTCCTGCTTTTCTCTTCCTTCTAAACCCTCCTATATATCCCCTCCTTCTAATCCTTCAATGTCTCGATCTTTTTAAATTAGTATTATTGTTTGCCTTTGTGTGTGTGTGTGTGTGTGTGTGTGTGTGTATCCATGAGACAAATACCTGTATAGTTGAGCTCAAATATATATGTATATGTATATATTGAGTTCTTACTTGACTTATATGAGTGTTTGCAGGGCTGATGGTTTGGTACTGTACCATCAATTGATGTGTTCTTTCATGCATAAGATCACCTCTCCTATTCTTAGCTTTCCTGAGTTGCCTATAGTTCTTGTTTAAGGATGAGGCCAGTCCACTCTGGTATGTCAATTAATGTCATCTTTTGTTAGCTGAATTTTGAGCCATCATGATGTGAGGCCACATGGGTGTAGCTTCTGATATCACTATGGGACACACTCTCACAACTAACTTTATGATGTTTTGCCACTTACAATCTTTCTAACCTCACTCCTGAAGTGTTTCCTGAACCTTGGGTTTTTTATACATGCATCCATTGAAACTGGGCTCCACAATTCTACAATTTGTTTGGTTGTGGTTTTTGTAGTGCTCTCCATTTGTTTTTAAGAAGAGTTTATTCAATGAATGAGTACTCCATTTATCTGTGTGTTAAAGGACTAATGAGTTTTGATTGTTATTAAGAACAATGCCACTTCATGCAGCAGATTCCCATGCAATAAGCACAGCTGCACTGACTCTGAGTAGTAGCTGTGTTTCCAGTGCCAAGCACAGTTTCCTCTAGTTGAAAAGATATAACCAACAGTTCTCAAATTGGACTCAGGTATTTGACTCAGAGTTAGAAAATTTACTATAGACTACCGTGTAGACACTCAACACTAAATATGAAATTATTCTTGTCAGGGTCTTAGCAGTAACCCCAAAAGAGTGGGATAAAGATTAATATTTCTGTTGCTTGAATCTTTTTAAAATTACATTTTAAAATAAAACAGAATTGTTTCACTTTAATTCTTTATTCTCCTCCATCCAGCACCTCAAAGGTACCTTTTTTTCAACCTGTACCTTGCTTCCACATTTTTTTTTAACAAAAACTCAATCTTTTGATTTTTACCAACAAAGACTCAGGAGCCAGATTCTGGGTTGAAAGCTTTCTAGCTCTGAGAGACAGAGAAAGCATCTAGCTGTCCTTGTTCCTTAGCTGAGAGACCAACAGTTAAAAGAAGCTCTCTTTCTCCACTCTGTCTAAAAACAAACAAACAAAATAAACAAACATGTAAACAAACACACAAACAAAATCTCTAGTAGAGTGATTTGATTACTGTCTCTTGGTGGAGAGGCCTCGTGGCAACACAGAGGAAGGAGACTCAGGCTATCCAGATGAGAACTGATAGTCTGAGGTCAGATGGTGGGGGAGGAGGACCCCACTTGTCAAAAGTGGAGAGAAATTGGGCAGAAGAGGGAGGGAGCAGGAATGTGGGAACAGGAAGATAAGAGCAATGGGATTGCAATCCAGATGTAATATGAATACATTAAAACAAAATTAATTAAAACATAGATAATTTTATTTTAAAACAATTCTTATATATATACATATATAATTACCAACTATTAGCAATAAAATAATATTAGTACACTAAAAAAAAAATCCTCAGACTGAAAGTCCCTCCCTTCTACTTCCTGTGCATCACTCTTCCTGTCCTCCTAACTTTTCTCTTCCTCTCCGATCTCCCCCCTCCCCCCATGGTCACTTCTTTTCAACTTGTTGCTTGACCTAAGATTGACTTTTTAAAATCATGTTTACAATATTCAAGCAGAAAGCTCTTGAATTAAAGATGTGTGCTAGGGTTGAGCCACACCACAAACTAGAGACAGATTTTTCAAGTAAACAACACAATCTCTATGGGTTCACAGTTGATCAAATACCCTGCACTACCCTGTCCTCAAACTGATAATTTATTATTCTTTCATTATTATGCACAAATATATATTTGTTGTTTCTGTATGTATGGCAATGTGGCTGGCCACTTTGGACTGAATAACAAATGAGGGACCTCATCTCTATGAGAGGTTATACATTTACTCTCAGAAATTGTTTATAGTTCTTTGTCTAAAGGTGAAACCCTGTGAAATTTCTCTTCCACATTAGCACGCATATATCGAAATTTCCCTTTGTCTTGTTTATGCAGCCATTTTCAAGTAAGACTTTTCAAGTAGATGTCCTGGCCCTCTGGCTCTTGGGAAGATAACAGTGAAGGGATAACAATCAGGACGCAATGTGAATAAATTATAGAAAATAACAACATTTTGAAAAGATATTATGCTAGTCTGAAAAAGTGTCATTCCTTTTGAGAAGGACCTTGTGGTTCTACTCTGCTTCCTGTCTTAAAGCATCCAGGCCCGGCTGCACACCCAGCTAAGAAAGGTAAAGTGGTAGGATTCCTGTCTTGAGGGGAGTGCTGAGGCAAGAAGTCCTTCTTCAAAGTTTTCAGCAGCTTTACAGCTCTTTTGGGCAATAGTGGCCTTGTCTGCATCCTCCTTTTGGAGCTTCCAGGCATAAGACAAAGAAAGGAAACCTAGCCAGGTGGGTAGTGCAAGGGTCCAGGAACAAGGGTGAATGCTGGAAGAGAGAAAGTCATCTTTCCAAAGCAGCTCCCCAACTGTAACAGCCTTTTAGCTCAGATGCAGCAACCTTCAGACGATACTCAGTGAAACAGCTTGTGCTATTTATTTAGAGTGGAAAAAGGATATATATGAACTTGGAGGAGTGGGAAGGGATTCCAGGGTGAGTGCAAATCATTGCTTGGGACTGGGATGCTGGTGGTACCCTATTTTCATGTAGAGAATTTCCAGGTACCAGGCTGTGTGATCACTTTGGGAATTGTAGAGGTAGGGAGTTAGGGCTACTTGTGCCAGGGCATGCAGGCTCAAAACAGGGATAGATCAGTCCTTAGTTTTCCTTATGTCAAGATTGAAATTACTGATGTTTGGACATGCTCCCACTCACTTTACTTCATGCCAGATTCCCTGGTGGCGTGGTCGATTGGCCCACAGGCAATAAGTCAGATTAGATAGCTTTTGGTTGCAACCAACATGTGAGTGCCACTTACTTTATCACTATAGATAACTGGCCATTTTGGTCATTTTTTTAGTTTGTATGTGTGCAACTTGATAGGATACTGATTGTTTCTGTCTCTTGGAAGCTTGAATAGTATTTTTCATGCTATGGAAGCTGGAAAGAAGGAAGGGGGAATGAATGTTAGAGCCATCTTGAGTCACACAAGTCCTGTGTCTTAAGCGTGTAGTGTCTACAGCAATATGACTAACCTTCAGCTGCTAAGAGACAACTGAAGGGCTACATCAAAAATCTATGTTGTTGGGAAAGAAATCACAGGAAAACATGTTTCTTTTGTTTGATATTGAGTTTATTGCTAATCTTGAGGGGAACATTGTTAGTTCAAGTACGTTTGGGACCTTTTGTACGTGTGAGTGTATGTGTGTGTTTGAGTATGTGTGTGTGTGTGTGTGTGTGTGCATGCATGCCTGTGTATACATATATACTTTACGTATTATATATAGTTTTGGAAAATATTAAATAAGTCATTAAAATTTTAATTTAAAAGTCCTTTATCCTTCCTTCTCTTTCTGTATTGACCTCCTTCATATACCCTTAATTAAAACACATCTTTTCTATTTTTCTCTTAAATCTCTTTTTAATTGCAGACACACACACACACACACACACACACACACACACAGAGTTTTAAGGATCAATATGTATTGTCATAAAAATTAACGTATTTTTGAATACTCACATTCATAATAACTGTATGTTCTTTCCTAGTTATCTCAACAAATAAGGCTTTCCAGCTCAAATTCATACTGAAATCTTAAATTCAGTATGGCAGTGTTAGACCTTTGCTAGAATAGTAAGCCTTAGCAACAGACTTTAATTTCTAATGGATGATATTACTATCCTTATCAAAGATATCTTCAAGATATATTTGAAGGTTTTCAGGGGTCACAGTATGAAGGTGGAGGTTCCTCAGACACACAGTGGACCAGTTTCTTTCACTTTTCACTTTATGGAACAGTGAGAAATAAAGGCCTATAATTTGGAAGATTCAGTCTAAAGAGTATTTGTTGTAGTCATCAAAATTAATTAGAAAACCTATATCATACTTTTAAACTGAGCCTTTAAAGAAAATGATACAATATCAAAGTAAAACTTACAATTAAAGTTGAATACAATGAAAATGAAATATCTTTCATAAAATGCAAGAACTTTTAAAGCACTGAATTCTCTAGGCATTGTTCAACATTGATGAGACAAAGCTATGCTTCCAGCAAAAATCCTCATAAAATATTATCAACAAGTAATAGGTGACAATATAATATTAAATGACATCCCTTGCACTTGTTTTAAAACTATCATAAAATTCAATATATAAGGATAAAGGAATTGTAATAAGTAAAAGAGAATAAAGACACATCAATCTCCTGAAATCTCAATGATAGACAACAGAAACACTGGTTATACCCAATATATATTATGATATATGTAATTTTAATCATGTAGTTAGTGACAAACTATAATTAAAGGCTACATTTTATTTGTGCATTTATGTATGTGGCATACAAGTAAGATTTTTCACATGTATGTAAGTAAGTGTGTATGTAAAACTGCTTGTGTATGAGGACAAATGGAGGCCTGAGATTAAAATTGGATATCTTATTCAAGGGGTTTCAACTCTACATGCTGAAGCAAGGCTTCTTGTGAACGTGGAACTTACCACTCTCTTTAGGTAATGGGCTTCTTTGGTAAAATGGCCAAGTTCTCATTATGTATGTCTGACTGGACTGGAAAGCACTGGTTTTGCACTTACACAATCTACGTGACTGTATGTTCTGAGTGCTAGGATTAAAGATTTGCCTCAGTAGTTCCAGCATGGCTTTGTCATTTTACCAGACTGTTATACCTTCAAGAAGAAGCCTATAGGGGAAAGTTTGTGGATCCAGTGGCTGGCTCCCTGAAAGAGAAGTATCAGTTACCCTAATTCAGTGTCTTACTCAATGCTTTATTCATTAGCATTTGGACATCTAATTAACAATCTAAATGATTTTGTGCCAATGTCTACACAAAAATTTAAGCATTCTATGGAAATTTTCTCACTTTGTCTCTTCTATTTGACCACGTGCTGAGTTCCTAGTCAAAGACATATGTGTGTGTGTGTGTGTGTGTGTGTGTGTGTGTGTGTTTGTGTGTGTGTGTGTTCACACAAACACAACAAAGATTTAAAAGTGGCAAATACATTACATTCCTTTTTTTCAGGGCAGATATGGAAGACATTTTACTTAGGCTTTGATGGATTATAGGGTTTATAGAATGGCATGCTCAGGTATTCCATTGGATTTCAACAACAATATATATATGTATATATGTATGTGTGTGTATATATGTATACATACATATGGATATTTATATACACATTTCTGTTTTAATATTGAACACCAGCATGCTGTGTAACATGTGCTTAAGCATACTTATTTAATTAACATATATGTACTATTTTATTTATCTTCTGATTAAGCTGTGTTGTTGAAAACAGAAAATGTTCCTCTGTTGTGAACAATGAACTTTATCACAGTTCACATGCCTTGCTAAATTGTCCACGCTGTTGGAAACATTGATTTTCCTCCTGCTTGGAGCATCAAGAATGATTATGCTCCATTGCAGCTGATTGTGCTTACCCTGATCTTTTTAACTTCTATTTGCTTGCATTAGCATGGGCTAATACATTTTTCATTAGAAACTGCATCTCATACTCATTTCATACTTATTTTTGTGCTATTAATGGTTTCTGCATTTTGAGACTCAAGCAATCTAAGCATTGAATAATTGTATAAATGGAAGATCATCATCCTGATGCAGGAACTGTTTTGATCCAGTGTTATAAATGTTTAATTTCCATGATTTCTGGTGTGACCTGCCTTCAAACATGGCTTAATTGCACTTCTTAAAGGTAGCATGACCATCAACTTCAGTAGATGCACTGCTTTCTAAATAGGAATCAAACCTGAGGAAACAAGGATTTAAAAGTGGCAAATACATTAACTTCCCTGCTCCAGGTTGGATACAAAAGACAGTTTACTTAAGCTTTTATTGAATTTAAGGTTTATAGAATGGCATGTTCAGCTGCACTGTTGGATTTCAACAACAAAGTAAGAGACAGAAATGTCTGGAGACATTGACTTTAACACAGGAGAAACTGTTGAGGAGAAACAATTGAGGAGAAAATGGGATATAGATCCAAAAATAACTTAAAAATACTTTCTTAGAAAATTCTCAGTTAAGATTACAGTTTTCTTGTATTTTCTTTTGTATATATACATGCTGAGACTGGCACCTAAGGCCTTATGCAGGTTAGGCAAGCAGTCTACCACTAAGCTACATAACCAGTAATCTTGGTTGACTTTCTTATTTTTGTTAATTCTTACAGAATCTAATAATATGTATTTTGACCATACTTATCTATAGTCCTCCCAATAATTCCTCTCAGATACTCTCTAACTTCCCTAACTCTGCAACTTACAATGCATTTGTTTATTTCTTTTCCATGAACTATAATTTGCTCTACATATATATTCCTGGTTTTAAAACTATACCCTGGAGCCTGAAAACCCTGCTAGAGGCTGTGCCCTTAAAGTAAACTGGCTCCCCCTCCTCCATAAGCCATAAACAGTCTAAAGTTTCTCACTGAAGGTGAGATCTCAGTAAACCCCATTCCCTTTTATCCTGGAATGTGGACTGGCTCGATCTTGTCCACATCATATTGCAGTAACCACAGCTTGCTATGAGCTTTTGAGTGCTGTCATCCTGTCATGTCCAAAAGACACTACTTTGTTTTTATCTTCTTCAAACTTCAGTTTTACAATCTTTTATCTCCCTCCATTACGATTCTTTTTGATCCATATGGAGGAGCATTTATAATACAGATATTCTATTTTGTCTGAGCACTCCACTTTGACCAGTTGTAACCACTGAACACCTTAAAAAGAAACATCTCTGATGAGGTCTGGGAACTGTATGAATTTCAGTAGAGAGATACCAGTTAACAAGGCAAATTGATATTGTCATTATTAACATTTAGTACAATAAAAGTAATGGAACCACCAGTAAGGGCCTTTGAGTTCTCCATATATGGGTTCTGAGAGAAAATTACAGTGCCATTCATGTGTTTCCTACTGGAGCAAGTCTTATCCAATCAGAGGGCAGTCTATTGCTGTTTGTGTGTGTGTGTGTGTGTGTGTGTGTGTGTGTGTGTGTGTGTGTGTGTGTGTGTATGTGTTCTAAATTAGTTTTCTATGGCACTGGTAAAACGCTGATCAAAAACAACTCAGGAAGCTATGGGTTTATTACATCTTGCCACTCCAAGGTCAAAATCTATCTTTGCTAGTTTAGGATCCCAAATAGGAAACTAGAAGAGGGAACACATACCACAGAGGAACGTAATTTATTGTATTGCTTGGCTAATTTTTCTTAGAAAGCCTAGACCCACACTTCTGAAAGTTGGAGCATCACAGTGAGAAGTACACTAATATACATCAACTAGCAGTGAACATGCTTCTTAGACATGCCAGAAGCCAATCTGACCAAGGTAGTTTTTCGGCTGAGCTTCTATCTTCCTAGATGTCAAGTTGACAACAAACATAACCCAATAATATGTATGTGTGTGTGTTTGTATAAAAATGCATATGATTATATATGTTATACATATACATATGCATATATAATAAAATATTTTATACCCTATAAAAATTCTGATAATTTAAAGTTATATTAGTTTACTTATATGAGGGTTTTGCTTACACATATATTTTTGTTCATTGTGCATCTTTGATGTCTATACAGGCCAGAAAAAAGTATTAGATTCCCATGAACTGAAGGTACAGTTTTGTTGTATGTTGCCATCTAAGTGCAAGAATTTGAGCCTACTCCTCTGAAATAATATCTAGTACTTCTAACTGCTCAATTATTTCACCCACTCCTAAAATTATTTAATTTGTAACAACATGGATGGATCTAAAAAAAATCATGTTCTGTATAACACACTATGCACATAAAGACACGTGCTGTCCATGAAAAGACTATCTTATAGAAACAAAGTAGTAAAGTGATTTTATCAGAGGCTGTGGATCAAGTGGTATGAAAAATGAGTCATTAATTATAATAAGCAATATTAAAAATAATAAATGATGTAAAACTTCATTACGAAATAGCATCAAAGGAGATAAATGACTTATGGCCCTCCATTCTTCTTTAATAGGTACTGTACACTTAAATGTTGTTGAAAGAGCCCCAAAACATAAATCAGTAAAATGAATAAGTGTTTAATAGGTACTATTTACTCTGAAATAAAGAAATTATATTTGATCACAGAAGTATGCATAACTATTAAATGACAGTTTAAAAAACTTTGGTATCTTTCATATAACAATAGGAAACAGGGTATGGATAAAATCTTTGATAATGTGTTATTCAAAATATGCAAGAATAGTTAATGATTAGGAAATCAGTTTATTGTGTTAATAATAGCAAAATAATGAAAACCATACAAATGTAATTTCAAATTTAAAAATATAATAATTATATCAGGCAAAGAATGATATAATAATGTTCAGTCTGAATTCTAGCAATTATATAAAAGCCAACTGTGGTACAAATAAACTCATCTCCATTCCGGTTTTTCAAAATCAAGAAGGGACAGAATTCTGACAAAAAGTCGTCAACCCTTGATGCAGACAGAGTAACAGACTAAATCTGCCAAGACTGTGTAAGCAAGTCCTCAACAGTTTCTGCCTCACAAATACATCGGTCAGATATATGGGCCAGAAGGTTGAAGATGATGTTCCAACAATATAGAGAGTTTAGGGTGACTGTTAAGTCAGAAAACTGTATCTATCATTTTTCACTTTGCAGGCTGCTAACCCACACTTCCAGTTCACTCATATACGTAAGTTTTATTCCTTCTCAAGTCTGTTATAGGACTGAAGACTAGATAGTTTAATTTTACAATTAAACTTAGTTGTTTAGTGGATAAGATGTTTTTAGGTCTAGATAAATGTTTTAAGCTGATCGTGATGGCATATGATAGATAGTGATTTATATGCAAAATTTTAGACTCACCAGTATAGGAAAGATGTTCTTTCCAAGGTTGTCAAATACAAATAGACAAAACGCTATGAAAGTAACATTTATATAATTCCTGATAATTTCATGGTTCATCTAGCTTAATGTAGTTATTATATATGTGTAATAATATAAATGTAAAAAAGAAAAGTAATAATAAAAAGGAAGAAAAAAGAAAGGAGATACATCACATTTATCACAAGTAACCATAGATGACATAAAAACTAATATTAAAACTTATATATGGGGCACCAGAGTTCGTGTGAAAGTCAGACCCCACTCTCCACTCAACTGTGAAGAATGTCCTTTCCATTGGTTAGATCGGGGTAGGGGTTCAAAGTTTACTGCACGTGTGGAGGGTGGGGTCTGACTTTCACACGAATTTTGGAGCCCCATATTTGACCATGTCTCCTGGATGGGGAGGTCTGATGGCATTCAGAGGAAGGAGAGCAGGCTACCAAGAAGAGACTTGATACCCTATGAGCATATACAGGGGGAGGAAGTCCCCCTCATTCACAGTCATAGGGGAGGGGAGTAAGGGGAAAATGGGAGGATACAAGGGATGGGATAACAATTGAGATGTAATGTGAAAAAATTAATAAAATATATTTAAAAACTTAATAAACCATTTATGGTGATGTAAATTAATAGACTGTAAACTTGATGATAATTGCACGGATAGTTTCAATTCCAAATCCAAGGCAGATAACTGAGAGCACTCTGCAAACTATGTTTGGCATAGTAACAGTTCACATGAGCCACAAATGAAATTGGTTAAACATGACTCAGGAGCTGGTTTTGGTTCACCTTTCTATAATTTGACCCTAGGCAATTTTTATATGCATATTTACATATAATAAGGTTTAGGATACATTTGGTGATGTAAAAGGCTCCTATCTATACTATAAGGCATAATTAATTTGAAATTCTTTTAAAAGCACATATAACTTCTTTGCTAAAGATGAGTTTTATAGATAGCCTACATGTGTTATCTAAGGGCATAGAGGTGGATCTGGTGTGTTCTCAATCATACAGATATCTTAGATGTAATGTAGGCTATTAACCACCTCTGTTCCCAGACTTCTGGGCAGAAAAGGTATTATACGCCCCTTCTTTTCAAGAGAAAACTCTGCATGTTTAACTTTCTTAGCTTCCCTAGTGATTATTTCTGAGTTCAAGGACCACTGTGCTCCCAGCAGTAACATGAACAAGTTCTGAGTGCTATAGACTGCATTGTGGTCAATGCTTTTGAAGGATAGATGAGAAACACAATCTACAGTCAGCTATAACTATAAGACCTATCACAAGGCCATAAGAAAAAATGACTTATCATACCAACGTCCATAAAATTTCTGAATTTCAAAGCATTTTTTAGAAGGAGTGTACAGTGGTGACTACCTTGAAAAGCTTTTTCATTAGTGGAGGTAATGATATGATATACCTTTGATATTTTGGTGTATATTGTAAGGTGCCTATTCACAAGGGAATGGAGACTCCTTGCAAGCCAAAGGATTTGCACCAATGAGGAAATTATCTTTATGAACATGTTTTGCAACAGGTATGGTGATAGTTGTCTGTGGGTTTGCAGAGTTGATTCCTAGCCATTAACAAAAGAATTGAATGGGACAAAACATCAGAATACCAAGCCAGGGAGAAAAGTAACATCTTTCTACATTTAGGATGTGTGAGTTTTAAAGCTTGAAGTCCATCAAACAGTTCCTGACTTGGCTATTTTATGTGTCCTATTCTTTCCCATATTGGATGTGTCTAGATAGCCACCCCAGTGCCTTTTTTACCATTTCACATTCCAGAGTCTACTGAGAACCAGTGGCTGCCATCTATAATGGAGCCTGTTCTGGCTTTCTCTCCCCACACTTGCTCCGCTAACTCTGCTTTAATATGTAGCAAACAATCACCATATTATCAGTGTTAAAATTTTAATGGTTATGGAATACAATACCAGAGAGAAAGAAAAAAATGAAATACTTATGGTGTTGTTTACCCAATAGTTGTCCATGACTCTCAAAGTCAGTAAGCTGAGTGAACTCTCCAACTAACAAAGGGTTTATGCTGCATGAGTCTATTTATGTGAAATTTGACAGCATGAAGCACAGTAATTTTAGAGCTTGTGACTCATTCACTGTGCTTTGATTCCTTTCAGACTAATTTAGTACATAAAATGGTCTACATTTCAGTTTTATTTTGAGATAATTTTGGAAAATATTTCCCAATCTCACTATCCTAGTCCCCATTGATAAATTAATCCTTCTAATTCTGGAAGTTTAATGGATAATTAATTTATCAAACTTTACCAAAGTGAAACAAAGTATCTTTTCTGGCTACCCTTTCAGAAAAAGACTGAGGGGTCCTGTTTTGAACATATTTGAGGCTTTATTTCACCTTATCGTCATATATAATTACAGAGTTAGAACACTGCCATTTTATTAGTTGAAAGACTAAAGAAGAGAAAACTGAATATGTTAAAAAAAAAAAAGCAATAAGTTCCCCCTTAATTTTCCATGATCATCTTTTCTCTTTTGCTCTCTTTTGCACTTTCATGGTCTTGCTCCACCACAATTCCATTAAGAGATGTGCTGTGTCAGACAGTTTGCTAAGGCTTTTTAATAATTTTTATCTACCATGCCTCCTATGTAATAGATTTGCATTAACTATTCTAATTTCAGTAAGCCTACTCAGAAAGTGAAGGTCATAGTTAAATCATAATGGATGGTACCGGAGAGAACTGTTTACCTATCCTTCCAAATTTACACTCACCACTTGTAAAATTACTTAATGTATGCTTCTTCTGACCTTACCTGAAAGCAATCAATTTACATTCTGTATCATTTTCCTAAGTAATAGATTGCCAGTATATTTCTGTAAGAGATTCTTGATGAAAGAAGAGAATACATAGGAAGTGATACCTAGAGACTAAAGATACAGTGGTCAATGAGAAAGATAATTATAATTACATCCTATTTTATTATTGATTAGAGTGCTCCTATAAATTAGAAGTACCATTATTCATAGAGACGTGTCATTATGAAAATATATTACATATCTATTTAGTACTATGCCTTGTTGTGCTGATTTCAAATCAAAGGTCAAAGCATATTGGTATAAAATTGCATATCTAACAAAAGATAGTATGTATTTCAAATTTAGACATACATGTGTATATTTATTCCATCATTATTTTTAATTTTCATTTAAATAATGTACCAATAATTATACATATTTTATAAATAATGTGATTTTTGTTAAAAAAAATAGTTCCCTAGATATAATATTAAGTACTTTATTCAGCAACTTTACAGTGTATATCTGTATTATAATTTGAAAATAAAGTAAGCTTAAAGCAATCATGTTTATAGGTATATCAATATTAATTCATATTTTCTTGCAAACAGCACTATTTTTTTCTGTAAACTATAGCTTTTACTGTAAGGAGTCACTCTTTACCCCCAAAAAGGAAATAAAGTGACATTGTCCTAGTTTGATACTTGCTGGAAATTCATAAACAAATTAGCTTTTGTTTATTTATTTATTTGCTTTACATCCTGGTAGTAGCTCCATCCCTCCTCTATTCATATCACAACAGCAAAAGATAAATGTAAAAAAAATTCTCATTTTATCATAGAATGAACATCTCTATTGTGCACATATACATTTTTCATCAGTGGATAATATTTAAAGGACTAGAGAAATAATATCCTTAAATAGCTTTGCAGATAAACTAAGTCATTGAAGTATAAAATATTACATTGAACTTTTTAAAGCACTGAACATTGCTAAATTACAACCCGATTTGTTAAAGTCATCATCCATACTTGATATTTTTCATGCTGTTTACAATCTTGAAGTCATACTTTATGAAGAGTTTGTCAGTTAAGTGCTTGAGTTATCTATGTTTTTTTAGTTAACATTATTAAGAACTATGTCAATAAATTGGTCATTTATTTCTATCATGGACACTAATCCTAAGTTAATTTACTTTAATGAACAGATGTTTTAACATTCTTGAAAAACTGAATGTACCTAAGTATACATGATTTTCATTTTAAATTGTAAGTGAGCACATGTTTTTTTAAAATGTCAGATACTGTAATTATTTTTCAATATTTAACAAGTATATATAGGAGGAAGTATGCAGGATGCAAGAATAAGATTCAAATTGTTTTATAAGATAATTGAGTTAATCTTACTTAATTTTTGTGAAGTTAATGTATTGTCAATACCAAATTTACATATCAAAGTAGTTCACTTGAAATATATCAAAGAATGAATGAATTAAATTTTCTGTCACTTAAAAATTTGGGACTAACATGTTCTGAAGACTCAATAGCTGATATTTGTATTAATATAATTCTTAGTAAATAATTGACAATGATATCTGTGAGAGAATTATTGTTCACACTTACAATGTTATCTAATCACTGTGAAGAGCATCTGAAAAATTGAGAAGCTAGTGCAAGCAGAGACATCTTATTTCATTCCCTAGTACCCACACAAACTGGACAGGCTAGTACATGCCTGTATTTCCAGCAGTGGGCAGAGAGAGTTATGTAGCATAAGGAGTTCATTGACCAGAAAACCTAGCCATGTCACTGAGCTCCAGGGTCAAGACAGATCTTCAGGACAGTAATGTGTGATGAAGAACATGCCTTATATCAAAATCTGGCTTCATCCCCCACACACAAAAAAAACACACATGCACTTTGAATCATATGTGCTCTCTCTCTCTCTCTCTCTCTCTCTCTCTCTCTCTCTCTCTCTCTCTCTCTCTCACACACACACACACACTCACAAACACATAAAAATGCACAAATACACACACACACACACGTGCACAGAGAGAGAACACATCCATTTATATAAATTAAGTGAGTAGATAGATAAATAATAAAAAGTAAACATTTGTACAAAGAATTGCAATTGAAATACGTATTCTTATTAAAATTATAGGCCTTTAGATCTTGCATCAGGTAACAACACTATAGTAAGCACAAAGATTCTCATATGTACTTATGATTATTTTACTAGTAGATTGCATAGGCAAAAATGAATATATGTGTAATATAGCAAAGACATATTATTCAGTGCGCAATAAATTAGCTATTGGAATTATTACATCAATATACTTCAAAAGTACATTTCCCTACTGGTCAGGGCAGCTTGAAGAAAGATACTCAAGCACCTTCTAGGAATTAATGTGTGATGGAAAGATGAGAAAGATGAATCACATGGTAGAGAGATGGAAGAGACAATGAAACAGAGGGGTTCATGAACTGTGGAGAATGGTGGAACTGGAGAATGGATATCAATTAAAAACACACAAGCTTAAGAAGGCCATAGTGAGGTCCTGGACTTGGCTGCCACCAAGGGCCATGTTTGGGTCCATGGTACCACTACAACTGAGGTCTATATGGATAAATGCAGCTCAGGTTATCACAAAAATCCAAGTGGATGTCTGTGGTCTGTTCTTCCACTGGAGAACATGTAGATATTTGAGAGCCATGATGCTACCGGAGAACATGCTGATCTGAGTGGACTGAGCTGCCAACTAAGGCTATGGAACATCAGGGTCCATGCTGCTGCCAAGGAACATGTGTGAATAAATGATAATATCGCAGCCCAGGAATTTTTTTGATATCCTGGGCCCATGTAACTACTAAAGGCACTGCAGATGTCCAGATGCTCTATCCTGCCTCCTGAGGTACTGTGCTGAAGTGTACCCACACCTTGCTGTCTACTAAAACTTAGGGAAACTGGCCCCATCGCTTATTTGTCATGTAGTAGGATGGACAGAGAGAGATGCTTTCCCTTCCCCCTTTCCCATCACTGATTGGTAAGAGAGAAGAGCTAGCTTATCCTGACATCATGAAGTGGAAAGGCTGTCCCTGCCCTCAATGGCTGCGTCAGACAGAAGAGCAGACCATGAACTGTGAGTGGGCATCACAGCAGAGTTGACTTAGGTGAGCCTCCCAGGGGATATGGGCATGGGTGAGCTGGCTTTGCCTCTTGAAGTGACTTGGGATAGGGAGAGATACCCCCCATCCATTCTGGGGCAGATTGGTGGACTGGCCCTGAGGCCATGAGAGTTGGAGAGCAGGTCCTGCCCCTCACCTACTACTGAATTATGTAGAGCAGGCCCTGCACAGTACATTTGGGCCTGGTGACAAAGGTTCTGGTGGTCCTAGGAACATGAAAGCAGGAGAGGTGATCCTGCTGCTTGCCAGCTGTGACATAGCTTGAGCAAGCCAAGGCAGTGCTGGAGAACTCACCCTAGTGGTGTAAATCACAGGCATACTAGCAGGCTGACCAAGTCACTATCTCCCAGGTCAAGATCCAGTCCTTTGAATTGGCCTAGCTCAACATCTACCCCATCTATGATCTTCTGGAGCATTTGATAGGGCCCTTCTTGCAGATGTATATCTGAAGGATCTCTATCCTATAGGGCAAAAACAGGATATCAGGGAATAGCCCCTGTGAGTATCCTTTATTGATAGTGTAGTAGAAGCCAGAGGTCTTTAAACAAACTGAAGATACATTGTAATGAAAATTTGCAACTAAAGATGTGTGGATCAAAGATTAAAGTCTGTGACACACTAAGCTCCCAAGACAAGAATTTTTTCACTTTCCTTTTTACTTACTTACTTACTTTCTTTCTTTCTTTGTTGGTATCTTATTTTATTTCATTTTTCAGAGAGTTGTAAAGGCAAAGGCTCCCCTTACAACTTTACAATTTACAACCATACAACATACACCATTACAACCAAGTGGATTGAGAGGATGATGTCAAATTCACAAAAATTGCATAAAAAGAGTTTTAAGTAATAGTACTTTTCAGTGTTTATGATAAAGATTTTAAAGAAACATGATGAAGATCTATTATTTATAATTTATTTTTTTTAATATTTTGGCAATATCGATATTCTCACATCTTTGTGTATTTTTTCAGGAATATATTCCTCAGATAATGTATGCATAATGAATGAAAGTACATTTTTTTTCTAATGTCTAAGAAATAGTAAATGATCATGGATCAATTTATTGACCATTTAGTCTCTACAAACATATTTACCTTAAATCTATTTTTTATTCCTTTTTTCTTTTCTTTGATCTATAAGTTAAGAGAGACCTCATAATTCTGGGCTGTCATTTGTAAGTATCAAATCTGTTTAAGAAATAGGTAACCATAAAGTGCTGATAAATTCCAAAAACCAAAACGTAGATTAAGAACATGCAAAAAGAGATACATTTTTTAAAATAAGCAAATGTGGTACCTTACAGTCTTAAACGCTTTCAGAAGGAACTATTGTAAATTGTTGATAAGGTCTTTTCAATCAAAAAAATACATGTCTTGACTGGTCAAATCAGAAGGTGGTTGGATTTAAAGAATAAGTTGCCTGAGGAGAAAAATTGTAAATATAAGAGACATTTATTTACGAATTGACAACAGGCCTATGAATTCATACAAGTTAGATAATAAAACACACACACAAAAATTGGTCCACAGTTAAGGTTAGTTTTTTAAATTTATTTTTTGTTTTATCAAGTCAGGATTTTTCTGTGTAGCTTTGGCTGTCCTGGACTTCCTTGGTAGGGCAGGCTAGCATCGTGCTACCAGAGATCTGCCTGCTTCTGCCACCCAATGCTAGGAATAGAGCCATGCACCACTGGGGCTGGTTTAAGGTTATTCTTGTTTGATTGTTTGTTTGTTTGTTAAGTTTATTTACTTATTTACTTTACATCCCAACCACAGTCCCTCCATCCTCTCCTCCTGGTCCCACCCTCTCATCCTTCTCCCTCTTTCCCCTCACCACTTCTTAGACAAGGGGATCCCCGTCCATCATCACCCCATCCCAGCATAGCCAGTCTCAGCAGAACTGAGCTCCTTCTCTTCCACTTAGACCAGGAATGGCAACCTGCCAGGGGGAAGCGATTCAAAAGCAGGTAACAGAGTCTATGTCAGAAACAACCCAGTTTCACTTGCTATGGGGCCCCCATGAGGACAAGCATGCCCATCAGTAAGGGGGCCAAGGTCCAGTCCCTGCAAGATCTTTGGCTAGTGCTTCAATCTCTGTAATGCTCTGTGGGCTTGGGTTAGTTGACATTTTTAGTCTTTTCGTAGAGTTCCTGTCCATTCCAAGTCCTTCTGCCATTCCCTTGCAACATATCCACAGTGCTGCCTGAGCTTTGCCCCATGTTTTGCTGTGTCTCTTTATGTCCATTTTAATACCTTTTTTGATGGGGGTCTCTCAGAGGACATTTATGCTAGGCTCCTGTCTTCGAGCACAGCAGAGTATCATTGATAGTGTCAGGGTTTGGCTCTCTACTTTGGAGCAGGTCTCAAGTTGAGCCAGTCACTGATTGGACACTCACTCAATCTCTACTCTCTCTTTACTCAATCTCTACTTCTTTATACCAGGATTTTATAAGCAGGATAGATTTTGTGTCAAAGGTTTTGCAGGTATATTTGTGTTCCCCTCCCTCCACTAGGAGTCCTGCCTCTCTAGAAGGTGACCACTTTAATCTCCATGTCCCTGACTATTAGGAGTCTCAGCTAGAGTCACCATCATTTCCTCTCCTGAACCTACCATAACACAGATCTCCGGCTTGTCTCAGAGATGCCTCATCTTGGTTTCCTGGAGCAGGAGGTGAGAAGGCTGACAGAGAGAAAAGTCAGTCATTTAAACAGAGAATGAAAGCTAACATTAGAATTTAAATAAAAATTGCATATAAAGTTTTACCAACTGACTAACAAATTTGCTACTACCAGATAAGGAATCCCATCCGTACCTTCTAGGACCAAATCCAAATGGATCAGTGTGCTCAACATAAGATCAAGTACTATGAATCTGGTTCAGGAGAAAGTATACTTCAACTTATAGGCAAAGTTAATCACATTTTGAACAAGATCTCAGCAGTGAAAGTATGAAGACCAGCAACTGATAAATGAGACCTCATGAAACTAAAAAGCTTATTAAAAACAAGATAACAGGATAGGAGTAAAGAATCTATATACAGAATGAAGAAAAATTATGTATTTGTATGTGTGTGTGTGTGTGTGTGTTTGCTTGTGCGTGTGTAGCAGAATGTAATTGACTGACATATAGAAAGACTTCAAAATGATAAATACCAAGAAAAGAAACTAATTAAAATTTGGCAGAATGGAAATTTTTTTTATTTTTTAAATGTTCAACATTCTTAGACATAAAAAAAATAAATTTAAAATTACTTCGAAGATCTGTGTTACCCAGGTAGAATGGATACAGTTAAAATAAATAAATAGCTCATTAAATACAAAATAGGGAGAATTCAAAGATGGCAGCACTCAATGTATACTATGTCTAGGAAACAGAGAGGATCATACATAGGCTGAGAAATTGACTGAGGGGAAGGAGTTGGGGAGGATAAGAAACAGCACCCTCATTGTGGCCTATGGCACAATGATGCCCCCTAATTCAGGAGTCACAAGTTTCAAGCACCCTACACTCCTCTGAAGACTCTAGTGAAGAGCTGGACCCCGGTTAACAGAGAATTCACATAGTGAAACTGAGTTTGAAGGGCTGAGTTGTGTGCCAGCCACAATTCATATTAGATGCTATCCTGAAGAGACCTGTGGGACACTGGAGCAGCTTCCTCTCTCCACTCATCTTCTATTTCCCATCTTAGACAGTCTGGGACACAGAGAACAAAGGAGCAAAAGTGAGTCTGTGCAGGGCCAAAACCCACATTAGCTGCTGTCCTGAACAGGCCTGTGTAACACCCAAGCAGCATAGGGCTTGGATCTCTCTCTGACCACTGATTAATGGCCAGGCCCATCTGGATCACAGAAAGTGAACCAAGAGAGCTGAATTGGGCTTCTGCCATAACACACATTATGCAACATATGAAAGAGGCATGATGGGCACCCTAGCAGCTTTTGGCTTAGAGCTATCTCTGCCTGATCCTCTTCTGCCTGACCCAACTGGAACACAGACAGGGAACCCAGCCGAGATGAGCTGGGTGAAGGCTCCAACACCCATTGTCTACCACCCTAAGAAGGCTTCTGAGGAGTTCTAATAAACAGCCTTCAGCTTGGAATTCTCTCTGTTGGCTTCCAAACTGCCAAGTCCATGTGGGACACACACAGACAGCAGCAATACCATTGGAGGAACCCCAGGCTTGCTAAAAGCAGACACAAGAAGATGTCTAAGGACCAGAGAAAAAAGACAAGTAACAAAACTCAGAGCAATATAATTCCACTGGAAACCAGTGACCCTCCCAGAGCAAATCCTGGAGACATTAAAATCCACAAAGCACAAGAAGAAGAATGGAAATCTGAGGCGATGAAACAGATAGAAATCTTGAAGGAGGAAAATAAATCTCTCAAAGAAATACAGGAATATACATTCAAACAGATGAATCTTATAAAGAATTACAGGAAAAAAAATCAATCAAAAGGGAGAAAGAAATGATACAAATGAAAAAAATGAATCAAGACCTAAAAAGGGAATTAGTATAAAAAAAAAATCTGAGACAATCTTAGTGTTAGAAAACCTAGAGAATAGGAACTAAGGACACGGTAACACCGATGTAAGATCGAGTCTCAACTGTAGGTCATACCTTTGAAGCTATCGACACATCAGTCAAAAAATAATGCTCATAGGGTATCAAGTCTCTTCTTGGTAGCCTGCTATCCTTCCTCTGAGTGCCACTAGGCCTCTCCATAGAGGGGACATGGTCAAATATGGGGCACCAGACCCCATATTTGTGAAAGTCAGACCCACTCACTACTCAACTGTGGAGAATGGCCTGTCCATTGGCTAGATCTGCGTAGGGCATCGAAGTTTACTGCACGTATTGTCCTTGGCTGCTGCCATACATTGAACAGGACCCCTGGGCCTAGATTTGCTCATCATACTGTTCTTCTTGTAGGTTTCTAGGACCCTCTGTATCCTTCTATGTCCTGATTCTCCCATGCTTCTCTCACGTAGAGTCCCAGTAGGATGTCCTCCCCTCTGTCCCACACTTCTGGTAAGTGAAGAATTTCATGGGACATGCCCCTCAGTCACAGTCATAAGGGAGAGGAGTAAGGCGAAAATGGGAGAGAGGGAGGAATGAGAAGATACAAGGGATGGGATAACAACTGAGATGTAATATGAATAAGTTAATAAAATATATATTTAAAAAAAGAAAAAAGAAAGGTACAAAAAAAGTTAAACTAAAAAGTTCCTGACATAAAACATCCAAGAAATGTGGGACTCTATAAAAAAGCTAAACCTAAGAATAATAAGAATAGAAGAAAGAGAAGATTGCAAGCCCCACTGCCCAGAGCACATTTTCAATGAAATCACAGAACAAAATTCCATAATCTGAAAAATAAAATGCCCATAATCACACAAGAAACCTATGGAAATCCAAATAGATTGCATAAGAAAATAAAGTTCTCCCACCACATAATAATCAAAACACTAAATGTAAAGAACAAAGAAAAAATATTAAAAGTAGCAAGAGAAGAAGGCCAAGTCACATATCAAGACAAATCTGTCAGAATTACACTTAACTTCTCAACAGAGATTATGAAAGGCAGAAAGACCTGGACAGGTGACATGGAGAATGGAGTCACTATGACACCACAGATGCCACCTCTTAAAATACCAACTCTGGAGCACCCACTTTCATAAAAGAAACATTATTAAGCTTAAATCACATATTAAACCACACACATTAATAGTAGGAGACATCAATGCTCCACTCTAGTCAATAGATAGATCATCAAGACAACAACTAAATGGAGAAATAATGAAACTAATAGACATCATGCACCAAATGGACCTAACAGATATCTGCAGAACATTTCACCAAAGCCCAAAAGGATATATCTTCTTCTTAACACCTCATGAAACCTTGGTCTCTAAAATTGACCATATAAATGGCCACAAAGGAAACCTCAACATATAAAAGAACATAGAAAGAACCCCTTCCATTTTATCAGATGAACATGGATTAAAACTGAAACTCAAAAACAACAGAAACTAGAGAAAGTCTACAAACACAATGAAACAAAGAGTGGCTTCTTTGAGAAAATCAACAAGATTGACAAACCATTAGCCAAACTAACTAAAAGGCAGATGAAGAATAAGCAAGTCAACAAAATCAGAAATGGAAAGAAATATGCAACAACAGACACAGAGGAAATCCAAAGAATCATTAGGTCTTAATTCAAAAGCCTATATGCCTTAATTCAAATTCAAAATTTGAAAAACTAAATGAAATGGACACATTTCTTGATAGCTAACAATTACCAAAATTGAATCATGATCAGGTAAAAAATAAATAAATATTCCTATATCTCCTAAGGAAAAAGAAACATTTATCAAAAGTCTCCCAACCAGAAAAAGCTAATGTCCAGATAGTCTCAGTGGAGAATTCTACTAGATCTTCCAAAGAAGAGCTCATACCAAATCTCTATTCCACAAGAGCTCTTGATACCTGCAGTAAGGTAATCGCAGGACCTGCAGGTATCAGGAGTTCCACAAGGAGTCCAGTTGGGCCAACAATTCTTGTGGAGAGCCACAGATAGCAGCGCCCCCTGCTGCTTCCCTGGCGCAATGCGCCCCTTATGCGCACGCGTAATGCTCATTTGAGTGAGCCCCTTATGCACATGCCTGAAGGCATAGCGTGAGGTGGCGTGATCCGAACACACCAACCAAGAGCGACAACGTGGCAGTCTCTGATAGGACCAGGCACACTATAAAGGTTCTGTGGGAGCTTTTCTCGAGGTCCCTCCAGTAGTCAAAGTTCCTGAAAAAACTGCTGCAAGAAGAGTTCCTGGTGTTGGTGTCTTTCCTGCTGGTCGGGGGCGGCATGGACAAATTTTGAGTGGAAGAGGGGGTTCTGCAGAGACTGATGCACCTACCAAGGACCATGCATGTTGTGGACTTAGTTCCTCTGTTTAGATGTAGTAGATAAGCAGCACCGTCTCCTTGTTGGTTTCATAATATGGGGAGTAGGGACTACTTCTGTCATTTACTTTGGGCCCCACACTTTGATCACTTACCCCTGTTGGGGAGGCTTTGCTAGGCAACAGAGGAAAAGGATATAAAACTCCAATGAGACTTGTTGGTCTGAGGACAGGTGTTAAGGGAAGAGGGCTCCCATTTCTGAGGACTAGGGAAAGGCGTTAGAGCGTATGGAAAGGGAAGATGGGATAGGGCGGTGACAAGGAAAGGAGCTACAATCATGATGTAAAGGAAACAAACAAACAAAAAAATAAAAATATGCTGGCATGGATGTGAGAAAGGTGGACACTTACTCATTGTTGGTAGAAGGGCAAACTGTTGCAGGCACTAAAAAAATCAATGTAGATATCCCTCAAAAATTAGAAATAGATCTATCATATGATCACCTGTTCCTTTATTGTGCATATGCCCATATACATCCTATAATAGAGATAATGGCTCATCGAGTTAATTTCTGTTTTAGTCATAAGAGCCAGAAAATTGAAACAAAATAGTTGCCTAACAACTGATTAAAGATACTGAAATTTGAGTTATTATTGAACTGTTGAAAAAAAAATGAAAGTGATGAAATTCATTGGCAAATAAATGGGGCTGGAAGTAATCATTCTGAATTATGTAATCCAGCCACAGTAAGGCAAAAATCTTAATTCTTGTTCAGATATGGATGTTACGTTTTAATCTCTAGATAAGTTTGAACTTGAGTACTTGTTGATGTCAGGAACTCATAAAGATCTTTTTGGGAGGAGTACTTTCAAGAGAGGAGACATACAACTCCATGCTATGAAGGAGTACTGGGAAAAAATGTGGAAGGGTAGATTAAGTGTTTGGAGGAAATGAAGGAAGTTTAGAAAAGGGAGTTTGAGGTGCAGTAACTAACACTATAGAACCTTGAAACAGCCAAGTGGAATTGCATTACTTTAGAAGCTTCCTAATATATTTGAATATAAGTAAATTAAAAGATGTGCAATTGAGTTACCCTAAAATAGGGATACAATGCCTCTCCTAGACACCACAGATTATCAGATGAGGAGTCCAGTACCATTTATGAGTTATCACTTCTGGAGTTGTTGGTCATTGTTTACCATAGACACAAAACAGGGTCTTGTCATTGATCTTTCCTGCTATCCAAATCTTGAAGATAAGATCTTATTGCTGAAAATATCACATGTTTTATATTTGAATCCAAGACCTTAGAGAATTTGAGATGGTAAAGACCTGGCAGCTTCATCTTTACTAGGTTGTTTTCACAGCACTGAAAAGTGATACACAAATCCCCTGGGAGAAAAATGATTATCCGTCTTATCCTTCTCTGGAACTTGTAAGTTATAGTTAAAAGCGGTTTATGGAGATACACCCTCTGGTGCCACATTAGTACTAATGTCATCAGAGTAACTAACAACTTTCCAATTGGATTTAATATCTGCTCAACTAAGCTTAATCCATTGCTTACATGGTTCACAGGCAAGCATAGCTAGGTAAAACATAGGCCATTGGAAAGAACCAAGTATCATTATTTTGCTAAGCAGATATAATAGTAAGCCTACTCTTAATGCCGTATTGTTATACCTAAGTTTAGTAAACTTTCTAGCCCTCATTAGAGAATCTTATTTTTGCAGTATGTAGAAATGAATACAGAGACCCTGAAGTAGTCAATGTACAGAAAATAAAATATCTTGGAGTGCTAAGCCTTAATTGAATATCTGTAGTACATCCCTTCCCATAGAAGAGTTATAAGAGGATTACAAGATAAAGATGGTAGATAATTATAAACAACAATAACAACAAAACCAGAAATTTCTAAACAAAACAAGAAAGTTGTACATATAAACTCATAACAGTTGTGACAGCATTCACAATACTGTGCAAGCTCAGCCCAGAAAAATCTCAGCATGGAGAATAGAGTTAGTCAAGAAATCTGTTGCTAAGTTTTAACAAGTGATTCAATACTTACTCATAAACTCTTCCTGGAAGGAAAAACATGAACATATGTTCTAAATGATGAGGTTAAGTACTAAAATTACTTATGCAAAGATGCCTTCCATAGAACTATTGATTTAGATCTCTAAAATAGGCTCAAGACTTTCTATTCATAATATACTCAAGAGAGACTTTGAAACACACAGAATGGGAGTATTTGTTTATTTTATTGTTACTATTAATGTTACATGTAAGAAAATCTTTCTGTATATCCCCAGCTTGGCCTGACCTCATGACATTTCTACCTGCAAGTACTGTTTGTACTATAGGTATGTCTCTCCATACCATCCTGAAGAGATACTTTTACATTAATATTTTTATTAATTCATTGAGAATTTCATACATATAGCAATGTATTTTGATTACATCCACTCCCTATTTTTCTGTTTAAATACTCTTCTCAGATCTACTCCCTCTTCCACTCATTCCCAGTACTAAACTTTTTTTATTTTATAAGATTTGCTTTTAATTGTTGCAAGAAATAATTGTTATAAACAACAAACAAGGAAACGGGTTTTTATATTTTCTTTATTATTTTCTCACACATTACATCTGACCCCAGTTTCATCTCCCTTCACTCCTTCCAGTGTCCCAACCTCCTCTATTTCCAAGATGCCCTCCTCCTGTGCTTCACTCCAGAAAGGAGCAGAATTCCCAGGAATAGCAACTGAACATGGCATAACAAGTTACACTAAGACTAGGTACAAACACTCACATCCATCTACTGGTATATGGTTGCCTTCCCAGTGACAACATCTTTAAAGAAAACTGTCAGTAGCTTCTCTGCTAGATTGAGTACTGTGAACTTGTCCAGCTCCCACACTGATAGATTTGATCTCATATAGACTTTCTACTGTGAAATCATGACCAGTGGTCCTGTTGTGTCTAGTAGGCTTATTAGGCATTGTTTTTCTCTAGTTCACCCAACTTCTGGTTTTTAAAATGTTTCCATCTCCTCTTTTCCAGGAGTCCTTAAGTCTTAGAATAAGAGACAGAAGAGACTCTGAGATAACTTTACATTATAGATTTCAAATGATATCAATAAAAATAATATTTGTTCCATTTTCATCAGATGTCATCTTTTTATGACATGCAATAAAATTTAAATGAAAATATAATAGCAAAAATATTAAAACAGTATTTATTTGTATTTGACTACTTTAATTCATTCCTATTTATAACTATGTATTTCCTATTTTGAATTTTATACACACACACACACACATATATATATATCTTAAAAATAAAACATACTTTTCTTTTCCTTTTTTTTAATTTGCATTCAGAATTTTATTTTATTATTTTTTAATTAATTTATTCATATTGCATCTCAGTTGTTAGCCCATCCCATGTATCCTCCCATTCCTCCCTTCCTCTCACTTCCCCCCTACTCCCCTCCCCTCCCCTATGTCTGTGTCTGAGGGGGACCTCCTCTCTCTGTATATGCTCATAGGGTATCAAGTCTCTCCTTGGTGACCTATTATCTTTCCTCTGAGTGCCACTAGGCATCTCCATCCAAAGGACATGTTCAAATATGGGGCACAAGAGTTTGTGTGAAAGTTAGATCTCCTTCTCCACTCAACAGTGGAGAATATCCTGTCCTTCGGCTAGTCTGGGTAGGGGTTCGAAGTTTACTGCCTATTTTTCCCTTGGCTGTTGCCATAGTTTGCAGAGGACCCCAGGGCCCAGACTCGCCTGTAGTTTTCTAGGACCCGCTGGATCCTTCTATTTCCTCTTTCTCCCAGGCTTCTCACACCTAAAGTCTCAATAGGATGTCCTCCCCTCTGACCCACTATCCTGGTAGGTACAGTTTTTCATGGGGACGTACACCTTGGACTAGTGTCTCGATATAAGTGAGTATATACCATTTAGCTTTTTTTTGCTTCTGTGTGAACTCACTCATTATGACAATTTCTAGTTCAATCCATTTGTCCACAAATTTTAGAAATTCCTTGTTTTTAATAGCTGAGTAGTATTCCATAGTGTATATGTACCACAGTTTCTTTATCCATTCTTCTATTGAGGGACACGTAGGTTGTTTCCAAGTTCTGGCTATTATGAATAAGGCAGCTATGAACATGGTTGAGCATATGTCCCTGTTGTGTGCTAGTGCATCCTCTGGGTATATTCCAAAGAGTGGAATAGCTGGGTCTTGAGGAAGCCCTATTCCCATTTTTCTGAGAAAGCACCAGATAGCTTTCCAAAGTGGTTGTTCTAGTTTGCATTCCCACCAGCAATGCAGGAGTGTTCCTCTTTCTCCACATCCTTGCCAGCGTGATGTGTGAGTTGAATTATTGATCTTAACCATTCTGATGGGTGTAAGATGGAATCTCAGTGTCGTTTTGATTTGCATTTCTCTGATGACTAAGGAGGTCGAGAATGTCTTTAAGTGTTTCTCAGTCATTTGATATTCCTCTGTTGAGAATTCTCTGTTTAGTTCTGCGCCCCATTTCTCTATTGGGTTATTTGGTTTGGTGGTGTTTAATTTCTTGAGTTCTTTATATATTTTGGATATTAGACCTTTGTCAGATGAAGAGTTGGTGAAGATCTTTTCCCAGTCCGTAGGCTGTCGTTTTGTTCTCTTGACAGTGTCACCTGCCCTACAGAAGCTTCTCAGCCTCATGCGGTCCCATTTATTAATTGTTGATGTTAAGGCCTGGGCTTAAAACATACTTTTCTAAAGAGGGTTAAACAAAGATAAAACATACATTACTAATATACTAAAATAATTTAATGTTGCCTGATGAAATTGAATGTTGCTATTATTAATTTTTGAGAAATGCATCATTGCCTACCTTTCCTAATATCTTTAGGCCAGTTTAATTTTTTTAAATAACAAATATTTGTAAGATTGAAAATAAAAAATAATAGTGGCACTTGAAATTTCACATAATTATTTATTCACTACTAAAATGATGTTAATTTGATAAAAATATTGGGCAGAAAGAAAATATTAGGTTATTTTAGAAACAAATTGTAAATACAATATGATTTGAAAACAAAATGCAGGAATGAGTTAAAATATTTAAACAGTATATTTTAAATTTTACCAATTAATTATAAATCCTCAAACATCTAATACCAAATAAATATTTTTTTCAGATTTAAGTCTTTTTCTTTTTTTTTTTTAGTTAATTTATTCATATTACATCTCGATTGTTAGCCCTTCCCCTGTTTCCTCCCATTCCTCCCTAAGAAAGGGGGATTTTTTTTTCCAGCCAATATATGTTATTTAGAAAATACAGAGAGAAAAGTCTTCCCTTTAAGAGAAAATACAGAAAGAGACAATAGTCTTCCCTTTAAGAACCTTTCATTCTAACAATTTTACCAGTGTTCAAAAGCCTCAGAGATCTACAAAACATGGAATTTAAAGAGGTTTTTATTATTTTAGAAATTCATCAACAATGAGACAAGTTAACTCCTGGCAACATGCAGCCTACCTCAAAAAAGATGATGAGCATCAAAGAACCTCCTTTTGTAGATGACTTCAAATTTGGAGAACAAGACACTGAAAATATCCTCATTATATTTTTCAATACCTTCCATATTCTAGCCCCTGTATGCTCTTTTGTGGAAAATTACTACAACGTATATTTATTTTAAAAATTGATAATTTTCACTATTGTGTTATAGTTTTTCAACTGAGTATATTATATACTGTGTATATACATATAGTCTTGCATGATGTATTTAGTATTTTAAATATATTTCATGTAGTATCACATAAATAATTTCTAAGATAAGATTCTAGGAAATAAACACAGCCCTTTAGGCCAATGTAACTGACAGACATATTTGTGAGGCAGGAGCTATTGAGGACTTGCTTACCCTTTCTCAGCAGAGTTTGGCCATTGACTCTGCCTGCGTCCAAGCTTGTCCATTTTTAGGAAGTATGTGGTGATAACCTTCAATTCAATCATAAAGCATTTTGTTATTCCCATAACATTAATGCCACTTTTGCACCACTGACCTTTTCTTTTCAGACCAGTCATTACAGTGGCCAGCAAGATTCCCAGCTGTTTAAGATTATGATTGCTTTTATTTTATTTCATATTTTTAACGATTGCAAACATTAGCACCCTCATGCCCTAGTCAGCAGGGATGAAGTTGTGAGTTATCAGCTTAATTCATCAGTGTTCTGTGACTCATGGATATGACCTCTTTAGCACTCTGGTCTTACTAATACATTCTGGAGGGTTCTAAGAGCAATGGTGGTAGCCAGTAATGAATTGAATTGGAGAAAGTAATAAAATGCCACTAGATGACAACTCCAAAAGAGGTAACAGGTAGCAATGTTTTTTTTTTTAATTTATTAGCCTACAGTGTTTTGTAGAAGAGTGTTTGCCCATTATAAAGTAACTATTTAAATTATAATATACACATCTATGTAACTTTTTATAACAGGTTTCTATATGACTCATTTAGAAGGCCTGTAGATTGAGTAAACTCTCTATATTATACGGTATATCCCCTACTACCCTTCCCTCTAATCCTCCACCCTTTAAGCTTTCCTACTCATGTCTTTCCTTTTAACAGGTGATTTCACATCATTATCCTTCTCTCACATTGACAGATTCCTATCCTCAGTAGTCATTACCAGATTACTAGTCATTATCCTTTTTTAAAATGAAACATACATTTAGAAATTCAAACCTACCATCTATATATGAGAGAAAACAGGTTTTTCTTTCTGGATCTGTATTAACTCACTCAGTATAATAAAGAATCATGTTTATAAAATACCTGATTTTTACGGGATTGTTTATTAGGTTGTGTTCTGATTTTTCTTTTAACTACTATTATCATCATTTTCTGGAAATAAAATTATCAAATATTAATTTTAACAGATAATAATTTTGATTTTTGGTTTATTTTATAATGAAATGAAACCATGTTTCATTGTTGCATTTCATTTTATTTTTAGGTAATATGATTGTTTATGTAGCTAATGTCCTGACTTAATAGGAAAGGTTATCATGTCTTAGTGCTGATGAAAAATAATTAAGTGATCAATACAGTTAACTTAGATCATAATTAGCATTAATGTCATTTATAGATTAGAGATACCTGTTAGCTCCACATGCTGCATGGATCACAATATGTTTTTTCTTTTCAAAGTTGGAGCAATAAAAAAACTGCTGAAAGTGTGACTCATGGAGAGAAAACACATTTGTTCTTGGTCAATACATATTACTGGACTCAGTGGGGCTTGAGAAATGGCAGTGGAATTCTCCATAATCAGCTACTTGCTTTCTTACCCGGGTGCTTATTGTACAAGTGATGATAGGCCTGTTAGCCCTTTGGTTAAAAGAACTATTTTGGTGTGTGACACAGACAAAGCAAATAAGGGTATAACACAGGGGAAAACTCAAGTTCAAATTCTATGTTTACAGTAATTATTGAGAATGAAAGGGCATTTTTGATGTGTAAATGAACTTGGTTATAATATAATTTCAAATGTAGGTTGTTCATGAAAGAATGATGATGAAGCTACATATAAACAATAGGGAGCCATTAAATAGATGCTCAAACTGTGAACAGGCTTAGGTTTTATAGATAATCAATGGATATGAAATAGATAAGCTTATCTATTTCCTATTTCCTATAGCCCTAATAAGCATAATTCATAATTACAATAGGTTTTCTCCATATAAATATGCTACATTTTTATGAATGTATTTTTTTTTTTATTTTCTCTGCAAGATTAGATAAAGAAATTTTTAAAGTGCTGTGATTGAAAAAAAAAAAACCAGCAAATATAAAACATTTTAAAAAGGTTTCTGAAAAGTAGTAGTCTCATAACCAGCCATACTGTTTGGTGGTCTTTTTTTGTTAGTTAGTTAGTTAGATTGTTTTTTGAGACCAGGTTTCTCTGTATGGCCTTGAATGTCCTTTACTCACTTTGTAGAGAAGGCTTGCCTCAAATTTACAGAGATCTGCCTGCTTCTGTCTCCTTAAGTGTTGGGATTGCAGGCATGGACCACCTTGCCCAGCTGGTGGTCACATTTTAAGTCACCTAATAATCTGATACTTTATGGAATTATAACCTAATGATGTGAAGTTGAACAAAGGGAATAATGGCTGTGCATTGACCTTTCTCACAAGGTCAATGAGTACAATTTTTACTAGAGATTTCCCACCTTTGACCTACAAATTTCACTTTATAATAGTAATCCTAAAATATAAAATAGATTAATTTACTAAAATGAAATGCTATTCATTCTTAAAACAGAAACATCTCTTATGTATTATTATATGTCAGGTATAGTTATCTGTTTATTTTTTTTTATCCCTTTTCTTGGGTCAGAGGTAAAATGACAAGTACTTGATTAGGAATATTTAATTCCAGAGGGATAAAAACTCATTAGAACAGCTCCAATCATTTGCTGGTACTCTTTTTTTTTTTTAACTCACTATAAGACAGAAAATAACTTATAAAAAGCCTCATTACTAGATTTTCATGAGGGAAGTCAATCCATATATTGACTTTTATAGGTGAAAAAGTAGATAATTTTTTCTGATTGTGTTCTCATTTCATTCATAAATTCCACATAACCCACTGTCATTTCAGAGAAAGCAAAAGAGAGCTTAACTTTCTGTAGACTATAATGAAAGAAGTCTGAGCTCACACAAAAATCTTAAACCTTTTGTATATTGTATGCACTTTATTTTCTGAAATGGGTTTCTTTACAGGAATTCTTTAGAAGTCACTAATATGAAATAGAGAGCCGGTAATACCTCTGCCTATAAGTAATGTCAGTGAACAATATTCCTCAGAAAAAAAAAATTGCAGTAAGATCCCATCACAAAACAAAAGGAAAAATGCAATGGATTTGGATTTATGCATCCACTAATTTGTTCAGCTATGTAGCATGTTTATTTTCAATGTTTAGAAAGTAAAAATAAGACTCGTTATTTATTTGCTATTAGTCTCTCTGCTTCAAGTCCTGACCTAAATGCACAAATTCCTTTTCTTGAATATTTTGCAACTCTACAAGATAGATATAATTTTGCCACAACTCTGTATACAAAAATCAAGACCCAGTTAATAAAAGGCACCTAGGAAGAGTTGCAAATTAATAATAGCAGGTAAGTAATATATGATGTTTATGTAAGAAATTCTTAGCAATTAACAACAGAAATTTGAAAGTATAATTATAGTAATCTAGCATTCTAACTATAGAAAATTCTATGCATATGGACCAAGATGATCAATATTTTTTCATGTGTATTTGTTTCTTAATAATATGCAATTTATGTTCATGGTCACACAATTATTTAAATACATTTCTAGAAATGATGCCTAGTTTATTCCTATCTGGCATAAAACATTTTTGTACTTTAATAATACCTTAGTAATTCTTTCTTTGAAAAATACATAGAAAATATTTACATAAGCATTGATCTACAAGAAGCATTTAAAAAACTTTCCTTGTGGCCAATCAGAACAGATCACCAAAGAAAACCAGTTGTATTTATAGCAAAAGGCTACAAAAGTGTAAGTGCTTTCTTTAAGTTACAAATATTTATCTGATCCTTGTAGTATAAGATGTCCTTGAAAATTACATGACATGGTTAACAATGTCTTTGGTCATTACTGTGCATAGTGGTCTGTTTACTGCTCTGTGCTATAACCTTACATTCTCCCCCCAAATCAAAAGTGTTTGTAAAGATGAACCTTTAATTACTAGAATTAACAGGGTAACATGTGAAGAAAGCCAATTAACAAACTAGCCACATTTCATAAAACGAACAGAAATTATTCGGTCCTCGGTAGAGATGAAAATATCTGCGACATCTATATAAAACGCAATTAAGTTCTAAGCATTTTTTTCATAATTCTAATCCAGATTTTTGAGGGCTAACATCAAAGTTCAGATGCATATCACCTGCCTACTATGTAAAAAGCCCTGGAAACAATCCCCAGCATTGGAAAATTACACAAGTGTAGAAATGGTATTTTAGAAAATAGTGATCTTATAAATGGCGTTCCTCTGTGTTCTGTATGTTCTATGGATTCCTTTATTGCTTTAACACCGTATTTTTGTGGTGAGAAAATACAAACCATAGTATGTCACCAAAGACACTTGTGAAATGAAGGAGGGAGCAAGGCCACTTACCCCATTTCAAAATTTACAATTTAAGCATTTATCACACGTGAGTGCCTCTTTAAGAAATCCATCCTAATGTAACCCAGCATGGTTATGCTTACTCACTCCTAGACTGTTACTAGGGTTAACAACTTCCTTTATTCCTCTGAAAGCCAATTTACCAACTTTATTCCCCATCTCTTCTTTTCTAAAATGCCTAATAGCTCTTTTCTTTCTATGCTTTTGTACATTGTTCCATGTTTCCATTTCTGCCTTACTCTCCTCTCTCCTGCTAAAACAGATGGCTTTCCAATTTCCTGCTCCAGTGCAATCATTTGCCTCCCCTTAATCTACACTGAAACAAATGGGAAGCAATGCCTGAGAAATGATTCTGCAGTGTCTTAAACATCCTGGCTTCAAATTGCAGAAAGGGCCATAATGAGTTTCCCACTGCCCGGTGAGATAGGTGAATCTGTAATTTCATGACACATACAAGAATTATTTTTCATTTCAGTGGACTAAAGGTAGCGCTTCTCATTCCAAGAAACCAAGAGACTATTTGCTGGCTTCTTAAAAATGTTTTATGAGTAAATTTAGCTCAATGAGCTGAAGGAAAAGGTGGAAGTAAGTCATGCTGATAGACAAAATGGAAACAGGGACAGGATTTCCTCCCAGTGCATTAAGAAGAACTCTCTCTTTTCTTTATATTCATTACATGTACTTTCTCTCACTATATTCAGAGACCTAAGTAATGAATGTTTTAGAGGCTTTTAGTAAGGAATTGATTTTTGAAATCAATGGGAACTCACAAGAAATGTGGTAGGTTTTTTTACACGTTTTGACAATGGAGAATGTTGTAATAACCAGGAGATTAACTAAGTGGCCAATCCTTGCTTATTATATAGATACTTTTTCTGAAATTTTGTGAAAATTATTTAATTATACCTTCCAGGGATAAAGTCCTTATTTAAAGAAGTGCTCATGCATTAAAACGTTGCTTTCTCACATTGATTATTAATTAGCTTTGATTCTTTTTTAGGGAGAAACAATAGTATGTATATTTATTTATTTTTCTTATTTTTCTAGTTAACATTGTAACAGTAAATCAGAAAGTGGCTTACTCAATAAATATAGTACATGTTTGTTATTACTCTATAAAATAACATCAATTTAATAATATATACATTCATGAATAGTAAGTAGATGTTCATACATCTAAGTGATGGTTTACTGGGTGCTATGGAAGATACCAATACCAGCTAATAAGAAATAAGACTAGGGCTTTTTTCATCAAGAATAATAATTTAATTTCCAATGTCAGCCAGCAACTGTACCATCATACTATTGAATTACCCTATACTAAGTGATCAAAACTTCTGAACTGGAATGTTTAGTTACATTTATATCCATTATTTTCAAACACATTTTCTATTCTTTTCCAAATAAAGATGAAGCAAATGTGAAAACCTTAAAATGTTGCTACTAAATCGAATTAAATTTGGATGCATAGTTTTTCCGTGAAGTTCATCTCTATAATTAATCTGGCTATCTGCTCTGTGTTACAGATGGAACAGGCCGGTATGCAGCTGCGGAGGCTGAGGAGGATCTGAGCCCAAATCTGCTGGGGTGCTCCACAGGCCTTCTCAGGATGGTCTCTGCTTATCTGCTCTGTGTCCCAGATGACCTAGCCTGATGAGCAGCTGGTGGGCAGAGAGAGATCAATGAACGGCAACTAATGTGAAGTGTGGCCCTCGCAGGTCTCTGCTTTGCCTGTCTGCTCTGTGACCTAGATGAGCCATGCCTCAGGTGGATGGAGAGAGATCTGAGCCTAAAGCTGCTGACAGGGTGGCAGCTAATGTGGAGTATGGGCCCATGTGGGTCAGCTCAGCCTGTCTGCTATGTGTTCTAGCTGTGTCAGACCAGTAGGTTTCAGGTGAGGCCGAGGCTGCCAGCAGGATGGCAGGTAATGTGAGTGTAGCCAGCGCCTGGATTCAGCTCCATCTGTACGCTCTGTGTCACAAATTATCATGTCAGAGGCTAATTTACAAGGCTTCTTTGGGAGAGGAAAATGTAGCCTAGTCTCTTATCCTTAAATAGACAAAGAATCCTATCCTTGTGTCATATTCCAACTGTGAAAACATAAGGCTTAGTAATTGATGAGTTTATTTGATTTAACTCACATCTACCTTTGAGGTTTTTAAGTTATCAGATTTTTTAGATTAACTTCAATTACTTCTTCCAAACAGCTGTGAAGGTCTTAAAAATACATTTGAATAACACAGCCTCTTTGCTTTGAATCACTAAGTTTGTGAGTCCCATTAACTTATGATAGTTATCCTTAATTGCAGTCATGCCAACTGACAGAAAAAGAAAATTTATTAGGTGTTTTGCTCATTTTAAGTTAGAGGTAGAATATAAATATCTAAAATTTGATTTTATTACCACATATTTTTCTTTATTTTAAAGGTTATGCCAATAATCATACAAAGATTCTATTTATCACAAACAAACAAAAACAAAAGGTGCATGAAATGATTAAATTATTCATCACATCATTAAACTACCCATTTTCCAAATGAGAAAATTTAAATATCAAGAGGATGCATTTGCTTTTGAAGTTAACAAAGAATGTTGTAGGAGTCAGCATTTTTCTGGTTTATAAACTGTTTGTATGTTAAAAACAAAGAAGTAGAGCTATCAGACATAGTAGATAAAGAAAACAAGAAATTGCTTTCAGTGCTGAAACTGCATCAGTGAAACCCCTCAGCAACCAGCAAGTCCCATGTAGTTTAGGACACCATGCCAATATAAGAGTTGTAAAGCATTCATGCAAATGCAAATAACATATGATGGAGATATTTCCATAGGAGTTTCTAAGCTTAAAGGCAATACAATTGTTTTTCTCATCAGTCATTGATGGCAGGGGCAGAGGAGAAACAAAAACATTTGGAGAGAGTAAACATTAATCTTTTAGATATTACTTCTTATGAAATTAAAACCATATTTTCTTTTCCCATTATCACTATTTTTATAAAGGTTTAAAAACTATAATGTGTTTGTTTTTATTTTATTATGTAAAATTATATATTATAGCATAGTAATTATAAAATATATAATAATTTTGCCTATGTACATGTATGTGTGACTCTTGTGTGCCTCGTATCAGATTAGGTGAGAAGACTGAGGTGAATTCCCTGCAACTGGTGCTTCAGCTGCTTGTGAGGAGCCGTTTCATGCCGAGTGCTGAACTCAGGTTCTCTGAAAGATCAGCAAGTATTTATAACCACTGAGCCATGGTTCCATCCCTACATTCATATCTTCGTTTTAAACTTGTAACTGTATTTATTTAGTTGTTCACTTTCCATCTCGATCATAGTCCCCATCATCCTCTCCTATTGGTCCCAGAAACCCTCCCTCTTCCATCCTCCCCTACCTCTCAGGAAAAAGAGGCTCCCATTAAACTACCCCAACACTTCAAGTCATATCAGGACTAAGCCTATCATCCATTCATATCTAAGTTGCCATTGTGGCTGATTGTATAACTTGTCCATAGTGAGAAAAATAATAAATATGGATGGACTTGGAGGTTGGAGGTTTTGTTCAGTGACAGAACCCGTTATCACCACATGTGGGGACCTGAAATCAATCCCTTGTACCCTCTTCCAAACTAAATCTCTTATACATTTCTGAAAATACTGCACTTATTTATTCTTATAACCGATACTAATATGTAGCTTTTCATAGGTTATGAAAATAACACCGTTCCCATAATCATTCCTCTGCCCTTGAAAAAGCCCACCAATGTATCTACAGTACACTGAAGACACTTAGCCTGTTACAGAGCAGTGAAACCATTTTCAGGAGTTAGGCCTCATTCTTTTGAGGGCACACTTCCCGTGGCTTAACTGATATACTATATCCATGATTAATAAAACAATTAAACTAGACAGAATAAGTCCTTCAGTGAAAATTGAAAAAGTTTTAATATTAGGTAATATAAAATCTTAATCCAAAATATATTGGTGCATTTCCTTCATGATAACTCAGAAGACAAGAAAAAAGAACTGCATCTCATTTAGTCTCATTGCTGTATATGAAGCTTCATAACTGCTGGCAAATTGACCTTGTGTAATGGTTTCAATTACATTAATCAATGTGACATACTTCTTTCAGAGGGCATCTAAAACTGTCTTATTCTTGATGCCATTCATAAATATTGTGTTGGAAAATCATTTATATTTGTAATATTTATCTCTCATATAGAGAAATGTATTAAATATATAAATTTCACATTGGTCTTCTGGCTCAAAAAGTACCGCAAATGAATTAAATTTGTTATTTTATGGTTGTAATCTACTTGTAATATTTTCCAATTATAACACATAGAATTAATGAAAGTTACTTGAGGCTATCAAAATGAGTCAGATTAATTTTGTCAAAAGCACTGACACAAATGCACTAGTAATTTATTTAAAAGAGAGTAACAAAATCCACATACCAAATTTGCAAAGACTGTACACAGAAAGATTACAGCTGATAGATAAGCAGGTTTGATCTAGATGCAAAAGTGATATGCCATCTTTATCCATTTTCACTTTACTGTCCTCCACCAAAGTTCTCTACCATAATTCTCTGCTTCATTTATCAAACCCTATATAGGATTCTCAAACTGTAGATATGAAAAGCACACTTGATACATCATAAAACGTTATGGAATCAAGAATTCTGTGTAATCCAGGCGGGAGCTCTACAATCCAATTTTCAGGTGTGTTCTATCTCCCGGGATCCCACACACACACACACCTGGAATCCCAGATACCATAAGCCACCAGGGAACAACAGATCCCACACCCAGAAGTAGGGTCTGCCCTGGACCATCTGCACCAGATCCCTCCCCAGTGTGCTCCACTCTCCATCTCCTGGTAAAGCTCCATTTCGAAGGCCCCATAAACACCTACAGCCCAGGAAGCAGGCAGCCATCAGGGAATAAAAGTCTCTAGACCAGCATCCATCAGAAAACAGCAACAACGATTAGGGAACAACAGAGAGACACAATCATCAAGATCTTATAGCTCCCCTCCCGCCCTATTTATTGGGACTCATATCTACCTGCAATACCAGAGAGCAGGAAACATACACAAACTTTTAGGAAATAATGAAAGCAGTGCAAAGATGAAAGTTCATAGCAGTAAACTCCTTTATAAAGAAATTGGAGATAACCAATACTAGCACCTTAATAGCACACCTGAAAGCTCTATAACAAAAGAAGCAAACACACCAAAGAGGAGTAAACAACAGGAAATCAATCTTCAAACTCAGATATTAAACTAAGAAGTTAGAAATAGAAAGAGTGTTTTAAAAGAATCAATGAAAACAATAGTTGCTTCTTTGAAAAACAGAAAAGGTAGAAAAATTCTTAGCCAAAGCAACTAAAAGACAGATGATTAGTATTCAAATTTACAAAATCATAAACAAAAAGAAAGATATAACAACAGACACTGAGGAAGCCCCCCCCAAAAAAAATGTCTTACTTCAAAAGCCTGTATTCCATAAAATTGGGGGCAGGGAACCCAGGGCCAGATGGCAGATGATTTTAGCACAGAACCCAGACAGGCAAGGAAGAGCTAATACTAGTACTCCTCAAACAACTCAACAATATAGGAACAGAAGTAACATTACCAAACTCATTCTATGAAACCACAGTCACCCTGATACATAAATCACATAAAGACTAAACAAATAAAAGAGTATTTCAGACCAATTTCATTCCTCAATATTGATGCAAAAATGCTTAATAAAATCCTTATAGTCTGAGTTGAAGAACATACCAAATATATCATCCACCAGGATCAAGTAGGCTTCATCCCAGAGATGGTTCAGCATAGAAAAATCCATCAATGTAATCCACCATATAAACAAGCTGATATTAGATTCAGAAATGCCTTTGACAAAATATATCACCACTTCATAATAACAGTCTTAGAACTATGAGGGAAACAAGGCCCATACCTAAACATCATAAAGGCTATATACAGCAAGCTGATGGCCAACTTCAAATTAAATGGAGAGAAACACACACAAAAAAAATTCCACTTAAATCAGACAAAACAATTCTGCCCACTCTCACCATATCTCTTCAGTATTGCATTTGAAGTTCTAGCTAGAGCAATAAGACAACAAAAGAGATGAAGGAGAAAGGAAGAAGTCAAAGTAGAGCTCTTTGCAGATGACGTGATAGTACTCATAAATGACAACAAAAACTCTACCAAAGTCCTATATCTGATAAACACCTTAAGCAAAATGGCTGGATACAAGATTAACTTTAAAAAAAAAATCAGCAACCCTCCATTATACAAATGACAAAAAGCCTGACACAGAAATTAGAGAAACTACATCCTTTACAATAACAACAACAAATAATAAAAAGTATCTTGGTGTAACTCTAACCAAGTAAGTCAAAGACCTATGTGACAATAACTGCAAATCTCTGAAGAAGAGAGGAGAAGATGGAAAAATGTCCCATTTGAAAGAATTATTATAAACTTCATATGGCAAAACAGAAAACCTAACATAGCTGAAACAATACTATACAATAAAAGAACTTCTGAGGTAGCTCCATCCTTGATGTCAAGCTATACCACAGTAATAAAAATAGCATGGTACTGGCATAGAAATAGACGAGCTGGTCAATGGAATTGAATAAAAGACTAAGAAATAAACTCACATATCTATACATAGTTCATGTTTATGAAGGATCTAAAACCATACAATGAATAATAGAAGGAAGCATCTTCAACAAATGGTTCTGGACTAACTGAATATCCACATGTAGAAAGATACAAATAGATCTATATTCATCACACTGCACCAAGCTCAAGTCCAAGTGGATCAAATACCTCAAGATAACACCAGATATGCTAAATCTTTTAGAAGACTAAATGGGAAAGAGCCCATGAATTTATTTGCCCAGGAGAAAACTTCCTGAGTAGACTACCAGAAGCTCAGGCTCTAAAATCAACAGTTAATAAATCTTCTGTTTGGCCAAGGATGCTGTCAGTAGAATGAAACCACAGTCTAGAGATTGGGAAAGATCTTCACCATTTCTACATCTGACAAAAGGATAATATCCAAAATATATTTTTTAAAAACCTGTATCATTAAACACCAAAAAACAAAATGACCGAATTAAAAAAGGAGCACAGCACTAAAATGAGAAATCTAAAAATAGCAATCTCGAACGGCCATGAAGCATTTAAAGAAATCCTCAGATTCTTTAGTCATCAAGGTATTTCAAATAAAAACAACTCTGAGATTCCATCTTACAACTATCAGAATGGCTTAGATAAAAAACTCAAGTGTCAGTACATGCTGGTGAGTACTTGGAGAAAGAGGAACACTCATCCATTGCTGGTTGGCGTGAAAACTTGTACAAGCTCTTTGGGAATCAATCTGGCACTTTCTAAGAAAATTGAGAATAGTGCTACCTCAAGACCAACCTATACTACTCCTGGCTATATATCCAAAAGGTGATCCACCATACAGCAAAGACATTTGCTCAACTCTGTTCACAGCATCTTTATTCATAATATCTAGAATCTAGAAACAACCTAGAAGTGTCTCTCCTGAAAAATAGTTTAAGAAAGTGTGGTACATTTATACAATGAAAGACTACTCAGCTATTAAAAAAAAAAAAAAGAAATTATGAAATTTGCAGGCAAATGGACATAACTAGAAAAAAGCATCCTGAGTGAGATAACCCACACACAGAAAGACACACATGGTATGTACTGATGCATAAAATGATTTTAGTCATGTAGTACAGGATAAACTTACAACAATACACAGACCCCAAGATGATAAGTAATAAGGAGGATCCACAAGAAGATGTTTCAATATTACTCAGGAGGGAAAATAGAATAGTGAGAGATAGTGGTTGAAGAGAGGGAACAAGGTAGAAGAGGAAACACAGAGAGATATGAGGGCACAGATGACCCCCAGGGAGGGTGGGAGGGAGGACCGAGGCCTGTAAAGAAAAGAGAATGCCCACAGGTAAGGGCACCTCTCTCATAAGTTGGAGATCTAAGTCAGCGTAGGATCCCAGGGTATGTTATGAGAGGGACACTAGTAGAGACTTCGAGTAGCACAGGCTATAAAGACTGAAGAAGATACCCTCTAACTATACAAGTCTCACAGTAGAGAAAGGGGAAACACCAACCCAACCACAAAGACTTCAATCCAAAATTTACCCTGCTTACAAGATGTTCAAGGATAAAGACAGGGTAGAGAGAGCAGAGAATGAAGGAATGTCCAACCAGTGCTGGGCCCAACATAAGACCCACCCCGTGTGAAAGAACAAATCCCTTACATTGTTAAGGAGTTCTCCTATGAGAGGCTCCACCCAGCAGTGCCTCCAAAAAGATGCTGAGACGTACAGCCAAACTGGGTAAAGTATAGGGTGTCTAGTGAAAAACTTGGGGGTGGGGGAGGAGAAAAGGCCCTAGACGTGACAGGAGCTTCACAAGAAGACCAATAAGGCCAACTGACCTGGACACAGAGGTGCTGAAACTGAGGCACCAACCAAGGACCCGTCATGGACTGGAAGGATGTGGAAGATAGGTACCTGGGCTTCATGTGGGTTCTCTCTTGAGGGGAGTGGGTGCTCTCTCTGGAATGAACTCTCTTGAAGGCTTTTCAATTACTTTCCTCTGGTGGGATTGCCTGGCCAGGACACAGGAGAGGTGGGCATGCTAGGTCCTGGTGAGACTTGATGAGCTAGGGTATGTGGTAGATGTAAACATGTTTTTCTCCCATGTGTGAGATGTGAAACAGACTTTTTTTGAGGCTGTGCAGTGTTTGGCCACTGTAAACAGAGAGGTGTAAGAAAACACATGGTATTTGTCCACTAGAGGAGGAACTGCCTTCTGTGGGGGGCATGGTCTTTGCTGTTAAACATTCTAGTATGGACTCTGACAGGACATGCATACGTATGTGTGTGTGTGTGTGTGTGTGTGTGTGTGTGTGTGTGTGTGTGTGTGTGTTCAAAACAAGAGGCTTGGCTTTCTGGTCTTGGCATCGCTTCTTATCATTTGGCTATTCATTGATCTTCTACAAGACACTCCTAGAAAGAAATGCTCCAGAAAAACCTTCAAGGTTCCAGGGTCAAGCTGCCGCACTGGATTCCATCTCTTGTGGTTACAGTCACCTTTGATGAATTGCTGGTTTGCTGTTTAAATCCTGACGACGAAAAGTGGAATAGCTCCAAGGAATGAGTCTAAAAAGGTCTACTTCTCCTCTTCCTATTAACTTCTTTTCTTTCCTATCTATGGTAGGTGGGTTGGAAGGGAAATATAAGCATTAGACAACCCCAAATAAAGTAGGTTTGAAAAAGTTCAAAACCTACAGGAAAGGGGGGGGGGGAGGCTTCTTTCTCCTGAGGTGTTGGGGAGGTGGAGTGGGAGAGATGGAGGGAGGAAAGGACTGGGAAGTGAGGAGGGATGGGCTTGCCACTGGGATGTGAAATGAACAATAATTAAAAAAAAAAAGGGTTTTGTGTAGTCAGGTGCAGTGGTACACACGTATAATCCCAGCACTTGAGGAGGAAGAGTGAGGCATATTTCTGTGAGTTCGAGGCCATCCTGGCCTACCAAGCAAGTGCAGAACAGCCAAGAATATACAGTAAAATCCTTTCTTGAAACACCAAAAACTAAAAATTAAAAAAAAACACAAAGAAATGAAAAATCAAAGAATTCTCTGTATAGAAAATATTTTTCCAGTTTATATTAATGATATGTGTGTGGACAGAGTTATTTACATTTTTTTTCAAAATAAAGTATAGCAGGTATCAGAATATTTATAAAATTCTAATAGTAACTACTTCTGATATTAAAATAATATAAATTAAATAACATTTCACGTTCTTGACAGATGATAAATACATTCTTACATATAATGGATGCTTTATAAAGAATTGGAAAAGTGTTTAAAATATCTGAGCTACTTGTATGTTAGTGAACTAAATGTAGTTTGAGATTTTGTGTAGTATGAACTCAAAGCCCACAAAAGACATAACATTTGAATAGACAAATTTAAAAGATAACAAAACAATTTAAGCATCTGAGAGAAGAACACTACCTCCGAATTTATGAAGAAATTTTGTCTGAGGCTAAGGGATGCCTGGCATGTTAAAAAAAAATAAGGACAGATAAAAAGAGAAGGGTTAAACAGAGTATACAGATGAGAAGAAATAGAGCCAGAATTTATTTTCTTTTCTCCATAATATTTTATTGAACCACCCTTAGATATTCTAAAATCTGTACATTGCACAAAAGAACAGTCCTCATGGGAGTATTTGTGAGCTTTAATTAGGAGCCAGTATATTATCATTTTCATCTAGTGCACCCGTATGACAGAAAATCTAATATGAGCACACACTGTTATCTGCTCTCAAAACAACATACCATAATAACCAGAGGTCATCTTCCAGACAAGTCTACCAGCAGGAATGTTGGGGTCCAATGAGAACCTGAAAGAAACAGCCAGTATGTGTAAGCTGCTCGCAGAGAACGACTCCCATTAAGTGTTCTCCTGTAGATGTGACCTTGCCTCCAGGCACCAAAATTCCATAGTTCACATGAGGTATTTTATATTAACCACAGACTCAGAAATACTCGTTGTTTGATTTTGAGTCTTATTGCTTTTCTGAAGCATGTTTGTTATGAAAGACAAGCTTACACAGAAACACAAATCACTCAATTGAGATAAAATGGATATCTGAGAAGTACTTTATTTTCCACAGTCAGAATGCTCCTTAACTTTCAAATTTCAGGTGAATGTGAGCATTCTACTTAGCTGCTACTGTGTCATTGCAGACCAATGATGAATTTTTCATTAGGTATATTTTATTATAGGATAGGTAATGGGTCACCGGAGTAGAAAACAAAACAAGTAGCTACTTATTTTACATTGTTTCACTATGTTATTTATATGACCTTGGGGACTCTGATATACATTTTTTTTTACTCTATAGGGAAGAGACAATTCTGCCAATTTTATTCTGATGACAAAGAAGGCAAATAAGTCAATTGTTAAATTTGAACACATATGTACTATATTATTGAATATTATTATTTTATTTTTCACTATTAGTGTGTGCATTTCTATACATGAAACATGTATAAACCTAGGATTGTAATATGGTAATAAAACATGACATTTTTCCAGGGTATAATGGGTTCGTTTGCTCTGATGTTACCTGTTTAACCTTACTGTACACATGAGTGACTTTACTTCCTGCTGTGATAAAAAGTAAAAACCTAGGAAGAAACAAATTAAGGACGTTTTTTTTTTCCTCAGCATTCAGAGGAAACAGACCATCATGAGGGTGCAGGAGTGTTGTGTTGTAGCTCCAAGGTTGCAGCTCGCTTGCATTTTAGTGGACCCGGACACAGAGAAAGAGGAATTTTAGGAGCCAAGGTAAACTCTCATTTCTCTTTTCATTTAGTTAAGGATTCCAGTCTGTAATCTGATATTACTTAGATCAGTTATTCTTGTCTGGATATATCCTAGAGGTGTATTTAATAGTCTACTTCATCAACTCTTTCGGTATTCCTTAATCCAATCAAGGTGACATCATAATTAGTGGCTTCCATACTCAGGAAACACTGAAAGACTGATTTTGGCACCATAATATTTTCCATGTTTAAATCAATGTCATAAATTGGACTAACATATAACAAATTCCGATACTAGTAGTTTGTTTTGCCATGTGTAGCTAACAATTCAAAAGTTATAAAATTCAATTTTTTTTTCCTCCTGAGGAGATGGACATACAATTCTTTAGGTATTCCAACTGTTCTAATTGAGAGGTGAAAAAAACTGAGAAGGTCCGAATGGTGGGAACAGGCCACCATTATTGGATTCTTTCTTGACACTGCAGTCTATTATCTGGAAAAATTTTAGTTTCAGAAAGAGATTCAAACTTACCCAAAATTTAAAACTAAAACCACCAGCATCTGATGCTTACACTGTTTTGTTTCCTCTCAATCTTATGCCTGGGATTGGCACTTAGGACTGGTATACATGAAGAGTAATCCTATCCGCTGCCCTCATTCATCTATCCACATTGTAGAGGGCACATTGATAGATGATAAAGCCCTGACTACCCTTTGTCTCCAACAACCACTGCACTAAAAGACTGGATTCATAAGCTAGAAAGAACTACAGGCCATTACCCAGATCCTGAAAATGTTACTGGAGGAACATGAAATACCACTAGTTCTCAAGGAAAGTCATCCTTCCTTGACCAGGTTACCATTCCACACTATTATAAAATATATCTTTTGATTGGACAAGCAGGAAAGTGGATAAGGATGAGTAATAAGGAGTTGCTCAGGCTTCTCCCAAGTGAACAGATGATCTGTGATAATGCTAGATTGAAGAGTTTGACTCTGTCTCTCATCTGCATGCAGGTCACCAGCATCAATAAGCACTCAAAACAATATCAACATACTAAAGTAGTCTACAGTGGCATTTAAAAAGAAATGTTTTGGAAATCAAGCCAAAAGCCATCATATGGTGACTATCATGATAACATATACTGTATGGACAGGTTATCTCCTAATAAGCGGGTACAAATGCTTTTGGTTGGGATGGTCACTTATGGAGTGTTATGGCGTTCAAGCACATAATATCTCTAAGAACAGGAGGTAGTAACTTTGTAAGTGTCATCACCATAGTGTGACCTTCCTTTTCAATTATTTTTTTAAATTTTTTATTTGTATTACATCTCAATTGTTAGCCCTTCCCTTGTATCCTCCTATTCCTCCCTCCGTCCTGCTTCTCCCCTTCTCCCCTCCCCTATGTCTGTAATTGAGGAAGACCTCCTTCCCCTATATATGCTCTTAGAGTATCCAGTCTCTTCTTGGTAACTTGCAACACCAGCCAAGGAGAATATAGGCAGTAAACCCTGAACCCCTACCCAGACCTAGCCGATGAACAGGATATTCTCCACCGTTGAGTGGAGAATGAGATCTGACTCTCACACGAACTCTGGTGCCCCTTTTCTGACCACGTCCCCTGGATGGGGAGGCCTGGCAGCACTCAGAGGAAGCACAGCAAGTTACCTTTTCAATTATTTAATGGACATTGAGTACAAATAAGCCATTATGTTATTTGCTGCAGAGTGAACGCCTTGCTCAGTTCAATTTCTCCCAGAAAATTTACTAAAAATTTACATTTGTCTCTAACAAAATCTGATTTCAAAGAATCTTTCTTTGCAATACACAGTTGAAAGGATAACTGTTAAACTTAAAAGTTCCTGCCAGAAATGTTTTTCTTTGCAAGTTCACTGGGAAAGCTGAAGGTTTTTAAAGCAAAAGATGCCTGGAGATTTTACAAGACTTTTATCTATCACTTTCATGTAAGTGTACATAAAGACCAACTAATACACCTGACCTGGAAAATGGTCAGACCTTGTATTATGTTTTTGGTTCAAAGGTAACAAGTGACAGACTCTGTCATAGCAACCTGACTTTTTACAAGCCCTTCAAAAAGACCATGTCTCAACCATGAAGCCAATAGCAGCACATAGCTTTCTGTATGTTTGCTATCTACACTTTTCAGAAGTTAAATGGATTCTCTTCTGGTGTAACAATAATAGGAAAGGCACACACACATTTATTTTTTGGGTGAGCATTTCTTCCTCTTAAAATAAATGGATTCTCACCTTGACATTAAAAATACACTTTCTTCTTCAAATATGGTTTTATATCTATGTATATTTGTAAATATATATGTACATATATAAGGAAACACACATATGTACATATATAATTTACATATAATTTTGAGGATTGTCACATAAAATCTTACTAGGATGCCAAGCATTTAAAGCATATGTAATATCTCATATGTATCTTACATATATATAGAATATAATATATATATAATTATATTATAATATACAACTGTATGTATACATATACTACACAACTGTCCCAGTAATACTGCCTCTGAACTCCAGGAATTGAATTGCCACCAACTGAACTGCCATGAACTTAACTCTACTGTGTTTTCTTCTTCTTCTTCTTCTTCTTCTTCTTCTTCTTCTTCTTCTTCTTCTTCTTCTTCTTCTTCTTCTTCTCTCTCTCTCTCTCTCTCTCTCTCTCTCTCTCTCTCTCTCTCTCTCTTGTATCATACTTTTTGTTCTTGTGACAGTTGGGTATATATAATTCTGTCAAATTTTTTTTGATTTATCACTTTGTCTCACTCTCAATTTGTTATTACTTTCAAACATGGCTGCTTCCTTCTACAAACTAACTTTAACCTATATTGCTTGAGATTAAAGCTGTGTACTCAAGAGTGTGTCTCCTGTCCAACCAAAGCACAATGTAATCCAGCATGTTTCTGCAATTTGAGTCACATCACATAGACTTAAAAGTCTTTAGATGTGATATTTTCCCAAAGCAGCCAAATTACACAGTCTCCTGAAACCTTCAGTGGTTTATCTAATGGTTACTTAATAAGCCTTTGTTCTATCAATATATTACCATTATAGTAATCCAAGTAATTTAGTGTGCCTTTAAAACTTAAGTCACTAATTTTTTAATGAATTTTCATAATTTCTGAGATACAGTAGAAAAACAAAATAATATTTACTGTTCTATAAGCTTTAATGATTATCTACAATGATATATGATTTCTGTTCACTTTTTATATGAGAAACATTTATGAAATTATCTGAACATTGATAAATAATGAAAATACAGTGGGTGTAGTACAGCTTAATGAATTAAATTTCTACAAGATTCATAGATGAAAATTGACTAATATATCCTATAGATTTATGTGACTATAATTTATAAAACTTCATAAAGTTCTTAAAAATAATATTTCTGCTGGCTAAAAATGGATACATCCAAATATGAATAGAGAAATAATTTAATCTATGAATATCAGAGTAATTTACTGTTTAGGGTGATGTCCAGTTCTGAATATATTGTTTTGGCAAATTAATAAAGTCATCTTATTGTTTATTGAGGTTATCGATATTTACAACTTAGGGTCTTTTCAGCAGTAATGGATATATCGAGTGCTAATTAATTATGCACAAAAAATGCAAGGAAATGCCTAGCGAAAGGTGAGTTGACCTCTAATTGAGGCCAGTGGATTTTTGGCAATGTTTCTATTGTTTTCACATGTATATGGGCTTTAATCTAACTATTCAAAACATTTATGTAATGAATTGTCTCTCAATATGTGTATGATTTCTCTAGAAACATCTGCTTGGTCCCAAGAGTGTAATTGTGACACATGCCACATGTCACCTTCAGTGATTGTGTCCCAACTGTATTGAAAATTAAGAGAACTGGAAGACATCCATATGTCAGCTGAAAAAATGGCAGAGAAGCTTGCTTGGTGATAAATAATTTGCTAAATTCTATCCAGTTATGAGACCAGCTGCTTCAGAGTCTATCTGATCCTTGAATTAGTTGTAGTGTGCAAAGATAAATTAGCCTGCAACAGAAGAAAGAGTCACCATGTCCCTTATAGGAAATCTGTTCTTCCCTACTTCTTCCTTTTCACAACATTGATAACAATATTTGTTAAAAAGTCATTCTGGTTTTTATCTCCTACTATAAACCGAACTAGCTACCTGCACATTTCTTTAGCTTTTTGCTGTTTTCTATGAGTTCCATGCCCTTCACTGTTCACTAGTATCTTAAGCTGTGCAGTGCAAGGAAAATTCATTTTATTTCTTTCATTATCTGTTATGTTGCTGCCTTTAAGCTTTCAATAAATAATAATTACTGTGGAAGTTGTCTCAACTACAGGACAGCTCTCGTAACACACCAGGTCTTAAATATTGTAATATAGCTGAAACACAAGAAAAGACCTTAAAACCACCTGTATAAAGGTTATAGATGAAAAATAAAAGCCCTAAAAAAAAATCCAGGAAACTACAAATAAACAATTGGAGTAAATTAGTCAATCCTCAGAAAATCCAATAAATACAAACTGGAAGAAATTAATAAATTCCCTAAGAAAAGCCAAGAAAAAACAAAAAGTTGAAGGAGATGAAAATTACTATACTAACCATAAAAAACTTAACCTAAAGAAACGTTGGGAATGAAAAATTTAGGAGTGTTAACAGCAATTATACAGTCTTCACAAACAGAACACAAGAAATTGAAGACTAAAAGAACCACAGACATTGAAGATACAATAAAAGAAATTGATACACTGGCCAAGAGAAATATTAAATCTAAAGTATTTGTGATATAAAATATCCACGAAATATGGACAATATGAAAAAGCCAAACCTAAGAATACTAGCAGTAAAGGAAGAGAAAAAAAATCCCATCTCAAAGGTCTAGAAAATATTTTTCAACAAAACTATAATAAAAAATAACTTAAATAATGCCTATATAGGTACAAGAATCATAGAGAAACCAAATATATTGAACCAGAAAAGAAATTCTCGTTGCAACATAACAGTCAAAACACTAAGCATAAAGGACAAACACACATACCCAGTCACAAATCACAAACTCTCAACTGACATAAGAAAATTGAATTAACTCCTGTGTCCTATCTAACCATTGTGGAGTCAAGCAACAACAGAAAGCATACAAATCAGGAAACTGAACAGTTTTCTCTTGAATGAAAATTGAGTCAAGATAGAAATGAATGAAGAAATTAAAGGCTAGTTATAATTCAATGACATTAATACAATCATAACAAAACTTTCTGAATACAACGAAAGTGTTGCAAATAAGAAATTCATTAGCATTGAGTTCCTAAATAAAGAAACTGAAAAGAGCTTATACGAACTTAACAGGACACTAAAATTCTCTAGATCAAAAAGAAGAAAGCAAATCCGAGAGGAGAAAATAGCAAGAAATAATCAAGAGAGGGCTGAAGACAATACAATAGAAACAAAGAGAATAACACACACAAAAAAATCAGTGAAACAGAGAGTTTGTTGCTTGTGAAAAATCAACAAGACAGAAAAAACATTTTCAAAACTAACTAAAATCAGGGAAAGAATATTCAAGTAAACTGAGAAACAAAAGCATGCCCAATTCTATGATGCCACAATTACCTTCATTTGCAAATCCCATAATGATTCAGCAAAGAAAGAATTACAGAATAATTTCCCTAATGAGTATAGGTGCAAAAAATACTCAATAAAAAAATTCAAACCAAATCCAAGAACACATTTAAAAGACCATTAGGCATCATCCTAGCAATGTAGGGATGGTTCAATATATAAATATCAGTAAATTTAATCCATCATATAAATAGACTGAAAGAAAGAAAAAGGAAAAAGAAACCCATAACTGCAATAGATGCAGAAAAATCCTTTGACAATATTCAACACCCTTTCATGACAAAAGTCCTGAAGAGATTCAATATTCACGAGATACATAAAAATAATAAAGAAAATTTAAAGCAAGCCTATAAGCCTACATATCATGAAATGGAGAAAAATGCAAAGAAATTCCACTAACATCAGGAAAAAAAGAAGTGCGCTCACTCAAATCCTTCCTATTCAAAATAGTACTTGAATTTTAGAGAAACCCGACAACAGAAGATTGCGTGGTTTTATATTGGAAATGAAGAAGAAAAACTATCATTATTTACAGACAATATAATCATATGGATAAATGTCCCTTAAAATTTTACCAGGAAACACCTACCACTGATAAGCACCTTCAGGAAAGTATCAGTGTATAAGATTAACTTTAAAAAACACTTTATAAACAAATGATAAACGGGCTGAGAAAAAAATCAGAAAAACACTATACTTTACAATAATCCCAACTAATATAAAATACCTTGTGGTATCTCTAATCAAACAAGACTTACATTAAACTTTTTTCCAGTATTTTTAATTAATTAATTTACTAATTTCTTTATTCTTCTTACATCCTGGTCATAGTCCTCTACCTCCACCCTCTCCTTCAATTCTCAACCTTCCTTCCTTTTCCCGCTATCCCTCTTCACCCCAGCCCCCTACTCCTCACAAAATGGAGACATCCCATCAACTTATCTCAGCATATCAAGCTGCATGAAGATTGAGTGCACCCTCTTCCCCTGTGGCCTCGTGAGGCAGCTCCACCAAGGGGAAGTGATCTAAAAGCAGACAACAGAGTCTATGTCAGAGAGAGCCCCTGCTCTCCTTTCTAGAAGACCAACCTGCCCACTGCCTACATCTGTGTAGAGGGCATGGGCCTAGTCCATATATCATACTTGATGGGTGCTTCGGACTCTGCAAGTACCTCTGGGCCCCTGTTAGTTGGCTTTGTTCATCATTTTATGGAGCATCTATCCTGGCGCCCCTTTTCACAAGACTCCCTGCACTCTGCCCAGTGTTTGGTTGTGAGTCTCAGCACTTGTTTCCACCTGTTTTTCAGTGGAGCCTGTCTGAGGACAGCTATGCTAAGTTTCCATCATCAAGTATAGCAAAGTATCATTAAAAGTGTCAGCCGTTGGCTCTCTCCCATGGAATCAGTCACAGATTGGGCCAGGCATTTTTTGTTTGTACATTTCCTCAATGTCTGCTCTTTTGTTATCCCTGCACATATTGTAGTCGGGTAAATTTTAGCTTGAGGTTTTCTGGGTGGGTGGTGTTCTTCTCCATCTAGTAACAGTCCTGTCTAGTTAGAGTGTGGCTTCTTCAGTTTCCATGACCCCTGTTAGTAGGATTCTCAGCTAGAGTCACCATGATATTCTCTGAGGAGCGTACTTTGTCATAGGTCTACAGCTTGTTCCAGAGATGCATGGCCCATGGTATCTTTTCTTTCTATAAACTATATGTATTCTTGCCCTGGTTTTCCTCATGTCTGATTGCATCCTACTTTCTCTCAGTACACTCTCTTTTACTTTGTTCTCTCTCAATTATCAAAGTATAGAAATGTCTTCCATGCTCATGGGTTAGTAAGATAAACTTAGTAAAAAAAAAAATGGCCATCATACCAAATCAACCTACAGATTTGTCAATGCCGCCCCTAACCAGCAGGAAAGACACCAACACTGGGAACTCTTTTTGCCGCAGTTTATTCAGGATCCTTGACTACCAGAGTGACCCCGGGAAAAGCTCCCACAGAACCTTTATAGTGTGTCTGGTCCTATCAGAGAATGCCACGTTGTCACTCTTGGTTGGTGCATTAGGATCACGCCACCTCACGCTATGCCTTCAGGCATGTGCATAAGGGGCTTGCTCACTGCACATGCGCAAAAAGGGGTGCATTGCGCCAGGGAAGCAGCAGGGGGTGCTGCTCTCTGTGGCTCTCCACAGTTCCCCCTTATTCATTAAATTTTGAGCAAGTGGCACAGAGAATGCCTGGTAGGTTGTTCCCCCTGAACTGGAGAAATAGGCTGACAAGATGGTTGAACATTGGCCATGTAGCCCGTCCCCAATTTCTTCTTTTTCAACATCTTCTTCTTCTCCTCCCTCTCTTTATTAGAAAAAGAGGTAGATGGATCCATCATATACAGGTGAGCTTGGGTCCCCGGAGAGAGTGGGCATTAACCTGCGGGGGGAAGCATTGACCTGATCCTCCTGGGCCACACTGGCCTGTCAAGATGTCTTTTTGAGGAGGAGAGGGGGATCCTGATCTGCTGTCTGTGGGCATCCCCAACATACAGCAAACAAGACAGTTTCCGACATCAACCTCTATGCAATCAGGTTTACTTCTTGGGGGACTCAGAGACAGACAATCGGGTCCTCCCCCTGCGGTACCTCGTCCTACAACCTTTGCAGGTACCCATGCCTTACGGCAGGCAATATCTGAGTATATGCCATTCTCACCATGCCAAGGAAGGGGAAACGGAAGCACATTAGTGTCATGGCCTTGGTCCCCCAAGTGAATGGAGGATCTATACCTGTCACTGACTACTTCTCTATCATGCCAAGCCACATTTGGGAAGATTGCCCAGCCTCCAGTGCAGCAAATGCTTGCATCATAGAGGCCTGCATGCGATGTTGGCGGGCGTGCATCCTGAATATGCACCAGAGTGCTAGGCAACTGACAAGGACCAGACACACTGTCAAAGCTCTTATTCCCGTCCATTCCTACAGATGAGAAAAGGTGTTCTGGAACCACTGTGACAGCCCAGAGACCATGGAGACGTCAGTTCGTGTAGAACTGATGTGCACTAGGGAGAGACGCAGTTCCTGCAGGGGACTATTCAGGCTTCTGCTCCAGTTACCTGTAAGATACTGGGAGAGACTGCTAGACAAGTTAATAATCTGAAAACATAAGCTTCCCTTAAGGGAAAGCCCATATTTTCTGTATCAGGTGCAATCTCTTTTGTTAACAAAACATTGGTGGTGAAGATTCTTGGGAAAATTGCGGTTACATGTTTTGGAAAACCCGACAAGATTCCTCACCTATATTCAGGCTGTGTCATGGAGCCCGGAATGTTTATAAGGCCTTGCAATATAGTAGAACTATGGCCAATTAGTAGTCCCACTGTGTCTTTTGGTAGAGGGCCAGTGAAATCAGTGGCTACCAACTGAGGCCCCATTTGTGGGGTCAGTACGAGTCTGGTGGTGGAACAGAGGTCTAGGCCTGCGCTTCCTCTAGTAGCTCTCCAGGGCATTGCCATTCTATGGGAGAATGCAGACTCGGCCACTGTTCTGGAGCTCTGGTCTCCTCCATTGCCCCATATATTTGAGGGCCCTGAGGACGAGGGCCCCATGTCCCATTTTTTGGCCATGCTCCCCCAAATCCTGCTGCTAGTGGTTGACCATAAATGTCTTTTACTGACCGGCATTCATTAGCCCAATGATTTCCTTTCCTTCATTTGGGACAGAGGCCAGGTGTACGTGAAGGAGGATTTTGACTAGTCTGATTAATCTCCCTGGGACACTGGCATCTAAAATGTCCTCCTTTGCCACACTTGAAGCAATTTTGAGGACCAGTAATTCCATTTTTATTCCTTCCTTGTGCTGCCTACATCACAGCTGCAGCCAATCCTACATTTGATAATGGTCCTCCTATCTCTCTGCAGATCTTTAACCACACATCTAAAGATTTATATTTGTATGGATTAATGGCTTGTCTACACTCCTTGGTACATTGTTCAAAAATAAGTTGTTTTATCAAAGGCATTGTAGTATCTGGGTCACCCAAGATCTTTCCAGCGGCATCAACTAATCTGGCCACAAAGTCAGCAAATATTTCATTGCCTCCTTGAACAATTTTTGTGAGATTTCCAGATACTTCCCCTCATTTAGGAAGGGCTTTCCATGCCCTTGTGCCAATAAAATTAATTTGCTCAAAAACTTGCACCGGATATCCTGTCTGTTGGTTAGCGAAACGTCCCTGCCCCATAAGCATATCCTGGTCCCATGCCGATTGTCCGTTAGCTGCATTGGCAGTTGCCTGCTCAGCTGAAAACTCAATGTAATAAGTTTTCCAATCTTAATATGTGCCAGGTGAAAGGCAGGCTCGTGCTAAATTTTGCCAATCTGAAGGTTTCATGCATTATCTCCCTAGGGACTCCAACTGTGCCATAACAAAGACTGCAGTCATGCCATAAGCACGAACAGACTCAGCCAGGCTTTGGACAATTTTAAAATCCAAGGGTTCGTGATAACGATTCCATTGTGCATTCTGAAAAACTGGGTAACAATGAGGGGCATTTTGCAAACGAAATTGCCTCCATACCTCAGGACAGGTAGACCTACCTCCCCCTGGTACATGGGGCAGGGTTCTTATTCCGCCTGGAGATTCAGGTGGCTCTAGTTCAGGAGCTGACGGCTGCGTAATCTTGGTCTCCTTCTTTTTTGGTATAATAATGCTACCTAGCTGTTCAGCCAACTCCTCTAATTCTTCGTCCTCGGGGCCAGAATCGTCCTCTTCAAATTGTTCCTCTTTCACTTTCCCCAAAATATAATTCCCCATTTTGTCCGAGCCTCGGAACTTTATTGTCTCAAAGCCTGAGAACTTAACAATTATGTCCCACTGACCGGGAACTTACCAGCTAGCTGCCCTGGCTGCCGCAAGTTCTGAGATTCCCCATACAGGCCACCAAAATGTCGATGCTGCCCCCGACCAGCAGGAAAGACACCAACACCGGGAACTCTTCTTGCCGCAGTTTATTCAGGATCCTGGACTACCAGAGTGACCCCGGGAAAAGCTCCCACAGAACCTTTATAGTGTGCCTGGTCCTATCAGAGACTGCCACGTTGTCGCTCTTGGTTGGTGCATTTGGATCACGCCACCTCACGCTATGCCTTCAGGCATGCGCATAAGGGGCTTGCTCACTGCGCATGTGCATAAGGGGCTTGCTCACTGCACATGCGCAAAAAGGGGCGCATTGCGCCGGGGAAGCAGCAGGGGGCGCTGCTCTCTGTGGCTCTCCACACAGATTCATTACAGTTATGATCTGAATCCCAATTCAATTCTTTGCAGACCTTGAAGGACAATTTCCAGCTTCATATGTAAAAAGAAAACAACTACAGAAGACAAAATCAATCCTGAACAATAAGAGAACTTCTGGAGGTACCACCATCTCTCTTTCAAGCTCTATAGTTCTACAGGTTTCAAGTTCTCTACAGATGTATAGAAAAAAAATAGCATGGTATTAAATAAAAATAGACAGATTGATGAACAGAATCAAATGGAAGACCCACACATAAATACACTCACTTGGGAACACCTGATATTTTTCATTTAGAAAAGTCCAGAATATACAATGGAATAAAGACAACATCTCCAGCAAATATTTTATGTCATACTAGATAGCTGCTTGTAGAAGAATGTAAATAAATCCATTCACACTACATTGCACAAAACTCAAATCTGAGTGGATCAAGACCTCAACATATAACCAGATCCACTGAACTTGACAAAAGAGAAAATGGGGAACATCCCCGGAATGCATCGATGGTAGGAAATGACAAAAAGAACAGAACACTCACTGCATGTGAATTGAGATCTACAACTGATCAATTGGAGCGCATGAAACTGAAAAGCTTCTGTAAGGAAAAGGACACCATCAATTACAAAATGTAGCAGCTTACAGAATGTGAAAAGATTTGTAAAATCTCTCTCTGATAGAAGAATAATATCCAAAATATATAAAGAACTCAACAACTCAACAAAGTTAATATAGAAAATGCAAATAATCTGATTAAGAAAAGGGGAAGAAATCTACACAGAATTCTCAATAGAAGAATCTCAAATAGCTGGAAAATACTTAGAACTGTTTAATGTTCCTTAGCCATCAGGGAAAGGCAAATTAAAAACTTCTTTTAGGTTACATATAACCTGTCAGATGGGATGACACTAATAATACAAGTGAAAGCCCATGGTGATGAGGATTTGGTGCAAAGAAAACACTCCTTTATTAATTGTGGGAATGGAAACTTATACAGCCACTTATGAAAGTGATATCTGTTCCTTGTTTAAACTGGATCGTTGTACCTCAATATCTATTTTCATCACTATTGGGCAACTACCCAAACACACTCCATCCTATAGATTTGACCTACAATCTGTTCTGCTTCTAAGATTTGCTGGGGTAATGGTGACTCAAACTTGTGGAGGTTGCTAGCCAATTGCTGAATTAACATAAAGGCTACTCCATAAAAGGGACCCCATGAGTATGGGAGATCTTTCAATATTCTGTATCTTCTTCAATTTCTTTCTTCAAAAACATGAATTTGTTGTCATATAAGTCCTTCACTTGCTTGGATAGACATACAAGATATTTTATATTATTTGTAGCTATTGTGAAGGGTGCTGTTTCAATAATTTCTTTTCATTTATTTATTTCATTATTTTTCTCTTTTACTTAGAAATTTATATTATTATAAATAAATACAATACACTACATATAACAAGAACAATCACAAAACAATCTGGAATTATATAAATGCTACATTAATAGAGTTTTGACTATTTGTATTTGTTATTAGGAAATATTTCACTGAGATTATATATTTATCATCTATCTATCTATCCATCTATCTATCTATCTACCTATCATCTATCTACCTACCTACCTACCTACCATATAACTATCATCTGTTTATGTATCATCTATTAGTTAACTAGTCATGTTTGAGTCTACCCTACGTCTCTGGGCTACCTGGTCTTCAGTTTCTGGCCATGCAAGTAGTTTACAGCAAGCTTTCCCAAACTTTGATGACAAAATATTTTGTAGGAAATTAAGATTCTGGACATGTGATTTAGTACCAAGAGTTTTTAATACAATATAAATAAAAACAAATACATTTCTATAAGAAATATATTGGAAATTTCTTAAAATAATTCTTCATTTACTCACACTTTCTCAGGAAATTTACTATCCATATATTATGAACAAAAAATTTAAGTAAATAAAATCTTATTAAATGTAATCTTAGAAAACCTCATCATTAAAATCTTGAATATTTGACAACCTTGTAAAGATTAAAAGATAAAAGAAGGTGGTAGTCGCTCACTCCTTTATTCCCAGTACTGGAAGCCAAAGGCAGGTAGACCTCTGTGAGATTGAGGCCAGTTTGGTGTACAGAGCAAATTGTATGACAGGCAAAGCTACATGAAAACCCTGTCTCAAGCCATCTCCCCTCAAAAATGATGGATGATTGCTTAATTGAGAAAAAGAAAAGGTATTCTACAAAGCTTCTCTGTGTTTTTTATTTTTTGAGTAAACATATCTATAATGTCTAAATACTTTTAATTAAATTCACTTTCAGACAACCTCATTTTCTATGCAGCATACATACATGTAATATATTTCCCTGTAGCCTTTTACAATAAATCAAGAGTTATTTTATGAACATAAATCTTTGTAAATTCCCTATAAATCTAAATTAAAACATTTTATTTCTAAACCAATTTCAAGAGATCATCATCTCTTGATGAAAAAATGTGATTTTGCCTATTATTCCTGAATTTGGAAATTTTTTTCTTGCATAAATTTTCCTAAAATACCTTGTTTAATTGGTTGTCATTTTGTGGCTTTCGTTTGGAAATTTATACTGCTTTTTCCTAGATTTGGTTGCTGGTAAGCTTCATAGACTGTGTTTTGCATAAAATTCATATATAATATTTTGCAAATTTCAATTTGTACAATATCATATGATTCCAGGAGAATACCTCCAGAAAAATGATGAAATTTCCACTAAAGTTCTTATTATATTATTTTAGCAAACAATTATGAATAAATCAGATATATTGTATAATTGTGATGATTTTCTTATAACTATCTCAATATCACATCATTTTTTCATACAAATACTATTTCTTCTATGAGTATTTAGATACTATTGGCTCAACAATTAGATGATTCCATCCTATTTCTTGCATTTCAGTTTATTTTGATAGTCATCTGAGGACAGCCTTATGTTGCTGGTTGTTATAAAATGTTACAGAAGTAATTTCCAGAGGTAGGACTCAACATCTGCCCTATGGAGTCTGAGTGCATTTGCCTTGTGGGAAGCATGATATGAACACATTAGAGAAGGTAAAAGTAAAGTCATAAAATTGTTGAGCAAAACTTGAAAAATAAAGAACGATATGCACTTAATGGTGATATAAAATGATGAAAATCAAGTATCTATTAAAATTGTATGCCTCTGCACCTAAAACAGAGCAATTTTACATATTGTAAATTCAAATAAAATCAATATATTTGATAATTTAATAATAAATATTGAATTACTTACCAACATTCCAATTGAAAATAATAAAAAAAAAATCAACCAAAAAATACTTTTGTTACTAAGAGGGCTACAATATATCCACAAAACTATATAAAATGTACATTTTTCTAATGTAAATTTTTGATAAGGGTCATTTTCTTGAGATCACCCATATATTAGATTACAAAACATTGCATTTTAAAAGATGAAAATTTGCAAAGAATATGATATTCCTGCAATGCAGTGGAGTTACAAATCAATGTAATAAGAAAATTGAGAATTTCACAATTCACAAATTGACATAAAGAACAAGATATCTATTTAATAAATGAACCATGTATAAAGTAAATGTATGGTAGGTAAAGCATATACTTAACAATGGATAGTTGTAGTAATGCAGAACTATTTATGATTGTGCATTTTTTCCTAAACTAATACTCTAAATACTTGATTTCTTCAAGCATCTACATATTAAAAGCAATTTATAACCACTTCACAGAAGCATTGCGCTTAACCATAAACACACCAGTGATTAGTTATTCTGTTTGATGTTTGATAACTATAGCATTATAACTAAAATAAATAAAGTAATCCCTGATAAAATGAATGAAAAGAATAGTATTGGAGATCTGAAACATATGGCCCATTTTCCTGTTGTAAGAAAAACTGCTGACTAAAGACATCGCTTGGTACTAGTGCTTTTGCCTAGCATGCCCATGGCTTTGGGATTTGATCCCCAGCATGACAAGAATAAAGTGGCAAAGATTGTTTAATTCAGGAAAATAATTGCAACCATGTGGAATCACAGAGAAAAAAATAAAAGTAAGAAGATTTAGAGTTTGCGGCTGAATATTTGTACATATGTATAAGGCATAAATTTGAAGATATATTATGGGAGTGTAATAAGAGCTATCTCGAAAGCTAGAGAATAATATTCCAGTCAGCAGAAATGAATTACATCATTAAAATATTAGGCAATCATCACATTTCAAGGTAGAAGAAAATCTTCTATGGTGCTGGAACCACTGATTCTCAGAGCTGGTAATAATAAGAGAAAACAGACTTACTATCATTTTTTTTCTCCATTTTAACAATTAACACCAATGAGAAGACCTCATGTGTTCATCCTCTTCTTCACTTTTCTGTAAGGGTGTACAACTAACTAAGCTTAAACAACCCCCAAAGTGTCATCAAGGACAAACAAAGTGTAAAGCCTATTGACCTCATTGCTGGTAGACAGGTCTGGAATAGTAGCCGAGTTCACCTTCTCTGCTATTCTTAGTTATTTCAAAAAGTGCTTCTTCCTTGAAATATATGCTTTTCTATTCAGGGAAAATTTATGGGAAAGAAAGCAACACAAGAATGATCAAATATCCGATAACCGTAGCCTGGCAGTCTTGTTGTCCTGAAATAATCATTCTAATTCCTTTTTAAAAATCTCCTCAAAAGATGTCACCACAAAACCCTGACCCATCCCAAAGGATAAGATTGATATTTCCATCCTACCTCTTCCATTACATAATACTTTCAGTAATAGTTCAGCATAAAAAAAAAGAAAACTGTCACTTTTTTATCCCAGCATAGCCAACTGAAATCTGCCTCTGGTCACAATTGTAGTATTTTAAAATATTTTCATGTAAAATTCATGATTTTATATAACAAAGTACTGTCTTTTTCTCTAAAAGAAATCCCTGAAAATAGTTTTAATCTATTTAAACTTACTCACCATCAGTGTCTCTTTATCCCATGGTGGGAGGTGAGCATGTCTCCCAGCCTGATTTTTAGTGTTTTAAAAGGAAACTTTTGGTTGAGGATATGGCCTGCAAAGTGAAGGTCATGGGTTAAACAAGTGATAGATACAGATAAATAAAAACCAAGCAAATGAGAACAACCCCAGTATTCTTCTGAAACCTGGTAAGCACAGTGGCCTTTATAATTGCTTTCTAGAAAGTATCGTTGAATCCTTTGAAGCTGGACACTGAGGGTATGATTACATTGTAAGTCTTCCAAAGATCTCTTTATTCTTCAAGTTTTTAGGTGCTTCACAAAAGTGAAGTGCATAGTAAGACAGTGAAATGCTTGCCGACAGAGCTGTTTTCACACTTCTTTTATTCTGGATTGCGTTCTATGATTACACATATCTTTATAAAGAATACCACCATGGGAGAAAAAGTAGTTTGAAAGTCTATGGTTGATAGTTTAATAAGAATCATTCCATGTAGAGGAAAATTTTGCTTCCAGAGAAAATGCTTATTCTAGTGAGTTTAAAATACCCCATCTTAAAAAAAAATACCCCATCTCCCATTCAAATTTTGTAAATGCCTTTCTGTCATCCAACAGATCACACCTAACCATGCTGGCCACTTATGCTATAGTGAATTTCAACATTGGCTTTCCATAGCTAAACCAACAGTGCAGAAAGAAGGTCCATGTTGCTAAGCCTTTGAGTGACCACCCTCCTTGATAACATGGTATTCTGGATATTCTTATGTACTGTGTATTTAGAGGCTGATTTCTGTGCTGGAGATCCGGTTGAAATCTCAACATACACATTGTCATTTCTATGAAGAGTCTGCTGTCTCAATGTTGTATAAAAATTGTTCACCATCATCTCTTACTTGTGATTAAAGTAGCTGACTAGCCTATAGCTCGGTTAGAGAGGGCAGGAGGTGGGACTTCCATTCCCAGTTGTGGGGGGTAGTGGTGTATTTGAGGTAGGAACCAGAAAGGGAGGAAGAAGAGAAGTCATAATAAGAGAGAGCTACATCAGAAGGCCAAGGCAAGACTGAGATGGCAAGTGAAAAGGCACATGACTGGAAGGTGGACAGGCTAGCACAATTGAGTTAAAATCTGCCCATTATAGTACTTTAAAGCTAATTGAGTAAATCTAATAGATCTCAGTGTCAAGGAATTTGGAGCTATGGCATGTACTAAAAAAGACCCATAGTAACACCTTAATCTTAAAAAAGGGTTATTTTTTGTGAGCTTTTTGAAATCCTTTCATAATCTATAATACAGGTCAACATATTCACTTAACTGTTAACACTGTTCTTAGCTAAGATCAACAAGTAGGCGTCCACACAGAATAAAATGTCTTTACCAATTTTCTTGTGTAGTGGGGCTCTGTTAACACACCTCATCCACATATTTGTCATTGGAATAGCACTTGTATTCTTACCAATTTCTTTACTACCCAAATATAATCATGAAACCACTTCTCTGGAAACATTTTTCTAGTAAAGAAAAAAAAAACTTTTTCTAAGAAAACATAGTCTGTTGATTGAAAGTCTTTGGGGAAATTTGATTTTCACTGCTGTCATTCAAGGATGTGCTAGAGAAACCAGTATGAGACTGTAACATTCCCCTTTTGAACAAATGAAAACCAAGACTTTATCCTCTTTCTTTGTCAAATAATTAAAGGAAACTTCTTTTTGCTTTTAAATGAATGGTAGAATGGACACTGCAGTGTAGCAGAGAATGTAGAGGTCTTACGTATGCCGATAGAGTAGTTCAGGCCCAATAGGCAACTATTATTTTCATACATGCCATGCCCAACTGATCCATGCTCAATTATGATAGGACACCAGTGTGCATGGAAGGCATAGACCATCAGCATCTCAATAGTGATAAAAAAAAAATTTGCAGAAGATACCAGGGCATTGCTTTGAAATTCTAGCGTCCCACATAGCAATTTGTCTGCTTCCTTCTAAGTCCAATAAGCTTGTTATATATCTAATTTCTTCTTGGTGAAAAAGTCTTGTAGAATAGAACCCCTTATGAAATGCTGTTGATTTAGATGATCTCTGCTTGTAAACAACTTCAAAGGAGAGGGTTTATTAGGATCAGCCATCAGGGTAGTCCAAGGCTACCAAAACTGCGACAGAAGGAACTCAGAAACTGCCAGTATTTTTTTCAGGCGCACATATTGCAAAAAAAAAGGTTCATAAAAGCCATTATTCAATAGTAATATACTCCATCAAAGCTATTGGAATAAAAATACCATATTGTACTCCTGTAAAGTTAATAAAAAATATTATAGCTGCCACACTGGTGTTGTGACTCAAACCTGGGTTTTCTGAAAAGGTAGACAGTGCTCTTATCCACTGAGCCATCATCTCTAATGATAAGGTGTTTAGAAATTGCAAAACATGTATTTTGATTTGAAATTGTGCAATGCTTGAAAGTCTATAGGAGCAATGTGTGGACTGATAAAATTTTAATTTAATATGCACATCTAATATATAAGAATGAGACATGGTTGTTAGCTTCATAAATTTAAGTTACCTAGAAACTACAGATGGTACGTATATTGGAGTTTGCAGTGATATTTAACTGAATGAAGCAGATCTACCTATTATGTGGGATTCAAAATTCCAACAACTGAGTTTCTGAAATAAGTAAATGGGTTCAGTATGAAGGCCCTATTATTTTTGCTCCTGATTGGAGATACAGTGTGACCACAATCCTCAAACTCCTGCTGATACAGGCTCACTCACACTCTGCTATCCCGAATGATATGGACTGTGCCATAAAACAAAGGACAGAAATCCAACTTTCTTAAGTTCATTTTAAAGGTATTTTGTCAGGCCAATGGAAATACTAACTTATACTTACTATGTGAGTTTAACCACCATCATGATTATAGGTGTTTTCTTTCTCTTTTAACATACCATTTTCATTTTTCTTCTTCACAGTTCATATATTATTTGGTATAACCAAGTTTTAAAAATTTTTATATCCTTTATTCTCATATTTTCAAGCCACTTCTTAGAATGTGTTAGTGGTTACATACATTTGGCAATGCAGTTTTAATTAGTCTAATTCGTTCCAAGTAGCTATTATTACCAACTGAAGGAAAAGAAACTTACACTGCTGGTGTCCTATATCATCCCTAACTATTTTTGTTGAACTGTTCTTACTTACTTAGTTAGATACAACTTCATGATTATCTATTATTTTATTTTGATGATTGTTTTAGATAAAATATAGCCTTTCATAATTTTAAGATACAAATAAATTGTTTTACTTTGTGAGTCTAACTTTTACTCAGTTATTCTTATTATGAATATATATATTCTTTTGGATAGATACAAGTTTCTTATTATACTAATTCTATGTAAAGAACTATTAATATCTCTTGCAAGGTTATTCTCCGGGAAATATGGTACATTTTTCTAATTTCAGAAAGTCTTATTTTTTTTCTATTTTAAAGGCTATTTCTACTATATTAGTCTATAATTTTTACTATTTTCTTTTGAAAGTTTAAATTTTCACTATACTTTTTTTTATTTATGAATATTTTCCAAGCAGAGGTACATTGTAATTCTCAGATTTTGACATTGTGCATTCTAATAAATTTTCTTTGAATATTTTCTATTTGTATGTGGTTCCCTGTTTAAATCTTTTGCTAATGGTTTTAGGAAACTTCTAGAGCATTTTATGTGTTTTTAATTAATTTTAGTAAATATGTCATGAGTGTTACATCAAATAATTTTCTGTTCTTTCCACTTTTATTCTCTATTAGATAATTAAAATACCTGTATATGGAATATCTTGATGTTTTGTACAAAAGGCAGTACATTGTATTTGATTCTATTGTGAAGTTTCAAAAGTATCTCACTCTCTGTATTTTCTACTGACAGGAATTCTCTGAAATTACAAATTAGTTGTTCCTACCAACTATGGTTTTGACATTTCTCTTCCAGGGAAGGTTTGGAGAGCTGGCTCTGTGTCTTCTCTTCTCTGATATGTGTAGGGAAATCAATAGTTTTCTAAGAGCTTCGGCTCCTTAATTTTAAAGATAAGAGTGTTAATATTAGCACCACATATGTCAGCGCTGATACTAAAAATTGTTAAGATACAACTGTGCCCTCAGAAAAATATAAAAGGAAATTTTGTACTAATGTGATGGCTACAACTTATCAAGAGGTTAACCTAGAGTAAGTCTGAAACACAGGACACATTTCATACACAATACCCCACATATTGCAATTCTGACATGTCGTAAAATAATAAAACTACCTCTGGAAATTGCTCATTTTCTGAAGGAACAGTGAGAAATCAACTGGTTGAGTAGGTTCAACTCAACTGGTCAATCCTATTATTGGGATTGCCGTTACATCATAAGAAAGAGAGTCCTTGAATGTATTCTGGTTACATTATACCTTGGCTTTTATAAGTAGGGAACTCAAATACCCTTTGTGTCCTTAAGTATGAAACTCAAAAAGCACCATGAAAATAATCTGGCAGCTTAGAAATGCACATTTGGATTTTTTCCCAGACATATTGAGTCAGAAATTCTGGGAGCGAGGCCCAGCAATCTGTTTATTAAAATTTCCTTCAGGCTATTCTATTGCAGGTGAAAGTTTCAGAATTGATTCACTATGCCATATTTGACAATGATTTTAACACAGTATCTAGAAGATCATCTGACCCCAAGCAAGTGCTTCCTCACTATCTACCTTTTGCTACCATTCGTAAGAAACTGTTGAAGCAAGTTTGATTCTGGCACAAACCAGGACTATACGATCAATTTATATGGTAACTTTAGTTCATTAGACAGTCATTTCTGATATACTGACCAATTAAAAGGTCCTGGTTGTAAATTTGCCTTTATGTTTCACTATAATATATAAGAGGATACAGTGTCCACACTTAAAGCATTGGCGGATAAACATGAAATCAGCCTGTCACGACATAAGAGAATGAAGCAGAAATGTAGAACTATTTCAAAGAGAAATCATGCAGATGATTTTCTAGTTTCCATCCTGTATTTTTCCAATGTTTCTGATTAATTTCAGAGCTAAATAGATGTTCCTGACACTGAAGTCTACTCATGAGATATACACATACTTGCAGCTAGGCAGGTATTTTTGTCAAGCTAACTTAATTGTTATTCATCTTGGAAAAATATAAATATGATAATAGGTAGATGACTTCCTTTTGGAAAGGGCTGCTTCATCATTAATGCTTTCTAGTACCTTATCTTACAAAAAAGCAGGCTATTTTTTTTGAAGAGTCAGATGAGGATATCAAATAACATCTAAAGAGAAAGATAGTGCAATGCTATCTTTTTGTTCCACTGAAAAGTCATATTGTATCAAAGGCTTCTTTATAAAATATGTATTTATTTTAGTGTGTCTGTGTTTGTGTATTATGTATGTATGTGTACGATATGCATGCAAAGTCGGCTAAGATAATAAGAAATGTAATAGTCCCCGGAAGTGGAGTTACTCAAAGTTGTAAGCTGTTATGTAGGTTCTAGAAACAAAACTAGGTCCTATGCAAGAGGAATAAGTACTCTTAGCTGTTGAACCAATTCTGCAGATGCAAAGCTGTTGTCCTACTTTCTTTCTTTCTTTCTTTCCATTTTCCTTCTTCCTTCCTTCTTCTTTCCTTCCTTCCTTCCTTCCTTCCTTCTTTCTTCTTGGTGTGTAGCTATGTTTCCTGTCCTGAGGACATTTTCATGGCAGCCTTTGGGCAGGTATATATATCCCTCTTTGGATTTTAGGAATGTCTATCAATACCTATATACATCTAAACTACTTGCCACCACAAGTCACACCTAGAAGTTATGCTTTATATCATAAGTCAGCTTGTTTCTCAATATAGATAATTGAAGGTTTAAAAGTTAAAGGATGTGTACACACACACACACACACACACACACACACACACACACACACACACACATATTTGACATTGTGATTCCTCACTATAACCTAAGGTAGGAAGTGTTTCCTATACATAGATGCTAGATAGAAGAAATATCAAATGAAAAGAAAGCTAAGGTTTGAGGCGTGATATTTCAACACCCACTATGGCACTTATGTAAAAGCTCTGGACAGCTATAAATTATTTTTCCTGTTCTTAGATATCTGTGTGCTACCCCCATGAAATTCCAAGGAAAAACTAGCAGATTGAGATTACATTACTATTTATTGAAATAAAAAAGAAAAAATTTCCCTTAAGTCTTTTCATATGACATATATTTTGTATTCTTGTTATATACCACCATGGAACAAAGAAATTTGTAATATTAGCTCCAAACTACAGTGGAGGCTTGAAATTCCACCCCAACTGCATCATGGTATTGTGAAGAAAATTTGAAGCCAAAGCTCTGACTGTGATACAAAATCGGTTCACAGCCAACCAGACAACTTATTGATACTGCATCATGATAAAGAGTAAGAAAATTAAGTATACAGTTCAACCCTAGAATATTTGTATACTGTACACATGAGCTGTGTGTTCAGCACTCTGAAATATCACCCTACATGCATATACTAAACAGAGAAGAAGCTTCAAGTAAACTTGTGATGGTAACCTTGCATACGTGTGTGAAAATATTGAAGAATTGTTTTCAATTAAAATATTTCAACTTAATTACATCTTAGTTTTAAATTATTTTTAGATGATAATAAATTTCATAGGGTTCAGTTACTAGGCTATCTTTATCTTGTAATATTAATATCCTGTAGTCATCCAGTCTAAGTTTTTCCTATTTTCTACTCATACTTGGTTACTCAATGTTTGCCTTTGTTTGTCTCTAATTTTAACTAAATAGACAGTTCAATTGTCCTTTAGTGCTAGTAACTTTGCTTAGCTAAGGTATTGCAGAGGTCCATCCTTGTTGTAGAATACGTTAGAATTTCTATTTACTTCCATGGTGAAAAAATTTCAGTTTATCTGGGCTTCATATTTGTTTTCTATCTACTCAGTGTATTTACATGTCTTCCATTTTCCATTTTAGGTTTCTCCTTCCAGATTTTATATATATATATATATATACAAGTTACACAACTGAGTAAGGTAATTGTTTTTCTGTGTTTTGAGGGACTACAGAGCATTTGTCACCAGATTACACCTTAGTACCTTCCTATCTCCAGAACACATGATTCATATCGCTCTAAAGCCTCAAAACCACCTTATCATATTTTTCTAATGCAAGCCTTGTTAATGGATATAAGGTCAAACCTCATGCGACTTCATTTGCATTGAAGTTACAATTAATAAATACTACAATGTGTGTTTGTCACTCGTTAGTATACATCTTCCTGAAGACCATCTGTTCAAGTCCTTAGCCTGTCTTCAAATGGTGTTTTATGTTATTGTTGAACAGTGGTGGTTCCTTGTGCAGTCCTGTTACTCATGCATCATCATGCATGTTATTTCAAGTGTGGTTGTATTTAGATAACTATTTTCTCTCAGATTTTAAGTCTTTTGGAATCTAATTTGCCTATTTTTATTTTTGTGAACTCTCCTTTCTTCAGAGTTCAGCAGATTTTTGAGTTTTCTTCTAAAACTTTTATAGCTTTACCACTGAGTATGTTGGTGGGTTGCCTACCTGGAAGGGATTTTTTTCAAAGTTTATTTTTTTAATACTACTGCTATTATAGTTATCACCATTGTCATTGTTATTGTGAGCATAGAGGGTGTGTGTGTGTGTGTGTGTGTGTGTGTGTGTGTGTGTGTGTGTGTGTGTGTGTCCATGTATAGGCATAGTTATATGAACCCACACATATTAATACAAAGGGAAACTTTGGAAGTGAAATCTCAATTTCCACTCTGTGTTTCGGCTAACATACTCTGGATTTTATACTTATCTAGCAATATTTGGATCCTCTGAGCCATCCTTCCAGCCCTTTGGTGCCTTTAAAAAAAAAGGATTCCTAAATTCTAACCTAACAGTATGGCATGTATATATCCATTCTTCCCATTTATTTTGGTTCTATATTATATTATGGTGACTTTATCACTTGACATAAAATTGTAGCAACCTTTTTTTCTCCTTTGAGCCACATAGCAATTACTCAACAGTGGGTCTCTGGAGAATTAATATCTTCTTTTGATTAGGCTATGTGTGCTTCTCAGTATACATGTGATCCTTTATAGTTATCGGTATATTTGGGGGAAAATGTCCATTGTTTTAGTTGTCATAGTCTAGCATTATACAGGTAGAACATTTCTAAGCATCCTGGCTAGACATTCATGAAACACATTCCCAGGAAGCTTCTACTTGGGAGTCCTAGTTTTGAAGTACTTGCACCTACTGAAAGATTCTTCCTAGTCTTATTTGGTGCTGCACAGTCTCTGGTGCTACAGAATCTTGAAGTTTCTTCTTACCATCACCAAAATTTTTCTGTGTTTGTCAGAAATTAGATTCAGGTAAAATAAAGTCAGACCTCCAGGGAGACCTGGAAAAAGCCATAAGATTTGACATGTGTTTCATTGTTCTCTCTCCAGGGAAAACTTCGACATTTTCCCTAGTGGGACTTGGCTCTACAGCAGAAGATACTATAGTAAGTGTGAGAAATTTCCTTCTATTTTTGATGCAGTTCTTCTTGGATCATTTGCACTACAGGGACCTTTTATCCGGTTTCAATATGTCCCACAAAGGAACTGGTCCATTTCACATTCATACATCATTTTATTTCTCACTGATGAATATGGCTCTGCAGCTTCCTGTTCTAAAGTCTTACTAATGCTATATTTCATTGAAGGATATTTTAAATCCAGTGAACAAAAGATACGCTTATGCATATGCATACAAATCCAAATACATTTTCAATTGCTCTCCATATGAAAACACTAAAGAATTTATCAGTCAATGACAATAGGTTATGCACAGCAATAGGAGATGAAAGAATATTGCTAAAAATTTTGCTTGAAACACTATCATTTGGAATAAGAGAAGTGCAGTAATTTGAACCTTTGATATTAGACTGCACTCATTACTTAGAAGACATTCTTTCTTTTTTATTAAAATTGTATTGATTTTGCAATGCCAAAGGAATCTATTTGATCTGGACAAATGACAGGCCTTAGTAGCAGGAGACAATAAAATCTTTCAGAACTGATGTCACTACTTCTATAATTTGAGTACGTTTCATCAATGCTTCTATGGACTTTATTACAGAAAAAATGACCGTGATACTTGTACACAGTGTAATACATATTTATAAATTCAAGCTCTGGAAATGCTGAAATTTCTCTTGCAAGTTGAGTGATCCTGTACAAGTAAATTAATTTCTCAGAACCTTGATTTAGTCACTGCTAACATACTGAGAAAATAACATCCCTTTAACAGTGTTATTCTAGAGAATAAATAACAGAAAAGTAGTAAAAGAATAAATACTAATGAAAGTAGCAACAGCTAACATACTGATAGTTTTCCACATGTTTGGCAAATTTGTAAGGGATTTACATGTATTAATTCATAGCACACTTTCTGGAGCACAATATTAGCACTCAATAAATGTTAACTCGTGGCCATTATTACTGCCACTATTCATGAAAAACACAAAATTGAGTTTGATTACAAAATTACTTGACAGGTCACTAGAAAATGTCTGCATTGAAAGAAGCAGTAGAGAATTCTAATCTTAGAGGATAAGTAAAACCATGTACAACAAAAAACAAGTCTGTAGGTTCTGTGATTGGACATCAGAATGTCCTTTGAGGAAAATAAAATACAGTTTCCCATTACTACAAGAAGAATTTATTGAAATAAAATTTTATGAGACAAAATGCAAATCTACATGTTTATATTTAGGTGTGCACATGTATGTACATACTAACCCTAACTAAAGCATTACAAGCAATACTAACCTTCTGATTACATATTTCTAAAGACTTAACTGCTTTAAAGATACATATTATAAAGCCACTTAGGTAAAAGACAAAAATGAAGATTCAACAATATCCTTTGAGGTTTTCAGTACTACTCCAAAAAGCTCTCTATCCCCTATAGAAGAAAACTATGCATTTGTTTATCCTAGAAAAATATATGAAAAGATAAGGCTATCAATGTAAAGATTATAGAACCTAGATGTATATCCCATGAAAGCCATACCCACTGAACATAAGTAGCAGTTATGGTGCCTAGTATATGACAGACACACCATCAATTTTCCTCTTTTACAAGGGTTTGCCTTTTTCAAACTTTCTTAACCATACCACAGAAACTGTAACAAGTTAAACTACAAAATAAGGCCTTCTGCTTACATGTCACATAAACAACATTTATATTTCAAGTCTGATACTGGAAGTAATAAAGAGAGGAAGCTCTTTAATTCAATCAGAGAATTATAGGTGAGAATTGTTTCAAACTATGTTGCTTCTGCCTGAGAGGGACATTTAATTATTCTCTCCCCGCTTTGGTTTTTACACATGCTACGATGTTTTTATATTTGTACCCAGACCCCTTGGAATATTGTGAAACATCCTTCTTCTCTAAGTCTATTGTGATGTCTGACTTTTTTGTTGCTTTAGCCACTTCTTTTGCTTTTATAAGAGAAAGAATATAAATTCAAATGAATTCCATTGATATTTTGAAAGTATCAGGAAAATTAAAAGAAAACCAAAAGACTCTCTTCAATAATAGTTGATTCTACATGTAAATCAGACACTTGGTTCTGACACCTGAATATTTTTAGTATAGTTTTTAACTTATGCTTTGCATGTTTCTGTTTTACATAACTGATCATATAGCACATTTTGCTTCTTTTTAATGTTGAGTAATATTTCACTGTATACCTGTACTACAATATTTTTTTTATTCCTCTCACAATGAGCACTTATAACACCACATTCCATAGGTTACAATGCATTGACATTCAAAATAATGTTATAAAGAAAGATAAATCAATATCTATTTAAGACACAAGTATTAATATTTTGAATATGTAAGCCAAAAAACTGAATCATACAATAGTTCTATTTTGAATATATTTGGGCAAATTCTTAACCATTTTCTAGGAATGGTACAATTAGAAAAGAACATTTTGCTAGCATTAGTATCTATAGAGAACTGTAAAAGTATAAAATGGAAGATAACGTGTGAAGTCTCTTGAGCATAACACACAATATGTCATATTCTTCTGAAGATTTTTGTTTGAGAAAATGTTAAGGAATTATGGAATTTTATGCAACCACTAAGTATACTATTTATTTATCAGACATATTTTAATTACATTTATACATTAGAATTAAGATAAATTAGATTATTTTTCTTCATCAGTATAGTTTTGAAAATATTCCTAACTCTGGTGACACTAGAAAAAATGTTATTATGGCTATCTATTAAATTATATAGAGTCAATGTACAACATAGAGTTTCTAAATGTTATTAAGGAATGTTCTGTACCTGATATTTTGTTTAGAAAGTAATATGTAGCTTTAAAATATGCTTGAGGAAAACATTTAGAAAATTGTAACAACCTTCATACACAAGAATCTTTAAACCTAGTATTTTTATTTCTTCTCTATTATCTCCATTTTAAACTATTAACAAGCACAGTTAGATGATTTTTAAGTCACTCATTATACATGATATTCTATTATCTTACATCCATTATAACTTGTTAGAAACTTTTAATAATGCATGACTCTAGAAGGCAATTCTCTCTAATCGACACAGATACTTAAATATTACTCCATCTATATTTTATTATTTTATGAAGCATACTGGCAACTGATCTTGTAATTTTGTCAGAAACCAGAGGTTTCTAAGCAGTTTCAAAATTACCCAAAATATTAAATATGACAGCATAAAATTGCCAATTTCATTATCATTTTTTAAAATGTTATTTTCCTACTAAAAGAGAAATGAGTAACTTTAAGTGTTATCAACTAAAAAATTCAGTAGAAAGGTAAAATCATTTAAACTTTATTAATACCCAATATGCTTCATATTGTCTCAATCAGAATACTATAATTTAGTGACATATTTCATTAGGAACATTTATTTTTGACAGAATTCCTTCCATTAACTTCTCTAATCATCCGAGAACAAAATTAATCACACACATGTTAAATATCAGTATGTTAGATAAATGTAATCTCAATTATTTGAATCTGTTTTCATTTGTAAATGTGAAAGAACTTCAACTTTTATACAGTCCACTGACAGAAAATTCCTTCCAAATTAATAGTAGTTGTAGTACCAAATGCATAACAGTTTCTCCAAATCACTTCAACCCATGACAAATGTGTGAGTGTCTTCCCAAATCATATTCTGTCCTTTATATTTAATGATTTTTCTGTTATGTTTGTCATTTTATAGATTAGTTTAGACTTCTTTTGTTATTTTTGTCATAGTTTATTATGAAACAAGAAATATAATAGGCTAATATTTCTTAAATATACACAGAGATAGTAGATTGTATCTCTTTGATTCCAGCATCTATGCCCAATGATAAAATTTATAGCATATAGTTTGCCTCTTTAGTGTAAAGCAGTTGTACATCCAGACCCATATTTTTACACAAATTAATATACCTACTAGTGAAGAGATTTCTCCCTCTATTTTTACATATAATTTAAATTATTATAATATAATATTCAACATTGGTATAGAATAGGATTGGGGTGTGGGTAGTAATTTGTGTAACAAGGCTGGAATTTGATACTAAATGGCTCACTGAAGGATTATTTACCGATTATCATTTTTTGATATGGAATGTGACGTAAAAATTTAGTTATTATTGAAAAAATATTTTTCTCATTCAGTACATCCAATCAAAGATTTTACTTCTCTCAATACTTAACACACACACACACACACACACACACACACACACACACACACACCAAAGTTCCTCCAGATTCATTCCCCACCCATTTCCTTTCAGAAAGAGCTGGCTTTCAAGAGACTGCAATCAAACAAGACAAGGCAAGATATAATAAAGCAAGGCAAAATTCTTCATATTCATGCTGGACAATGTAACCCAACAGGAAGAAAAGTCTCAAGAGTGGGAAAAAAAAGTCAGAGATGCACCAGTCACCACTGGCAGGAGTCCCACAGAAAGAGATTCCTTTTTTGCCTTTTTAAAAAAATATGACTTATTCAGATTACCTCCTGATTGTTACCCCTTCAATTGTATCTTCCTGTAACACCTTCTCTCTCTCTTTCACCTACTTTGCAATTTTATGAGATTAAAATGTTTTGAGAATTTACTCTTTAAAAAGTAACCAAAGTGCAAACACATAGGTAAGACTACAGACTTTTAGGAGATTCTTTGCATATCTGCATAGTTTTATAAGAGTTCTAATTTAATTTAATAATTTAATCAATAACATGAATGTGAAGTGAAAATTTATACAATTTATTAAAATATTAATGTTCCTTGGTATTATGATTTACTATTTATCCAGTCTTAGAAAGATGTATATTGGAAATTTTAATGTTTTACATTTTTAGTAGAAAAAAGATAAATATTCCTGCTAATGAATATTAATAAAGTTATATATTCAAATGAGAACTAAATGTAAGTTGAAGTTATCTTCAATTATTTAAAATATATAATTTTACAGTGTTTCCCTCAGATCCAGAATTTTTACATTTAAACACTATTAGAAAGAATGTTGCGTCTCAAAATCTCACTGTATTTGTGACTGTGAATAATACAATAAGGACATGTTTAACAAATGTGCATAAAATTGAATTAAAAAGAAATTATTCACGGAGAACTACCTTACTAAATTTGAGGAAGATACATTAAGTTTCTATTTTTACATCATAACTTCATTTTTATTTTCCCTGGTTCTGTACTTGCTTAGCTCAGGAGGAAGTACTGAGACTACATACATTACTTTATTAATTTTTGAAGAGTAAGAGATATTATGTACCTTTAGAAATATATACTGTAAAATAGTACTTCATATATGTGCTTATTAGTGATAAGTTTATACAGTCTAACAGTATAAATTGTTCATTAATCAACAATATGTTGTATGTAGTTTGTATTATACATGTGTAATAAAATAAATGTATTTAAAAAACAAGTGAAGGGATCACAATCAGGATGTAATCTGAATAAATCATTAAAAATTAAAAAACTCAGTACTAGGTATGATTTTCATCTCATGTTGGTGGTGTCAAATCCCATTTAAAAATAGTTGGTTATTCCCATATGTGTGCCATTATTTTATTAGTGAGTGTAAATTTAATACAGATCACTAATATAAGTTGAGGGGTTTATAGCAGTGTAAAAGTGATGATCCATTTTCTCTTCTATCTTTGTATATAGTTCCTCAAGAATTTTTAGTAGTAGTCAGTAGAGGTGATGCTTCTTGTTGAGCACTGAATGTATCTTTTCATGTATGTTTATAATATGTCATATCTGTCACAATGGAATATTACTATCACAATGTTAAGGCTAATAAAAACCATTTGCAATATCCCCTAGTATTTAATGGTATCTGTAGGTCCCCTTTTACAAATGAATAGAAAATTTGACTCCTCTGCCTGGTACTGAGAATTGTATTTGGTAGCACAAGATGTGTAATTGGGGAAATGGCACTACCGTTATATGGTAGCTACTTTTAAGTTGCTTTTATAAACGTATATATTTTAGAAAATGTCTACAATAAAAGGTCTCCATATTTCTTTTCAGAAGGACTTCAGTGTTACTCCTACTCATATTCCCTCCTTTAAATTTGGCTCTAATACCCCTTTAAAATAATCTTTTAGAAATCTCTATTCTGTTTCTCTTTTTTGAAAGGTCCTTTCTAGCAACCTGTTCCCTTACTAGAAACATAAACTCTGTGTATGTCGTTGGTGGAACACACATGTCTACAGTGTAAAATCTAACATTCACCTTTAAGAGAAAATATGTAATGATTTTCTTTCTGGGTCTGAGTTAACTAGCTCCAGGTTCTGTTTCTACTGCTATCCATTTGTTTGGGCTTTTTGGTTTTCTTTATTGCTGAATAACATTTCATTATTTAATGTGTCCACTTTCATTATCCATTCATTATTTGATGATAATCCTGGATTTTAAAATTTCTGGCTTTTATGCATAGAACACTAATTAACTTTGATAAATAATACTCTTCATACTAAAATACAGAATCCTTTTGGTACATGCCAGAGAGGTCTAGTAATATCTTGTAGAAAAACTACTCCTAGCTTTATGAGGAACTGCCACACTATTTTGCATGATGGCTGTACAAGTTTGCACTTTTAACAGCATACCAGTTTGCATTCCTACTACCAATGGTTAAATGTTCCTCTTTTCCAAAATCCTTTCCATACTTCTGTATCTGTTGAATTGATATTACCCATTCAAACTGGAGTTAGACAAAATCTCAAAAGAGTCTTAATTTGCATTCCCCCAATGACTAAGGATGTTAACCTTCTTGTTTATGTGTGTCTCAGCACTTTGTATTGTATGTTTTTTTCTTAAATGGTATTGAAAGATGGTTCGGCAGTTAAAGGCATTGAATAACCTTCCAGAGGACGCAGGTGCAATTCCCAGCATCCACATTGCTTCTCATTGGCTTCTGTAATCTCAGTTCTAGGGTGCTGGATGGTCTTATCTGGCCTCCATGAACATTGTATGACCAAGGGTACAGACATAGATTCAGGAAAACACTCTTACATATAAAATAAAATGTATTTTAAAACAATTTTTCATATCAATAATCAGGAGAAACCATAATCAGAATACACTATTTGAAGGTATCTATTTTCAATAAAGAAGAAAAAAGATATACCAGGAGTATGCTATAAGCAATAAAAATAATATTTTTTTAGATTTTTTTAAATGTTAATTTTATTTCATGTTTATGAGTACTTTGGCTTCTCTCTTCCCAGTCCTTCCCCCCACCTATGCTCACGTCCACCATCCACTATCCTCTCTTCTCTTCAGAAAAAGGGAGGCCTCCTATCTAAATCAACCAGCCTTGGCATATCAACTTGCAGTAAGAGAAGGCATGACTTTTCCTATTGAGACTAAGCAAGGCATCTTAGTTAGGGGAAAGTGAACAGAAGGCAGAGAACAGAGAGACCCACTCACACTGTTAAGAGTCCTCCTTGAAACACTACTATTATATATGTGCATTGGGCTTATGTCAATCTCATGCATGCTTTCTGGTTGGTATTTCAGACTACGTGAGGTCTTCTGAGACACGGTTAGTTGATTCTACACATTTTCTTATGTGTTTTTACCACACTTGCTCCTATAATCCTTCCTCCATCTCTTCCACAAAATTCCCCAAGCTCTGCCTAATGTTTGGCTGTGGTTCTTTGCCTCTGTTTCCATCAGTTGGTGGGTGAAGCCTCTTCGGCGGCAGTTGTGCTAAGCTCCTGTGGGTAAGTATAACAGAATAGCATTAGCAGTGTCAGAAGTGGCATGAGTTACCTGACATGGGTCTCAAACTAGGCCAATCATTGTTTGGCCATTCCTTCAATTTTTTGGTCCTTTTTTCTCCCTTCATATTTTGTAGGCAGGACAAAAGGTTTTGTGGGTATGTTCTTACCTGGGGTCACTGTTTCTCGCATGGTTAAAAGTAACTATTTTCTAAATCATAGTAAATTTGAAAGTATTTGAGATTTTCCAGAAACCAGCATTGAGAGTTTGCCAAAATTGTTGTGTTTTCTATTTCTTCAAATGATTAATTAATTGTATTACTTTCTTATATTTCCTTCTCTCAAGCATGATTTTTGTTTTATTTTCATATCATATCACATTTCTAAAGTTATATCAAAATATTATGAATGACTACTGGAAGTACAATACTAAAATTGATGTTGGCATCCTAGTGCATCAAAATTTCCATACTATTCAGCTTATTTTAAAGACGGATGTTTAGTCATAACTCTGAAATCTTAAACACAAAACAAATGGAAACAGTGGTTTACATGTAGATGGATGGTATGCAAATCAACTTTATCTTTATTGAAATATATTCATAATCTTCTATAAAATACTCAGAAAGAGTCTCAACATTGCTTAATAACCTCTCATAAAAATTTCACTTGACCAAAAGATAGCCTTTATGGAAACAATATTCTCCAGCAGTCTTAAAATGTGTGACAACCTCGAGGTATATTTCACAGAAATTGTGGGAGCACATGAATTTTTACATCCTTCAGGCAATATAATACAAATACTGTATCTTTGAACAAAGCTTTTGATAGACATCAAAGTTGCAAGCTTAAAATTATCTACCATGGCTAGTGCCTGGGGTTCTGTTCCTATCTATTCACACAGTTGTTTGTTGGTTGCAATCTGCCTCATATTCCTGACTGGATATATTGTTTCTAGAAATTTCAGCACTATTGCACAAAAGATACTACTAAGGCTTATGCTTAAAGTATAGCATAGATATTTTCCACATGATCTTTTTTTTTTTGAGTTAATAAGACATTGAGATTTCATCTTACAAATGTCAGAATGACTTAGATCAAAAACTTAAGTGACATATCAGGTTGGAAAAGATGCAGAATAAGGGGAATGCTCCTCCATTGTTGGTGAGACTGCAAACATGTACAGCCACTTTGGAAATCAATATGGCAGTTCCTCAGAAAATTTGAAATATTTATACCTCAAGACACAGCTATACCTCTCCTGGGCACTTACACAAAGAAAGTTCTATCATATCACAAGTACAATTGCTCAACTATGTCTATAGCAGGTTTATTCATGAGACCTAGAAATGGTAAACAACCCAGACACCCTTCAACCAAAGACTGGATAAAGAAAATGAGGTGCACTTTCAAAATGGAGTGTTACTCAGCTGTTAAAAAAAAAGTGACATCACAAATTTTCCAGGCAAATTGATGGAACTAAAACATATCACCCTGAGTGAGGTAACCTAGACCCATGGTATGTGTCCCGTATCATTTGTAAATAAAAGAATATCATGCTACAGTCCACAGACCCAAAGTAGCAAGTAGTGTTAAAGGAGGTATGCCAAGATCACCCTGGCAATAGAATAGATTTTGCAGGTGGACTTCTGTGAGTGGGGTCAAGAAAAGGAGGAATCAGGTGTAGAAAAGGGAGGCAGAAAATACTTGAGGTAATGGCTGTAATTGGGGAGCATGTAGAAACCTAGTACAATAGAAATTCCAGGCAATCTACAAGAGTTACTTTAGCAAAGAGTCCAAGCATGTGGACATCGAACCTAATCTCGTTATCTTCTGTAACCAGGCAAGGCCTCAGGTGAAGTGATTGGATCACCAACCCAGCCAAAACCTTCTACCTACAGTTTGTGCTGAATACAGAGTTTTCTGAGGCTGGAGCTTAGCAGAATTGTCCTCTAAGGGTTCAGGTGACAAGAGCACAGGCAGAGTACCACAGCCAAACACTAGGTAGAGCTCCAGGAGTTCTGAGGACGAAGAGGAGAAGAAGAAACTGAGGAACCAAACAGGTCAGACCTGAAAGATTCAAATGGTATATACTCATTTATAATTGGACCCTAGCCCAAGGGGCATGTTCCAAGAAAGTCTACACTTACCAGGAAATTAGGGTGGATGTGAGGACATACTATTGAGACTCTAGGTGAGATAAGTATGGGAGAATGGGGAAATAGAAGGATTCTAGGAATAGAAGGGTCCTAGAAACCTACAAGAAGAACATTACGATGGGTAGATCTGGGCCCAGGGGTTCTGCTCAAACTATGGTATGAACCAAGGACAATACGTTCAAGAAACTTCGAACCCCTACCCAGATCTAGCCAATGGACAAGAAAGTCTCCACAATTGAGTGAAGAGTGGTAATTGACTTTCACACGAGTTCAGATGCCCTATATTTGACCACATCCCCGTGATGGGGAGACCTGGTGACACTCAGAGGAAGGACTGCAGTCTACCAAGAAGAGACTTGATACACTTTGAGCATATACAGAGGGCAGAGGTCCCCCCCTCCCCCAGTTACAGTCATAGGATAGAGGAGTAGGCAGTAAGTGGGAGGGAGGGAGGAATGGGAGGATACAAGGGGATGGGATAACAATTGAGATGTAATGTGAATGAATCAGTAAAAAAAAAAAAAAAAGGGTCAGAGACACACCATGAGAACAAGGCCCACAGTATTAACTGGCAAGGTCTCTAGAGGACTAGCAGAAATCTGGGAGCCTATAGGGGCCTGACCTAGGATATATATATATATATATATGTATGTGTGTGTGTGTGTGTGTGTGTGTGTGTGTGTGTGTAGTTCCTAACACTGGGAGTGGGAGCTATCCCTGAGTGTTTAGGCTGCTTGTGGAACCATTTTCTTCCTAATAGGTTGCCTTCCCCAGTCTTGATGGTATGTGCTTGGTATTATTTTAACTTTTTAGGCAATGTTTGTTTGATGTACCTGGGAGTTCTAGTCTTTTGGAAGAAAAGCAGAATGGGAATGTCAATCTGGGGCAGAGAAGAGGAGAGGTAGAGAATGGGGAGAAGAGAGGGCAAGCTGTGGTAAGGATTTAATATATGAAATAATAATAAGTAAATTAAAAATAAAAATAAAAATAAGTAAGAAAATGGACCATGAAGTAGAAAAACAAAAGCAAATGGTTTTAGATTCACATAGAAAATCTAACTATTTGATATTATTTTCATAATATGTTCATTACTTCCAGGAAAACAGCAAAGATATATAGATTTTCCACAACTAGCTCATTTTATTCATAATATGGAGTTGATACTTGGCTTCTTTAACAGGACATATTTTCATATATATGACATTTTCAGAAGTATGGAAAACATTAAGACTTTCATTATAGAAATTATCTTCATTTATAATTAGCATTCATTCTCACCTTCCCTATTTCATTTAATAACTTAGTTTTCAATTCATCTTGCCTTATTTATATGTGTGTATGTAACCACTGGACTACATTCTGCATGTGATCAGTGTGACATAATTTTTTTTAATTTTATCAGAAATTTTCATTGCTGTCATAATATGGAATGAAGAAAGTATGCCCTACGAGCACAATCTGATACATAATTCTTACTTTCTGCACTAAAAAATCACAAATTCAGACAGAAATCTACTAATTCATGTGCAAATTGGAAAATACATATTTGTCATACTCTGCACATAGACATGAAATTTACAAAACATATCATAGAGGAGCATGTACTCCTTCTCAATGTCTTAGTGGAGAATTTTATTGGTAAAAGGATGTGGGATTTCCATTATCTCTCCCATTCCTCCCCCTCACTCCCCTCACCCACATGCTGCACATCTGATGCTCACCCCTGTTACCCTTCGCATGCCTTCTTACTCTCAGTTCCCTCTCTCCATCTCCTTCAGATGTGAAATTTATTTCCTGTTCTGAGTGAGACTCAGGCACCTTCCCTTGGTGACTCTCTCCTTAGCTTCTTTGGGTCTGTGGATTGTAGCATGGTTATTCTGTACTTTATGGCTAATATCCACTTATCAAGGAGTACATGCTATGAGTGTCTTTCTGGAGCTGGGTTACCACACTAAGGGTGATCTTTTCTCATTCTATCCATATGCCTGCAAATTGAATGATGTACTTGTCTTTTAGTACCTGAGTAATAAATACTTCGTTGTGCACATGTAGCTCATTTTCTCTGTCCATTCTTCACTTGAGGGACATCTTGGCTGTCTACAGTTTCTGGTTATTGTGAATAAAGCTATTATTAACATAACTGAGCAAGTGTCATTGTGGTATGATGGAACTGTTTTTAGGTATATGCCCAGGAGTAGTATAGCTGGATGTTGAGGTAGATCTACTCCCAGTTTTCTGAGAAACCACCAGATTGATTTCCATAGTGGCTGTACAAGTTTGTACTCCCACCAGCAAAGAATAAGGGAGAGCTTCTCTAGGAGAGGGGAGGCTCCCTGAGTCTATGGGAATTACCCTAGCTGAGACTCCTAGCAGCAGAGATTAGGGAGCTTGATGTTGCCACCTCTTGTAGCCAAGTAAGATTCCCATTGGAGGGAGTGGGACACCAACCCACCCATACATCCATCCACCCAAAAATTGCCTTGTCATCAAATGGATCAGAAACACTTCATCCAGCAAGTGATGGGAATAGATGAAGGTTACCACAACCAAACACTAGATGGAGTTCCAGAAGTTCTGAGGAGGAGGGGGAGGAAGAAACAGAGGAACCGGAAGTGTCATGGAGAAAGCATGAGAACAAGGCTCATTGAATTAACTGGCATGATCTCTAAGGGGCCAGCAGAGATCAGGGAGTGGGACACTAACCTTAGATCCAAATTTTGTCTTGCCTACAAGAAAGGTAGGGATAGAAGTGGAGCAGAGATTGATAAGATAACAAACCAATGACTGGCCCAACCTCAGATCTACCCCCATTGGAGAGAGTGAACCCCTAACAGCATTATTGATGCTCTATTCAGCTTACAGACAGGAGTTTACCATAGCTGTCATCTGAGAGGCTTCACGAAAAAGATGACAGAAACAGATGCAGAGAAACACAGCCAAACAATAGGCCAAGCTCAGGGAATTCTGTGAAAAAATGGGAGAAAGGCTAAATGGAGCTACAGGGGTCAAGGAGACCAGAAGCAGACATACAGAATGAACTAAACTGGACTTATCGGGAGGCCTCATAGAAATAGAACCACCAACCAAAGTATTTGCATGGAATGGGCCTAGACCCACTACACATGTGTAACAGATATGCAGCATGGTTAATATGTGAGTCCTTCTGTCTTCAAGTCCTGAAGAACCTAGTTCAAATTGGTATTTTATGGATGCAGAGGGTCAATAATTAGTACTCCTCCATTAAGCAGCAATAGTCATCATTGAAACTCTATTCTTTGCTGGAGGAAGAAATTAAGTGAAGTCTACTTGTTTGTCTGAGTATAATATTTTGTATTTTCTTCCTCCTTTTGCTTTTAATTAATACAGCCCAGTAGTATATTGGAAGTCATCATATGAATAGAAATGCTGAGAAATGACGGGAATGAGTACAGTTACACATTCTGTTAGTTTTTCTGGAGATTGTGCTTGTCTTACATTAAAATGCCTTTATTTTAATGTTTTACATTTAAAACAATGTGTTCAATTAAATTACACACATGGGCTGTAGAAATGGCTCAGTATTTAACTGTTCTTGCAGGAGATCGTAATTAGGTTTCCAGTACCAATTTTAGGAAGCTCCCAAATTCATGAAGCTTCAATTCCATGGGCTTTGACACCCACTTCTGGTCCCATGGACACATTCATGAACACACATAAACTCATATACAGATGCCCACATATACATCAATAACAATAAATTAAAAAATAGAAAACAACAATAAATGACTACATATGAGGTCTTGGCCATATTCTACTCAAGTTGTTTTCTCTGAACTTCCACACAAATATCTAAATGAATGCATTTATGTAATGAGCAGGTCTGAACTCTCCTGATTGCCCAGAACTTTAAATTCAAATACTGTTTGGTACTATCTTGCTAATCACATACCACCAGCTACCTAAAGAAAGGCTACTGATCATTTCTGACAATGGTTTCACCAAACTTGACTCTCCTTCACTAATTGTATTTTAATGACAGTTTTCTATTTTGTGAATAACTATGTTTAAATATTCAGCAAAGAGATTATTAATTTTTTTATTTTTGCTGAATGACTCATACAAGAACACTAATTAGAACAAGAAAAACAGAGTTGCAATTTTCCAAAATAGTAACTGTGCCAGGTGAACTCAAAAAATGCTTCTGTTCACTGAAAATTTTTATATAGGAAGTGGCAAATAATACATGCAATAATGATTAATGGTTTCATTCTGGGTATTTAAAAATGAATTGCTCCCTGTAAGTCAGGACTGCTTGTTCCTATTGCAAGCTCAGCCACTCACAGTTTTATAGGCTGACCTTCTGTGAGAGTTATGATTCATTCTTGTCTTAATTCTTTTCTCAAAGGCTATGTAGGATTTATAATTAAAATGAAAACAGAAAATAGTCTTCCTAAATGACAAAATAAAAAATATCCTCTATGAAACAGGCTCTGATGTGCACAGTATTTTTAAATGTTTCCACATTTAACAAAATTTGATTTTTAAAACATACCAAGTAGTGAAAAGAGGGTGTCCTGACACTGAGAACCTACAATAACTAGAAAGAGCCTTGGCCTCTCTGTTATAGTTATTATTCTCTCTTAGGAAAATAACCATTTAAAATATGTCATGAGTTTCAAAGTCCCCAGTTAAGTCTGAAATCCTAATATCAGATGCACAGAGACATCTGTTTACTTACTAAATATCCAAAAGGAAAATTTTACCTTTTGTAAATTTGAAAAGGAATTTTCTTTTCCTTTGGTCACTTATGAACATTTTTAATTATTGAATTATATTCAATTATATTGAAATCCTATTTCCCAGGCTATTTTAAGAGAAAAAAAATAATGGATTATAGCATGTTCTTTTCAAACTAGATATAGTATGCTTAAATGATTTTGTCTTCATAAAACTATATACTCTCCATGTTTTATGACAGGCAATGGCATTACTTTACCTGCCATAATAGTTATGGTTTCAAGTCAAATTACTGCATCCCTTTTTCATGATCTGAAGTCTGTGCTATTGATAGTTAAGCAACATGACTATGACCCCTTCAGGGTTTGCTCACTTGCAATTTTGTTCTTTTTCCAAGGGGCAATATCAGCAGGCCTGGTAATTGTGTCTGTGCTCATGACATTTCCAAGCAAACACTTTCAAAGATCATTTCTCCCAACACAAACATCCTTAGAAAGATAGTAGGTTTGTTTAAGATCACACTGGCCCTTGTTCAAGCTTTGCTAATGCGGCAGTATTTGAAAGTCTTCCCGAAAATAAATTGTCTGATGTTTTTCTACAGTATGCAGAAAGTACCCTACCTGAAAGATTGGACTAGTCAACTCAGCACATAAAATTCCTTCTCTGGCACCAAAATAAGCTCCAAGGAAATAAAATGATCTGCCCTCTTTACAGTGTCTTGCACATATAGAAGCTCATTAGCTATTTGCAGCTAAAGAAACTTTTTCCCCTATCTATATCGTGATTGTAAAAGGGCACGCCATCTAATATTGGGTTCATCTAATTTTTCATGCTAACTCTCAAGGCCATTAAAAATACCACCTGCCAAGTCACAATGTAATGGTAGATTTACAATAAATTCAGCAGCTCTACCCAATTTGTTAGCAGATGCCGAACTATTCTGGGATAGACAGCTACTCTCCGGTATCTTGTAGCAATTAAATTCACAGTGCTTTCCTGGCACTAGAAATATCTAATTTTTCATTTACATAATTATTTGTTCATGTTAGAGAGTTACTGAACAACAAATATCACAAAAGTAGTACAGCAAACTACAAGAAACTTAATAATTCTGGGGCATATATGACTGAAATAGAAGCAGTTTTGACTATTATATTTAATTCAAAATTTAAATTAAATGTACAGAAATTGCAATAACAACAATATTATGAGTTTAATTTAAATATACAAGCATCTGGGTTTTCACATATAATGCAAATGAAGAAAAATATCAGCCAGGAGGGGTATACATATCTAAAACAAGAAACTAAAGAGAGAAAGGGGGAGAGTGGCTTTTCATGTCAACACAGTTATCAGCCTGTGTCTTTGATGATATTTTTTGTTGTTACTTATCCAGAACTTTTCAGATTTCGTTTATGATTAATATTAATTTGGATTTTGCATATTGCTAAGAAGGTGTACTAGTTCTCCAAACCATTTCCCTGATAGTGATTTTTCTCTGTCAGAGTAAAATAATTCAATTATACAGAAACATCATGTTGTTCTTTATTAAATCTTGTAAGTGTGGGAACAAGCAATGATTTGTGTATATGTTTGCATGGCTATGTGTGCATGTGTCTATATGAGTACAGTGGACTGTTTATTTTTAAACCCAAAAGATGGCATCAGAGCTAGAGTTACACATGGTTTGGGACATCAGTTTTACTATATGGGTTTTTAAATTATCTCTCCAGCCTCAGTTGGCATATAGTTTTATAATCATGTATCTACATGCTATGCTTTTATCGTACAGAATATATTCAAATTCAGTTTGTTGCTTAGACATAACTTTTGGATTCTTGAAAATGGACAGTTACTCTTTTCCAAGCAAACATTTTAATATCTAAGAAAAGTCATTAGTTCTATTGCAGAAGGCATTTTATTCACCAAATATATGTCTGACACCCTTGATTTCAGTGTTGGGAGAAATTTATAAAATCACAGGTTTTCAACGCAAATTTCTCTATACTTACTAAAATATGCATTTGAAAGTAACATGACTTTCTGCAGTATGATGCATTTGACACAAACAATTGATATTAGCTCAGAGTATTTTCAAATGCTGGTAGTTAAATACAATAAAATTAATTTGGAAATAAATATCCTGAAGATCTGATCCCAAGGAGACATTACTTTATAGACATGAAAAAACTTGATGTTATGGACAACTTACATACATTTATAATTGTTGAAACAGAGAGAAGCTGATGAAAGAATAAAAGTGTATAGTAGTATGTCAAAGAATCTTTTAAAGTATGATTTTTGAAACTCAACCTTTCATAACTAGAAGTAACTATACTCCAAAAAATTTAAAGTATGCACACATTAAAGTTAGTTACATTTCTATTATGGACTATTGTCCAGCCTTCTAATTTATAATACAATAGAGAAAATGTTAAATATATTCTAAGTAAAAATGTAATAAATTTCTCCATTTCATTGAGGAAGACTCCAAACATTGAATCCTGACACACTGAAATTACACCAAACACACACATGCATATATACAATGAATAGTCTGAAACTCAAATACATTTACTCTCTCAAATACCTAGTTTTATAGCTATAAGCCAGATATTTTCCTATATATCCACCTGTTTTCTACATCCATGTTTTTTGAATTACTTGAAGCCAAATAGGGACATTTAACCTAAAATTATTTGAATATAATCCCATACATATCATTATGAGCTGGCAATGTCTGTTTTCACTAAGATGTACATTTACACTATGGAATACTACTCAGCTATTAAAAACAAGGAATTTCTAAAATTTGTGGACAAATGGATTGAACTAGAAATTGTCATAATGAGTGAGTTCACACAGAAGCAAAAAGAGCTAAATGGTATATACTCACTTATATCGAGACACTAGTCCAAGGTGTACGTCCCCATGAAAAACTGTACCTACCAGAATAATGGGTAAGAGGGGAGGACATCCTATTGAAACTTTTGGTGTGAGAAGCTTGGGAGAAAGAGGAAAGATGAGTCAGGGCCCTGGGGTCCTCCGCAAACTATGGCAACAGCCAAGGAAAAAATAGACAGTAAACCTCGAACCCCTACCCAGACTAGCCTATGGACAGGACATTCTCCACTGTTGAGTGGAGAAGGAGATCTAACTTTCACACAAACTCTGGTGCCCCATATTTGAACATGTCCCTTGGATGGAGATGCCTGGTGGCACTCAGAGCAAAGATAATAGGTCACCAAGGAGAGACTTGATACCCTATGAGCATATACAGGGAGAGGAGGTCCCCCTCAGACACAGACATAGGGGAGGGGAGGGGAGTAGGGGGGAAGTGAGAGGAAGGGAGGAATGGGAGGATACATGGGATGGGCTAACAACTGAGATGTAATATGAATAAATTAATTTAAAAAAATAAAAATTAATAAATAAATAAATAAATAAATAAATTTAGAGAGGGGGAAATAACTTGGAAGTAAAATAGGAAGTGTTAGAAACATGAAAGAAAATAGTGAAAAGGGAGAGGATAAGGGAACTCATAATGACAGGGTTAAATATTACTATAGTATATTATATGCACATACTAAAATGTTGTAATGAAACTGATTGCATTGAATATTTATTACACACTATTTTTTTCAGAGTCCAAACATCAATACACATAAATTAACAGTGTAGCTAAATATCAATAATGAGACTTTAGAGAAGCAAATAAAAACTGATACCACCTCGATCTAACAGTGGTTTTCAATCTTCCTTAATGCTACAACCCTTTAAAACTATTCCTCATGTTGTGGTGATCCAAATCTTGTTGATTTGACTACTTTTTCTATGCCTTTTACTTAGTTTGCTTGAAGGTTTGTCTATCTTGTTGATTTTCTCAAAGAACCAGTTCGTGGTTTGTGTGATTCTTTGAATTATTCTCTTTGTTTCTACTTTATAGAGGTCAGTCCTGAGCTTGATGAATTCTACTCACCTATTTCTCTTGGGTGTATCTGCTTCATTTCATTTTGGAGTTTTCAGGTGTGCTGCTAACTTTTTACTATAGGATCTCTCCAGTTTCTTAATGAAGGCACTTAGTGTTATGAGCTTTCCCCTTAGCACTGTTTCATTGTGTCCCATAAGTTTGGGTATGTTGTGCCTTCGTTTTCATTAAATTATACACAGCTTTTAATTTTTTATTTCATCCCAAACCCAGATATCACTGAGTAGATAGTGGTTCTATTTCAATTATTGAGTTTCAGCTTTAACCCAATGTGGTCTGATAAGATGCAAGGGGTTATTTCGATCTTCTTGTATCTGTTGAAATTTGCTTTCTCACCAAGTATACTTAAGAACACACGTTGTGTTCTTAAAGTGTTGGCAAAATATTCAAAATAATATGCCTAGATGTCAAATGAAAAATTTCTATTAATGTAGTAATTTTAAAGAAATCAACAAAAAATTTAAAGCATTTAAATTGTGGAAGAATTTCTACCATTTTGAATTTGATCCAGTAACTGCATTTGGGAAAGGGCCTGCCATTCTGGAACCTTGTTAATTATTTTAACAATCTCATAAAAGTTAAATGGTAAACTTAGTAAGTGTAATTAGTTTCCTAAATTTATGACAAATATGGAGCAAAAGTTATCTGATATAGTATAAACAAAGCTTAACCACAGCCAGTGAATTTACAATATACCTTGGAAAATTACTAAAAAACTTTTATGAGAAATCTTTATGTATTGAAGCATGTACCTATTGTTGAGGATTATACATCCAATACAGAAGAAAATTAGCACAGATATTGCTGTACTTTTTCTTGTGCAGATTAGAATGATTTTTTAGCTAGCAGCCTCTTCTGAACAAATGGCAGATGCTATTGAGAGACTGAGCAATTTAACAACCTGCTGTGTCACAGATGCACAAATCCTAATAAATGCAGAATATAATCTTCCCAAACACAGAAATTCAGTGTTAATTACATTTTTGTTCTATAAATTATATGTTTTACAAACTCTTAAATGGTTGACTGTTTACCCACAGGCCATTATGTCAATTTATCTTTCATCTATATATGATAAATTTCTCAAAAGCATTTTTGTAAAACAGTGAATTGCTCCAAATTTGTTTTAAAAAGTTTATAGTTTTCATAGAAAAGTGTGCATTTTTTTTGGCAGAGCATAATATACACTATGTAGAGGGGTTACATTTTGCAATTTTAAGGAAACCCAGATCCTGAGTATCTGAATGATTAAAACTAGCTGTAATTTCAACATTCTGGTCTCAAAAAGAATAGGTTAGTCAGAGTCAGAGCAGTTGAAGTTTTCACATTCACCAATTAAAGCAGCATTCATTATCAGGGTCAAAAATGCTGTACCATGAAAGCGAATAAAGAACATGTGGTAAGTCATCAATGTATCGCCATGATCTTCCATAAAGGACAAGACATTTTCAAAGTAAGACCACTTTAAGCTTCACTTCAGTTTTATAGAATCAGGTTTTAATATATGTACTGTTTAGTTTGTCTTGAAAGCATATCTAAAGTAATAAAAATATTCAAATCCATTGGACCTTATCTGTTTCAATGGATTAGGATAGTTATGCTTTGAGATGATTTTTTGCCTACTTCTAGAGTGTGTTACAAAGCTTCCTTGGTCTGCTTTTTTAAAAAATATATGTTATTAAGTTATTCATATTATATCTCAATTGTTATCCCATCCCTTGTATCCTCCCATTCCTCCCTCCCTCCCAGATTCCCTTTATTCCCTTATTTCCCTATGACTGTGACTGAGAGGGACTTCCTCCCCCTGCATATGCTCATAGGGTATCAAATCTTTTCCTTGGTCTGCATTTACAAGTTTGAAATTTTTGTGACTATGTCACAAAATCATTAAAGAAAATATCAATCAATTATTTTATCAAAATAGCCCAAGGCTTTGATTTTCCTGATGACCTCTCTCTATTCTGTCATAGAAAGTCACTGTATTTTAAATTGCATGTACTCTCAACACACTTTCCAGTATTTTTATTAAATTTAAACCAGTCCAAGACTGCCTACTCTAGTTTGTCTAATAATTTCTCTGCCAGAAACTTAAATACTTCTCATTTTATTTCCATTTTGGAAGAATACCGTTTTTTCCATTACAATTTCTGAACCCTTGTTGTCCTATAATTTTCCCTTAAAGTCAACAGAAACATCACTGAGAAAGTAATTTTTTCTTGTAGTAATTGCATGTAGTAATGATGATTGACACATATTTGAGCTAGTTAAAATTAGTATTGAGTATGAGGAAGTGATGATTTTTGCCTTTTAACAAGAACATAGTTGTGGTTTTAAATACCAGCAAGATATTCTCTCAGTAGTATTGCTCGTTTCTAAGTTTATTATGTAAGTAAATTATAATTTGTTAAAGGTTTGATTACCAGATATTTAAATGTTTGTAAGCAAATGTTATAGTGACTAATATCAATGGCATGCTTTTGCTGATGATGGAAAGACATCTTTTAAATTCACAGTTTAAAAAATGTATTTAAAACTATGTTTGTCACAATTCTGAGTAGAAGTTAATTCATTTTAATTTGAACGCTGATACTCAAAATGTTTTTATTACATTGGTAAGTTGGTAGAGTTTATTTTTCAGTCATTTCCATTGATAGAAATTGCCTCCTTTTACTTGTTCTCACTTTGACAACTGTGTCACCAAGTGTATTCAAATGTTAATTCTATTTTTGAATTCTGTACCTCTGAAACCTTAGTCACAATCGCATCCCATGAAACAGTATTTTGTAATACAAAGTCCATTTTTGTCGTAGTTTTTTGGTTCTCAGCTTCCTTCTCAAATTCTTCAAGAGATCATAAACCAGATTGCAAATGCCTTTCGATTGAACCTGTTTGCTGATAGCTATCTTAAAATGTGCTTTACACAACTAATCAAGGGCATTCAGAGTCTTTCCTCATAGGTACAAAAACATTGGGCTATTTTAGTGATGTCAGTTGCAAAGTATAAAACCCGATTTTCTAAAATTTCTGTTTGTACTGAAACTGACAGGTGGTAATCCTTTATAGCCATCTCTCTCACTTAAAGTGACTTATGCCTCGTGTCATTTTTCTTACCTCAAGCCCTTTTTGCAAAAAGAAGAGTATCTTTTCCAAAATGACTGCATCTTATCGCTACCAACATACAGCCTCTTTTTGTAAAAATCAGTTTATGTCTATAAAACAAAGAGTCATGTTAGTCATGTATAATATGCAGAGGTATTTCAGAGACTTTTCAAAAAACTTATTTATAGTACTTATATACCTTCTGAATTTAATATATAAAATAGCTGCTAATGTTTTTTGTTTTGTATTCATTTTATGCAGTCTCAAAAGAAAATTAAAATATTTTATCTTAAATATATTTATGGAGTCCTAAGTTATTTCTGGAGGAAAGGTGATACTATCAAGCATCACTCTTTAGCATTTTGGAGTAGATTTTTATTGACTTATTATCTGAAAATATATATAATGTTCTCATAGAATAAAAGTTTACCAGATGCATCAACCAAGGACAATGTTTGGGAAGATACTAGACCCCCCTGTTCAAATGTAGCTGATGGGTAGCTCAGTCTCAATAGGGCTCTCGTAGTAAGGAGAGCAGGGCTTACCTCTGACACGGACTATGGTGATCACTTCCTATTAGCAGGGTGGCCTTCCTGGGCCATAGAGGAAGAGGATGGAGGCAGTGCTGATGAGTGTTCAGATGGTAGAAGAGAAAGGCTTCTTTTCAAATGAAATGGGAAAGTGGAATGGTGAGAAGAGGGAGGGAAAGTATGAAAGACTGGAGACAAAATGAGGTTACAATTAGGTTGTAATGTGAATAAATTATAAAAAAGAAAAAATGTAACCAATGAGATTTGAGGTTAACAATGAATCACAGCTTTTTATCTTATCACACTTACATTGTAAAGAAAAAAATTTGATGAGTAAAAATGATTTTATTTCATTGCAAAACTGGTGAGATGGATCAATGCTTATATTGTCCATTCTCAACATATCTATTCTATTTCGTATAATACTTGAACTTCTTGCTAGAGCAATAAAACAACTAAAGGAGATCAAGGAGATACAAATCAGAAAGGAAGAAGTCAAAGTATTGCTATTCACAGATGATATGATAATATACATTAGTGATCTCAAAAATTCTACCAGGATATGGCTACAGCTGATAAACACCTTCATCAAAATGGTGGGATATGAGATTATTTTTTTTAAATTCACTAGGTTCCTGTATACAAATGACAAATGGGATGATTAAGACATAAGGGAAACTATGCCTTTCACAATTGCCAAAAATAATGTAAAATATCTTGGTGCAACTCTCAACAAGCAAGTGAAAGACATGTGTGACAATTTCAAATCTCTAAAGAAAGAAATTGAAGAAGACATCAGAGGATGTCATGGATCTGTAGGATCAAAATAGTTAAGTGGCCATCTTTCCAAAAAAAACAGTGTACAGATTCAGTGTAATCCCTTTCAAAATATCAACAAAATTCTTTATAGACCATTAGAGAAGAATTTTAAACTTAATATGGAAAAACAAGTGAATCACAACCACAACAACAACCACAATAACAACAACAAGAAGAAGAATAGCTAAAAGAACACTAAACAATAAAAGGGTTTCTGAAGGTATTTCCATTCCTGACTTCAAGTTATACTAGAGAGCAATAGTAATAAGCCTTGCATGGTACTGGCCTAACACTAGACTGTTTGATCAATGTAATCAAATTGAAGAACCAGAACCAAACCCACACACCTCTGGACACTTGATACTTGACAAAGAAGCCAGAACTATATAATGGAAAAAAAGAGAGCATCTTAAACAAATGGTTCTGGTCTAACTGGATGTTTACATGTAAAAAAAAAAAAATGAAAATACAGGCTGGATAGTTGGCTCAGAGATTAAGAGCATTGGCTGCTCTTCAGAAGGTCCTGAGTTCAATTTGAGAAACCACACGATAGCTCATAATCATTTATAATGAGATCTTGTGCTCTCTTCTGGTGTGCTGGTTCATATGCAGGCAGAATATTGAATAAATAATAAATAAATCTTTTTAAAATGTACTTAAAATGCAAATAGATTCATATTTACTACCTTGCAGAAAACTCAATTCCAAGTTGATTGAAGACTTCAATATAAAACCGAATACACTCAATCTATTAGAAAAGAAAGTGGGGCATAGTCTTGAACAAATTGGCACAGGAGACAACTTGCTTAAAAGAATACAAAAGATCAACAATTAATAAATGGGACCTCCAGAAACTTAAAAGCTTCTGTAAGGTAAAGGACACTGTCAATAGAACAAAACAACAGTCTAAAGATTGGGAAAAGATCTTTGCCTATCCTACATCTGAAAAGGGGCTAATATCCACAATATATGAAGAACTCACAACATTAAACACCAACTAGAAATAAATCACATGGTCATGTCCTTACATACCGAATAAATATTTGAAAAAAATCCAAAACCAATTCATTCTAAAAGTCTTGAGAAGTTCAGGGATGCAAATCATATACATATACAACAAGCCTATAGGCAGCATCAAACTAAATGGAGAGGAACTTCAATCAATTATATGAAATCAGGGACAAGACAAAGCTGTCCACTCTCTCTGTATCTCTTTGATATAGCACTTGAAGTCTAGCTGGAACAATAGGACCACTAAAGGAGATCAAGGTGATACAAATTGGAAAGGAAGAAAGCAAATTATCACAATTTATGAATGTTATTGTAGTAACATAAGTGACCCCCAAAATTCTACCAAGGAAATCCTACAACTGATGGACATCTTCAGCAAGCTGGCTGTATACAAAATCAACTTAAAAAATTCAGTATCTCTCCTGTATACAAATAAAAAATGGGCTGAGAAAGAAATTAGGGAAATTACACCCTCACAATAGCCACAAACTATATAAAGATCTCCCATGCTCATGGATCAGTAGGATTAACATTGTAAAAATGGCCATTGTAACAAAAGCAATCTACAGATTCAATGCAATTCTTCTCAAAATACATACAAAACTTTTTACCAATCTTGAAAGATCAATTCACAACTTCATATGGAAAAACAAAAAAGCAGAATAGCTACAACTATCCTGTTAAATAAAATCTTCTAGAGGAATCTCCATCCTTGATCTTAAAACTGTACTATAGTGCATAAGTAATAAAAATACTAAGATACTGGCATAGGAATAGGCTGGTTGATCAATGTAACTGAATCAAAATCTGAGAAATAAACCCACAAATCAATGGACACTTGATTTTTGACAAAGAAGGCAAAACCATACAATGGAAAAAAGACATCATCTTCAACAAATGGTGCTGGTCTAACTGGATGACCATATGAAGAAAAATGCAAATAGATACATATTTATCACCATGCACAAACTAAAGTCTAAGGGGATAAAGTTCAAGTGAATTAAAGGTCTCAACATGAAGCCAGACAAAATTAATCTGCTATAAGAAAAAGTGGGGAAGAGCCTTCAACTCATTTGCATACAAGACAAATTCCAATAACTCAGGCTCTAAGGTCAACAATTAATAAATGTGAACTCATGTAACTGAAAACTTCTGTAAGGCAAAGGACACAGTCAACAGAACCAAATGATGGCCTACAGTCTGAGAAAAGTTCTTCCCCAACCCTACATCTCACAAAGGGCTAATATTCGAGATAAATTAAGATATCAAGAAACTAAACATCACCAAACTAAAAAACCCAATCAAAAAATGGTTAACAGTGATAAACAGAATTCTCAACAGGGGAATATTGAATGACCGAGAAACACTTACAGAAAGTTCACTTTTCTTAGTCTTCAGCAAAATGCAAATTAAAACAACTCTGAGATTCCATCTAATACCTATCAGAATGCCTGAGTTTAAAAAAACAAAACAAAACAAAACAACTCAAGTGACAGCACATGATGGTAAGGATATAGAGAAAGGGAATCACTCCTCCATTGCTGGTGGGATTGCAAACTTGTATAAACACTTTGGAAATCAATCTGGCACTTTCTCAGAAAACTTGGCATACTGCTACCTAAGGATTCAGTTAAATTACTCCTAGGGATATACCCAAAAGTTGCTCCACCATACAACAAGGACATTTGCACAAATATGTTGTTGGTGCCACAGTTGAGGGACATCTAGGTTGTTATCAGATTCTAGATATTATGAATAAAGCTGTTGTGAACATATATTTGACCACGTGCTCTGAATGGGGAGGCTTGGTGCCACTCAGAGGAAGGATAGCAGGCTACCAAGAAGAAACTTGATACCCTATAAGCATATATAGGGGAGGAGGTCCCCCTCAGTCACAGTCATAGGGGAGGGGAGTTAGGAGAAAATGGGAAGGAGGGAGGAATGGTAGGATACAAGGGATTGGATAACAATGGAGATGTAATATGAATTAATAAAATATATAATAAATAAAATAAAAATGGTGGACTTTAAAAAAGCAAAAACAAAAAATCCTGCAGTACATTTACATAATGCAATGCTATTTAGCTATTAAATACAATGAAATCATGAAAATTGCAAATGGATGTAATCAGAGAAGATCAACCTGAATGAGGTAATTCAGACCCAAAAGATAGCCATGGAATATACTCATTAATAAGTGGATGTTAGCCCAAAATAGATGTCCTCTGAGATACTCCATCCAGAGTTGGATAGGTTCAGATACTGGGACTCACAGCTAGAGTCTGAGTCAGTTGCTGAGACCTGTATGGAATAGTTGGGGGATGGAAGGAGAGGTGTGGGGCGTGTCAGAAGATCCACAAGGAGACTAGGAAATCAAGGCTGGCAGATCTGGACCCAAGGGGCTGCACAAAATGATGCACCTATCAAAGACAAGGCAAATAGGGAACCTAGACACCCCTGATTAGATGTAGTCCATGGACAGCTTATTCTTCATGTGTGGAGGGCAGGGAAGCAGGGGCTGCTTTTGAAAGGAATTCTGGTGTCATAGATTTGATCACTGACTTTTATCAGAGAGGCCATGTGGGAACACAGAGTCAGGGGATGCAGTCTATCCAGATGAGACCTGATTGGCTATGGTCAGAAAGTGATGAAGGAGAATCCCACTTGCCATAGGGCTAGGGGAGAAGAATAGCATGGAAGAAGGAGGGAAGGTGAGAAGAGGAAGATAAGAGTGAGGAGATTACATTCTTGATGTAATGTGAATAAATCATAATAAAAAGGACAATGTCCCAAGTAAAAAATGTGTCAGAGAGCTACACAGAGAATTCTCAACAGTAAAATCTTACATGGCTGAGAAGAACTTTAAAAACCCTAAATAATGTCGTTAGTTATCATGAAAATGCAAAATAAAAGGACTCTGAGATTCTATCTTACAACTGTCATAATGGCTAAAATGAAAAACTCAGGTGATAGCACATGCTGGTGAGGATGTACAGAAAGGGGAACACTCCTCCATTGCTAGTGTGAATGAAAACTTCTGCAATGACTCTAGAACTCAATCTGACACTCTCTCAGAAAATTAGAGATAGTTCTACATCAAGACCCAGTCATACCACTCCTGGATATATTCACAAAGGATGCTCTACCTTACAACAAGGTCATTTGTTCAAATATGTTGATAGCAGCTTCATTTGTTATATCCAGAATCAGGAAAACAACCTAGAAGTCCTTCAACAAAAGAATGGATAATGGGAATGCGATACATTTACATATGTACTCAGTTATTTAAACAGAAAGAAAGAAAGAAAGAAATCATGAAATATGGAAGCAAATGGATGGAGCTAGAAAAGATAATCTTGAATGGGGTACCCCAGAGCCAGAAAGACACACATCATATGCACTCACTTATAAGAGGGCCTTAGTGACATAATATAGGATACACATATTACAAATCACAGACCCAAACATAACAAGTAATAGGAAGATCCAAGGGAAGATGCTCAAATATCACTCAGAAGGAGAAATATAAGACAGAGGTAGTGGCAAAAGAGAGGGAATAATGTAGGAGAGGAAGCTCAGAGAGACATGATGTTAGACATCTGACATGGGAGAGCAGGGATAGGGAGACAGGAGGCCTGAAGGAAAAAGACAGACTGCCAGCAAGGCGTTTCTGGAGACAATTATGGGATGTGGTACGTTGGGGAGGGGCGGGAACAAACTGTAGGACTAAGTCACTGTAGGCAACTTAGGGATTATAACAGGGACTCTGACAAAGGCTCATAGTAGCAGGGGTTATAGTGCCTGAAGAAAGCAACCTCTAGCTTCACAAGACTCCTAGTAGAGGGAGAGAAACACCAGCCCACCCTCAAAAGCATTGACCCCAAATTACCCTGTTTACAAAATGTGCAGGGTTAAAGATAGAGCAGAGATTGAGGGAATACCCAACAAATCCCTGGCTGAACCCAACACCTGCCCCAGGGGAGAGATCCAATCCCTGACACTATAAATGATACTTTGCTATGCTTGCAGACAGGAGGCTATCAGAATTGTCCACTGAGAAGCTCTGCCACAGAAGCTCTTCAAAACAGATGCTGAGATTCACAGCCAACATTGGGAAATGCATAGGGAGTCTTTTGAGAAAGTGGGGAGAAAGAGAAAAGAACCAGGACATGACAAGAGATCTACAAGAAGACCAACATAGCAAACTAGCCAGGCCCCAGAGGAGCTTGTGGAGACTGAAGCATCGACCAATGACCAATCACGGACTGGACCTAGGTCGCTTTCATCGAAGTAGCCAAAGGGCCACTTCAGACTTCATGTGTGTCCTCTGGTAAGGGGAGATGGCTGTCTCTGATATGTACTGTGATGCCAGCTTTTTGATCACTCCCCTTCTGGCAGGCCTGCTTTGCCAGGCCACAAGGGAAAAGGACAGACTCAGTCCTGATGTGACTTGATGAGCTGGGGTGGATGGGAAGGGGGTCTTCCCTTTTCTGAGGTATAGGGGAAAGGAGAAGGAGGAGAGGAATGGAGGGTAGGAATGGGAGGTAACGAGACTTGGTGCTATGACCAGGATGTAATATATATATATATATGTAATTAAGTGAGCTAGTTTTCATATACATATGGAAATAAAAGTAACTGTACTGAGCTAGTTAGGATCAGTCTTTTTTTTTTTTCCCAGAAGCCTGAACCCATCTGTTCCTTCAGAATTGAAGCCATATTATCTTGGTGATCTTTTCTCTTTACTACAACCAATACCATGAAATACCTGGACCCCAAGGTGGCAGGATAACAGGGCTCTTTAAAACCTTATTTCCCTTTCTAAGCTTTTATGGAGAAGAGACCTGAGAAAGTAATGATAGGTGCTGGAAACTGCTTATTGCTTGGTGTAAAATAAAATTTCCTATGTGTAAGTTTGTTTCCATGATGGAAATAATGAAGATTAGTAATATACATGTTTTGGGATAGTCATGGCCATGTCTTCAGTAACAGACGGCATGAGACAAAATAGATAATAATTAAATTAGACTTACTAAATCCAATCTGATTATAGTCTCAGAAGAAGAGAACTCAGGAAAACAAACCACTACTTAGTAATTTTGTAAGATTATCGATAGGCCTATATATTTTTTTTTTTTTTTTTTTAGTTCTTTTTTTTTTTTTTTTTTTTTTAATACATTTTTATTAATTTATACATATTACATCTCAGTTGTTAGCCCATCCCATGTATCCTCCCATCCCTCCCTTCCTCCCACTTCCCCCCCCTACTCCCCTCCCCTATGTCTGTGTCTGAGGGGGATCTCCTCCCCCTGAATATGCTCATACGGTATCAAGTCTCTCCTTGGTGACCTATTATCTTTCCTCTGAGTGCCACCAGGCATCTCCATCCAAGGGATATGATCAAATATGGGGCACCAGAGTTTGTGTGAGAGTTAGATCTTCTTCTCCACTCAACAGTGGAGAATGTCCATCGGCTAGTCCGGGTAGGGGTTCAAGGTTTTTACTGCCTATTTTTTCCTTGGCTGTTGCCACAGTTTGCGGAGGACCCCAGGGCCCAGACTCGCCTGTAGTTTTCCAGGACCCACTGGATCCTTCCATTTCCTCTTTCTCCCAGGCTTCTCACACCTAAAGATTCAATAGGATGTCCTCCCCTCTTACCCATTATTCTGGTAGGTACAGTTTTTCATGGGGACGTACACCTTGGGCTAGTGTCTCGATATAAGTGAGTATATACCATTTAGCTCTTTTTGCTTCTGTGTGAACTCACTCATTATGACAATTTCTAGTTCAATCCATTTGTCCACAAATTTTGGAAATTCCTTGTTTTTAATAGCTGAGTAGTATTCCATAGTGTAAATGTACCACAGTTTCTTTATCCATTCTTCTGTTGAGGGACACGTAGGTTGTTTCCAAGTTCTGGCTATTATGAATAAGGCAGCTATGAACATGGTTGAGCATATGTCCCTGTTGTGTGGTAGTACATCCTCTGGGTATATTCCAAGGAGTGGAATAGCTGGGTCTTGAGGAAGCCCTATTCCCATTTTTCTGAGAAAGCACCAGATAGCTTTCCAAAGTGGTTGTACTAGTTTGCATTCCCACCAGCAATGCAGGAGTGTTCCTCTTTCTCCACACCCTCGCCAGCATGAGGTGTCAGTTGAGTTATTGATCTTAGCCATTCTGATGGGTGTAAGATGGAATCTCAGTGTCGTTTTGATTTGCATTTCTCTGATGACTAAGGAGGTCGAGCATTTCTTTAAGTGTTTCTCAGCCATTTGATATTCCTCTGTTGAGAATTCTCTGTTTAGCTCTGCGCCCCATTTCTCTATTGGGTTATTTGGTTTGGTGGTGTTTAATTTCTTAAGTTCTTTATATATTTTGGATATTAGACCTTTGTCAGATGAAGAGTCGGTGATGATCTTTTCCCAGTCTGTAGGCTGTCGCTTTGTTCTCTTGACAGTGTCACCAGCCTTACAGAAGCTTCTCAGCCTCATGAGGTCCCATTTATTAATTGTTGATGTTAAGGCCTGGGCTGTTGGTGTTCTGTTCAGGAAGTTGTCTCCTGTGCCTATGAGTTCCAGACTCTTCCCCACTTTTTCCTCTAACTGGGTTAATGTCTGTGGTTTTAAGTTGAGGTCTTTAATCCACTTGGACTTGAGTTTTGTGCATGGTGACAAATAGGGGTCTAATTGCATTTTTCTACATGTAGACATCCAGTTAGACCAGCACCATTTGTTGAAGATGCTGTCGTTTTTCCATTGAATGGATTTGGCTTCTTTGTCGAAAATCAGGTGAGCAAATGTGTGTGGATTCATCTCTGGGTCTTCAGTTCGATTCCATTGATCCACTAGCCTATTGCTGTGCCAGTACCATGCTGTTTTAATTACTGTTGCTCTATAGTACAGCTTGAGATCAGGTATGGAGATTCCTCCAGCGGATCTTTTATTGTAAAGGATTGTTTTTGCTATTCTGGGCTTTTTGTTTCTCCATATGAAGTTGAGAATTGTTCTTTCAATATCTACAAAATATTTAGTAGGTATTCTGATAGGGATTGCATTGAATCTGTAAATTGCTTTTGGTAAGATGGCCATTTTTACTATGTTGATTCTTCCAATCCACGAACATGGTAGATCCCGCCATCTTCTGATGTCATTTTCAATCTCTTTCTTCAGAGGTTTAAAGTTTTTTTCAAATAAATCCTTCACTTGCTTGGTTAGGGTTATTCCTAGATATTTTATATTGCTTGTGGCTATCGTGAAGGGAGTAATTTTTCTAATTTCTTCCTCTGCCTGTTTGTCATTTGTATATAGGAAAGCTACTGACTTTTTTGAGTTTATTTTGTATCCTGCCAATTTGCTGAAGGTGTTTATCAGCTGTAGGAGTTCTCTGGTGGAATTTTGGGGGTCACTTATATACACTATCATATCATCTGCAAATAGGGATAATTTTACTTCTTCCTTTCCCATTTGGATCCCCTTGATCTCCTTTTGATGTCTTATTGCTCTGGCTAGAACTTCAAGAACTATATTAAAGAGGTATGGGGAAAGTGGGCAGCCTTGTCTGGTCCCTGATTTTAGAGGGATTTCCTTGAGTATCTCTCCATTTAATTTAATGTTGGCTATTGGTTTGCTATATATAGCCTTTATTGTGTTTAGAAAAGTGCCTTGTATTCCCGATCTCTCCAGAACTTTAAACATAAATGGGTGTTGGATTTTGTCAAACGCTTTTTCTGCATCTAAAGAGATGATCATATGGTTTTTCTCTTTCAGTTTGTTTATATGGTGGATTACATTGATGGATTTCCGTATGTTAAACCATCCCTGCATTCCTGGAATGAAGCCTACCTGGTCATGGTGAATGATGTCTTTGATATGCTGTTGTATTCGCTTTGCGAGTATTTTGTTGAGTATTTTTGCATCAATGTTCATAAGAGAAATTGGTCTGAAATTCTCTTTTTTTGTTGGGTCTTTGTGGGGTTTAGGTATCAATGTGACTGTGGCCTCATAAAAGGAGTTTGGTAATATTCCATCCATTTCTATCTTTCGGAATAGCTTGAATAGTATCGGTATTAGCTCCTCTTTGAAGGACTGGTAGAATTCTGCGCTGAAACCATCTGGCCCTGGGCTTTTTTTGGTTGGAAGACTATCAATGGTTGCTTCTATTTCTATAGGCGAAATAGGGCTATTTAATTTGTTTATCTGGTCTTGGTTCAATTTTGGTAAATGGAATCGGTCGAGAAATTTGTCCATTTCCCTTAAATTTTCAAATTTTGTGGCATAAATGTCTTTGAAGTAGGTCCTTACGATTCTTTGTATTTCTTCGGTGTCTGTTGTTATGTCTCCCTTTTCATTTCTGATTTTGTTAATTTGGATAGCTTTTCTTTGTCTTTTAGTTAGATTGGCTAACGGTTTGTCTATCTTGTTAATTTTCTCAAAGAACCAGCTCTTGGTTTTGTTGATTCTTTGGATTGTTGTCTTTGTTTCTAATTTATTGATTTCAGCTCTGAGTTTGATTATTTCCAGGCGTCTACTCCTCTTGGGTGTTTCTGCTTCTTTTTTTTCTAGGGCTTCCAGATGTGTTGTTAGGTTGTTTATGTGGGATGACTCCATTTTCTTTTTAAAGGCACTTAGTGCTATGAATTTTCCTCTTAGCACTGCTTTCAATGTGTCCCACAAATTTGGGTATGTTGTTCCATCATTTTCATTGAATTTCAGGAAGTCTTTTATTTCTTCCCTTATTTCTTCCGTGACCCATGTGTCATTAAGTAGAAAGTTGTTTAGTTTCCACGTGTTGGTATGCTTTTTGTTATTTCTATTGTTGTTGAAGTCCAGCCTTAGACCATGGTGATCTGATAAGATACAAGGTATTATTTCAATCTTCTTGTATCTGTTGAGGTTTGCTTCGTGACCAACTATGTGATCAATTTTAGAGAACGTTCCATGGGGTGCTGAGAAAAAGGTATACTCCTTTGCGTTTGGGTGGAAAGTTCTGTAGATATCTGTTAGATCCATTTGATTCATGACATTGGTTAATGAAGTTATTTCCCGGCTTAGTTTTGAAATCAAAGTCCTATCCTTGAGTGAAAGTGGGGTGTTGAAGTCTCCCACTATTAATGTGTGGGTATCGATGAATGGGGCAAGCTTTGTTAATAACTCTTTTACAAATGTCGGAGCCCTTGAATTCGGAGCATAGATGTTCAAAATCGTGATGTTTTCCTGGTTGACTTTACCTTTGACAAGTATGAAGTGACCATCCTTGTCCCTTTTGACTAATTTTGGTTGAAAGTCTATTTTATTAGATATTAGAATAGCTACCCCAGCTTGTTTCTTGTGACCATTTGCTTGGAATATTTTTCCCCAACCTTTCACTCTGAGGCAATGTCTGTCCTTGTGGTTGAGATGTGTTTCTTGAATGCAGAAGAATGTTGGGTCGTGTTTATGCATCCACTCTGTTAGTCTGTGTCTTTTTATTGGAGAGTTGAGACCATTAATGTTGAGAGATATTAATGACCAGTGATTGGTAAGTCCCTTCATTTTTGGTATTTATAACAATCGAGTTTTTGTGAAGTTGTGATTTTGCAATGGTGTAGTTATTTATTTCTTATGTATTTTTGGTTGTAGTTTGACCGGTTGGGGTGGAGTTTTCCTTCTAGTAACTTCTGTAAAGCCGGATTTGTTGCTAGGTATTGTGTGAATTTGTTTTTGTCATGGAATATCTTGTCTTCACCTCCAATGGTTATTGATAATTTTGCTGGATATAGTAGTCTTGCCTGGTATCTGTGTTCTCTTAGCGTTTGCAGAACCTCTGTCCAGGCCCTTCTGGCTTTCATGGTCTCTGCTGAGAAGTCAGGAGTGATTCTGATAGGTTTGCCTTCATATGTTACTCGTCCTTTTTCTCTTGCCGCTTTTAATATTTTTTCCTTGTTCTGTATATTTTGTGTTGTTATTATTATGTGGCGGGAAGATTTTCTTTTTGGGTCTATTCTATTTGGTGTTCTGTAGGCCTCTTGTATGTTCGTATGCATCTCCTTCTTCAAATTGGGGAAATTTTCTTCTATTATTCGGTTAAAGATATTTTCTGGGCTGTGGAGTCGGTTACCTTCTCTTTCCTCTATCCCTATTATTCTCAAGTTTCTTCTTTTCATGTTGTCTTTTATTTCATGAACGCTTTGTGTCAGGAACTTTTCAGATTTAGCATTATCCTGGATGATTGTTTCCAATTGTGCGATTGTATCTTCAAGTCCTGATATTCGTTCTTCCATTTCTTGCAATCTGTTAGATAAGGCCACCTCTGAGATGTTTGCTTTCTTTTCTGATGCTTCTCGATCGCGTTTTTCTTCGGTGCGTTCTTTTATGATTTCTTCCATTTTTATCTTCAGGTCTTGAACTGTTTTAATAATTTCCTTCATCTGGTTATTTGTGTTTTTCTGAAATTCTTCAAATGCCTCTTTATATGACTCTTTTAAGTCATCAGCCCTCTTGTTTGCTTCCTCCTGCATTTGTTTACAAAATTTATTTGATTCTTCCAATATCATCTTACTTACTAAGGATTTGAGGTGGTTTTCATTTATATCCATTGTTGTTGGGTTCTCCAGGTTGTTTTCATTAGGATTGCTGGGATCTGGAGATGCCATCCTGTTTTGGTTTTTGTTAGCATTCTTTCGTTGTCCCCTTGTCATTTTGTTGAGTCTAATGTTGGGAGGTGGTTTGTAGTGACCTTCCCTGTTTGGGAGTGGATAGTTGATGTCTGCTTATAGGTAGGGTGCCCTTATCTGTGGGGAACAGGGAGTACTTCCCTGGACCAGGCTGGTGATTCAGATTCTACTCCTGTAGATTTTTCTCAACACCTTAGGCTCGAGGCTGAGTCACATTTTACCTAGTGGTTACTACCCTCCATTTTCCATGGTTTCATTGTTTGTTTATTTGTTTGTTTTGTACTTACGCTTCAATGTTATCATGAGTTCCATTGCCTATTTAATTTGTAGAAATGAACTAGAATGGAACATAATTATATGCCCCTTACTACAGTAAGTGTATCACCCATCAGTGAATGAATTTGGTAAATATACAGGAATAAGCAAAAAAACTTAAATAGTCAATAAATTAAAGCAGTACTTCAGAAGCCACTGACTGGAAGGTAAAGGAAGTCTAAGAAGAAATCAAGCAGTTCGTGCTTGGCATAAGTATTTTCCCTTTATAAATATATAGGCCTATTTGGGCCTTTTCCCCTTACTGCTTGAGATACAGCAGTATTATGTTCCATTCTAGTTCATTTCTACAAATTAAATAGGCAATGGAACTCATGATAACATTGAAGCGTAAGTACAAAACAAACAAATAAACAAACAATGAAACCATGGAAAATGGAGGGTAGTAACCACTAGGTAAAATGTGTATTCCTAGTAGAATAACCCTAATTATATTATATTTGAAAAGTTGTCATAACTGAATGCCAAATAGTAATAAGATATAAGGCTGAATGATGGTATTAAAATATCCTGTTACTTCTGTGAAAAGAAGAAATTTACACTTGGTTAATTAAAGTATATCTAAATGAACAGTATACATATATATAATTCATAAATGTTATGAAAATTTTCAGGTAAAAGCAAAACGGAAACCCTATAAAAACTTAGATGTCACAGAAAGGAATTAAGACATAAAATTTTAGAAATCTTTAGAGAAGGCAAGCACATAAGATAATTATAACAGCCTTTTAAAATTTATGAGATTTCTTATTTATTTCATGTATTATATATTATAATGTTTCATGATTAAGTATAGAGACAAAACTGAATCCACCCTATTTTGCATATACTAGCACTTAGATAGAGGATGACATTGACTTTCCTATGTTTCTGACAGCCTGATTTGAGGGTTTGAATTATTTTAGGAATATATCCCTATGCTACAATTTTTAAAGTTTTTTTTCTTCCTTACCAAATGTGATAAATCTCTGTGAATAACTTATATTATATTGTCTTGGAAATAGGGCTTTACCTCTCAACCACCAATGAAATCACATCATGAATTTATTCTTCACCAATAGATTCTATTTTGGTAGCCAAATGTGGCTGGAAGAAGAAAATCATAACTATGCCAGCATGGAAGAGGGGATCAGGGTGTACTTAATTAAACATAGGCCAAGAAATGTATAAAACATGAAGAACACATTAGCAACTAGTACTCAGGTAGAACTTACTATGAAATTTGAATGTTCCTTTTAGTATTTTAGCTACCTCCCAATTGTTAATGTCAGTGAGCCACATAATTTTTTTCTGAAATAAATTAAGAACAAGAAATCTCAAAGGTATTAAAAGAACAAAGAAACAAATTCTTCATGGACAGAAGTATCTTTGTCATTAGATTTTGAGACCAGAGTCTCCATAAGCAATCATGCGCGTCAAACACGAACTACAACTCAAGCCTCAGAGAATGCCACTTTAACATTATTATTCACTTAGAAAAATGTTCTTTTAATATTCTGAAGTTTGTTCAAAGCAGAGTTTCCAGATACATCCTCCAGCATCTTGATCAGATTTGATTTGACTGTCCCTTGAACTTTCTTGGCCCTGTTAAACTTGACCCTTTACCCAGATGGAATTTCAAGAGGAAGGATGCTGAAATAAGCACTGTGAACCTTGCAAAGTGCAGATAGATAATTCAATCTTTAGACAGCCTCTCAAAGTAACATGTGTCCTTAGATCACAAGACAGTGACAAGAATATTTCCATATTTGAAATATGTTTCAAAATGCCCATTTCTACAATTTAAGTTTCTGAAACTTTTAACCAGTTTTCTTATCACAAAGACAAATATTTTTCTTTATTCTAAAGATGAAAGTTATATGTACTTCATTGTCTAGAATTTATTCCTGAATATTTAAATTTTACAGAGTTTATAACATATAGGATGAGTGTTCTAAAATAATGTCAAGTTAATACATATTTACTTCTTTGTCTATAAAATTATCTTAATATATAAATTTGTGAAATTAGCATTTAGAGTTTTTCATTCTTCTATTTTTCTGAGGCTTCCAGTCATAATTCAGCTTCAAATTTGTAATTATAAAGATACCTTAAGTATTATAAAATTGGTACACATCCCTATGGATTTCAGCTTATATATACACCAGCACATATTATTATAAAACTGAACTGATGTTTAATGTATTTTCAATTCAGTACTTTTGAATGTGTGACTCTTAGACATAAAACAAATGTTCAAATTTTTGAACATTTTGGCCTGGAGTAAAATCACCAAGAGACAAAGAGCCTGAACTGAAGAATTAAACATACAAATGCTTTCTGAATAAAAGTGTTGTGTATCTCCTAAAGAAATTCAAATATATTTGAGGCTGATTTCCATGAAATATAACTTAAAATTAAGTGAAGAATGGGCTGCTTAAAATACCATTGTCAAAAATTGAACATAATTAGCAACTGATTTAAATTTAAAACTTCTACAATTGCAATAAGTATTAAAATATAATTTATTTTTCTGAGGTTTCCAGGACCAGCAATTCTTAATTTTCAATTTTGAATGTTTATTTCTTCATATATTCAACAACTATATACTAATAGGCTAATCATTACATGAAGCTATAATAAACACAGGAAAATTCCAATGAAGACAATGTATAATATCTAAATGGATAATCAAAGGTATTAAAAGCAATGATACTTTAAACATCATTGCACTGCTTACGGTTGTCAATTTGATAAAATCTCGAATCATCTGGGAGATGAGTATTTCTGTGGAGATTTATCTTGATTATGTCAATTGATATTGAAAGATCCATGTTAATTGTGAAAGGAACCATTTTCTGGGCAATGGGTCCTAAATCATATAAGATAAAGTGAGCTGAATATGAGCATGCTTGCATTTGCACCTGTTCTTCAACTGTCGATGCGTCATGGCCTGTTCCCTAAAGCTCTGAGCACTGTGCCTCTTACTTCATGATAGACAATTAAGGGAAGGGAACTGTGAGCCAAAACAAACTCTTTGCTCTCTAAGTTCCTTTGGTTCAACCATTTCATCCTAGCAAAGAGGAAGGAAGGAAGACAACTGTCTGTTACTTTTAACTACTTCTCTAAGACTGAGCATTAAAAACAGTTTACATAGCTCTTTCAATAAGCAGTGAACAAGCATGAAATTGTGCATCTTCTTCTGGGAGCACTTCGTAAATCACATGTAAGAAGCTTATTTTCTATAGTTAATTAATTTAAAGCTTTCTAGTTAATATTCAAACACTAAGATATATTATTAATTTTTCTATATAAATGTTCATAGTTGATACAGGAAATAAATAAGCAATATGATATATATTATGATTGTGTATTATAATTATTAAATTTTATTATATATTATTTACACATACTTTATATTTATAATATAATATTGTTAATTACATATATATTGTGTATATGTATATATAAATTTTATGTATTATGTACATATTTGTATTTTATATAAAACTCCATTCATCCCTCTCTCCCCTTGTACCTGGACTCCGTCCTTGCAACCTTCCTCCCAACAGAAAAAAAAATCTTCTTGTGTAAGTTGTAATGTGTCATAGTTTTTCTCACAGTATATCCTTTAGTCCACACTTCTTTGCAAATATCCATTGCAATGAGTCGTTGGTCTGGTATGCGGCCTCTGGTTTCTGCTACTCTATCAAACTGAGCATCATTGGAATTCCTCTCAGATATCTTATTGTTACTTTGTTTCCTGGAGATCCTATAGTTTTTGATCTGTAGAACTGGGCCCTCCTGTCTTCCAGCAGTTGGTTGATGAGATAAATGTTGGGGTAGGTCAATCCAAATCCATGGAACTGCGGCTGAGAGGTGTCTGAGAATCTCAAGTCTCAGCAAGACTAAACATATCCTCTCTCACTGAGTCCTGACAAGGCAGCCCAGGTAGGGGAAAATGATCCAAAGGCAGGCAACAGAGTCTGAGACAGAATACACTACCATTGTTAGCGGACCTACATGATGACCAAGCTGTATATCATGGTCTAGACCTAGACCCCTTCACTTTTCTTCTTAATTACTTAAGATTTCTTTGATATTTAAGAAAACATATTTTATTCCATTAAAATGAATTATTTTAAAAATAATTAAAATAAATTTTATTATCTCACTTTTTTGTTGGAACATATTGTTTTATATAGACAAATCATCCAATATCCACTAAGAAACAGAGGAAATTAGCAGTGCAGTCTGCATTTATCCATTATTTTACTCCCAGTAGACAACAATATGTTATTTGGTTTCCATAGAAACATAATGTATATTATTGAGCTTCCATGTTTTTCAGTGTGTTGTGAAGATTACAAACCTTAGTTCAGTTAAACTAATGTATGTTTGTTATTTCTTACAGTCTTTGATAATGTCTATGATTATACATTAAAATATGTGACTTGCAGTAATATCTATGTTATCATGAATATAAAGGGAAATATTTGCCATGCTTGTATTTATTTGGAATAAAATCACAAGGAAATTATCTACAAACAAGAAAACTCCATAGATGATTTATTCTGAATAATAAATATAACATTGCAGGTGTGTTTTACATAGTTGAAGTAGTATATATATTTAAAGCCTAATTCTTCCTTAAATTTCCATGATAGAACAAGTTTGTTAGTAAATTGCTACATTAAATAAGTAATCATGAAAATACAGTGATGTATATTGTCATCTTTATATGTATAAAAAATAAAAGAAGATTAAAAATGTATTGACATGTTTTCTGGATAAGAAATAAAATTGTGTCAGTTGTTCAAAGAGATAAACATGGAAATCTAGTATTTTCAAACCCATTTTCTATATGATAATATGAAATGAGTCCTATAATATAGAAGTTATATTATAAAAGCAATATTGACAAAAGAAAACTTGCATCCAAACTGAAATGCAGCTCAAAGAATGTGGTGGCTATCATAATAAAGTCCCCGAGAAGTAAATACAATAAATGTTTTTAAAAATATTACTAAAAATTAAAATGGTATCAATATGTTTTCCTTATGTGGCAAACAGTAAAAGAAAACAAAGAGTATGGTTAGCATACCTAATGAGGGAAGATATTGATAATAATCAACAGTAGTTACAAAAACCTGTTTATCAATAATAAAATTTCACTTTCAGACATGAGAGTTGTTTAAATATCACACTGAGTTTTGAGGCAAGGCTGAAGTCACCAGATAGAATGGGAAAAGTGAAAAGGTAGCCCCATCTTCCAGACACAGAAAATTAGAATCACAAGAATAAAGTGTGAGCCATGTAGTGATTTGTTAGAATAGCCATACTAAAATATGCCTTAAAAATATTGACTTAAATCAAGATAACTTTAGAATCTGTCAGCTCTGGAGATTGTTGATAGAGGTGTGTGTCTGCAAGGCATTAGGCAGTCCTCCCTAGCCATTTCTTTGCTTCTGGATATTGGCTGATAATCTTTACTCACATTAGTTTAGAGATGTATGGCACTAGTTCTGTGCCACGTGATGTTCTGCTTCTGAGTTGTCTTCATAATGTCACCTTCTTAGAAGGATACCAACAGTACTGAGGAGCTATCCCTACTCAAGTGTGATTTCACTGTAAATAACTGTGGCTACATATTCTCCAGAAAAGATCACTTTCAGGGATGCTAAATATTCAGATATACATAACTTTCAGAGGCAGATTTGAACTTATGCTAGATAGGCAAAGGTCTTTTGACAAAATAATATGTTATTCAGGGAGAAAATATTACTTAAACCCATGAACATGATCATACTAAAAAATTGATGGTCAGAAGAAGACAATGTACAAGAGTGAGCTAGGAAGCAAGGTGTCCCATTGTGTGGCAATTGACTCACCTATAGCAAATTCGGAAGTGAATGAGAAATTCAAAGACTGGGGTCATGCTGTGCAGATATAAAGGCAAACATCTTGTTTTCAGCAATTTCATATTGTAAAAGTTAAACATACAAAAGAAAAAGAGTAACTATTCAAACTAATATAGTGAAAGATTTTTAAATACTAGACGTAGTAATTATAGGGGAAAGCAGTAGACTCTATCATTTTTCTCAAGGAATCAGTACATATCCTAGGTTCACAGAAGTTGATATAATGTTGCGAACCAGCAAACTCAATGCCTCCCAAAGAAATATTAAAACTCTGAGATTCAGAACTATGACTTTTTTTTTTTTTTCGAGTCAGGGTCTCTTTGTAGCCTTGGCTGTTCTGGACTCACTTTGTAGACCAGGCTGGCCTCGATCTCACAGCGATCCGCCCAACTCTGCCTCCCGAGTGCTGGGATTAAAGGCGTGCGCCACCACGCCCGGCCAGAACTATGACTTTAAAATCTTTATTTTGACAAAAGTGCCAGCAGGTTAAATACACATTCAAACTGGAAAAGAAATATTATATTGGTTTCATAGAAGAAATACAATGTCTCACATTTTTAAATTGTATTATTTATTTTATTCAAAAATGTACATTTGTGCACTGTTGAGTTAGAAAGTTTAAATTGGTTTCCTATGAGATACTGAACCTTTCAATTCTTCATGTAAAAAAAAAAACTTGTCCCATTTTTTCATGTATAAGTCCAGCGAGTAAATATTCTAACACAAAATGTACAGTATTGCTTTCCACTAAATATTACAATACTTGTCTTGAAAGATAGTAAGAGAAAAGCATATCCTTTTTGTCAGTGGTATGTTATCGAAACATAAGTCTGGGGTCAATAGCATTTGTACTCAACTGATCTCTACAAACCTGGATCATCTGGACACTCATAGTTTTACTACATATATACACATATTTACAAACTATATTCACATATACAAGCTAGCAGGTTATTTGTGTTTAAATAGCCCTTTTGATGATTCATCCAAGCGATTCTATAAGCTTTAATGATGGTTCCCTTTAGAAAGAGCCCCCTTACCAAATTTTATTATCATCCATATAATTCACAATCAAGTGACAGACCTTGTATAATATCTTCTGTAAATGGACTATTTTTTAATTTTATGTTTACAACTCATCAAAGGTATAAATAGAAAATACGAATAAACTTAGTTGTAGGTATTTCTTCCTGTGATAAATATGTTATTCCCTCCACCTACAAAGGACAAAAGAGGCCTTGCTGGTGGTGTTGTCCTTATATCACTCAGGGGCAGAGTAGATTGCAATTCTTTACTCATCATAGCTCGATGCCTTGCTTGGCGGACAAAGCTCTCTTATTCCTAGGACTCATAAAATTCAAACGCAGGCAGCTTAGGGGGTGAAGAGGAAGACTGACTGCCATGCCACACACAGATGTGCCCTGTACCACATGGAACAGGTGGTCCGTAGATATTGACTTGCTACCACACCATACTGCACTAATGGAAGATGGTACCCAGGGGCCTGCCAGCCACATGGACAGCCTGCAGCATGAGCTACCTCAATGTGTCAATATGGGCTGGTCAAATAGGAAAGAAAGAGAAGTGGAGCAGCTTGAGCATCATAAAGATAATTGGAACTAGAGACTCAAGGGTGGGAAGAAGCAGCCTGTTGGGAGTGGCCAGACCCTGCCACATGGGGCCATGGTGAGGTGCCAGCTCAAGTTAACTATGAATGCCTCTCTGAGTCAGTGGCTATGCAGCAGTAGGTGTCAATATCAATGTTGCGTATTACCACTAGAGAACATGGAGATGTCCTGGGACAGGTAGTTGTCCATGGTCTGTGAATAACTAGCCTTGCTCCTCACTGGATATTGCCCTGTGCAGAGTAAGCACCATCTCTCACCAGCTGCACTTGGATAAACAGGCTTTGTTCCTAGCCCAGACAGCACATTGGAGCTGGCCCAGCTGGCACGGTGTGTGGTGAGCTGATCCCATGATTTATCTGCCTTGAGGTGGCATGGACACTGACATAATACCCTTCCACCTGTACCTTGCCATCCCCAGCATTCAGGAAGGCAGCCAACTGGGTCATGAGAGCTAACCCTGTACTTCAGCAGCTGTTAAACCTGTGTCTCACCCTCTATGCCTCTACTTATTCATAACTTTGGGTAACCACCTTTCAATGATCAATACTATGAGACCAAAATTTCAAGATTCCAAACATTAATTGTATTTTGAATTTTAAATTGACTTACTTCATTTAGCATAACCACCTCCATACCTAATCATATTGTCACAAATGAAAACATTTTACATTTTTCTGTAGCAGAATAATATTTCATCAGAGATAGATGCCACATTTTCTTTATCCTCTAAGAAGGGCTTCAGTGGTACAAAATTTATAGCTTTTGCGATTAATTTCTCTTTTTTTTTAACTGAACGTAGATTATTGTCTAATAGAGTACTTATTGACCACAGTTTCTCCCTCTTCCACTCATTCCAGCTCTTCCCCACATCCTCTCTTCCCAATTGCTAACACATTTCTATTTCCTTTCAGAAAAGAGAAAGCCTTCAGGAGACAACAACAAAACAGGGCAAAATAAGATTCAAAAAGACAAGGCAGAAGCCTTTATATTGAGGCTGGACGAGGCAAGCTAATAGAAGGAAAATAATCCTAAGAGTAGGCAAAAGATTCAGACACACCTGTTCCTACTTTTTCGAGTCCTATATAACTACAAGCCAACATATATAGAAGACCTGCTGCAGACCTATGTAAGAGCAGTATTTGCAGCTTCATTTTCTCTGAGCCCATATAAGTCCTTCTTATTTGATTCATGTTCCCCTGGTGTTCTCCATCCCATCTGACTTCTCCAATATTTTCTGCGCTCCGCCCACACCAAGCAAGGTACCAAGTAGAAAGAAAGCATATGGAGGAAGCCCTCTGATTTAGACTGACTGGCTGTGGATCTCTGCACAATGCTCCCGTCTGATACCAGAGGAAGCCTCTCTGATGACAAATACACAAAGCACCAAGGCACTGATCTGTAGGTATAACAGAATACTTTTAGGAATCATTTCTTTGATTTTTAAATTTGTCAATGTTATTATTGTTGTTGTCTTTATTTATGGCCATGTTTGGTTCTACCCTAGGTCTCCTGCCATTCGTATAATGTAGTGCATGTGCACCATCTTGTGGTGTGTGCTTCAAGATAAGCTACGCCTTGGTTGGCCATCCAACAAGATCTTTATCACCGTTGCTACAATACATCATGCACTACCATCCACGTATATTTCAAGTCTCCATAATTTGAATCTTTTGTGAGTATGAACTCAAAAGTGCCTAGATTAGATCATGTGGATAGTCCTATTCTTAGGAAATTGAAAATATATGTGAGTTGTCATAATCTTATGCTATATTTTACTCACAGTGTACTCAGGTTTCTTCTTTTTACATAATCTTCAGTAATTGTTAACCTCATTATTACCTGAGTGACATGGCACTTCCCCATGGTTTTGATTTGCATTCCTCTGATAATCAGTGATGTTTTGTCACCTGTTACACATGCTATGCATTTCACCACTTGTATGATTCTTTGGAGAAATGATAGTGAATATAAATTACATAGTGTGTGTGTATGTGTGTTCCCATATGCACAGAATAAAGTGTGACTCTATAGCAAAAGCAGTATTTTCTAAGCCACAATTTAAACATGAATAAAGGACCCAACATTTAATTATTTGTAAATAGAAAAAGAATGACTTTACAACTCAATTCAATTTTTTACATTTAAAAATGAGTTTATGACCCAATTTATATACATTAAAATGTGACCCAAATTCATAGATATATACATATATATATGCAAATATCTCTTACATACTATCATGCGCTTCAAATATTTTCCTTTATATTTTCAGCGGTATTTCTCATCACTACAGGTTTGTGTTCTTTGTGGCTTTTTACATTTTATTTATATACATATAGCATATATTATATTTATATATATATACACACATTCATCTCTTCTTAGCTACTTAGATTCAACAGCTTCTTCCCATTCAGATTTTTTCTTTAGTCTGCTGCTTATTTGACTGTGTAAATTATTTATTAGTTTGATATATGCCTATTTTACTGTTTTCTTTTTGTTTCTTGGTCACATAGTCCAAAATTCTCTTTATTTCAATATCTGGAAGAATTTCTCCTATATTCTTTTAAAAACCTTCAGATCTTCCATCTGAGATTTAAATTTCAACCGATCTTTAGTTGATATTTATTGATGTTAAGAGAAATGGACATTGATTCCTTATTCTACGTCTGCAACATTATTTACCCCATCAACATTTACTGGAATAGCACACTCTTCACCACTATCATTTCTTTGTACCTTGGACAAAAACAGGTTTGTTTTCAGGAGATGAGCTTCTATTATGCAGAAATTTTATTAGATGTATGGTTACCTACTACAATGCTCATATTATCTATAAATGTGATTTTTTAATGACTGTGGTAAGAAGTTTCATAAAGACCATAGACATTTTCCAGTGCTCTGCAACATTAAATGAACACACACAAACAAATAATCACACCCATAAGCATTTACTATGTATGCACGATTTAATAAATGTGACTTGAGTGTTCACTTTTTACTGAAAGGATTGTTTTGTCCTATTAGTAGCTATGTTTCATTAAATCAGTTTCTGGAGTTTATAGCTCTGTGCAAAAAGTACAACTTTACTGAGGTAGAGACTTGAACATTGTAGGTATGATGTGGCCTGTTCTTGTGAATGTCAAAAAGCACTCAGGTAAAACTAAACCTCATCTACAGTCTACATAGCAATGCAGCTCTGAGGGAACCACTTCCAACTTTGTTGTTTTAATACAATGGTGAAAATATTTTCCCTTTAAATAAGAGCCAAAATCAGTGTTGAAATTTGTTACATTATTAGTCTGTGTGGAATTGATATCTATATGCCCAAAATGAAGTGGGATTCTATAGGAAAAACACTGTTTGAAGCAGATAATTTAAACTTGAGTAAAAGGCACAACATTGAATTACTAGTAAATAGATAAAAGATTGAATTATATAACTCAATGTAACTTTTTTACGTTTAAAAAGAGTCCATGATCCAATCTATGTATATTATCACTCTACGATTCATAATATATGTAAGTATATATGTGAAACTATTTTATATTATATCATGTGCTTCAAATGCTTTTCTTTCATACGATTTGAGCTCTAGTTCTCATCACCACAGGTCTCTGTCCTTTGTGATTTTATTTTGTCACTTCTGGAAACTTCTTAGAAAACTGTCACTCAAAACATGCACAGATTTCTAACACTAAACCAACTGAGAGAAATATCGAAGACTAGCAGACAATTTTCTTCCTCCGCAGTCCTAGTTTTAAAGCTCAAATATAAAAGGAGAAAGTCATTGTGGAATGGCATACAAATTTTAAGATGCTTTCAATGGATTCATTTGTATTCTAGAGTAGTGTTCTGAAGAGTTTTTTACTACCTAAAAAAGCAAAAGAAGTCTTTTAAAAATATTAAAATGGATATGTCATCTTCACAAGGATGGTTATTATAGCCATTGATCATGTACCAACATAGATAAGATTCTGAACTTCACAGTTAAGTACAAACCAACCAGCAACTTCCTATTTGATATATAGATGAAGTGAAATTGTTTTAAGAATGAATACAGAATTTGTTTGTGGTATACAATTTATTACTATGTGTGAAAATAAATTAGACCCTGCAAGCTATATTAAATGTAACGCATGAGGAAAGGAAGCAATAAATTATTTGAAAATCATTTGAAAGCATCACTGTTAATGTGCTGTTAAACCACAGTAGCACTAAATGCAGGGACAGATATTATTAAACCTGCCAGAGTTCCCTAAACGTGTTTTATACAATTCTTTAAAGAACATAAGCAAAGGAACTGACTACAAGATTTTGAATAAATATATTATTATGGTATGTATGTTAAATCTTTATAGAAGTTACCAATTTAAGATTCTCATAAAATAATTCCATCTGTGATGGTTAAAACATAAGTTGCTTTGGACTTCTAAAGAGAACATTGAAATTATTAACTTTATATTTCTGGTGGATGAAAGAAAATGTGATAAACGAAGAGAGTAGCCTAAAACTGCACTTACCCGGCTTTATTTAGCATCTCTGCTCAGTTAACTGACTTCTCTATCTTCAGCTCTAATATTGTGCTGGCTAAGTTTTTTAGTGTGCACTAAATCCTAGCCATATAAAAGTGAAGCTAAATAGTATTTACCGGTCTTTTCTATACAAAGTGCAAAGCAGCATTCCATTTATAATCCTATAATAACACTTTGTAATCTGCATACCAATGCAGTGCAAATAACACGTTTACTTTAGAAATGAGCATAATTAGATTATATAGATCATAGTCGAATTAGACTGAGTGACCTTTTGCTAGCATTCTCTGATAACTCAGGAAAATTTTACTACTTGGCTGCCTTTTCTCATTTATTCTAAATGATCAGTTTCTGGCACGAGCCTCTAAAATCTTCAGAATCCTTCGCAGTTTGGAATTTATATGGAAACTTTTTTCTTCCCCTAGCAGAATATGGTTTTATTGTTGAGCACTGAGTACTAGAATGAAAACTATCTGTATAAATTTGAGATGAGAAGAAACCCAAAACTGCAAACTGAGGGGGGACATAAAATGCATTTTTATTGAGTTGTATAAGGGCTCATACTAACATTTTAATTAACATATTTTTGAGGAATAGTTTGATAATTTATTATAATGAATATTATATAATTCATTTTAAAGTGGTGTTCTCTGCAAAGTTTAAAGGTAGCTATTTATAAGTAACAGGTCAGAAATGTTGCTTCAGATGACTACAGTTTTGCAATTACATTTAGGTTTTAGTGGAACAGTATCTGTTGGCCCAGTACAACAGTCAGGAAAGACAATGATTTAAAGGGAGTGATGCAACAGGAACATCTACCAATGATTCGCAGAACAAAATAGTGCTACTTCTTTTTAAGAAATGAAGATTAAATAAAAAATAAAATTATAAACTTTAACATATTTCTCCTCTCTCATTGAGCTCTTTACAGCACATTAAAAATCAAGGAAGTTACCTAACTATAAGGCAGACAGATGGTTTTGTCTTCCCAAGTTCTTAGTGGTCACGCCACAAAACCATCACTGCTGTTTTGCCTCGGAAAAGTTTTAAATAAATAAGTACAACAATAAAGAATTACACCTGATTTGCTTTTTCTCAGTCTCTCTTACCAACTTCATAATGAAAAGGTTGTCATTTTAACATAATTATCATCGTCTTCATCATCATGACTATTACCTCATTATTATTTTTATCATCTCATTTTTATTGTTTACAAAGAATATGAGAATCTTCTTTGTCTGGGTTGTGTAAAGCATACTTTCTCATGGTAAGAAACACTAAAAGCTGGCATGAATGTAAATAACCATCTACTTTCAAAAGGAAAGGATCTTGAGTTATTATAGTCAAAATTGTAAAATATGTAATAGATTGAGCAAATATATGTAAATTTGGAGATGGGTATCGTATACCTGCTACATAGTCTATTATATGCCTACCAAATAAAAGACAGTTTTTATAATTAGCTTTACTTTACTTGATCCCCCCAAATTCAAAAGATCCATTTGATATTAAGAATACTTTGTGAAATGTGACATCAATTAAATATAGCTACTCCAACAATGCCCACTAGCTTCTTATGTCCCTTCCTTTTGCTCTTGTGCATATATGTTTAATCACTTGTCTACAATAGATGAAAACTGATATTTTCCTTATATTTCCAATGTGCAAGGTGTTCCACTGCCATCATAATGAAAAGTTAACTCAAGTCTAATGCTATTGGACAAAACATTACATCTTCATAGATCATATTCTGCATGTATATGGTCTTTATCCCAATATTATATTTGTATCTTTCCTATTCTTTTCTGTCACAGGCTCTAAATATCTTATTTACTCTTTAGTATTTACTCTTGCAATGTGTAATCAGAGTAAGCATGTTCTAACTTTACTAGTTCACATTATATTTCTAAGATATCTAAGCTAAAATCATCATTAAGTATAAATGTTAGGCTACCATACTGTACCCTATAGCTTGAAGGGGAAGGGAGTATGATCCACATACAAGATGCTCATACATTGGCATGCCTTTTGCATAATTATACTATAATTTGTTATGAATTTAATGTATAATTATCATAATATAATTGGTTATTTTAGGTATACTGAATTAGCTACCAATGTGTTTATATGTGGTGACTGACTATAATCAAGTTACTGAAAAAATTTATTTCAATAATTTTAAAATATTTTAAGGTTTTGAGACCATTGAGAGAGGCTTTTTCAAAATTTTTACCTCTCTACACAATGTCAATTAAATTCTTCTCTGGAATTATTATTTTCTTATTGTGGGTTTCTTGATAATAACACAGGTCTTAGTCTTATATTCTTAATGCTTATCTTCTCTAATCACTAACTTTCATGAATTTCGCCCATGCTTGAGTCCAGCTGTTACATTTATAGTGAAAACTTCCTAGCCAATTTTGATCTCTCACTTGCATGAACATAATTATTTTAACAGCAATTGCAGTGGGGTTCAGATAATGAACTCTTATCACAGTCTTGCCAGATAGAGGGAAAAAAAAGGAATGGACTACCTTACACTTCTTTCTCCTCACAGATTTCACATTTCTTTTATTGATATGCTCAAAGCTAATACCTTTGGTGCCATCTTTAAATCAATGCCTTTTAGCTTGTCTGCCTTTGCTTTGTTTGCTAAGACTGTTTCTTCCACAATATTTGCTCAGACTTATCCTTGCTATTTCTTTCCCATGACCTGTACTCTAATCCCTTAACTCAATCTTAAATACCTATAAATATTTCCTGTCTACTTCACCGGCTCCAGATTACTTCTAAAATGCTCTGCTGAAAGATAATATCTTGTATAAGAGAATTTTAAAACTAACTTTTACTCCAACAAAAGAAGCCAAAGAGTTTCAAATGATATATAATAATAATATATAATACATAATATATTCATGTATGCATATATGCATGAATGCACATACACATGGACATACAATTCCTTGACAAAACTCATGTTGTTAATATTCATTTTCTTACTATTAGTGTTGAATACTACTTTTTCCTTCACTTGCTCAGTGTTCTAGGTTTCCACCTGAAAACTCTGATCTTATTTTTTTATCTGTTTGTATCACATCATTTAAATTTAAAATGTAATATAGGTATTAATTGAAAGTTCACTCTGGTAAGTGCTGCATCTTTGTTAATCTCCTACTCTTTCATACTTTGTATCAGTATATTCTTCCTAGATTTTTGTCTTGCTTTTTTATGTAATAAATCATCTCATCAAGATGATAAGATATAATATACATTGGAGGATTTATGTTGGGAAATTTTTACACATCTAAATTAAGGTGGCACATTGTTAACCTTAAGAAAATGCTAATGTATACCTTCTCTTTCCTCATGTATGCACTAAGAAGTACTCTATCTCAAAAGCTGCAGAAAACTCAGAAATAACTTATTGACAATATTTATTACACATTCTTCAATATAAGTAAAGTTTAAATGTACAACAAATACATATTTATATATCATACTTTTAGCATCTTCTTGTATTACATATATATAAGACATCAGCTGAAGCATTTAATTTGGATTATAGTATACTTTTTCACAAGGTAACATTGGTGAAAAAAACTAAGAATATTTATAAATGCTATATCTCTTCTTTGAACTCAATTTACACATAAAATGATTTGGCTGCAATATACTTGTGAAACATTACATTTTGTAAAGCTGTTCAAGACAGTGGGGACAAATAGTTTATAAAATGTTCTTAGTTAGAAATGCTTCTTTCTCTTCACTTTGACACATCTGGGCCATGCAATTATTCACAAAGGTCATTTTGTAAAGTAGAAAAAGAACAATGACCAAAGGCAACATTTAGGTCTGAAATAGACTATGACAATTTAATCAATGGTAAAACCCAATGTCAAGAACCATCTCGTTTGTAGGCAGACAGAGAGTGACATTTCGTCAGAACTAAGAACACTGGTCTGTAATAAAAATTAGTGACCCCAAAGTGCCTATATGATATTCTGAGAAAAATTTAAAGAAAAAGAGCAGTAATATATTTTAACTTTGTATCATTGCTGGTACACTAAAAATGCTTATGATAAACTGAACATGTTTATATTTTTAGAATAACCAGTTTTAACACTGACTTAATAATATGATTATGTCAAACTATTACTAAACATGCTTCTTAACATTAACTAACTCACAAGATGCTATTTAACACAACTTTTTCCATTCAACAGAAATACAAAAACATAAAGAACATCTATCATAAAAGTACTCTCTATAAATATCCAAGGAGGTTAACTTTTGCATATCTTTTCAAACAAAAATTGGACTGATCATTATTAAACACTACTATGTATCTATTTCTGATTTTTTTATTTTTAATATTTACTGAGAAAAGCACTATATTTCAACACTATAAGTCTATTTGTGTGCTTTAAAATAATTATAAAACTGTAATAGACATAAATATTAGGATGATAAGTCAGTAATATATGCAATCCATAATAATGTCTTGAGTATAGATTATTAACACACACACAGACACACACAAAGAGAGGAGAGAGAAAGAGAGAGAGAGAGAGAGAGAGAGAGAGAGAAAGAGAGAGAGAGAGAGAGTTGTCATCATTATAAATAAATATTCACATTCATTTCTGTGAAATAATCTTTGATATTTTAGGAAAATATATATAAGCAGTAAGAGAGTGTAATGGTATATTTGCATAAATTTTTACTTACTTACAGAACTGTTTTTTAGGTTAAAAGAATAATATAATGAACTTTCATGGAAAATAGCTAGTTTAATCTAATATGTATAAAGAAATGTATATCAGTGATAAAAATGCTCGACCTCCTTAGTCATCAGAGAAATGCAAATCAAAACGACACTGAGATTCCATCTTACACCCATCAGAATGGCTAAGATCAATAACTCAACTGACACCTCATGCTGGCGAGGGTGTGGAGAAAGAGGAACACTCCTGCATTGCTGGTGGGAATGCAAACTAGTACAACCACTTTGGAAAGCTATCTGGTGCTTTCTCAGAAAAATGGGAATAGGGCTTCCTCAAGACCCAGCTATTCCACTCCTTGGAATATACCCAGAGGATGTACTACTACACAACAGGGACATATGCTCAACCATGTTCATAGCTGCCTTATTCATAATAGCCAGAACTTGGAAACAACCTACGTGTCCCTCTATAGAAGAATGGATAAAGAAACTGTGGTACATTTACACTATGGAATACTACTCAGCTATTAAAAACAAGGAATTTCCAAAATTTGTGGACAAATGGATTGAACTAGAAATTGTCATAATGAGTGAGTTCACACAGAAGCAAAAAGAGCTAAATGGTATATACTCACTTATATCGAGACACTAGTCCAAGGTGTACGTCCCCATGAAAAACTGTACCTACCAGAATAGTGGGTAAGAGGGGAGGACATCCTATTGAAACTTTAGGTGTGAGAAGCCTGGGAGAAAGAGGAAATGGAAGGACCCAGTGGGTCCTGGAAAACTACAGGCGAGTCTGGGCCCTGGGGCCCTCCACAAACTGTGGCAACAGCCAAGGAAAAAATAGGCAGTAAAAACCTTGAACCCCTACCCGGACTAGCCGATGGACATTCTCCACTGTTGAGTGGAGAAGGAGATCTAACTTTCACACAAACTCTGGTGCCCCATATTTGAACATGTCCCTTGGACGGAGATGCCTGGTGGCACTCAGAGGAAAGATAAGAGGTCACCAAGGAGAGACTTGATACCGTATGAGCATATTCAGGGGGAGGAGGTCCCCCTCAGACACAGACTTAGGGGAGGGGAGGGGAGTAGGGGGGAAGTGGGAGGAAGGGAGGAATGGGAGGATACATGGGATGGGCTAACAACTGAGATGTAATATGTATAAATTAATAAAAATGTATTTTAAAAAAAATTTTGAGAATTCTGAAGGAAGTAAAATTGTTTTAGGAAATAAAAAGTTTCAGGATAAAAGCTCATATTTCTGCACATTTATGTCAGCTGATATATTTGTATAAAATTTTTTATTTTATAGATTTTTTTCATGTTCTAAAGAAAGAATTTTATAGATAGTTGTATTTGTATTTAGGGAAATACCATGTTATAGCAACACTAGAATTTAATGACTACATGAAATTTACCATATCTAAGCTAATTCCAACTACAAATATTTCAAAGATATTTACAATTAAAAATATAACAACCATGAAGGAAACTTCTAAATTGTTTATAGAAATGAAGATAGCAGTTAGGTGACAGCAGAAGAAATACACTGAGAAGAGGAATATTTGATGAAGCATATCAAGCCCAGTAATTGTCAAATATCAGTAACTTTTCAAGTCTGTTCCATTCTCAATTTTGCAGCTATGAAGTTCCTAATCTTTTAAAGGTAATACACCATAACCTATTCATATTTAGCCGAATGTCAATAAAAGATCAAAGTAGAGATTCTACCTGTGAGTTTCTCTTTGTAACAGGAACATAAGGAGTTACTTACAATATTGGGATGCTACATCAGGCAACACAAGAGAGCTGCATCACAGCACAATCCACCTCAGTTTGTGTAGTGATTTTGTGTCTTTACCAGAAGGTGCAGGACAGGAGCCTACCATAGAGGTCCTCTGAAAGATTCCATCGAGAAGGGGATCCAAGCAGATGCTGAGATTCACAACTAAACTTCTGGGGAGCACAGGAAGTCTTATGGAAGATTTGGGGAATAGAAAGACTTGAGGAGCCCGGCTCCACAAAAAGACCAATGGAGCCAAGAAATCTGGGTAGAGAAGAGGGGTCCTGCAGAGATTGATGCACCAAGTAAGGACCCTGCATGGTGAGGACCTAGGCTCTCTCCTCAGATGTAGTAGGTAGGCAACATAGTCTCCTTCTGGGTCGCCCAATATGGGGAATAGGCAATACTCTGATGTGGACTCTGATGCTCACAGGTTGATCATTTCCCCCTGGAAGGATGGCCTTGCCAGACCACAGAGGAAGAGGACACAGGTAGTTCAGATGAGACTTGACAGGCTGAGGTCAGATATTAGAGGAGGAGGGCTCCCATTTTCTGAGGACTATGGGAGGGAGGGGTATGAGGGAGTGGGGTGGGACAGGAAAGCGGTTAGGGAAGGGGCTACAATCTGGATGTAAAGTGAAAAAATTAAAATATATTTATGCACACACACACACACACACACACACACACACACACACACATACACACAAAGTGTTTTTACAACTATGTCTTCTTGCTCATCTTTGATGCAGCTTCTTCTGTCAATGTCTTCTCCAGTATTTTGTAAAACATATTTCATATTCTTTTCATGGGGTCTTTGTGAATCAGACCTTTTGAACTTACTAAGAATCATACATTTTAAGCTTCTTGAGGAAGTAATGTTTTGATTCACAGACACTCACCACATACCACTTACATAATCAAGGCCATGTTAAACAATGTAGAAATGATTGTAAACAATAAAGAAATTATTGAAATATTGAATATTTTCCATTATGAATTATAGAGTACTCAGAATACATTTGCATTTTCTTAAAGATGCATATGTATAGGACAAGATTTGTTCCACTTTACACAACAGTTTCATATGCATTAAAATAAAACATTCCTGTATGTTTCTCAATAGTGACACAATAAAATAAGAATATCATTAAAATTCTACAGCCCAGTCAGCCTTCATGCACAGAAATTGGAGACAACTACAGTGTTAGCTCAGAAAAAGCCAAATAAGGTTTTATTTCCCGATATTAATTCTTTTTTCTCTAGGTTGTAATCTCTATTACAATTCATTTGTAGAAAGGAGACTTTATGGACCATATGCCATAAAGTATGCATAAATGGCTTGAAATGTAAAAGGAAATGGACACAGGAAGTTAAAAACAATATTTGGATAAAGCACTTTAAAACCAAAAAAATTGATTTTTAAAAGTCACATCCACATTTTCTCCTTGTTATTCGGCAGAATAAAAACCTGGCCTTAGATGATTCTCTTTAAATTAGCCCAAGATCCACTGACCCTTTCTCTTCTGATTTTTGTCTCTTTCCTTCTGCCTGTTATAAGAGAGTATAGATCATGGTGATGATAACGGATGAGGAGTGAACAATCTCAGTATGCATGTATTACAATTAGAAGAAAGTTCAGAAGACCTTCGGATTAGAATTTGAATCCTGACTGCAGAATAAATCCAATCAGCTCTGGCCTTAAAAGCTTGATTAACCCTCTATGCATGCAATACGCCATTAGTAAATAAATTCTCCTACTAAACTAAACACCTCACCTCCAGTTTGCTAATTTTAGTCTGAAATAATCTCTTTATTTGTGCACTTTTTAGTCATGTACATTCCAGTGTATTGCACATGTGTTTTCATAGTTACTACGTGATCTAGTTTGAGCCATATATTGAGTTAATATATTCTTTTTTTTCTTTTTTTTTTATGTATTTTTTTATTTTATTTTATTAATTTATTCTTGTTACATCTCAATGGTTATCCCATCCCTTGTATCCTCCCATTCTTCCCTCCCTCCCATTTTCCCCTTATTCTCCTCCCCTATGACTGTTCCTCCCCCTGTATATGTTCATAGGGTATCAAGTCTCTTCTCGGTAACCTGCTGTCCTTCCTCTGAGTGCCATCAGGTCTCCCCCTCCAGAGGACATGGTCAAATGTGAGGCACCAGAGTATGTGAGAAAGTAATATCCCACTCTCCACTCTACTGTGGAGAGTGTTCTGTCCATTGGCTAGATCTAGGTAGGGGTTTAAAGTTTACCACCTGTATTGTCCTTGGCTGGTGCCTTAGTTTGAGCGGGACCCCTGGGCCCAAATCTGCCTACCATAATGTTCTGAACACCAACAGCCCAGGCCTTAATGTCAACAATTAATAAATGGGACCTCCTGAGGCTGAAAAGCTTCTGTAAGGCAGGAGACACTGTCAAGAGAACAAAGCAACAGCCTACAGACTGGGAAAAGATCTTCACCAACCCTACATCTGACAAAGATGTAATATCCAAAATATATAAAGAACTCAAGAAATTAAACACTACCAAACCAATAAGCTAATTGAGAAAGGGGGCTTGGAACTAAACAGAATTCTCAACACAGGAATATCAAAGGGCTGAGAAACACTTAAAGAGTTAATATATTCTTACCTCCCCCAAACCCTCTCCATATTCTTTCAAACCAAATTCACGTTCTCTCTCCTTAGGGCTTATGGAAGGAGCCAGTTCCTGTTTAGGGAAGTGATTGAAAACACATTTGTAAATAACACCAAGAGTTATTAATGATATGACAATGAGAATTTACTTTCATACTTGCTTTCTTCCCATTCTACCACTAAGTGTCTGTATCATCTTTATTGATTGTGTAGTCTGTCACAACCCGTATAAGAGAAATTAATGTCAAGACAGGAAAATCTGTGTTGATGTATCAACGAAATATAGGATATAAAATGTTCATGTTTGTGGGTCTTAGTTACCTCACTAGGGATGATTTGTTTTCCCATTTCAAATCGTTTGCTTGCAAATTTTATAATGTCATCCTTTTTAACAGCTGAGCAATATTCCATTGTGTACATGCACCACGTTTTCTTTCCTCATTCTTCAGTTGAAGAACATTTATAGTATTTCCACCTTTTGGCCACTATAAATAAGGCCACAGTTAACATGGCTGAGCAAACACCTTACGGTATGAGTGCCCAGGAGTATGTGCCCAAGAGTGATGTGGCTGGATATGGTAGATTTTTTTCCCAATCAATTTTAAGTAGCCACCATATTTACTTCCATATGGCTGTTGAAGTTTTACTCCTACCAACATGGAGATGTGTGCTCCTTGAACCACATCCTTAGCAGCAAGAGTATCATTGTTCTATTTTTTTATAGATGTTTTAAGTTGATAATGACAAGATGTGCTAGAGATTGATTTTCATTCAGAATTTTAGATGCACCAAAATAGTAAAGATGTTTTCCTCAAGGCTGTCAAATACAAATAGCCAAAACACTAAGAATGTAATCTTTACATAATTCCTGATTGTGTCATGTTTCTTCTTGCTATAGATAGTTTATTGTATATGTGTTATAATACAAATGTGTATGTAAAAAATAAAACATTTTTAATTAAAAACGAAATAAAATTTGACATTATCCTTAAAAAGAGTATTATTGTCTTTTTTATCTTTACCATTCTGTTAGGTTTAACATAGAATCTCAGAGCAGTTTTTATTTGCATTTTTTTCATGGGTAAGGATGTTGAGCATTTCTATAAGTATTTTTTTTGCCATTGAGATTCCTCTTTTGAGAATTCTCTGTTTTGATCTGTTTCCCATTTTTAAATTGGACTGTTTGTTTATTTTTGATACATAGTTTCTTGAGTTCTTTATAGATTTTGGATATTAGCCTTTTATTGGATGTGGAGTTGATAAAAATCATTTAACATTCTGTAGGCTGATATTTTTCCTAATTGACTGTTCCTTTGCCTTACAGAAATTTTCACATTCATGGGGTCTCATGTTCATATTAGTGACTCTAATTCCTGTATGCTGTTCACAATGTCATCTTCTGTGCCAATGTAATTAAGGCCATTCTCCACTTTTCCCCACCCACTTCAGTGTCTCTGGTTTTATGTTGAGGCCTTTGATATGCCTAGTCATATTTTGTGCTGATTGATAAGTAGGAACCTGGTTGCATATTTCTACATGCAGGCATCCAGTTTCATCAGCATTATTTGTAGAAGATGCTTTCTTTTTTTTTCCAGTGTGTATTTCTAGCTACTTTTTCAAAAAATACAGGTGTTGACCAGTGTGTGAATTTATGTCTCTGCCTTCAATTTGATAAGATTGATCAATATGTCTGTTTTTATGCCAGTACTTTATTGTTTTTATTTCTATAGCTCTGTAGTACAACTAAAAGTCAAGAATGGTGGGACTTCCAGCAGTTCTTTTATTGCTCGAGATTGTTTTAGCTATTATGGTTAGCTTGTTTTTGATATGAAGTTGAAAATTATCCATCAAGGTTGGTAAAGAATTGTGTTGTAATTTTCTTAGGAATTGCATCGAATGTGTAGATTATTACTAGTAGTAAAGCCATTTTTGCTATGTTAATCCTACCAATCTTTATGTATGGGAGATCTTTCTGTCTTCAAACATCCTCAACTTTTTTATTCAAAGACTTTAAAGTTTTGTTTTATTTTGTTTTTAATCATACAACTCTTTCACTTACTTGGTTAGTTACCCCAAAATAGCTTGTATTTTGTGGGGCTATTCTAAACGATATTGCTTCCTTACCTTATTTCTCAGACTTTATGTCATTTACATATAGAAGAGCTATAGTTTTTAGTTGTTACTGATTGTTTGTTTCTCTGTTTTAGTTAATTATATGTCCAGGAACATTGTTAAACTGTTTATCAGCTTTAGGAATTGTCCAGTGTTACTTCCACTTGTTTATACTTTCATATGACCTATACATAATAGTATTATGACACCTTTCTTTCTATTTTGTATCCTTTTCATCTCCTTCAGTTGTCTTATTTTCCTAGCTAGAACTTCAAGTTCTACATAGAATAAATGTGGAGAATGTGGCCCATCTTGTCTTATTCCTAGTTTGAGTAGGGTTGCTTTCAGTTATTTTATCATTTAATTTGATGTTGGCTATAGGATTGCTGTGAGTTGTTTTAATTATGTGTAAATATGTCCTTTATTTTGCTTCTCTCTACAGAACTTTTATCATGAAGGAGTGTGGGACTTTATCAAAGGACATTTCTGTATCTAATGAGATGATAAAGTAGTTTCCTTCTTTCAGTTTATTTATATGGTGAAATATATTTACTGGATTTGGTATGGTGAGCCAGCAAGCATTTCTGGAATTAAGCCTACTTGATAATGCTAGATGACTTTTTGATATGTTCTTGAAATTGGTGTGTAGGCATTTTACTAAGTATTTTTACATTTGTGTTCCTAATGGAAATGGGTATTTAAATCTCTCTCTTTGTTTGAGTCTTTATGTGTTTTGATATTAGGGTAATTCTCCTTCATAAAATAAATGTAGCAATTTTTTTGTTTTAATGTGAAGTAATTTGAGAATTGGTGTTGACTTTTTTTTTTGAAAATTGGGTAAGATTCTGCAATAAAACTATCTTGGGCCAGGGGGACGGGGGGAGCTTAGGAGATGTTTAATGACTACTTCTGTTTCATTTGGGGAAATTTTAATAGTTTGTCTATAGCTATTGAGAAAAATTATATCTTTTTAAATATTTTTCAAATTTGGTGGAACATAAATTTTTAAATATGTATTTCTTATGAATAATGTTGCTATGAACATAGTTGAACAAGTGTCTTTGTTGTATGGTGGAACATGTTTTGTACATATACTGAGGAGTGGTATAGCTGTGTCTTGAGTTAGAGTTATTACTAATTTCCTGTGAAAGCACCAGACTGATTTCCAAAGTGGTAGTGCAAGTTTACATTTCCAACGGCAATGGAGGAAAGTTTCATTTTCTCCACATCTATACCAGTATATGCTGTCATATTAAATTTTGATCTTACCCATTCTGATAAGTGTATGATGGAATCTCAGAGCCCTTTTTATTTGCATTTCCCTGATAACTAAGGATATTGAATATTTCTTTAAATACTTTTCTGCCATTTGAGATTCTTCTGTTGAAAATTTTCTGTTTAGCTCTGTACCTAATTTTTTAATTGAGTTATTTGTTCATTCTCTGAGTGTTCTACCCAGCAGCACTTCAAAAGAGATCCTGAGACTCAAAGACAAATATTGGACAGTGTATAGTGAGCCTTTGTAGAAAAGTTGGGCAGTTCCAAGATGGCAGCGCCAAACACCCACTTTGTTTGAGCAGCAGGTCAGCAGTGAACATTCAGCAGCCCAACGACTTATCGGAGACCCATACAACAACAGCACCAGTAACCCACAGGTGAGAGGGCTCCAAATAGTGTGGAACGCACTAAAGATCCGGGTCCCCAGGGTCGGAAGGCTAGAGCCACACATCTGGCAGGCAAGCAACCACCAAGATTCTGGGCTTGTGCATTCCCATACCTAGGGGTTGGCACACAGTGTCTAATTTCCCAGGGCACAGAAACAGCCTCTGCTCCCAAAAATCTATGGTCAGTGGGTCACTGCACAGAGCAGACACCAAAGACTAAAAAACTCATGGATCTGACCACAGACAACCTAGAAAGCCCATCCATAACTTTTGCAAAACAAAAAAATAATGGAGTTCCTGGATGCATGCTTGCCAGGCAGCTAGCAGGCTCTGATTTATAAGGGCTTAGACACAGCCTCTGCCCCAAAAATCTCTAAGGTCAGTGGGTCCTGGCACTGAACACGGTGCCATAGACTAGAACACAGGTGGATCTGACCACAGACCACATAGAAAATCCATCCATAACCCCTGCAGGCCAAACAATCATTGGAGTTCTCAGGTTCATGTGACACCCAAGGATGGCAGACAGCCTCTGATTTCCTAGGGCAGAGAAAGAGCGCTTGCTCCTAAAAAAACACCAGTGTCCATAAATCCTAGCCCCAAAAAGACACTAAAAACGAGAACAAAAGTGGATCTATCCACAGGCCACCCAGAAAACTCTGGATGCCCAAGTATCCAACAACCACAGGTCCTACACAGAGACATCACAATTGGAAAAGGTCAGCATAAGAACAAAAGTGACAACCCCCAGGTCCATGGAATACTGGCAGAAATCAGTAGTCCCATTCCCACAACAAGCCCTGGAGATACCATCAGAGCCATGGCACAAGAGAAGAATTTCAAATATGGGGTTAACTAAAATGATAGAGGCCTTAAAAGAGGAAAAGTAATCCTTCAAACTGGAACTGGAATACACAAAGAAATAAATGCACAAATCACTTGAACAAACTACTATCAAACAGGAGAGAGAAATGAATAAAAACTTTCATGATTTAAAACAGGAGTTCTAAGCTATGAAGAAAATACAATCTGAGATAATCCAGGAAATGGAAACCCAAGAGAAGAGGACAGAACCTACAGACACAAGTATGACCAACAGAATTCAAGAGATGGAACAAAGAATATCAGAGATAGAAGATATGACTGAAGAAATGGGTACAGAACAAAGAGAGAATATTAAAAGCTACAAGAGAAAAAGGTCAAATCACATATAAAGGCAAACCTATCAAAATTACACCTGACTTCTCAACAGAGACCATGAAAGCCAACAGTCCTAGAGGAAAGTCATTCAGACATTAAGAAGCCACAGGTGCCAAACCAGACTACTATACCCAGAACATCTCTCAATCACTATAGATGGAGAAAACAAGATATTCCAAGACAAAACCAAGTTCAAACAGTGCCTAACCACAAACCCAGCATTACACACAATACTGGGAGGAAAACTACAAACAAAGGAGGGTAATTTCACTCAGGGAAATAGAGGAAATGAGTAATCCCACACCTACAAATCAAATGAGAGGAAGTTCACACATACACAAACTCTACCACTACCACCCTTAAAATAATAGGAACCATTAACCACTGGTCATTTATAACACTCAACATCAATGGCCTCAATTACCCAATGAGGAGACACAGGCTTACAGAATGGATGCAAAAACAGGAACCATCAATCTGCTGCATACTAGAAAAATACCTTAGCAATAAAGATAAACATTACCTTAGAATAAAAGGCTAGAAAAAAGTATTCGAAAGAAATGGGCCAAAGAAACAAGCTGGAGTAACCATTCTAGTATCTAATAAAATAGACTTCCAAGCAAAAGTAATCTAAAGAGATAGGGGTGGACACTTTATACTCATCAAAGGAAAATCACACCAAGATGATGTCTCAATTTTGAATACCTATTTCCCAAATACAGGAGCCCCCACATTTATAAAAGAAACCTTATTAAAGCTTAAATCACACATTATACCCCACACTTAACTAGTGGGAGACTTTAACACCCTATTCTCATCAATAGATAGATCATCACAGCATAAACAAAAATAGAGAAACAATGAAACTAATGTACATCATGAGCCAAATGGACCTAACTGATATATACAGAACTTTTCACCCAAATGGGAAAAAAAATCACCTTTCCCCCCCGAACCTCACAAAACTTTCAAAATCGACCATATAATTGGCCACAAAACAAACTTCAACAGATACAAAAAGATAGAAATAATTCCTTGCATCCTATCAGACCACCATGGATTAAAGCTGGATCTCAATAACAAGAAGAATAACGGAACACCTTCAAACTCATGGAAACTGAACAACTCCCTAATCAGTGATATCTGGGTAAGGAATGAAATAAAAAAGAAAAAAAACTTTATAAAATTTATTGATTCCAGAGGCAGATTATACCCAAACTTATGGGACACAATGAAAGCAGTGCTAAGAGGAAAATTCATAGCACTAAGTCCCTTTAGTAAGGAACTGGAGAGAACCCGAATTACCAGGTTAACAGAGCACCTGAACGCTCTACAACAAAACCAGTTGACTTACCTAAGAGGAGCAGATGGCTAGAAATAATCAAACTTGGGGCTGAAATCAATAAAATAGAAACAAAGAAAATTATTCAAAGAATCAACAAAACCTTGAGCTGATTTTTTTTCTTTTGAGAAAGTCAACAAGATAGACAAGCCCTTCGCTAAACTAATTAAAAAATGCAAAGGAAGACTAAGCAAGTCAACAAAATCAGAAATGAAAAGGAAAAAATAGCAGTGGTGAAATCCAAGCAACCATTAGGTCCTAATACAAAAGCCTATATGCCACAAAATTTGAAAACCTAAATGAACTGGACAATTTCCTTGATAGATACCAACTACCAAAATTGAATCAAGATCAGGTAAACAAATTAAATAGTCCTATATCTCCTAAGGAAATTGAGAAAGTCATCAAAAGTCTCCCAACCAAAAAGAGCTCAGGGCATGATAGATTCTGCACGGAATTCTACAAGATCTTCAAAAATGAGCTAATACAAATTATCTTTAAACTCTTCCACAAAAGAACAAGAGAAGAAACATTCTCAAACTCTAACTATGAGGCCACTATCACCTTGATATCTAAACCATAGAAAGATCCTACAAAGAAAGAGAATTTCAGACAAATTTCTCTTAAAAACATTGACACAAAAATACTGAATAAAATACTCACAAACCAAATCCAAGAACACATCAAAAATATTATTCACTATGACCAAGTGGACTTCATAGCAGGGATGCAGGGATGGTTCAATATAAAGAAATCCATCAATGTAATCAATCACATAAGTAAACTTGAGGAAAAAAAAAACACACGACCATCTCCTTAGATGCTGAAAAACATACAACAAAATCCAACACCCATTCATGTTTAAAGTCTTGGAAAGAGTGGAAATACAAGGCATAAACCTCAATATAATAAAGGCAATATACATCAAGCCTATTGCCAACAACAAACTAAATGGAAAGAAACATAAATCTATTCCACTGAAATAAGGGAAAAGACAAGGATGTCCACTCTCTCCATATCTCTTTAATATAGTACTTGATATTCTAGGTAGATCAATAAGACAAGTAGAGGAGATCAAGTGGATAAAAATAGGAAAGGCAGAAGTCAAACTATCACTATTTTGGATGACATGATACTATACATCAGGGACCGTAAAAATTCTACCAAGGAACTTCTGCAGCTGATAAACACCTTCTGTAAATTGGCTGGATACAAAGTCAACTCAAAGAAATCAGTAGCCCTGCTCTATACAAATAAAAAATGGCACAGAAACAAATTAAGGATACTATACCCTTCATGATAGCCACAAAGGATACAAAGTATTTTGGTAACTCTAAATAAACAAGCAAAAGACTTATGAGAAATAAAACTTCAAGTCTCTAAAGAAGGAAATGGAAGAACATATCAGAAGGTGGAAAGACCTTCCATGTTCCTAGATTGGGAGAATCAACATTAGCAAAAATATCTATCTTACCAAAAGCAATCTATAGATTCAATGCAATTCCCATAAAAAATCTAAGATAATTCCTTACAGATGTTGAAATATGCAGATATAAGTGAGTATATACCATTTGAGTCTTTCTGCTTCTGGGGTAACTCACTCATTATGATCATTTCTAGCTCAATCCATTTATCCACAAATTTCGGGAATTCCTTGTTTTTAATAGCTGAGTAGTATTCCATAGTATATATGTACCACAGTTTCTTTATCCATTCTTTTATTGAGGGACACTTAGGCTGTTTCCATGTTCTGGCTATTATGAATAAGGCTGCTATGAACATGGTTGAGCAAATTTTCTTGTTGTGTGCTGGAGCATCTTCTGGGTATATTCCAAGGAGTGGAATAGCTGGGTCTTGAGGAAGCCTTATTCCCATTTTTCTGAGATAGCACCAGATAGATTTCCAAAGTGGCTATACTAGTTTGCATTCCCACCAGCAATGAAGGAGTGTCCCTCTCTCCCCACATCCTCACCAGCATGTTAAGATCATTTGTACTGGGAGTTCTTCTATTTCTTCAAGATTCTTCTATATTTAAACATATTTCTTCAAGATTCTTCTATATTTTATTCTCTTATCCTTCTTTCTCTGCCATTTTACTAACTTGATTCTTCCTTTTGGTGGGTTAGTCAGAGGCTTGAATTCTTTGTTCACATTTTCAAAGAAACAATTTTAGATAGGTTTGTTCTCCATATTGTTATTTTAGTTGACATTTCATTTATTTCTATTTAAGTATTTACTTTTCCTAAAGTTTGCTACATTTGAGCTTGACTTGAGCTTGTCTTTTTAGGAGTTTCAGGGCATTGGGTTATGTATGTCATATCTCTATGAAATTTTTTACTAGAAGCAACTTTAGGTATAAACTTTCATATGCAAACTCCCATAGCTGTCTGTATTCTAGCTGTGCATTTACTCTGTTTTTTTTTTCAGTGATCTACTGTTCATTAAAGAGAGCAATGTGTTATTCAGTCATCAAGCTTTTGTGTAGTTTCTATTATTTCTATGATGGTGTTGAGTTCCTGTTTTATTCCATTATGATAATATCTTATAAATTTAATTATTTAAATTTTCTTATAGTTTTAGTTTGCTTTGTTTCATAATGTGACCAAAATGCATACAACATTAAACAGCATGTCAAGATTAATGTGTATTATATTTATTTTTTAAAGAAAGTTCTGTAGCTACATCTTATACTCAGCCCATCTATGGCATACTTTAGTACTGCTCTTTATTTTCTGAGCTTAAGTTTGGAATAGCATTTAAAATTAAAGTTGGTATTAAATATCTTCAGTTTATTGTTGTATCAGTAGTTACCTGGCCATTCTTTCATTATAGTGTGTTTTTTAAATAATAATTTGAGTCCTAATTCTCTATCCCCTTAATGAATTCTTTCTTGTATTAAAATGAACAATAATTCCCTATCTCTTGTGTTTTATATTTGATGTATACATGTAATTATATATCACTATAGCTATGACATATTGAAGGTGAATATTTACCTATTACTAATTACCAAATTAATATGTTTGTGAAATGTGCCTCTTGGTGAAGCAAATATTTTGTTTGTTAATCAAATAGGCTATTTCGAGTCTTTTAAATGGGCAGTTAAAGTCATTTGGATTTAAGGATATGATTGAAAAGGCTTCTCTATTTCCTATTCTCTTGTTGGTAACTGCTGTTCTGGTTTGTCTATTATAGCTAATTTTCTTTCTTCTCTGTTGTTATTAAGGTGTATTAATTTACTATGTTCAGCAATGACATATCCTTACAATGTTCTATTTTGTTTATCTATTTTTCTTGTGAAATATTTTCTTTCCTTTGCTTTCATGAATGAAATTATATTCTTTATACATAGCAGTTCATTATTTTCTGAAGTACTATATTTGATCTTTAATGTTATGTAATTCTGTGATTCCCCAGAAAAACTAAAATTTAAAAAGTAATTTTTATTGAATATAGAGATATTAGTTTGTAATTTTTATCTGAAATTAAAATGTATGACTTTATGATTCATCCATGTTTCAAGGATGCTGTTGTAAAATCCATTGTTATGTGTTTGACTTTGAAAGTAAATTGGATATTTTTATCGTATAAACTTGAATATTGTTTCCTGAAATAGTATTTTTGACCCCTTGACTATTGCCTTAGTTATCTTTAACTGTCAATTTGACACACTCTAGTGTCACATTCAGAAAGTGTGTCAGTTGAAGGATTTTTTCAAACTATATTGATTCGTTGGAATATTTGTTGGGAATTATTTGATGTAAAGAATCTCTGCTCTAAATAAAGAAGATTATAAAATTCCAGGTAAAAGAGTGGAGCAGAAAAGAATAACTCTGAATGTGGAAACTCAGATTATAGAAAATAAATATTAGATATTTTCCCCATTTATGGGTGATACCTTTGAATCTTCAGATGTGTAAGTTTCATCTGGAATACATGTAGAGGACAGAAAATTAGTAAAGGTCTTGGGAGTGAGAAAATTCAGAATAGAAGATGGATGTAAGTAAAGAAAAGTAAAGAGAAATACTACAACAAGAAATGTTAAATTTGATAAATGAGAGAGAAGATAGAGAAATATATAAAAGAAGGGATAAATATCTTTCAAATCCTTTCAAATAAGCCGTATGGAAACCTATCTTCTACTGTAGAGCTTCATACAACACACACACACACACACACACACACACACACACACACACACACACACACACACAAGTACATTCACTTCATACACATATCATTAGTACAATATATAACACATTAGTTATATATAATTAAGCTTTTGTTATTTTATAATGAGACAATGGCTCTACTCAGCAACATAAGCTAACAAAAATATTCAAGTTCCAAGAATAGCTTTTCTCTTTTGGAGTTATTAATAAGTTTTCATAGACCCTAAAACATTACATGATATTTCCAAAGTTTTAATTACCATCCAGAACTTGAAGGCAAGGTCCTATTTCTGAAGACATTCACTTGAGTCACAAAACATGAGTGCATTAAGCTGGTACAAGTCTGAAATCTTTATTTCTACTGATTAACTCCGTGCTGCTAGAAAAAGCTATGCATACAATCATATGATATGTAATGACAATTCTTACCCATCTGTGAGCTCTATGATCTGCATAACAATTGTCCAGGAAAACAGAACAGATATAATAGATGGGCATCAATAAAATGAACAAAAATATCTTTGTGATATACTTACACCCTATTCTACAGGATGAAACTCACACATCATTGTTGAGAACATGTTCCTAGACTGGAAAGAATCTACTATTATTCTACTAAATGAGCATACCAGTTAACTGATTCTTAATAATTTATAGTTATACATACAGATTAATGAATCTATTAACTGTAATCAGAAAAGCTTTTATTTGAAGTACAGTGTAATTCTCACAGAGATCCATAATTGGTGAAGAAGAAGAGAATGAAAACTTGAAGAATACTCAATCTTAAAAAAAAAAAAAAAAGAAATCTAACTACATTGTGTTAGAGGAATTTTAATCCGGCAACATGGCTACTCTGGCAAGGGATCACATGCAAAGAACTATATCTGTGTGATCTGGCTGGAATACAGACACAAACTTAGTATACACCGTTAATCCCTCTGGCTGGAATACACACTCTTAATCCTCTTACTGGAATTTAGTACTCACCTTTAATTCCCAAGAGGACATTTAATTGTACTATTTAAGAGCAGTGCAAAAAGAGCAAGGGATCTTGTAAAGACACCAACATAGAGTTTAGGAGTACAGTACAGTTCAGTACAGTTTGGTGGGGTATAGTTCAATTGAATGCAGTTGAGTGCTTGCTGGTCAGTTCATGAAATTCAAAGGCAGTTCTTCCAAGCACTGCAAGTTAGTGACAAGCTGTGAAAAGCAAGTTTGAATCAGTAAGAGTACAGAGGAGTTTTGAGCCCAAGCAGCTGAGTTGAACCAGCTAGCCAGAATTTATAAAGAAATAAAATAAAACAGATGAGCTTATTTTATCACTAAGTCTTGGAGGCTGAACAATTCTAGGCTTACATTAGCAGACAGAGGTTAGAAGCTGAAGCTTTCAAGGACTGTGTTTCCAGAAGCTTCCAAGCCTAGTCCTAGGGCTAGTCAGATAGAAACTCTCTGGGCTCAGTGAAAGGTATGTATTAATAAAGCTTAGGTCTGACTCTCATCTTATCTCATCATCTGAGAAATAAAAATGATATTTATTACACTCCACTATATCCAAGGAGTAGGGATCATTGGGGAGTAGGAAATGGAAAGACTGTAAGAGCTAGAGGCAGTTAATGAATACAAGAGAATAGTGCCTTCCTGATATAACAGGGTAGTTGTACATTTGAACTCACCCTGTTAAAGCAGCCAGACCACATTCCAACATCAAGAGGAGAAGTGGAATGGGTTCACAGATCTAACCAAGAAGGTACCAGTAATTAATATCTCTGAGGAAGGAACAATTTTTTAAAATTTTCTATTAATTTATTCTTGTTACATCTCAATGTTATCCCATCCTTTGTATCCTTCCATTCTTCCCTCCCTCTCATTTCCCCTTATTCCCCTCCCCTATGACTGTTCCTGAGGGGGATTACCTCCCCCTGTATATGCTCATAGGCTATCAAGTCTCATGATAGGCAAATTTGCGCCCAGGGGTCCCGCTCAAACTAAGGCACCAGCCAAGGACAATACAGGCAGTAAACTTTAAACCCCTACCCAGATCTAGGCAATGGACAGAACAGTCTCCACAGTTGAGTGGAGAGTGGGGTATGACTTTCACACGAACTCTGGTGCCTCATATTTGACCATGTCCCCTGGAGGGAGAGACCTGGTGGCACTCAGAGGAAGGATAGCACGTTACCAAGATACCAAGTCTTTTTTTTTTTTTGTTTTAAGAGTTTGCCACTAGTGTGTCTAACATGCACAACAGGAAGGCAATATCTACTTGACTATTTGGACAGCCCAAATTATACTTTCACAAGTAAACAAATAACGGGTGCATGCAAACTTGAATCAATAAGGAATGGCTGTGTGGTTCTAGGAGGAGGTGAAAAGCTCAAAAGTCATTTGATGAAATATCCAAAGTACCTAGGTTTAAAAAATAGAAATTGCAAAATTCAATAATTTTTAAAAATACATCACATATGATAGTAAAAAAAAAAAAGGGGAAAAAATCCCTTTCCCGTAATTATTGACCATAATAGATAGTAGTTTGTAGGAAGTTTAGAGATGCTGTCTGGACCAGGACTGCTTAAATTTAATTCTAAAGCATAATATAATGGCACTAATTATTTTAACCAGAGAAGTGAAGTCTTACTTGTAAAGGCAAACCCTGTTGTTTTGAAGATTAGACAGTAGAGTTAGAGAAGGAATTTAGAGAAAAACTGCTTTCAATCTGCGCTAAAACTCCTGAGATGTTTGTATATAAAACTTACACTTAACTGTCTAATGTCAATCCTCTGTATTTATTTATATAAAAATGAGGAAGTAATTTATGTTTCCTTTTTAAGAATTTTAACTGAAATTCCCATAACTATATATTTACTTTGCAAATTTAGTATATAGAATATGATATCTTACTTCTTGTGTATACAGGGTAATCGTGGTAATATAGAAAGAAATGAACAAACATTTCACAAATTTACTTAGCAGGGTGGATTATAATGTTCTGTATTTCTATTCCTTGGTTTTATTTAATCAATTACAGACTTATCCTTGCCCTTCCCTTCCCTCCTTCCAGTCCCATCATCAAGGCCCCCTCCTCCAAACCTCCTTCTCATTTTCAGGAAAAGGGAAGCCACCAAGGGGCACTAACCTATCTGGCCACATCAAGTCCCAACAGGACTGAGCATATCAACTCCCACTGAGGCCAGACAAGACAGCCTTTCTAGGGAAATGGATCTAAACACAGGCAATAGAACCAAAGACAGCCCCTAATCCTATTGTTAAGAGATCCACCTGATGGCCAAGATGCCAATTTGCTATGTATGTGTAAGTGTCTAAGTCCAGTTCCTGCATGTTCTTTCACTGGTGGTTCAGTCTCTGAAAGCCTTCATGGGACCAGATTAGTTTACTCTGTAGGTATTTCTGTGGTGTTTCCAGGTAAGTTATTGTTACACCAGCCCAGTCACAAAACTTTTTGACCCACAATTTGTCCAGCCTGTAAGATGTGCTGGGATAAAAGTGGCACAGAACTTGTGGGAGTAACCAAGCAATATTAGTCCAACTTGAGACCCATGCCAGGAGAGAGTACCTAATGCTGACACTGCATGGAAGGCTAGCAATCAGAGGCTGGATCGCCCAGAGACATGGGATAGAACCAAAACAATCTACTAAAATTCAATGAAATTATTTTCAAAGATACTCTGCTATACTTAGGTTATTAGTTATATAGGTTATTACCAAAGAGGCTTTATCGATGTTGGTGCTCTCGTATCTGAGAAAAACTTCAACTTCAAGGACCCACCTTCTTTTGCTGAATTCCTTTAGTCATATCACTGTGTGTCCATTTCCTCAGAGAGGTATACAAACTTGTCCATAATAAAAACATTGATAATATTTGGAAATCTGGAAAAGATGGAAGGATGGATCAAGTAGATTAGGATTTAAATACATTTTACCTATTTCCAAAGAATAAGTAAACAAATAATAACTTTAGAAATGTTACTATTTGTAAAATAGTATTAGTCAGATCTGTAAAAACTACAAAAAATACATTCTCTCTATAAATACGAAATTACTTATATTTGTATAAGCTCTAAATAATATGGTGATTGTTTAATAATATTCATCTAGCACTTATAATTACTTAAATTGTACCAATGAAGACGTCAAAAAGTTCATTATGTTTACAAATTGAATTTCTTCTGGCTATACTATATTTTCTCTGTGGCAGTATTACAAGAATCACATTTTAGGTGTCTATTATTAGAAATAGCCCAAATATTTTTCAGATATCCTAGCTCTCAAATCTTCCAAAATGTCAGCACTATTGCTTTGCACACAGAGAAAGGTTTGCAATCCCCAGCCTCTAATTTATTTCCTCAAAGGATCATGAGTGACTCAATTCACTCTCTCATATTTAGAAATTATTTATCTGTTACTTGCTGCAGAGGGACGATGTCTCATGCAAGAAAATAATTACCACTGGGGGAACAGTCATTGCACAATGATGGAGCCTTTGTTATTTATCTGCATTGTTCCATAACAGTAGTAGAATGAATTTAAATAAAGTTAGGGCTGCAATTATTTATTGTTATCTTTTTGGATAATTTTTACCTGGGTAACAAAGAAGATTAAACATAATCAGTTCCAGCTGGAAACACTTCTACAGTATGTCAAGGACAATAAGTTCACAAATTGACTTTACCTGCTACTCATGTGGTATATGAAAAGAATCAGGCAAAGGGGAATTTAATTAGTGTCTCATAGAGGAATAATAGCAAAAAAGATTGACTGCTGATTGCATTGAAAATGAGTAGCATGCATAGTTGTCAACAACTGAACAGAAGTGATCTGCTAGAAAGTCTTCAGTCACAGAAATTCTTATTTTATTACCTTATCTCATGTGGAGTCTATCTTGCATATAATTTCAAGCGTAAAGAGTGAAGTGTAATTTTATTATTGTTATAAATATGCAGACTTGTTGTTACCTGAAGTGGTACAATAACAGGCATTTATACTAGAAATCTAAAAGATAGAAATGGTAACTGAAAGCCATTTATTCAAGGAAGCAAGTAGAAGGAATTGTTCTGCAAAAAGAAAAGATGATGGGCTTTTTAAAAGAGGGGTATATTTCTTTTGAAAAGTACCAAACACAGACTTAAAAAAATGCAAAGCATAGAAAGATAAATGAGAAAACTTTCATTCAAACAAGTAATATATGAGCAACATTGAACTGGAGATAGATTCATTCTGCATACTGTAGTATAAGGTTTGAGTTAGAAAACTTTTTCAGAGGAAAATAGCATTTATAACGTCATATGTCACAAGCCAATAGAGTTATGATAGTCATTTTAGGCTAAAATAATATGAGAAAATATATTAAAACAAGAAAAACATTACTTTAAAATTTCCCTTGTACTTAAATATAAGGGAGGTTCTTTCTTTTTTAGTATTTTTGTTTTTGAGAATTTCTATAATTTATTTTGATCATACTCTTTCCTTTCTGCTCAGTGCTTTAGACCCTGCCCTATGTTCTCTATTTAAAACAAACAAACAAATCCCACCATCAACAACAATAGCAACAACAAAAACAAAACACACACACACTCTCTCTCCTCTCTCTCTCTCTCTCTCTCTCTCTCTCTCTCTCTCTCTCACACACACACACACACACACACACACACACACACACACAAATGTAATTTGATTTGTATTGTGCACATAATCCTGATGATGTTGCCTGCCCAGAATGTGATTGATAAACCCAATGTCACTCAACTGAAGAGAACTAATTTTCATTGTCTTGGCATATATCAGTTTTGCATGGCTTCATGGCTATTTGTAAACACTTTGTGCCATGCTCGGTTTGTCTCGTTTGAGTTCATGCTGGTCTTGTGTGTGCTGTCACAGTCCTTATGCATTTATATGTGCATCTATCAGCTCCTTTCTGTCTAGAAAGTGCTGTTTAATGAACACACCTAGCATCTCTCACTTTCAGTCTTTGAACCACCTCTTCTACAGGATCCCTGATCTTTGAGTCAAGAGGTGTCCTATCAGCATATGAATTAGGGCTGAGGACATCAAATCTCTCACTCTAAGTACGTTGCCCTGTTTGGTCATTTTTGGTATCTCTTCTCTACTTCAAGAAAAAAAACCAAACACACTGACTTATGAGTATATGATTTTATTGAGCAGAATAAAAGTAACTGGTTTTCATCTAGAATGCTATGTGATGGTCTATTTAATCTCAGATTCTTGGCCTTATTAACAGTGCAGGAATGGATTCCATCTGTTAGTTGAGGCCATAAATAAAACAATATGCAGTTGATTGGTCTTATATCATTAGTGCCACCATTGTACAAATGGGCTTATCTTGCAGTCAGGTCATTAGTGTGGTACAGTGTGTGCGTAGCTGTTAAGGTTGGTGGTTTGTTTTCTCCTCGAGTAATATGTATGGCATCTTACAGCACCAACAACACTAAGTGGTGGTTTAGATATGAAGTACAAACTGTATTTCTCCATGTTTTGGGCATAATTCTATGGTTTCATTGGCAAAAGAGTCTTACACTGAATTTGTTGATGTAACCAATAGCATTGACAATATCCTATAATGGTTAGCTGGGGTATACAGAGTTACCTTCAATATGTTCATTCTGATAATGCATAAACCTCTTCACACTTGAAAGCTGGTATCACATGTAGCTGGAAAAGTGTTGGTGGTGGAATAATAACCAATGTGAGGTCACTAGATAAAATGTTTTCTTTTATTATTTAAAAATTGAAGATTTGAGGACTTTAAATAGATGTATTCTTTCACAAAGATAATTCTTCCAGGTTCTATGAAAAAAAAAGAATAGAGAGAAGCAGCTAAAGACTATTATCAACTACAAATATATGAGATTCTTTATACATGGAAACATGCATAAAGCAACCTCAAAATACAATTGGACATGGTCATAATCCACCCACTATAAAACTACTTTTCAATATTATGCTGAATAGTTTTATATTAACTTATCATAAGCTAGTCTTCTGAGAGGCAACCACAGTTGAGAAAATGAATCCATTAGGTTGATCTGCTGTCATTGATGTTTTAAATATAAACAGAAATTTTATTTTTCTATAGATAGTATGAATCTTCTTTTACTTGTGTTTTCTTTTAGTCCCTTACTCATTGGAATTATATATATATATATATATATATATATATATATATATATATATATATATATATATATATAATGCCTATTTTCTATATTTAAAGTTCTCAGCTTCCTCATTCTGGGCCTTAAACATTACCTATTACACACTATATCATGAGTAAATATTGTTTAATTAATGTCGATTCATTACTTTAGTTATTTTCAATTAATGTGAAGCTTTCTAATAAACCCTTGAAAACTATAGTGTATAACTCCAAAACTAAGAATGTTCTGGCTGGAGAAAGATATTTGTAGGTGAATGATCATCAATATGGGCTCTAGAAAAGGTAGCTAACAGATCAGAGTCAAGAGATTAAAGGAGTCCAAGTGAAACTGAAAAATCCAACAATCCTAAATAATAGTCTGATTATCAAATTTTGTTTTAAAGTATTAAGGCTATGTCCAATTTAAAATAAATATTAAATTTATTTCCTGAGGGGGATTTCCCCCCCCCCTGTATATGCTCATAGGGTATCAAGTCTCTTCTTGGTAACCTGCTGTCCTTCCTCTGAGTGCCACCAGGTCTCCCCGTCCAGGGGACATGATCAAATATGAGGCATCAGAGTACGTGTGGAAGACATACCCCACTCTCCACTCAACTGTGGAGAATGTTTTGCCCATTGGCTAGACATGGAAACAGCCTAAGTGTCCCTCAGTTAAAGAATGGATAAAGAAACTGTGGTACATATACACTATGAAATACTACTCAGCTATTAAAAACAAGGAATTCCCGAAATCTGTGGACAAATGGATTGAGCTAGAAATGATCATAATGAGTGAGTTAACCCAGAAGCAGAAAGACTCAAATGGTATATACTCACTTATATCTGCATACTAGCCCAAGGGGCATGTCTCATGAAAGCCTTCACTTACCTGGAAACTGGGACAGAGAGGAGGACATTCTAGTGGGACTCTAGATGAGAGAATCATGGGAGAATAGCAAAGTAGAAGGATCCAGAGAGTCCTAGAAACCTACAAGTAGAACATTATGATAGGCAGATTTGGGCCCAGGGGTCCCGCTCAAACTAAGGCACTAGCCAAGGACACCACCACATGTTCTTAACCACTAAGCAATAACAATAAAAATAAACAAATAAAATAACAAATAAAAATTTAAAGCACATCCTCATATGGCTTGAATTTCATTTTACTGTATAAGCCAGTAGCTAAGACCATGGGAAGATAAACGATACAGCTACTAACCCTTTGAAAAACTTAATTCTTCTCTTTTTAAAATTGTTCATTGTGCCATTAAAAATTGAACCAGCAGGAAGAAATCATTAAAAGGAAGCTTTGGAATTCATGAAGATAAATGTGTTTTTTATTCCTAAAATCCAGGGGGAAAGAATACAAAAAGAAATATATTTAGAGTATTATGATGACTAGTGACAAATTTTAGGGATATGCATTAACAGTAGATGGTAGTGTTAAAACTATACATGTAGTGCAAAAATTGAAAGAGTTATATTTACATTGAATACCTTGAAAACTTTTTCACTGCAAAATCAATCAATCCATGGGGAAGTTTTACTAATGAGGCAGATATGGCAAAGTCACTAAACATCTTTAAATAAAGTTCAGCCATATTAATGGGAATCATAGGAGAGCTCATTTGCAGACGAGACATTTCCTCCAATCATCTTATTTTCTCTCAAGCTTATCACCTATTATTTTATATAAGATATCAGTCTCCAGATAACTGCCACTTTCAATAAAAGTCCTTAATTTTTCAGTCTACCTAAGACCATCGTATCTGCTAGTTAAAAAATTATAAATTGTGTATTCAAAATGCCTGATTTGAAACTAGCACAAGACTTGAAAAATATAAAAGCTCTGCACAACAGGCAAAGCAAAATCACATTTAAAGTGAATAGTTTAATATCCATGGTTAATTTTCTCAGTTTCTAAACATGTAGTCGAAGGTGTCAGGTTGCATGTTGTTGAAACACAAACTACCTCAGAAAAGCTATTTTTCATGTACACAAACATTAGACATATACAAGAATTAAACTTTCAATTTCTATCTTACTTCTTTAAGAAATCAGCAAAATTTCCTTTAAGACATCAATAATTTTGGCTAAAAAAGCATGTATTTCAAAAACAAAAGTATTGGAAAGTTTAATGGTACAAATGAAGAACAATAAAAATGAAGAGGTTTATTTCTTTAAAATCAGGTCAGACATGGAATGTTCTGAAAATGAATAATATATTTTTAAAACCTTAATATTTCTTAGAAAAAGAAAGAAATCATTCAGCTATATATACAGTACTATACTTCAGATTTACAATTAAAAATAAGAATGAAGTTAACCTCTTTTAATGCCTACATGTGTTGAAAAGACTAAACATTGTTTTCCTTTAATGTTTTGGTAGGTAAATAAGAATAGTGGATATTATTTTTCATATACTCTCTTATTTATTAATTCTGTCATAGTAATTTAGATGAGAAATTGTAGTGTGTACTAGACATATAAAGCTGGAAGATACAAGCACCACAGATAGTTCAAGTGTGACCCATCATCCAAAACAAATTCAGAAAGAATTCAAGCTTAAGTATTCCACTCCATTTTTATTGACATTTTAATTTTTTTCGATATAAGAAATATGCTGACCTTAAAACCACATTACATTTTTCATTAGTTTCTCACATCCTTTAGGCACATAAAGTGTTCCTGACAACTACTCAATTAACATTGATTTTATAGGGAAAGTTCAGAAAAAGTAAAAGAAAAAAAAAGGGGGGAAATATCTACCAGTAGTAAGTACCTGGCTACTCACTGTTCTACATGTTTTCTGTACAATGTGATCCAAGTAAATCTATGCATATAAGTGCACACAGAGATAGCAACTGTAGCTGGGAGACATTTGAAATTTGTCCACTGAAAAAATAACTTCACATCTTGGATAAGTCTGCCTAGTAAGATTGCTTTTACTATCACTTTAGCCTACCAGTTACAGAAGAAATGGGCTTTTTGAAAACTAAAACTACAAATATGTTTCCCTTTCATATATTTTTCTAATGTGCTCATCCAGCAATACCTACTTCGAAGATATATTTTATTATATATGAATAGTAGTGTATGCATGAACTTTTGGAATCAAAATACCATGCAATCAGAAAGAGGAATTGTTTGGAATTTTTTGTATAAAATATATTTTAACATACTTTATACCACTGAAAAGTAAAGATCCTACCCATGCTTAGTCAAATAATGCAGGTAATAGTGTCCATTGAGTGGGAGAGTGGCTGCTCCTTACAAAACGTGTCATACTTTGAAATCTCGCTGCTTCACCTGGCTGCACACCTCTGCCGTTCTGATTGCTCCACACTGGGTCAGCCTTTCCCCTGGTACTATACTCTGGTACTTTACAGCCATGCTTCATTACTTGAAATTGTTCTTTAATATGTCTGCAGCATATTCCTTCAGCTTGCCCTATTTGAGATCTTCCCATGTCAGCTCAACATCCAACACCTGGCCAGGTGTCCTGTCATCATCTGTTTTTTACACTTGTGCAGTCCAGTGGAGTTGCACTGAAGCAAGCATAGCTTCACTGCTGTTGGCTTGGCCCACTTCCAGGACCATGTGCCGGTAAATATGTTCCAACTTGTGATGCTCACTGAAATCAATGTTAAGCATATTGCTAATATTCAGCTCGGTAAAACATAAAACCATATCAGTAAACATCTATACACCTTTACACTTATTATAATTTTTCTCATTAATGTAATCAAATATCTATTTTACAGTGTGTTCATTTTGCATAGTTAAAATAGAACAATATTAACACATGAATATCCTGAAAAAATGAAATTATCTGATATTTACAAGCTATGTTTTATACTATTTATTAGCAATATACCTGGACAATTATTCAAAGAATTGTAATGAACATTTGTATAAAATACAAAGTATACAATAGTATATTAGGAAAAATATGTATCATAGGTCAAAATACTTAAAATATTTTCCTAAGCTTCTTTTAAAATATGAAATATTATGCACACTATAAGAATGTATTTTTGAAAGCCAACACTAAGACACAGAGTATAAATGAAAATATGTATCTAATCATATATGCTTATGATTCTGATTTATGTGTGAATTTAATCCTCAAACAGAAAATATGAACTTTTTTTGCTCTTCAACCTAATCTGAAACACAGATGATTCTACTGCTGAATTACTATTCAGTTTCCACACACATCTACAAAAAATCTTCATGAACTGCAATTAGCATGAGATATCCAACTAATAAAAATGAGATCATTATCATTTCTTGTGCATATTAAATAGATAAGGAAAGATGCTTATTCATTTTCTAAAGGGAAAAGATGACATTACAAAAGAATAGAGTCAGAATAGGACTGCACCCACTGTTGCAGCTATAAGTAGAGAGCAAACAACAATTACTGGAAAACACTGTCACAAAGTAAAAAAAAAAATCAACAAAAATATTTTTACAGAGTAAATGTAACATTGCTAGACACATCACACTTGTATACAATAGGTCATTTAAATATAGTAAGTTACATAATATCTTTGCCTAAAAGCTACTCCTCATATCATTAGCATTCCATATTTAAGTCTGCATTTGCCTCTATTTTAAAATGTTGTCCCCCAGCTAAGGACAATACAGGTGGTAAACTTTAAACCACTACTCAATTCTAGCTAATGGACAGAAAATTCTCCACAGTTGAGTGGAGAGTGGGGTATGACTTTCACACGAACTCTGGTGCCTCATATTTGACCATGTCCCCTGGAGGGGGAGACCTGGTGGCACTCAGAGGAAGGGTAGTAGGTTACCAAGAAGAGACTTGATACCCTATAAGCATATACAGGGCGAGGAAATCCCCCTCAGTCACAGTCATAGAGGAAGGGAGTAAGAGGAAAATGGGAGGGAGGGAGGAATGGGAGGATACAAAGGATGGGATAACAATTTAGATGTAATATGAATAAATTATTAAAATATACTTAAAATTTTAAAAAAATAAAATAAAATAAAATATTGCCCTTGGGAGTATTGTAAGTCTTTTTTGATAACGTATTCTTTTTTATTTGTAACTGGAGTCAGATTTAGTAGAGAAGATTAGAATCTAGTTTTCCAATCCATAATATGTGAAGAAAATGACAAATTTCCTTGATATGCACAATGAATAAGTACAAATGCAACATTTCGTAACAATATTTCCACTTATTATAAAGAAGGTAGAGTGAACATGTGACTTTTATTCTTACAAGATACCACTAACCTAACATTGTTCACAGAATAGCAGAGTTAACAGTTTAAATTAAATTTTCCTCAGATTATTTTGTGTGTAAATTTATGGAATGACTTTTAAACCTTTTTCCCCAAGAAATAGAACATCTTAATAAGAAAAAACATTAAAAACTATTTTTATTTTGTTTAAGATTATATCTTCCCTTTTCTCTTTCCACAGCTTCTTATGAACACTTCTTGGCTTTGTTTCAAATTCATTGTGTACTTTTTCATCAATTATCATTATGTATGTATAAACATAAGGACATCACACTCGGTCTTCAAAATATCACTCACATGTATGTTTTCAAATAATGTGATATTAGTTAATAAATTGTGATCTTCCATCTAAAAGATTTCTCCCACTCAGGACTTTTCATTTGCCTGTAGTTCGAAACTTTTAATGGATTCTCTATGGAAACATTTTCATGCCTAACAGTTGTTGATATCCTCAGATACTTACAAAATGTTCTTCTGGCCATCGTAGCTTGTCACTGTGTCATTCCTAAGAGGACATTCCACTTGGGTACTACCAGGAATTCAGCGATAGGTTGCAGGTTCTTTGTTGTTGTTGTTGTAGTTGTTATTTTAAAGGGTACTATGGCTCATGCCTGTAATCCCATCACTGGGGAGGCAGAGGCAGGGGTATCAGAGGCAGGAATATTGTTGTGAGTTTGAAGCCATCGTGGTCTACAAAGCAAATCCAGCACAGCCAAGGCAACACAGAGAAACCCTGTCTCAAAAAAAAATGTAAATAATAATAATAATAATAATAATAATAATAATAATAATAATAATAATAAATTTTCTTCCTTCCTTCCTTCTTTCTTTCACACCGTGACCACATATCCCCTCCTTCCTATCCTACCTCTCCATTGCCCACACCCATCTACTCTTCCTTATTTTTCTTCAGGAAAAAGTAGGCCTCTCAGGGATATCAATTAACCATGACTTATCATGTTCCAGTAAAATGAGCCCAGGTTCTCCAGTGACATAATGTGCCAACGAGAGGGAGGACCTCCCCTTTCTCTGATAAGAAGGAGAGGGGAGAGTAGGCTCAGGAGTGTGTGAGGGTAGCAATCGAAGGATAAGGGATGAGGAGCTGCCATCAGGATATAAAGTGAATAAATTATTTTATTTTAATTAAAAAGAAACCAAAAATTAGGTAGCTCTTCTCCTACTGAGGCTGGATGGGGCTATCTAGTGGAGGAAAAGGGTCCCAAAAACAAACAAAAAAGTCAGAGATACCTCATGCTCCCACTGGGAGGAGTCCCACAAGAAGACCAATGTACACACTGTATCATACAGGCAGAGGGCGTAGGGCACTCCTATGCAAGTTCCCTGGTCATCAGTTCAATCTCTGTGACTCCTATGAATTCAAGTTAGTTTACACATAAAGATAAGACCTTTTAAATGTAATTTATCACAACAGTAGAGAATTTTGCCTAATTGGACAAAGAATCTAGACCCTTTTGGCAATGTGATAATAGATTCAGAAGAAGAAAATCCCTGAAAATGCCAAGGGGCCTTGTTTGTATGGTGTAAAGTCACATTTACCAAGTACTTTCCGGAAAAGCAGAATCTTGCCTCTCCCATGTATCAGTTAACTTAGCCTTGTTTATGCCTATATAGTTAGAACCCAGGATGCCACAGTTTACCTCCTTCTCATCTTTATTTGTGTAAAAATGCAATTTTTAAAACTTTGTAGGATTAAACCATATCTATGTAATTCAACTGGACAGGTATTTATGGCAGGCCAGGCAGTTACAAAGATGACTTAATGGTTAGCTCATAGAAAAAATGCCCCAAGAAAAGGCAAGGACAAATGTATGTCATTCTGTATTTTCACTAGTATTGTCTCCTGCACTGGAATCATGTTACAAAGGCCTCATCATCTTGGTATTCCTATATGCTAACACTATTTAAAAAAATAAACTTTGAAAGTCCTAAGAAAAATATCATTCAGAAACCATTTTCATAAAGCACAGAGAGATTCAAAATATTGTCATTCTTATGTGTTGACGTTTTTTTCTCCGTAAGAATCCATGTTGAAATCCTAAGCGTCAAGCTGATGGTAATAGGTGGTGTATTTAGAAAAAAAAAATAGATCACAAGAATTCTCATGAACACGATGTCTATCTTTATAATACAGACTGCAGATGACAATTTGGATTTTCCTTGCCTTTTAGAATATAAAAAGTAAATATTCTATAATTTGAATGACAGCTTTCAGCAGAGCCTGGTCATTCAATACTGACTGGAATTCCAATGTCCAGAACTATGGAAATTTATTTTACCAGATTATGAAGCCACTCAGGTTCTTTTCTTTTCTTTTCTTTTCTTTTCTTTTCTTTTCTTTTCCTCTCTTTTCTTTTATTTTTCTCTTTGATAGCCACTATGAATGACTAGGAAGACTGTTAATATTTTTAAATGAATTAAAGAAATAAATATGTAAAAAAGCATTCTGAAAATACAGTTTTACTCTTCACATGAGGATAATAATAGAATACTAAGCATTTGCTAATCAATATTAATACCTCCAAGTTGAAAATAAATGAATGGAAGATATAAAACAGAGTGGATGGGTTTAAACATGCAGAAAATAATGAATTATAATGCATCCCCAAGGTATAAGAAATTACCCACACTAGTCTCTTTTGCATATTTTTGTTGGCCTAAAACAATTTTTTCTTATTAAATATTTCTTATATTATACATATATAATTATATTATTACACATATATACAATAAACTACCTATAACACATATACCCATGCAACAATCAGGAATTATATACATCTTACATTCTTAGTGTTTTGGATGCTTGTATTTGGCCTTGAAGAAAACATCTTTCCTATCTTGGTGTCTCTAGAATTCTGAATGTAAATCATTATCTGTCATACCTGGTCATTTTCAACTTAAAACATCTATCTAGACCTAAAAACATCATAATCCCTAAACAATGAGCTCAATTGTTAAACTAAACTATCTGGTATTCAACCTATCAGAGACTTGAGAAGGAATAAAATTACCTGAGTACAACAGGGGGTGCTGGTTAACAGCATCCCAAATGAGAAGATGACAGAGACAGTTTGTGATGTGAGCAGTCACCCAAAACTCTCTAGAACATTGGACCATCATTGGTCTTATTTAGAGAGAAAATGAGGTTGGACTCAGGGATGTCTTTCTCTTCATTTATCTTTCATTCTTTTATTTGTAGATATGGGTTGAAAAGGAAGAAGGAGGAATATAGAAATATTTAGGGGAATAGAACAAAAAGTAGATTAGTGAATCTACTCCTCAACTTAATGCCTTAATTGTCACTCACAAGGTTATTTTTAATTTACTGGTATAGAATTTTTCTATCTAGATGCAAAAAAGTTTAATTTTAGATAGTGGTATAGAATTCAAATTTAAGTTTATTCTTCACACACATTATGTATATATTTCTACTCCAGAACATGTTTTAAAGAAAGAGCAAAACATGTCTTCAATTAAATGTTCTCTGTCTCTGCTGTTACTATTATTATTGTTCCTTAAAATATTCACTAGAACTGAGACTTTTCTATCACAAGCTTACATGTTATTGTCTAACCTAGACATATGCTCTACAAACTCCAAACTGTTTTATCCTATTTTTCTCCTTTTGTTTTATGTTAGTAGACTCCCTCACTCACTTAGAAAAAGCACTTTTAAGTGAATGGGCTTTAAGATCCACAATATTGTAAATGCTTATTAAAACCTCTGAAATCCAACTACTTTGTAGCTATTCAAGTATGAACTTGAAATAAAAACTTTCACATTCTCATTAATACCTTGTGATTCAGTTTGTTTAAAGAGAAGTAAGTAAAATCAAATACTTCTGAAAAAAGAGAAAAAGAAAGTTAATAATATTTACTAGAGTATCTTTAGCCTTGGATGTGTGTGTGTGTGTGTGTGTGTGTGTGTGTGTGTGTGTGTGTGTGTGTGTAATCTCATTTGGTGTTACCAGTTGGTATGGAGTTTTTACATGTTACAGTCGGCTGTTGTAGTGATGTGATAAACATGGCCAAAAGCAACTTAGTGAGAAATGGTTCATGGTTCCACTGTATTATTGTATCATTGAAAGAAGCTGGCAGACTGCAGACAGGGACTTGAATAAAGACCATGGAGCCATACTGCTACTGGTCTGCTTCCCCTGGATTTCTCAGTCTTCCTATTGGACAATTCAAGGCCTCCTGTGCAGGGGTTTTACCACCTCTGGTAGTCTGACCCTTTCATGTCAATCATCAATCAAGAAAATTTCCACAGAATTGTCTATAGGCCAATCTGATGTATATGTTTTCTAACTTGAAGATTTCTCTTACTAAGTGGCTCTAGCTTTTGTCAAGTTGTCCAGAATTAACCAACACAGTAAGTAAAACACATCTTCCTTTCCAACATCAGTGAATTAGTTCTGAAGCAGTACATTGATTACCAGCATCTTAATCTGTTCCCACATTAAAAGATTGCTCCACAATTTCAAATGAAATACACAGAGAATTCTTTCTGTCAAATGCTTAAGAATCAGATTTGCCCTAATTAGGACCATACCTGAGCTTATTACAAACCACTACAACAGCAGCTACTCTCAAAACTATGGAACTTATGTATCCCTACTTCAGAGTAAACACACTAGCCCTTGTCGTTGCTTTTTGTCTAATGAAGTTCTTCTTGCCGTCTTATGCTATAGGGATTCTCTGTTTGTAAAGGTTGACATTGTGATTCCCTTTGTCAGAAACTAGGTCAAGGAAACCTCTTAGGCTCTGGCCCTGTAACACGATTTCCACATCACTTCTCCTCTGTAAGCCAACAATGCCCTCTGACAGACATATCTCTCAGTGCAATATTCAGCTTTCCCACACATGGGTAACACATGAGACATCACCGTGATTGCACTATCCATAGTGCTTGTTAGTGCTTCTTCCCTGCTCCATCACAATTAAATATGTCCATGTGGAGAAGTGAATGAAAAGTTTGCTCAACCCAATGTCACCCCCTAAAGCACTGATTATCTTTCAGAATACCTTTTACTCAGGTTATAGCATCTGGATTCTGCTACGGTTTCACACATCTAAGTGTTGCAATATTTATAGTATTTTGTACATTCTAGAACAGAATTTATGAAATTATTACCATGTGAATTTGCCAAATAAAGTGAAGTGTCAGAATTTTATATTTTCTAATCTATTCTGTTTTGGTTTGGTATTCTCATGTTTTATCTAAAAGTTTGATCTAGTCACAGAAAATGAATTTATACCTACTTATTGTATTGTCACTCATAATTTAAAAACACAACTCTGTACATTACTAATCATATGACAATTAGGAAAACATCCCCAAAAAATTAAGCAATTCTCATACTAATTATTAATGTGAAATCACCCTGGAATTGTTGGTATTTAGTTATTTATTCATAGGATAATTATGATATGAGCAAAATTTTCCTAGTTACTGATTGTTTTTATAAAACATTCTAAATGATACATGGAACAGATAATTTGCTTTATTAGTTTAAATAGCCTTCTACAAATCAAATCAATATACAAAGGCATCATATTATATCTTGAAGGTATTAATCAACCAATCACTGGACTTTAAGAGGAGGCCTAAAAAGTTATTCTCCATTCATGTTGTCAACATTCAATAAAGGTTTGATGAATACCATTATATTAGTTCAATCACTCATTCCTCTGGATGTCAAACAAATGCCTCCTTATTAGGAGTCTTCTAAATTGTTATCATATGTAATTTCTGCATGTTAAAATACTCAATAATACCTAGCCATTATAACAGATGCCACAGCAGTTCACAGATATTTAAAGAAAACTTAGAATGTACCAAACCATCTTTTAGACCTGGATTATGCACAGGAAGGTAGGCATCCTAGCATCAAGAACAGCATCTCAGTGAGGTAGAATGGAAGTGAAGCATAAACAGAGAACACAATGAACACAGCCATATGCTGCTACAAAATAAAACCTGCCACTGCAGAAGGCATGACTGTGGAGCTGGTATAACGGAGGAGCTCTGGCTTCTCACAGCTTCAGAACTCTTATGAAAATCAGCAGGGGGTTGAGGTATTAGGGAAATGGGTGGGGACAGGCAAAAGGTTAGGCATCCCTGTCTGAGTTCTGAGTAACAAAAGGCTTGCATTTTTCTAAGTGTGGAAGAGAATAAAACTTCTCCTACTGTTACTCATTGATCATCTATGAGTCAAAAAAAAAAAAAAAAAAAAAAAAAAAAAAGAAGAAGAAGAAGAAAAAAAAGAAGAAAAGAAAAGAAAAGAAAAAAAAGTAAACACAAGAATTTCAGACAAGAAAGAAAAAAAACAGAACCTTGCCTCATTAGGCATCCAAGGTTAGTACAAAATATTTTGCTGAACAGTAGGACAGCATATTAAATTGAACCTATCTTTAAAGGAAAATGATGGCTATGGCATGCTTTTCTCATACCAGAGCAATTTAGATAGGAAATAACTGGTAAGCAAACATTGTGTATTATAAATGAGAGAATCCTGAAAGGATTATTGTTGTCTTTTCTCACTGAACACATCAGCAGGAAAATTATTCAGCCCCGGGCAGGGGGAACAAATATCATCAAGTTACAACAGGATTGCTGTTTGAGTCTTTTTCCTCTCCTCAAGGACTGTCATGCTTTCAACATTTCCTTATATGTCACCTTGCAGTACAAGTCGCTATGCTTTACATGCACTTAGTCTGTCCAGCTGCTTTTTTGCTGTTGTTGATTGTTGCCACTGTGAACATCTAGAGTCTCAAGTGTACCAAGGACAACTGCTTTTCTTAAAAAAAAAATATGTTGAAAAAAGCTAAAAATAATGTCGACTGAAAAAACTTCAAGTAGTTCAGTTCAACTGGATAGTTTCCATGACCAACTTATTTAGAAGCCATATTTTGTTTTCACAAATGTAGCAAGTAAACATGTACACAAACCCAGAATTTGCTATATTGGAATGCCTCAGGAAAATCCATCTCAATTAAAAAATAGTACATATTTCCTATCAGCAACTACCATATTTGATAAGAACACAATACTTTCTGTATCTACTTCCATGTGTATGACTCCTCCTGATATTTTTGTTACAGTTTCTGACCTAAAAGGGTCTTTCAGTCTTTCAACTAAGAAAGACTGACTGGGTTTAGTTAGTGGAAAGTGCTGGTGGAAAACAAGGATCCCTGGTTATTTATTTCCTTTACTTGCATTTCTGTCACTTTCCCCATAGTGGCAGCTCTAGTAATACCTAAGTTGTCTTCTGTGTCTTTGCTTTCTCTAGTACGGAACTTTCAGGACCTGGCTTTTCGAGAGAAAAACCCTTGGCTTTATCACCAGTCAGATGGCATTATTCTTTTCTATATTTAATTCTACTCAGATAATCATATGGTTCACAACAGAGTTTGAACATCCTGTTTATAAAGTGGGACAGTGAAGTGTTGTAGATTTTGGATTATTTGCCAATATAAAACTACATCATGAGGATAAAGCCTTCAGGCTAGAAGGTCATCTATAACTTATTCATGTCTTATAACACAAAAATTTAGAATATAATTTCAATTGTAATCATTCACATGAGGTTAAGTATGGTGTGATTGCCATGTGATGTTATGTATGTACACACAATATTTTTCATTTTAGGGTATTTCAATATATGTATATGTTTTCATTATTCTCTTTGAGTTTTTGTTTTGTTTTTACCAATGAAACATTTTTCACACTTGATAGATGCAAAGGAATGAGGAAGTTATGTTTGGAGAAAGAGAGAAAAATCATAGGAGAATAGAAGAAAGGAAAGAGAAAGGAAAGGTAGGAAGGAGGCAAAAAAGAACAAGGAAAACAAGAGATTTGGGAGTCTTTTCGTGTGTTAGAGTTAGAAGAGTTTGGCTCCACTTAATTCATCATAACTAATTCTCAGAGGAAATGATAAAGCAAGTGTTCCAAAGAAAGCATAGATGAAGAGTTAATTGTTCTCTTGACATTTTTAAGAAATCCACAAGCATTCTGTCCTTACCCCCATTATGGAAAAATATAACGCATGTGCATTCATAAATGCACATATTAATTAAAATAATTGAGAATGTACCCTGAATCAACAAAAATCACTTTTGATTAAGCTGGGGTTAAGTTCATTTTCTGACATTTGCAGCCTAAGATGTCTTAAGTAATATACATATCATTTTATACTATTATATTAAATTGTCACTGTTAAACCTGCTGTTTCAAACAAAGAAATTCCTTGTGTTAAGGTAATAAGATCTCATGGAGAAGTTTAATTATTATTGTTGCTCAGATTGATTTTTAAATCTTAGAATTTACATTTCAAGTAGAATAGATATATCAAACCCAAACTACAGACATAATTTTTCTATTAGTGTTGACCAGAAATTAGTCAAATCCCATATTCATATTGTGATGAGGTTTTTTCCTTTTTTATTAATTTATTCTTGTTACATCTCAATGGTTATCCCATCCCTTGTATCCTCCCATTCTTCCCTCCCTCCCATTTTCCCCTTACTCCCCTCTCGAATGACTGTTCCTGAGGGGGATTACCTCCCCCCTGTATATGCTCATAGGGTATCAAGTCTCTTCTTGGTAACCTGCTGTCCTTCCTCTGAGTGCCACCAGGTCTCCCCCTCCAGGGGACATGGTCAAAGTTGAGGCACCAGAGTATGTGAGAAAGTCATATCCCACTCTCCACTCTACTGTGGAGAATGTTCTAACCATTGGCTAGATCTGGGTAGAGGTTTAAAGTTTTATGGCCTGTATTGTCCTTGGCTGGTGCCTTAGTTTGAGCGGGACCCCTGGGCCCATCTACCTATCATAATGTTCTACTTGCAGGCTTCTAGGACCCTCTGGATCCTTCTACTTTGCCATTCTCCCATGCTTCCCTCATCTAGAGTTCCAATAGGATGTCCTCCCCTCTGAGTTTTTATAAGAAAAGTAATAGAGATAAAATAAGTAGAGGTAGCAGGGAAACTTGAACCAGTTATTTTGAGATGTAATGTGCATATGCATGGTAATGGTTAGAACAGGATCACAGATTAGCAACTGCATCTTCTGAATATATTTTCTGGAAATACAACAAAACTTGGGGATGTAGCATATCCACGCACACACACATATTTTATATATTTTTATCTCCTCCTTTTTCACAATTAGGTGATTCTAAGGGCACAATAAAATTGTAATCATAGAGATAGAAAAGATAGTCGGAACTGGAAGCTATCTTTAAAATGCATGCCTTGTTCCATGTTTATAATGAACTGTTTAAGTCCCAGCCCTTTATACAATAATTATAAGTATACTTTGTTGAGCTCTGTTTCACCTGGATTATTCCTAAACAGTCTAAAATAGTGCATTATTAATTTTGTATTCATATGCTTATGTTTTTAGACTCAGACAGTTGTGTTTAAAAGCACACAAATGTGTTATCCAAGGAAAGATATTGCTGTGGGAAAAAGTTTTTCTTCACAGTTCTAAATGTGAAAAAGTCAAACGAAGTTTTCTTTTGCTTAAATTGAAGATATTTAAATTAAATGGAATCAACAAAGCCAAAATTAACATTTGACAAAATAATCAGATGAATTTTCTTAGTTATTAATTTATTCTTCCATATTATTTTTCACAGTAGAGTGGAAAGTGGAATATTACTTTCTCACATACTCTGGTGCCTCACCTTTGACCATGTCCCCTGGATGGGGAGACTTGGTGGCACTCAGAGGAAGGACAGTAGGTTACCAAGAAGAGACTTGATATCCTATGAGCATATACAGGGGGAGGTAATCCCGCTTAGGAACAGTCATAGGGGAGGGGAATAAGGGGAAAATGGGAGGGAGGGAAGAATGGGAGGATACAAGGGATGGGATAACCATTGAGATGTAACAAGAATAAATTAATAAAGGAGAAAAAAATGAAAAAATAAATTAAAAAAAGAATTTTGAGTACATTTGTTTTTGTTGCTCAACTCACTGTGTATTTCCATTTAACTCAAGAGAAGAGATTGAAATTTTTAAAATTTTATTTAAATTTTACAATACACACATTTGGAAAATGAAACATTTATTATTTATAATAAACACACTCCTAACAGTAGGCATACTGGCTGTAGCAGTATTCTGAGAAGTCACAAGTAAATGTGTTTGAATAATTCTTGAAAGCAAATGCATAATTCAAGTAGTTAGTCAATGGTCCAAGTGTTAAACGCCAAGTTACAAAGCATAAAGTCTGTTAAGGAGGAGACTGTAAGAAACTCTCTATAAGAAACCATGTCAATTTTAGTTACCCTGCACGAAATTGTTTTTAAAATTACTACATTTTGTTTTCAATGCATCCTGATCAGTGCCCCACCCCACCCCTACCATTACCACCCCTATCCTCCATCTCCCTTAGATCCACTATTCCTCCAATTTCCTTCAGAAAATACTAGGCCTTCCAGAAATATCCACCAAACACTGTATAATAGGATATAATAAGTCTAGGAGCAAACCCTCATATCAAAGCTAGGCAAGGTAACACAGAAAGAGACCACTTCTCAAGAGCAGATGAAAGAGTCAGAAACATCCTCTTTTAGGAGTCCCCCAAAAGACACCAAGCCACATAACCATAACATATATGCAGAGGACCTAGAACAGAGCCACACAGGTACTGTGATTGCGACTTATGTCTCTCTGAGGCTCTATGGGCCCTGCTTATTTGATTTTGCAAGCTATATTTTTGTGTTGTCTTTGACCCCTGTGGCTCCTATATTTCTTCTTCAGCCACTTCCAAGGGGTTCCTAGAACTCCAAGGGAAACTTTCCTATTGAGATCTTCATTTTGAGAGCTCTCTCTCTCTCTCTCTCTCTCTCTCTCTCTCTCTCTCTCTCTCTCTCTCTCTCTCAAATTTGGCTGCGGGTTCTCTCTCTCTCAAATTTGGCTTTGGGTCTCTGCATATACTCCAATAAACTTTGAATCCACTAGGGGCCATATTTATGAGAATATAAGGATATCATTAGGATCATTTCATTGATTTTTTTTTTATATCCTAGATCTCTAGGCTACTTAGGCTCCATTTCCTGGTCATCCATGCATTGTTGGGCATGGGCTTCCTCTCTTGTTTTTAAGGGCCTCAAATTAGACCAGTCATTGGTTGGCCACTCCCATAATTTCTGCACATCCAGTTTCTGTTGATCCAGTACACCCTGCATGCCGGATAGATTGTAGGTGGAGATTTTTTTTTATGGTTATGCTGGTGTCCCATTCCCGTCTGTGGATGCTTTGCCTGGATACATATGATTGCTGGATTAGGCTTCAAATCCTCCATTACTAGAAGTCCTTACTAGGGTCACCCTCTTAGATCTCTGAGAGTATCTATTGAACTAAGTTCCCATATTCCACACCCCACTCCCTAAGTAACTTCCAATTGCAGTCGTCTTTACCCAGCACTCTCTCCCTCCATCCTTCCATCTATGTCTTGTTCCTCTCATTCCCAACCCCACCTGTCCACAGTCCACCCATAAAATCTATTATTTTTCCCTTTTCCAGGGAGATCCCTGCATCCATTCCTCTTAGACCTCTCTTTGTTACTTACCCTTTTGGGGACCTGTGGATTGTAGCATGATTAGCATTGGCTTAGCATTGGCATGCTCGGTTCTAAGTGCCATCTTATTTTTGGAACATTGTTAATTCTTATTAGCTCCTCTCCTACGTAGAGATCTTGAAAGTTAAGATGAATTTCATCCAGTATGACATAAAAACTCTTTAAAATTATTTTATGAGCCTCTGTTTGTTAATATCATGTACTTCATAAAATTGTATCTAGATCATTTGTGGGTCCTTTTCGGTTTATTATTTAATTTGGGGTGGTAAGCTGAGGTAAAACTGATTTTTAAAATGTCATGATAAATTTTAGTACCTCTTTTCTATCTGGTAAGTTTAATTTACTTAAAAATGTTTCAACAATGTTAAAGATGCATTTAACACAGTTTGAAAAGCTAGGTTTTGTCCATGAATGTGAATGTGGGTCCCAGGGAAAGATAAGCTATCAACAGTGAGCCCTCAGATACTTGCATGGTACCAAAGAAGTTGTGCTTTCCAGGTTCCCAAATCTTTAAAGACAGTCAAATCAAACATTTTTAAACAGTAAAAAAATTGCTCATCTCTATTTTTCATGTAAATCCTTTGAGACCAAATTCCACTTGACTTTGAAATTCTTTTCTTGATTTGTTGCTTTGTGACAGATCTAATCATCTACTAATTCAGTTTCTCAAAAATGTCCTTTACATATATTCATACTATCTCACTGGTAGTTTTGTTAAAAAAAAAAAAGTCAGATAGACTGGTATCATACTCTTCAGTTCAGTTTTGTGTAATTTTATAAAATTCTTTTTTTTCATATAGTCTTATTTTAATAAAAACTGCTAATTGAAAGAACAAAAGACCTTCTTTATGAGTCTTGTGCACCTTTTCATTGATTTGTTTACCTTCTTCTCCATAGACTTCCAGCAATAGTTTATATGAATATATACATACGATGTAGCCAACAGACAGCTCATTCTCCACATGGAGGTAGAAAGGAGAGTGTCGTGGAGTGCAGCCTCTGACATGAACTCTGACAGGAATATGAACTCTGGTGCCAGTGATTTGATCACTGCCCCTTGTCAGGTCTCGTCAGGATATCCTGCATCCCCTACCCCTGTGTGCCCAAAAGGTTGCCCAACCAAGGGGTAGTGATCAAATTGCTACACCAAAGTTCATGTTAGAGGCAGTCCCTGCTATTCTCCCCAACCCCACATGCAGAATGACCAGTCCAGTGGCTACATCTGAAAAGCATGTCTAGGTTCTCTGATTGCAGTGTTCTTGATTGGTACATCTGTTTGTCCAAGGTCCAGATCTACGAGGCTTGATCATCTCCTTTTGGAGATCTTCACGTCTCTGGCACTTCCATACCCCAACTCTTCCATAAACTCTCAGGACTTTGCCCAGAGTCCAGCTGAGAGTCTCAGTATCTCTCCTCATCTGCCACAGGTGGAGTCCCTCAAAGCACATCTGTATTAGGCTTTATCCCACTTATAAGTGTTACCTCCCTAAGGATGATTGTCTCTAGCTCCATCCATTTGGCTGCAAATTTCAAGATTTCCTTATTTTTGATAGCTGAGTAGTATTCTGTGTGTAAACATTACACAGTTTTCTTATCCATTCTTCAGTTTAGGGACATCTAGGTTGTTTATTGATTCTGGCTATTATGAACAAGACTGCTATGAACACAGGTGGGCAAGTGTGCTTGTTGTATGATAGAGCATCTTTCAAGTATGTGCTGAGGAGTGCTAAAGGTAACTCTTCAGGAACAGCTACTCCCAATTATCTGAGATAAACACCAGATTGACTTCTAAAATGGTTGTACAAGTTTGCACTCACACCAGCAATAGAGGAGTATTGCCTTTTCTCCACATCCTTGCTAGCATGGACTGTTACATGATTTTTTTTATCTTAGCCATCCTAATAGGTATAAGATGGAATCTCAGAATCATTTTGATTTGCATTTTCCTGCTAACTAAGTACATTGCATATTTGTTTAAGTGTTTCTCAGTAATTCAATGTTCCTCTGTTGAGAATTCTCTGTTAGTTCTGTGTACTATTTTTAACTGCATCATCTGTTAATTTTTTGAGCTCTTTATATATTTTGGATATTAGCCCTTTGTCAGACGTAAGTTTGATGAAGATCTTTTCCCAGTTTGTAGGCTATTGTTTTGTTCTGTTGACAGTGTCCTCAGTTTTCAACATCTTCTCAGTTCCTGCATAATCAAGAGTAGCATTAATTATTTTCTTTTCCATTTGAAGGATATTTTGTTCTAACTTTGAGAATTACACTTTGGGTAATAAGTTCTGCTGGCATTTGATTTTCAAAGAATTTCAAGTAATCTTGTCAGTAGGACATTTGGCTTCTCTCCTTGTCTGTTTTTGCTTCCTGTTTCTGCTATCATCACAGTTGTACTCCAGGGTATACTGTTGTAGTAAGTCTGGCTCCACACTGTCCCTTGAGTATTTCCGATCCGTATGCTACTATGATTCAGTCCTAAAGGCAGTGTAAGCATATGCAAAAAGCCTTTGACTTTAGATGATGATGTTTTTGTTAATTCACTTTGATTTTCAATATGCCTGCTGAGAATTGGAATAAAGATATTTTCCAGGAGGCATGTCAATAGCTCCCTTTTAAGTGTTTCTTTCATGAATCATAGCATAATATACAGAGAATATTGTACAGAATATTTCTGAGTGGACAGTGAGAAAATTCAATTAAATATTACTGTCCACAATATTCAAGAATTTAAAAAATAAATCAGTTATCCTTGCAATCACACACACAAAAAAAATTTGTTCTTTGTTGTAGGTGGTTTATTGTATACATGTGTAATATATAAATGTATATATAAAAATTCAAAAACAAGCCGGGCGTGGTGGCTCACGCCTATAATCCCAGCACTCGGGAGGCAGAGGCAGGTGGATCGCTGTGAGTTCGAGGCCAGCCTGGTCTACAAAGCGGGTCCAGGACAGCCAAGGCTACACAGAGAGACCCTGTCTTGAAAAAAAAATCAAAAACAAAATCATAAAAACAAAGCAAAGTATTTGTCTTAGGTTAAATAGTTAGATCTATATTAAATGAAACAAAAACATTTTGTATATGTATGTTAACATAAGAAATGACATTTTAAAAACTAGAAATAGTGCTTCCTCAAGACCAAGCTATTCATTCTTTGGAATACACCCAAAAAATGCCTCACCACACAACAGGGATATATGCTCAACCACGTTCATAGCAGCCTTATTCATAATAACCAGAACCTGGAAACAGCCTAAATGTCCCTCAGTTGAAGAATGGATAAGAAACTATGGTACATTTACACTATGGAATACTACTCAGCCATAAAAAAAAACAAGGAAATTCCAAAATTTGTGGACAAATGGATTGTACTAGAAATGATCATAATGAGGGAGTTCACACAGAAGCAGAAAGAACCAAATGGTCTTAGGCTGCACTTCAACAACAACAGAAATAACAAAAAGCCTACACATACATGGAAACTAAAACACTCTCTACTTAATGACTCCTGGGTCAGGAACGAAATAAAGAAATTGAAGACTTCTTGAAATTCAATGAAAATGAAGGAACAACATACCTAAATTTGTTGGACACATTGAAAAAGCAATGCTAAGAGAAAAATTCATAGCACCAAGTACCTTTAAAAAGAAATTGGAAACATCCCACATAAGCAACTTAACACAGCTGGAAGCCCTAGGAAAAAAAGCAGAAACACCCAAGAAGAGTAAACATCTGGAAATAATCAAACTCAGAGCTGAAATTGATAAATTAGAAACAAAGAGAACAGTCCAAAGAATCAACAAAACCAAGAGCTGGTTCTTTGAAAAAATCAACAAGCTAGACAAACCATTAGGCAAACTAACTAAAAGGCAGAGAGACTGTATCCAAATCAACAAATCAGAAATAAAAAGGGAGACATAACAACAGATTCTGAAGAAGTACAAAGAATCATAAGATATTACTTCAAAGGCATAAATGTTACAAAATTTGAAATTCTAAGGTAAACGGATGATTTTCTTGTTCAATGCCACTCGCCAAAGTTGATTGAAGAACAGGGAAACAAGCTAAATAGTCTTATTTCCCCTACAGAAATAGAAGAAATCATTGATAGTCTCCCAACCAAAAAAAGTCCAGGGCCAGATGGTTTCAGTGCAGAATAATACCAGACCTTCAAGGATATGCTAATATGAATACTCTTCAAGCTACTCCAAAAGATAGAAATGGATGGAACACTACCAAGTTCATTCTATGAGGCCATAGTCACATTGTCACCTAAACCTCACAAAGACCCGACATAGAAAGAGAATTTCAGATCAATTTCTCTTATGATCATTGATGTAAAAATACTCAATAAAATACTTGCAAAATAAACACAAGAGCACATCAAAGATATCATTGACCATGACCAGGTAGGCTTCATTCCAGGCATGCAGGGTTGGTAATATATGGATATCCATCAATGTAATCCACCATATAAACAAACTGAACATAAAAACAACTACATGATCATCTCCTTAGATGCAGAGAAAGCATTTGATAAAATCCAATACCCATTCATGTTTAAAGTTTTGGAGAGATTAGGGATACAAGGCACACACTTCAACATAATAAAGGCTATATACGGCAAGCCAATAGCCAAAATCAAGTTAAATGGTGAGATACCCAAGGAAATTCCTCTAAAATCAGGAAAAAGTAAAGGCTGCCTACTCTCTTCATATATCTTCAATATTGCACTGGAATTTCTAGCCAGAGGAATGAAACAGCAAAAGGAGGTCAATGGGATCCAAATGGGAAAGGAGGAAGTCAAATTATGCCTATTCACAGTTGATATGATAGTGTACATAAGTGACCTCCAATATTCCACCAGAGAACTACTACTGCTGATAAACACCTTCAGCAAGTTGGCTGGATACAAAATTAACTCAAAAATGTCAGTAACCTTCCTAAACACAAATGACAATCAGGCAGAGGAAGAAATTAGGAAAACTATACCCTTCATCTTAGCCACAAGCAATATAAAATATTTAGGAGTTACTCTAAACAAACAAATGAAGGACTCATTTGAAAAAAAGTTCAAAACTCTGAAGAAAGAGATTGAAGATGACATGAGAAGATGGAATGATCTTCCTTGATCATTGATTGAGAGAATTAACAGTAAAAATGGCCATCTTACCAAAAGCAATTTACAGATTCAATGCAATCCTTATCAAAATACGTACACAATTTTTTAAGGACATTGAAAGATAAATTCTCAACCTCATATGAAAAAACAAAAAACCCGGAATAGCTAAATCAGTCTTGGACAATAAAAGATCCTCTGAAAGAATCTCCATACCTGATCTCAAGTTGTGCTATTGAGCAACAATAATTAAAACAGCATGGTACTGTCACAGCTATAGGCTGGTTGACCAGTGGAATTGAATTGAAGATGCAGAAATGAATCTACACACATATGGTCACTTGATTTTTTACAAAGAAGCCAAAGCTATTCAATGGAAAAAGGATAGCATCTTCAACATAAGGTTCTGGTCTAATTGGATCTCCACAGGTTAAAAGAATGCAATTGAACCCATATTTGTCACCATGCACAAAACTCAAGTCCAAGTGAATCAAAGACCTCAACATAAAACCAGACACACTAACCTAGTTAGAAGAAAACGTGGGGAAGAGCCTGGAAAATGTTGGCACAGGAGACAACTTCTTGAACAAAACGCCAACAGCCCAGGCCCTTAAGATCAACAATTAATAAATAAGACCACTGAGAAGCTTCTGTAAGGCAGGAGACACTATCAACAGAACAAAGTGACCATCTACAGACTGGGAAAAGATCCTCACCAACCCTTCATCTGACAAACATCTAATATCCAAAATATATAAAGAACTCAAGAAAATAAACATCATCATACCAAATAACTCAATTGAGAAATGGGGCTCAGAACTAAACAGAATTCTCAAAAGAGGAATGTCAAATGGCTGAGAAACACTTAAAGAAATGCTCAGCATCATTAGTCATCAGAAAAATGCAAATCAAAAGAACTCTGAGATTCCATCTTATACCCATCAAAATGGCTAAGATCAAACATTCAAGTCACATCATATGCTGGGGAGGATGTAGTGGGAATGAAAACTAGTACAACCACTTTGTAAATCTATCTAGTGCTATCTCAGAAAACTGGGAATAAGGCTTCCTCAAGATCCAGCTATTTCACTCCTTGGAATATACCCAGAAGATGCTCCAGGACATAACGAGAAGATTTGATCAACCATGTTCATAGCAGCCTTATTCATAATAGCCAGAATATGAAAACAGCCTAAGTGTCCCTAAGTAGAAGAATAGATAAAGAAACTGTGGTACATTTATACTATGGAATAGTACTCAGCTACTAAAAACAAGGAACTTCCAAAAACTGTGGACAAATGGATTGTACTAGAAATGATCATACTGAGTGAGTTCACACAGTAGCAGAAAGAGCCAAATGGTATATACTCACTTTATCTGGACACTAGCCCAAGGGGGCATGTCCCATGAAAGTCTTCACTTACCTGGAAAGTGGGACCGAGGGGAAGTCTTCCTATTGGGACTCTAGGTGAGAGAAGCAAGGGAGAATAGGGAACTAGAGGGATCCAGAGGGTCCTAGAAACCTACAAATAGAACATTATGATGGGTGGATCTGGGCCCAGGCGTCCTGCTCTGCTATGGCACCAGCCAAGGATAGTATTCATAGTAAACTTCAAACTCCTACCCAGATCTAGACAATGGACAGGACAGTCTCCACAGTTGAATGGAGAGTGGGGACTGACTTTCACCCGAACTCTGGTGCTCCATATTTGACCATATCCCTTGGATGGGGAGGCCTGATGGAACTCAGAGAAAGGATAGCAGCTTACCATGAAGAGACTTGATACCCTATGAGCATATACAGGGGGAGGAGGTCCCCCTCAGTCACAGTCACAGGAGATGGGAGTAAGGAGAAAATGGGAGGAAGAGAGGAATGGGAAGATACAAGGGATGGGATAACAATTGAGATGTAATATAAATAAATTAATAAAATATTTTTAAAAATATTAAAATAACTATGATTCAATTTTTTAGCTAAAGAAAACTTTAATTGAGGAGGTATATTTTCAATCTCTTCAGTAATTATATCAATGATAACTAAAGACACAACAAGAATACAAATTTGGACATATCCATCAAATTTAGCAATTGATGGAAATACAACCTCTAATTCCATGTTTAGTGATGATAGACATGTAGGATCAGACAGAAAACATATTCTGATGGGGCATTCACATTATGAAATACATTGGGATAGTAGAGAGAACTGAGACATGATGAAAAGCACTTGTGTGATAACTTCTGCAAACTTTGTTACAAAATGACACACCCTTATTCTCTGTCAGATTTGTACATTATGCAAAGCAACAAAGACAGTTTCACAATACAAACCACAAGAACTTAGCAAAAGAAGGAAAGATTTCATTGTTAAGAACCTTACAATAAGCATAATGAAGGGTCCTTTATGAGTCTAATCCTCTCCTTGTTCTTTGCCTCCGTCTCCTGTTCATTTCCATGTCTTTCTGCTTCCTTCCTCCTCCATTCCTATTTTCTGCTTCCTCTACCTATTCCATTTCCTCTGCCATATTGTCACATCTATCAGTTCCTCTCTGTCTTTTTTGAGATTGCCAAAATTTTAATTGATAGAATGATATTGCTAAAGAATTTTAATATTGTCATAGACAAAATATCTGGCTTCAAATCAACAATAACAACAAAAATCTTGGTTTATTACTTCATTATGATGATGCTATCCTCTACAGTGGGCCTTGAGAAGCCTTGTTGGCTGTCTACTAAGGAGATCCTAGAAATGAATGTCTTCCTATTTCTCTGTTTATGACAACCTATTTCTTACATGGTGTTAAAAATGATACCATACAGTATATAAATCACAGATATAAATATAGATATTATTGTATTAGGCTGTTGTCAATTTATAAAGGAAGTTTGAAGTTAAAAATACTAATTGAAAGATTCTAAAGCTCAAATGCATTATCTGAATATGTACTTATTTACAAATTCATATTTATAATATACTTTCTGTTGCACATTACCAGATGCTGAGTCAAAAAAACATTGTAAGTTAGTACCTTAACAAAAAATTCTTAAGCAACTTTCCCCCATGAATCATCAATATCCTGAAATTTGAAGACAATAATGTCCTGAACATTTAAGCAAATCTTTGGGAAATAATCAACTGGGTTATTGAAGAATGGCAGAATATTCTATTCAAAGGGGAGGGGAAAGAAGCAGTAATTGAGAATGCCTTGACCTGAAGAAATATATCATATAAAGTTACTAATATGAAGGCCTCAAATTCTCCCAGCTAAACATTAAAAAGCCCATTAGGTTGTTAAGAGTAATCAGAAAAAGCATTAAAAATTACCAAGATAGTAAAGATGTTTTCTCTAAGGTTGCCAAATACAAATAGACAAAACACTATGAATATAACATTTATATAACTCCTAATTATTTTGTGGTCCTTCTTACTGTATATTGTTTATTGTATATATGTATAATAATATAAAATATATGTAAAAGTAAAAAGAATAAAAAATACATTCACTTAATGATAATGAAAGTCAATGCCACAGCCAGCCCTACAAATATATTAGATGTATTTAATATAAGAGAAAATAAAACATATTGGAGGCTGCTTTGAAAGTATATATTAGAAAGAGCTTTGATATTTGCTATATTAATTCTCTATGCAGGACAGAAAAAAAAGGAATAAGCAAAGAATGATGAAGAATCTTTAAAATAACTCATGACAGAAATGATAGTAATTCTAATTAGAATAAAGGCAATTAAAATTGAAAATTTTATTTGGAACATATGGAATATATTTTGGAAAAAGTAAAAGAAGATGCTTTCCTGTGACACTAAGATTCAATCTAACCCCTTTCAAATATGAAGCAACCATCACACATAGGAGTTGGAAGTTGATATTTATCAGCTAACTACCCAAAATGAGCATTGCCTTCTAAAGAAGAAACTGTTTTTCAAAGTCAGAACCCAACACTATGGATCTAATACTGTGCTGACTCTTTGCTCATAAAGCATAATTAGAAAATGCTTATTGCTTCACATGTCTGTAATTTTCCCTTTGTACTAATCCACACATGTCTAAAATGTAAGTGTGTGCTTAATATTGTCCTTGATAAATTATCTTTGTCTACCATGGTCAGTCAATTTAAATGGATAATTATGTTGAATTAAAGTTTCTGAAAAGTAACTGGTAACTTTTAAGATAATGGAAAGAAGTAAAGCAATAACCTAGTTGAGAAGGTCAAGATGTTTTCTATTTAACAATCTCCAGGAAGCTTAAAAATTCTATTAATTCTGATGCAATGTTAAAATTGTATTTATCACCTCCTCTGTTTTTGTGTATTATCAAACTTTGCACTTGCAAATATTTTCAGTTAAAAATCCAAGCAAGATTCAGTGGAAGCCCGTATGACAGACTAGTGACACTCTTAATGAATTTTCATAAACTATTTAAGAATTGCAAAAAAAAAGATTAAAAGTTAAGAATACTTCCCACCTTGATGTTAAAACAAGGGAAAAATAGGAGCATGGCAAAAATCATTGCTGTACACACTTGTAAAGCCCTCAGGTGGTATACTAAATGCTCTTGTCCCCGGCGTTTCTTTCAGTATCAAAGCATTGTAAACTACTTCACTTTGAACAGTAACTCAGTGCTGTTTAACTGGGTCAAGGTAAAACTCAGTCTTCCCCAATGAATATTCAGCCAAAGGTCCTTGCTTCTGCCCACATTCTTGTTTTCCTAGGTTTTTTGCTCTATGATTCTCATAGGCACAGGATAATCCCTACAGTTGCAAAAAGGGAATATATTTTTACTCTTCTTTGCTCTCTTTGTTCTCAAGTGAGATGAGAAAGGCACATTTTCTGTGCTCAGCCACAGTTGAAGGAGTCTAACTTCTAAGTTTTCCAATTGCTTCTCTTTCTGGAGACATTTACTTAAGAGTGGGCTTGATTATTATTGAATCTGGCAGATTCATCCTAAGGGCCTGCAGCACACCAGTTCATTGGGAAAGAGAAGGAGAAAGAAACTGCTGTATACAGAATAGCATCCAACAGAAATAGCAGCAAGTCCTGACCTTGATAGCTTCTCTTTAACCACATGGAGCATTAATTCAGAGTGGTCAGTGACTCACCAGGTCTGCCAGTACCACTGTCCTGTTACTATTACATGACAATGTAATTACAACATTAATAGTATGTATTGATTCTGAAGCAATAATGGTCATTACCTTGGAGCCCTCTCTGTGTATCATGAGTTCAACATTTTTTAAAGTTAACCTTCAAGACAAATATATTGTATGTGTTTAAACATTCATTTAAAAAGAATAAAAGTCCAAATCAGATACTACGTAAATTTTAATTGTAGACAAGGTATATAACACTTCCTGGTCTAGCTCACATATGATATTTCATTCTATTGGAATTTGAAAAATATTTTGCAAGCTTCTATTCCTTGATGGAAGAATTCAAAATATCTTTTTTCTTTTTCAGTTTTTCTAGACAGGGTTTCTCTGTATAATCTTAGCTTTCATGGACTCTTTCTGTAGACCAGCCTGGCCTCGAACTCAGAGCTTCACTCTCTGCCTCCCTAGTGCTGGGATTAAAGACATGCACCACCACACCTGAATAATAATAAATAAATAAAAATGTTTCTTTTATTTTCATAGTTTTATAACAGAAGAGATTGTGTTCTTGTATTCATACGCAACTATCAAAAATTGTTTAAAATACAAATACAATCATGAAACATCATAAACTTATTTTTAAAGTATATCCTTGTTTAATTGCGTCTGACATTATTGAACAGTTACAAGTTAGTGAAGCAAAGAAATGTAGAATTTACCTAACATACTTCCCTATTTTAAATTATGATATATATATCATATAGATATAAATATATTAAATATTTAATAAAATAGTTTAATAAACTATTTTGTTTGTGAAAAATTAATATTAGCATTTTTCAACATGTGTTTGTTTTTTAGAACACAAATTGATGAAATAATATACTTTCTCTCTCACCTTGTAATAGAGTCCTATTTTCATCACTTTTACTGTATTGCTTTTATCAATTGAATTAATGAACTGTAAAATCAGTTATTATTTTGAAAATAAGTATATTAAAATTTTTAAATGTTAATTTTTTGACTGTCACAAAACGAGTAGCATTCTTTACTAACTCTCCAAAATAAATTAATAACATTACAATAACTTAAAAAAAACAGTAGTCATGTTGAGAAATGTAACTTACAGCTATGCACAGATCTCCACTGAGACATTGTACAGTGTGCAGCAAGTTACAAGTAAATGGAACTGAAAGTACTATGTCAGGGAGAATCTGTCCTCTGGGTCTTTACCCAACATAATTAGTTTCATGTAAAATGACTGCTGTTCGTTTTTATTATATATGAATTTAATATCACAAATAGATAGAATACAAGAAATGATAAGTAGGAAAATTCAAATGATGTATATTTCTCTGGTGAACACAGAAATAGCCTACGCCTCATTCTTCTTCTTTGCCGCACTGTGTGCAAGGCTCTGACATTTCCCATGAGTAAAGTGATGAACTGTTTTCTAGGGTGTTTATTCTTATCTTTTTATACTAAAGAAGCAGAAGGAAAGCATAAAGATAACACATAGCTAGTTTGTGAAATTAAAGGGTATGTGAATATGACAGCACCTCCTTCTAGGGTGTTTAAATTATAAGAATTTCTGCACGATGATCTTGGCACATTTGATTGGCTTTCAACTCACATATAGTTTCTGATAATATGAGCTCAACAGGAAAATGAATTGAATAAGTTTGCTGACCATTATCAGTTGTTTTTGGGGGGACAGCTTTCCCCCACCATTCCATAATAGAAGCTTCTACATCTCACCTTCTTTTTAGATTATATACATGTACCTTTTCCCTGTACTGAAAGTTGAATTTTACGTATCGTTTCCCTCCATCAAGAACTGTACTCATTTGCCTAAAGGATCTTTGTAGGTACATGATTCTTACAGTGGAATACACATTTACTGAATCCGAGATATGAAGGGCTAACTCAGATACAGTGTCCTTAGAAAGCCTTCTCTCAAGACCACTACTTCCTCACTCCTAATACATGATTACACTTTCTTCTGTCTAGGGCTTATTGATTTAATCTACACCTAGTTTATTATTGTTGTTGTTGTTGTTGTTATTGTTATTATTATTAACTTCAGGAGCATTTTTCTTCAGGTTTTCCCAAGTAGCGCTTTCACACACAATCATACTAATTTTTTAAATTTTGTTTACATCATACGATTAAAACAGGCAACATAAGAAATCATAGAAAATACTCAAAATTTGTTTTGCACCTCAAAACTTATCCGGAAATAAATAACAAAACATTATCTACAAACTACAAATATAGGAATAAACATCATTAATGTGTACCTGTGTGTTTTTAGCTGCATCTTTAAATGACAATATGAAAGAGAAGTTTCTGCACACTGACTTACCAATGTGTAAGGCACATATTTTCAAGTTCCCGTGAAAAAAAATCAGGCTGGTTATAAACATGAAAGAATGAGAATCAGCAATACAGATGAAGCTAACATGTAAACCACTCAGAAATCACACACACTTAGGAAGTAAAAGTCAATTTAGTCTTTGATTCTCTTCTGTTTTGTCCTACTTGGCATTATTAGAACATACTCTGTGATGGACAATAGCAAATACAGGCTTTTATTTCTTACCACAAACTGGTGCTACTACAAGTATCTTACCATAAATATTGCTAAATTCGTTGCCATGACACCTCCAGTTACCTATCCCATCAAACCACAACTCTAATGCAGCATTGCTTTGTGAGACACAGGAAAATATTGTTTATGTTGTACCCGGTTGACCCCTGTATTTTAAGGTCCTTACAGATGCATACTCAATAGATCTTAGCAACCTAATAAAATTGGGATAACTTCCATGTAGTTTTGTATGATTAAAAACATCCAATGAACTGATGAAGCACAGTTGTTGGTGAGAAAACCTTAGAAGCCAGCAGATGGTTGGTTGTCTGATACTTCACATTCTTAGTGATGGTGACACACAGGGGCTCTGCCCTATGCGACGACCTGCCTATGTTCCCTAACGTTTCTTTTATTGTTTATAAATTCAAATATCTAATTCTCTTAGAGTCTTTTTAACTTTTATATAAACAAAATAATGTGTAATAAACGAAAGTATTTCATGTATTATGATGTATAATTATAATTTTTTGGTAACATTTTTAGGGATTGCTATTTCTGAAGTTCCTATTTAGTCATGTGTCATCCTTGGATCTTTTGAGTCATTTCTCCTTTTTGATCCATTTTAGTTTTTGATTTTAATGTCAGGGTTTCTCCTTGTATCTGTCCTTGGTTATCTTGGACTCCCAAGACCAGGTGGCCTCAAACTTACAGAGCCCTTCATCCTTTGCCTCCCCGAATGCTAGGACTGTGGGCATGTTCCACTCCTCCTGGTTTGGATTCATTTCTTATTTTTACATACTGAATTGACATGTATGTAATAGCTCAAAATAGTACCCCTTTTAAATTTTGTTTCCTACATTAGAAAGCCTAAAAGGTTCTGTAGGCCATATCAAAATGTTAGCAAGGATTGTAGGCTCATTAAGATCTTTGCACATTTTATAAAGCTAATTCTTTGGAGAAGAATTTAACTCCTGCAAATGTACAAAAAAGAGACTCAGTTATCCAAGGCCAGATGAACATTATCTTTGAAAAATATTCATCATTTTTAAATCTTTCTTGGAATGTAAGCCCCGCACAAGGTAAATTTCTTTTTGAATATTTAGATTCCAGCCAGTCTCTGCATTATGACAGGTAGTGTCAGTAAATACCAAGGTTATTTCATACTCGTATGGGATAAATAGTAAAGGTACATTCAGAATGTTTTAAGTCTGCCTTAGAGTCTCTCGTAATGGCCTAAGAAAGGGCTAGAGATAGCATCTGTATTTGTTACTTATTTTAGAAATGCATCTGTGTATGTGAGGGATACATGTATTTTAATTTAATGTGTTTAAACATAAAAATCACTTAAAAATTAAGTTCAAGCCATAGGCCAAAGCTTGGCAAATATCTCCTTTCCCATATTTGGCATGCCTTGATTGCATTACATGGCTGAGAAGATTAGGAAGAGCAGATGTATCTGTATTAGATAAAGGGGTTGGAAAACTCCAGTTGGAAAGCTACAGGGAACAAACTCATGTCTTTAGCAGTGGACAATCACTTTCATCTGAAAAATGGCTACTGACAAGTGAGTGATTCCTCAGCAAAGAGAAGCATTCTATGGATGTTTTTGGAGCAACTGTCCAACACCAGATGTCAGGTTATCATCCTGGTACTCCTACATATGAAACTAAAAGGACAATGGAGACAAAGCAACCTACTGTGCAGTGCACGAATAATAGAAATGGAAACTTCCCAGAATTGGTCAGAAAATTTTCAGAGGGCACTCAGGCAAGTATCCTTGGCTATTACACCACAGATTTCCTCTGCTCACACCTTTTCCTTCATGTCTGATAAAATCTTTGTCAATAATGACTTTTTGTGTTAAGTTAATAAAAGTTAATAATATAAATCCACTGCAAGATAGAACAATAGTTTATTCATTTCCTGGGGCTGTTGTAACAATATATTACTGTCTAGGTGGCTTAAAACATCAGAAATGTACTCACTCACAGTTGTGAAAGCTAGACTTCAGAAATCAAGCTCCCAGAAGGACTGTGATTTTTTTTTCTGAAGGTTCTGTAAAACAATCTTTTCTCTGCTTATCCTAGTGTCTGGTAATTGCCAGAGCTCAGTGTCACTGGCTTGTTTCCACTTTACTCTAGACTGTGTCCTGCTAGTCATATTGGCTTTTGCATTTTTTTTTAATGTTCAAACTTCCCTCTAGTTTCTCTTCTCTGCACAACAGTCAGTGGATTGGGTCCTCATTCATAATACCCTATGTCAGATCTTCAGCATATTTTTTGAGGCATTAAACTCGAGGGCAATGATGAGAAAAGGTTCCATTTTGACCTGACATTGGTCAGGCAAATTTAGACTGTGGAAACTTAGAGAAAATGAGTGTAGTTAAAATACATGTTTTCTATATAGTGATTATTGTTTGAATAGATAATAAAGGTTCTAAATTGTATGAGATTAAGGATTAGGGTCGATGATGTTTGTAAAAGACATATACAAACTTTAAAGGGTCAAGATCTTTGTGCATTAAATTAATAAATATTGAAATATATAGACTACTTTCACAAAAAAAAAAAGTAGACGTAATTCATCCAGTGGAAAAGAGCAGATTTTATCCTTAAGTACCTGTTGTTGTGAAAGAAGCCAAAGGACCAGTATTTGTCTTAGTAAGAATTGATGTTCTTTATGAGTCCAAGGGTTCAAGCATCTTCTCACAAATCCAGATTTACCTAATATTGATGTTTCAAATTTCTAGAATTATTATAACTGAAATCAATGTGGAACCAATTAAACAATATTGTGTGCATAAAGAGATTAATTTAGTTTCTACATTATAAAGTAATTCTATTAACCTTGGAATTCTGCAGAGGAATATTTTATATAAACAAGAGAGATCTTTTATTTTATAATTCTCTGCCTTCTATGACCATTGTTTCTCTAACAACAGCAGCATGGAGCCCTTAATACATACAATATCACTGCAGCCACCATTGCAATCTGCATTTTATGATGGAAAGTGTATGTCTTTGAATACTTGACTGATTGTATACTATTGGAATAAAATGGCCTAATAGAATACTGTGATGTCTTAATGAAGACTAATTGAATAGACTGAGATATTTTCTGCTGGGATGTAGTGTATACATATATGCACTCTGAAATATGGATATTGTATTCAATTGTTAGAATGCAAAAGTACATAGACTAAGAAAGCCTTGCCACTTAGTCCATGAGGAGTTTATGCTTCCGTCTTAAGAAATCTCAGTCTCTGCTGGATGAAATTAGATATCACAGCTTCTTGATTTTAAGGAGTACAGTAGAGCTTGGTTCGTTGACACATAATCGTGACAGAGCATAGATTCTAAAATTAGGATATCAATCTATGGCTTTTTAAAAATGATTTCAGGCAGATATAATGGTGAAAGAAATTATAAATTATAGTTAGAATCTCAAGCGCTTAGTTGTCTCAGGAGCAAAAGACCTCATCACCACATTAAGCAAGCAGAAAATATTAAATAAAATGCTATTTGAGAGCTAGAGTGGTATTGTGCATGCCAACAAAATAATGACATCTTGACTACACAAACCAGGATTAGTTATACACACTTTTAATCCCAGCCCTGAGGAAACAGAAGCAGGAAGAATCTTGGTTTGTTGACCAACCAAACTAGTCCTACCACCCAGACAGCTTAGCCTACTCTGAACTCTAGGCCAAGAAAAAGACTTGTCTCAAAACAATGCACTGTGTTATCATCTGCTTCCATTTGAAGGGACCCTAATTATTGACATGCACCCAAGTGTTGGCATGTTGTGTAATTCAATTGCTAATTTCTGTATCCCCCACATCTGGTTGTAAGCCTTGTACTGAGAATCTCCTATCTCATAGCTGTATAAACTCTGCTCCTCAAATGTCCCCTTGTATGCCAATAAATCAACTTATATCAAATTTCTGAACAGGGAAGATAATAGGGCTTTACTTCCTCCAGCCAGAAAAGGAGGAGTTAAAAGTGGAAGTGGGGGCATCAGTCATGGGTAGAGGACCAGGAGAGATAAAGATTAATCTGGAGAAAAAGAATGATACAGAAGGCAAATAACTTTGGGATGTGGGCACAGATGGAGTCAAATAACATAGAGGGTTAAGAACAGATTTAAATTGCTCAAGATTATGCTGTAAAGCTTTATAAACAAATGTAATACTCTCCATGTTAAGAAATAAGCTAAGAGAAACAAACACTGTTTTATAAAAATTATTTCAACATAATACAATCTCAATTATTTTGATGCTAGCCAGGGTAAGAGAGAAACTAAGAGAAACAAACACAGTTTTATAAAAATAACTGTAACACCCAAATGTGCACATGTGAACACACACACACACACACACACACACACACACACACACACACACACACATACACACACTCACACAGATCTATTTGACAAGACAACATACAACATATTCAGAATTGGTAGCCAAATACTAAAGTAAAAAAAAACTTATGTTGAAGGTGAATTGTAACAGAAATAAGAGATTTATTCTACTCACCAATCTATGTTAAGTTGTATCCTTAGATCTTAATAACTAAGTAACATTGTAGTGTTACAACAGAACACATGATAAGTAGGATGAAATTGGAATTTCTTTATGAGATATGTCTTAGGCACACATAATATAAGCAGCCTAAATGTGTTCTGAAAAGACCACAGAAGGAAATAGTCAACTAAGTACATCTCAAAACCAGAATAAAATAATCCATAGAAGTGACTGTCATCCAATTAACATGGGGGCAGATAGTTTTGATTGATGATCCCAAGGAGATGCTATATTTTTATACAAGTTACTCTTACCATATAAATATACTTAGTGGTATACCTTGGTATTGTTTTATCCTCTGTGTGCCCATATCATTGTGTCCCTGTTTCTTTCTCTTTCCAACACTGTCTTTATACTATCTTCCTATGTCTGATATTATTTTATCGTTACAGTAGCTGAATGTATGTTTTAGTGATAGAATGTTAGCCTTCTGTGTATATGCTCCTCATTTTAATGTTGAGCACAAAAACTTAAAATAATATATGATAATAAGTAAGTAGAGTAATGATGTATTCACTCATAATTGTTGATTTTAAAAAATAGCAAATATTAAGACAGGGATGTAGGTCAGCAAGATAGCTTAGTAACCAAAGACTCTTGCTGTCCATCCTGATGACCTGACTTTGATGTCTAGAAAACTATTGAGTAGAAAGAGATCATTAGTTCCTGCAAGTATTCTTGTGATCTTTATACACACATACTTTGCCACACATGAATCCACTTCCAATATATGAAATAAATAATAAATATAAAATCAGAATATATCCTGAAACATAGGTTAATAGATATAGTCTATTTTTTATAGTTTTTCTAAATACATTGTCAATATTTATTAAATAGATTAAAAAGCTGTCCATGTTCTATTTTTAACTACTCAATATTGATAAATTTTCCTATATAATGTGCTGTATAGTCATTGGAAAGATAAATATGGCTTATTGAAAGTGTTACTTTGAATTTCCCTCCTTATTTTCTGAGAACAAATGGAACCTGGGTTTAAAAAAAAAAGCCATTTTGCGAGTATTTCCTTAGGTAACTCATGAATATAATTTATAATGTCTTTATTACTACTTAGAGAAATATTTTCATTAACATGTTAATGAATTACATCAGGTATCTGAACCATGTTATGCAAATCATTTGCAAATCAAATAAAATAACTGGTATACACCATGTCATGGAATTCTGCCTACTAATAAGATAAGAGGAAGGAAAGAGTGAATAACAGAGAAAAGGAGATAAGAATCGACTTACAAAGAGAAACGAAAAATGTATCCCCAACCAGGCAGGACTTCAACAGCCAGGAATAATAATGAGCCTTAGACCTGAAGGTCCTTGTTAGCTCATTGCAAACTATAGTTTTCTGTTTGTTTTTATTATTTGTTTTGTTTTGATATAATGCTGTATCATCTGGAGCCTCCTAATCCACTGTCTCTCATTCTGTTGCTGAATGCCTCATGTGGGCCAGCCTGGTGTGCTCTGACCACAAGTCACATTCCCAGAACAAGCTACAGTTTGTCACCATTATTTCACAGTTTAAAAGTTTATCAAATGACAATGAGCAGTTATCTTGAAAAAACAGTACAAAACCTATTTATATATGTAAGTGGAAGATAAACATGCACAAAAATTAATCTTCATATCACCTTTATTATATATACAAATAAAGTAGATCATTAAAACACACATTATTCATTGCATCAAAAATCCCAAAAGAAGTTGCTTAACAGGCATGCTATTTTTCTGTATGTTGTATATTTTAGAAATTAACACATCACTGATTTTTGAAAAATTGAAACTAGCCTAAGGTTTATAGTATGTTCTGTATATTAAAGACCTTGCTACCTCTTTCCCTCTTTTATTAATGGACGGATTTTTTAAAACGGCCCTCATAAAATTCAATTACCATTTTTTAATGTGCCAAGGCTTCCAGAGAATAGGATTATTCTAAATCCTCAGAGATTATTCCAATGGCAAATGGAAGGTGTTTGTAGTGAAGGAAACTAGAGCCCAGCCATCCATCAAAAACAACTTATCCACCAAAGGTGGTCTTTATGGTAAACCTACGAGCAATTTTTTCCTTCTTTGCCCTGAGCCAAGAACTACTTTGGTTTTCCAAATCTGTACTTGTGCCATATGAGAGCACAGCCAGAAGAGAGAGAAAAAGTCAGTAAAAATGGCAGCTTGAAGCTGTGTACACCAGCAGGTGTCAAGTCACAGCCTCTGTGCCATAATATATTTGAGTTTCCTAAGCAACCATGCTCCCTAGGAAACTGGTTAAACTGCTTCTATAGAAACTATTAACTGAACAGTTCCTCCCCCAAACCAGCTTTATGCAGAGAACACAGGAACATGTTGGAAGAAGATTTTCTGTTTCCACAAGTCTAGAGATTTTCTTGTAAAATATTACAGAATTCTATGGTATAAATGTGAAACCATATTTTTCTGAGCCTTCATTACTTTTCAGCTTATTTAATTGCATATAATATAGAAAGAGAGCAGTGATGTGTGATGTTGTTTCTTCGTTTGATAGATTTTGAAGCCAGGAAAATTACCCAGTTTGCTTTTGGGACAGATTTGACCTTTTCTTCTCCTATACACTGGAGTATACTTTATGTGTGCTGTAACTTTGGACTCAACAGATCATTACATTAACTATGTAGTAATGAATTTTATCAGGTTGTTTTTTAATTGAGCCTTATTCATGTATTTCATGAGAAGCTTATTTTAAAAATAAAATGATAATTCATGTTAATTTAAATGCATAGGTTATTTAATTCATTCATACTTATAAAATGTTATAGCTTTCTCTATTTAGCTACCCTTTAAATATTTGACATATTGTCCTATTTCAATGACAATAAAGCAAGTTAAAATAAGAATTCCAGAAGTGAAAATTATCTTGTGATAAATATTTGAGAACTCAAAAAGAAAGATAGAATATACACACATGCCCAAACACACCTACACTAAAGTTTCATGTGCAAATTTCCTTATTTGTTTATGGTAGTATAGTCAAAAATGCAGTTGATTTTATTTGTTTGTTCATTCATTCATTTATTCACTTATATTAGAGACATGAATTTATCTAGTTTGGAGACTTGCCTCAAACTTAATAATCCCTTTGTTCAACTTTCAACGATCTTGTATTACCGTCATGAGCTTCCGTTTCTGCATTTCTTTTTCACCATTAGACTACCAAGTCTGTAAGAAAACATGTAATGTTGCATTTAAAATTTCTAACTTTGAAAAATTAACCACAAATGTTCATAATAAAGAATATTGGATAAGATGAACCTCACTTAAGCTTTTTAAAGCCAGAAACCTGGATCAGCCTATTTTATCATAAAATATACTTGTTTTATTATGTATTTATTATGCAAACTTAATTTTTTTCAAGTACGTCAGCATGGTCTTCAAGAGCACATCATAATGTCTATGAACACATTTATCCTAAGAAAATGTGGGTTGAAATCCCTTATGTCTTTTTTAGTAACCACACTATTACTATAATAGTTTTCTAAGAAACTTGAAGACTGTAATTGAATCATTTTGTATGTATGTATGCATATACATATATTGTTTATAATAATACTACTTTAATTTCATGCTTATAGTCCTAAAAATTATATTGTTTAACTTACCTCTTTTTTCTTTTCTTTTCTTTTCTTTTCTTTTCTTTTCTTTTTCTTTCTTTTTCTTTTCTTTTCTTTTTTCTTTTTTTTTTTAGTTTTCGAGACAGGGTTCCTCTGTGTTATCTTAGCTGTCCTTGACTCTCTTTGTAGACCAGGCTGGCCTTGAACTCACAACCATCCACCTTCCGCCTGCCTCTGCCTCCCAAGTGCTGGGATTAAAGACATGCACCACCATGCCCGGTCTTAACCTCTTTTTTATATTAGTCCTTTCTCTTCAGTTCTTGTAAAACTAATTGCTTTACAAGAGATATTCAACAGATATTCTGATGCATACACACACACACATGTATATCATACTCTACAATGGTTTCATATTAATGAGTTGGAACTCCAATGGCATTATAATAAGAACAATAATTTGGACAATGAAGGATTCTCTGAGAAAGAAGCATGGAAATTGTTCGTTGAATAATAAGGTGATGTCCAAAAGAATGGCAAATGTTGGAGACATGGCTCAGTGGTTAAAAAAAAAACATTCTGTTTAATTAGAGGAACTAGGTCCTTTTTTCAGCACTCACATGACAGCTAACAAATATCTTTAGCTTCAGTTCCGTGGACCTTCTTCTGACCTCTGAAGACATAAAACATACAGGGAAAAAACACAAACATACAAAACAAAAATTTTTAGTTGCATTCATTTGCCCACAAAATTCAAGATAACCTTGTTTTCAGTAGATGAGTAGTATTCCATAGTGTAAAAGTACCACAGTTTCTTTACCCATTCTTCTACTGAGGGACATATAGACTGTTTCCTGATTCTGGCTGTTTGGAATAAGGCTGCTATGAAGACAGTTGAGCAAATGTCCTTGTTGTACACTGGAGCATCTTTTGGTTATATTCCAAGGGGTGGGATAGCTGCGTCTTGAGGAAGCCATACCCCCAGTTTTCTGAGAAAGCACCAGATTGATTTCCAAAGTGGTTCTACTAGTTTGCACTTCCATCAGCAATGAAGGAGTGTTGCCCATTCTTCACATCCTCAACAACATGTGATGTCACTTGAATTTTTTATCTTATCCAATAGGGATGTCTACTTAGAGTCTTAATTAATCAGGAGACTGCAACAGATGCTGGAACTTCCTATTGGGACTTTAGGTGAGAGAAGTATGGGAGAATGTGGAAATGGAAGGACCTAGAAGATCCTGGAACCCTATAAGAAGACCATCAAGGCTGTCAGATCTGGATACAAAGAGTTCTGCTTAAACTGCTGTACCAACCAAGGACAATACACGCATAAAACAAGACCCATTATTCAGATCTAGCCAATGGAGAGCACACTCTTTACAGTTGTGTGGAGAGTGAGGATTGACACTGACATGAAGTATGGTGTACCCTATTGGACCACTCCTCCTTGGTGGACAGGCCAGGTGGCACTCAGAGGAATGGTAAACAGGCTACCAGGATGAGACCTGACAGGATCATATGGTGGGGCCGGGGGAGGGAGGTCCCCTTCTGTCACAGTCCTAGGGGGAAGGGAATAGGGTGAAAGAGGGAGGAAGAGAAAAATGGGAAGATACCATTGACAGTCTAACAATTGAGATGTAATCTGAATAAACTATTTAAATAAAAAACAATTCAGGATTCTTGAAAAAAGACAAAAACAAAACAAAACAAAATTTTAAAAAGTAAGTGTGTAATTAAAATAAACATGGCTGTGCTTATGGAAGATAATGATTCACCTGGAAGAATACCATGAATGGCATCAAATCATGGACAGTATGAATGGGAGTGCTCAGGGTTGAAAGAGGAGCGATTTCATTTGTAGCTGGAGAATAAGATAGAGCACCCCATGCCCGTGTGACCATCACTTTAAGGCATATGAATTCACATCCACATAAAAAAGAGGAAAACACTTGAAATTTAGGCTGGAAGTTGTTGAGCATACTTTATATTTCTTTGTAAAATATGTGACATTTGGGTGCAAAGTAAACAAAGGTAAATGGGAAAGAGGAATTGGTGAGCAGGTAAAACCAAACATGTAGCCTGATGGTGGCAAGAAGTTGAAATTATTTGGTGAATCTTTTGTGTATTGGATAGAAAATGAGTTTGATGTAGGAGCCCTCATTACACCATAATGATTGCATATTAATATTTGGAACTCCAATGACATTATTATTAAGTGTGCTATCCTATTCTTATGTATGAGTCAAGGCATCTATTGCTTTTATTTTTAATTTGTTCACTTTACATTACAATTGCAGCCGTTATTCTAGTCACCTCCCAGTCATACCCCTTTCTTCATAGCCCCTGCCTCCCTTCCCTAGTCCTCAGAAAAGGGGAGTCTTCCTCCCCTATCATCTGACAACAGCTTATCATGTCTCATCTGGAATGCCTGTATCCTCTTTCTCTGTGGCCTGGCAAGACTGCCTCACCAGGGGGGAGTGATCACCATGTGCAGACCAGAGTCCATGTCAGAAGCAGTCTCTACTCTCCATGTTATGGGACCCATAAGGAGACCGTGCTGCCTATCTACTACATCTGATCAGAAGGTCAAGGTCCTCAATATGCATTATCCTTAGTTTGTGCACCAGACTCTGTAGCATACCATCCTCTGCCCAGATGTTTTTGCCTCCATTCCTTTCCTTGTGGAGCTCCTAACCCAACCTTGTTCTTCTATTCCCCAACTTTTCCAAAGAAATTTCCTTTGCTCCACCCTGCAGTCTGTCCCTGAGTCTCAGCATCTGCTTGTTGGAGTCTTTTATAGGACCTCTATGATAGGCTCCCTTCCTGTTTCTTCTCTTCAACTGCTTTCAGTGTCTATGCTATTTGTCCTTTTGCATGATAGTTAAGCATTATCCCAAGGGTCCTCCTTGTTACTTATTTTCTTTAGATATGCATATTGCAGTGTGGTTCCTGTATTATATGGTTAATATCAGTGTATAACTAATTTCAGCCCTGAGTTCTACAATTTCCAGCAGTGGGTGTGTCTGCTCCTTTTTGTTGTAGAGATTTCAGGTGTGCTGTTCAGTTCCTACTATTGGATCTATTCAATTTCTTTGTTAAATTGCTTAGTGCTATGAAATTTCCTTTTAGCAAGCTTTCATTGTTTTGGAACATTGTTCTTTCATTTTCATTGAATTCTAAGAAGTATTTAATTTCTTTTTATTTCTTCCCTGACCTAGACGTCATTGAGTAAGGAGTGGATCAGTTTCCATGATTCTGTAGGGGTGCTTTTGTTTCTGTTATTGTTGAGTTCCATTTTGAATCCATGGTGATCAGATAACATGCAAAAAGGTTATTTAGATATTCTTTAATCTATTGAGGTTTGCTTTGTATTATGGTCAATTTTGGAGAAATTGTGCTGAGGAAAAAGTATATTGTGGTTTTTGTGTGTGTGTGTGTGTGTGTGTTTGGGTGAAATGTTCTTTAGATATCTGTGAGGTTCATTTGATTCATGATGTATATTAAGTTCATTATTTCTTCATTTAGTTTCTGAATCAATAATATATCTACTGCTGATAATGGGGTGTTGAAGACTCCCACTTTTAATGTGTGGAGTTCAATGTGTGGTTTAAGCTTTAGTAATGTTTCTTTTACAAATGTAGGTGCTCCTTCATTTGGGACATCGATGTTCAGGATTAAGATGTCCTCTTGGTGTATTTTTCTTTTGATGAGTATGAAGTGTAAGTCCTCATTGTTTTTGATTAGTTTTGGTTGAAAGTCTGTTTTATTAGACACTAAAATGGCTACTTTGGCTTGCTTCTTGGGTCCATTTGCTTGTGAAGCCTTTTACAGACCTTTACTCTGGGATAATGTATATTTCTATTGCTCAGTTATGTAGCAGACTGATAAGACCTCTTTTCAGATCCACTATGTTAGCATGTCTTTTTACAAGTGAGTTCAGGCCATGATGTTGAGAGATATTAATGACCCATGGTTGTTAGTTCCTGTCATTTGATGTTGATGGTGGTTTATAAATCATCCACAAAGTCTTAGTCTATTGAACAAAATTTCTGAAGGAAGTTCATATTATGTGGCATGAGAAACCCACCAATAAAATAGTTATCATTCCAAGAGTGGATAAAGCTCTAAGATGGTTTATAATGGTTTATAATTGTTTATTGTTGAATGAATTTAGTGATTCATGATAGTGGAAGTAAGTATTTTTGGTGGTATTTAATATTTTGTGCATTCTTACTATAATAAAAACAGTAATATATTACTACATATCTCCTGGGTCCCTAGTAAATGCAGATTTAATATAGTGCATGTTAATGAGGGGAAAATGCAATTATTCTATGGCAGTGACTTTTAATTTGAGTTATTTGTCAACAAGCTATAGTTATCTCAAAGACTTAAAATTCTCAAAATAATGAATTTGAAACTATTTTAAGCTATGTTTAGTAATTCTAGACTTTTTCTTATTGCCTTGAATTTACAGCTTGACATTGCTTAAAATTTTTAACAAGTTGGCAGAGTGACTAGTTTTAAGAAAATTGTAAAATCACTGAAAAGATCATGAGTACTTTATTTAATGGTCACTGTATGTGTTTTCTAGAACAGTCATTAAAAATTGTCTTCTGCATTTATATAAATGAAGGCAACTTAAAAGTGATTTAGCTCATTCTTCTGTGTTAAGTAATGGTGATTTCCTCTGAATAATATCAGATTAATAAAAAATTAATGCTGTTTTTAAAAGTCTTCTGAAACTAGTGACTATGGGACATTTTTGTTCTAGTAACAGTGTGAAATTTTTTCACTGTATGGAAAGTATTCTTTCATTATTTTCACCACCATTACAAATCCAGAAGAATTTTTCAGTGGTAATTTATCTACCTCAGTGCCTTTGTATAAGAAAGTAACTACATCATTTTTATAACTTTTGGTGTGTTTTATTTTGCTGGACACTTGTAAAGGAACACCACACATATAATCTTAAAGAGAAAATGGTGGGAGTTTAGAAACAGAAATTCAAAAAACATGAAACACTGTTTCATGATCATTTTCTAACTTTGTGATCCTGGGCATATTTCACAATTATGAAGCTCCATTGTCTCTCTTGTAAAATTGAAATAATAGTAAATGATCATCTGTGTTTATGATTTAATAGCCACAGCACTAGCAAGTTCTTAGTTCGGAATTATTAACAATATATTATTAATACTTTCGTCATTGATTTATTGGCCAAAGGGAAACAAGTCTTCTAATCAAGCTTTCATATGTATATGCTTTGCTTTCCCTAAGACTTGATTTATGAAAAGAAAATGATATGAATTAAAAAGATATTCATGTTCTTTGATAAGTACAATTTTATACTCAATTAGGAAATTAATAGTTTGAACCTGATTATAAACTTTGTTATAAAAAGTGATTTCATTTAGACAATGGTCTTTTCTATAACGCTTACAATTGATATCCCAAATTCTTTTTTAAATTTCCAGAAATAGAGCAAAAGATTATTGATATTTTTCTCAGCATATTACTATACATGCTAAGAGATTATCAGAATGATTAGCTCTAACTTCATTGTGTAACTTCTGTTCTTTCATCATAGTTTTATTCTTAAAGTTCAATTTCTTAATTCACTGATAATCTAGTTGGTCTGTCAAACAAGGTAATAGCAAAGAATATTTTTTCTTTCTCTAGCGCTCTTACTCAAAAAGAAAGATCTGTTACTCTGTGTATATTTTGACCATTTTTTTTTAATATTTTCATTGCCCATTCCATGTTACCTCATTAGCTTTAGTGAGGTGGTCTGAATTAAAACGGCCTCCATATGATTATTATATTTGAATTTTTGTCCACATTTAGTAGAACTGTTAGTGAAGGAGTAAAAGATGTGGCCTTGTTAGAGTGGGAATGGCCTTTGTGAAAAAGGTGTGTCACTGATGATAAGTTTTGAAATTTCAAAGGTTCATTCCAGGGTCAGTCTCTCTCTCTCTCTCTCTCTCTCTCTCTCTCTCTCTCTCTCTCTCTCTCTCTCTCTCTCTCCTTGCAAATTTCAAATCGGATGTGAGCTCTCAGCTACTGCTACAGCACCATGCCTGCTTACATGTCCATCGTAATGAATATGGACTAACACTCTGAAACTCTAAGCAAGCCCCCAACTAAATGGTCTTTTTATAAGCTGCCTTTAAGATACATAATGGCAGATAAAGTGGTCACATCCTCTTATTTACTCTTGAACAGAAATCTCAATGAGCAAAACGTGTGAAGGCATGAAATATTTAATTTTTTAATATAGTATGAAGTTATATGATTTCTTATATCTTGGAAAGAATTCACAATCTAAAGAAAGAATGGTCCTGACTATTCATGAAGTCTCCTGCTCATTTAAACTTGAGCTGATTATTACTTATATTATTCTAACTTTTCTTAGGATTTTCACTTTCTAACTAAAACTTTTGGCCATTTCTTTTACAACATATTAAAAGAATAGGGTATTTTAGTAAATGTCTCCCATACCTTATATTTTCATGTATGGAATTAAGAAAGTCCCTGAGAAATTAATAAAATAATGAAAGTCATGCTCTTCATTGACTTTGAACCTTTGTTATTATTATGTTTTTAACATATATATTTATATTATTACACATGAGTAAAATAAACTACACACAACAGGAAGAACCACAAGATAATAGGAATTATGTAAATGTCACATTCATAGTGATTTGGTCATATTTATTTGGCAAACTTGAAGTAAACATCTTTTTTTATCTTGTTGGGTCTAAATTTCTAAATGAGGATTAATGTCTATCATACCTTATCTCTATTAACTTAAAACATCTTTCTTGATCTAAACACATCTTAACCCCTAATCTACTAAGATCAATTAAAAGACTAAATTATATGGTCTTCAAACTCATCAGAGACTTGAGAAGGATTAAAACTTAAATACCTGAGTGAACCCAGAGTGCAGATTAATAGCTTCCAAATAGCAGGAATTATTGAGGACTTGCTTACTATGTCTTGGCAGAATTTGATCAATGTCTCTACCTGCATCTAAACTTGACCATTTTCAGGCAGAATTCTGCCTGTGGCAGAAACAAGGACATTTTGCCCAGTGGCTGGTTTGCTACATTTGAAACCAACTAAATAAAGATGTTCATTGATAGCTTATCTTCTTCTTTGGGGCAGGTTGGGTGTTGCCAGGAGTTGCCTTGTTGTCAAAGAATCTTTAGAATAATAAAACATCTTTAAATGCCATATTGTAGGTATCAGATGTTTTTTACTCTATTTAACTATTTTACCCCATATATTTATAGAATCATATCTGTCTATTAGACCTAGGGTAGATATTCTTGTGATAAAATTAGACTAGTTTTTGACATGAGCTGGTTTGTATCAATATGCAAAATTCAATACCATTGAGATAAGGAGTAGATTCAATAATCTACCTTGTGTTCTATCCCCCGTCTTATTTTTTTCTTCTTGTTATAGGTAGTTTATTATATATTTGTGTAATAATACAAATGTATAAGTAAAAAAAAATAATAATTTAAAAAACTTCCCAGAAGACTTTTCCTTTTTTTCTTAGTTGTTCCAGAGCTATTGTGAGTTCTGCAGACTCCCTTTTCACCATCACGTCACCTTTAGGTGCCTCCTTGGGGTTTTCAGACTCCTTGGAACTCTGCAGCAGGTGCGGGTAGCTACAGCCATCTTTCCCCCCTTTCCTTCTTTTCAGCTTCCATCTCCTTACCTACAGAAGAAAGATAAAGGAAAAGATATATGTCCGTGAGCCAAACCAACTCCCAATGAAAATAAGCATCTGTTGACCAAGAGAGTAAATAGAGCCCTATCCAACCCCCCTTAGATGAAATGGGGCATCATTCTCTTAAAAGCCTGGAGAGATGGCTCAGCCTTTTCAGGCTAGGCTTACAACCAAAAACACCCTTTGAAACTTTTGTTGAAACCAAAGTGATCAGATGTTTGTGGCAGTGAAAGGGTGTTTCTACCGTTAGATAGGCTAGACTGGTTTACCATGCTACCCATACATGTTAAACTCTTAAAGAAAAGGAAGGACAATGTTTGTGTTTAGAAAGACATGTTACTAGAAATTGGTGTGTCCCATGGAATATAGAATTTACTAATGACACATTATAACTATCCAAGTGGCTTTTGAAATATGTGTTTATCCTCCTTTTGAAAGTTAATGTCTATGCAATCACAGATTTAATTGGAATTTACAATTAGTAGGCAGGTGTCTGCCTTAGTGAGCCATCCAAATTCAATAGTGCCTAATGGCTATTTGATTGGTATCATCAATACAATATGTCTTTTCAAGCAAATATCTATTTCATGTAGTCATCTTAAAAATTAATACTAATTATATTTTAAGCCAAAGAGTTAATCTTTGTTTCTTCTCTGTGAATAGAACTGAATACCCATTCAAACAATTGTGAGTTATTCTGTTTGGTGTCTAGGTTTTTGTAATAAAAACAAAGGCCTTCAGTTTGCCATGTCATCAACTTAGTGAGTATCACTAATACTGAAATCGTTTTTTTTTAGGGTGGAAACATATACCTATCTTCCATGGCAATTACTGCAGAGGAGGTGAAATAGAGAAGTAAAAATGAAACCTTTCAAGGATGAGTGGGCACTGAAAATTGGTAAAGTGGAAGGAAAGTCCAAGTTAGGGAAAGAAGAGCAAAATGTATGCAAAAAAATAGTTTGGTAAACAGGGAAAGAAAAATGATATTTTGCAGAAACATCTGTTTGCTGTTGCTGAAATTCTAGCATTTAAATGTCCTCATTTGGGCTCTGAAGTTAGCACTTCCCTGAAGTAGTTCACACCTTTGCTATTGCTCCTGCTCAGCTACAGATTATTTTATGCAAGGCTGATTTTAACAAGAAAAGGATGCATTAATTTACAATGTGCTGAGTATTTTAAAAGTGGCAAAATCTAGGCTTTTGTGAAATTTTAGAATCTGGAAAAATAGAAATACTTATGTAAAGCTCTTTAAAATATCAGAATGGCTTCATGCACAAGAAATTATACCCTGATTAAGATCATTATAAAATTCAGTTATAAAAAAAAAATCAACTCCATAGTGGGATTTCTGTCTTTTTTAGAGTCTTTTTTCAGAAGTGCAGCCTGTGCAACCTCAGATATTATTCAGCTATACATATATTAAAATCTCTTTCACTAACCCATTCTGTGTCTCCTTTCATACCCTTTCATTATTTTACTTTCCTTTTTTAAAAAATTTTTCCTTTTTACTTATTCTTTTCTCATATATTACATCTTGTCTATAGCTTACCCTTTCCCACACCTTCTCTTTCCTCCAGATTCACACCTACACCATTTCCCCTCAGAAAATAACAGGACTCCCAGGGACATCAACAAAACAGGGCATAACAAGATAATATAAGACCAAACACATACTCTCAGCAAAGTTGGGTGAGGCAACCCAGTAGGGGATAAAGGGCACAGGGCAGGCAAAAGTGTCAGAAACAGTTCCTGTTCCACTGTTAGGTATCCATCCAAAATATCAAGCTAAACAACCACAACACATATTCAAACCCATACATGCTTCCTGATCTAGTCCCAGTTAGCCGGTTCTATGGGCCATCTTCTGTGAGTGATGTCCTTGAACACTCTGGCTCCTACAATCCTTATCTTCCTCCTCTAATAAAAATAGTTCCTTATCTGAGAAAACAACTGAACAGTTATTCAAGTAACTGTGAGGTGTCATGTTTGGTGTCCAGCTTATTGTGATTAAAACAAAGGCCTTCAGTTTGCTATGTCAACAGACTGACAAACAACATCCCAGAAATCTGGGACACTATGAAAAGACAAAACTATGAATAATAACAATATAAGAAGCTGATTGCCAGATCAAGGACTGTAAAATTGTTTTATACCCTTTCCATCCTGGTCGTAACCCAATCCCTCCTCTCTTCCCAGTCTCCTGGGCTCTCCTTCTCCACCCTGTCCCTGCCTGATTCCTTAGAAAATGAGAAACACACCTTCCCATTCACTCAAGCTCATCAAGTTACATTAGGACTGAACTGAGAGTGTTCCCTGGCCCTGTGACCTGGCAAGGCAGTGCTGCGGGATGGAGGGATTAAAAAAAAAAAACAGACAACAGAGTCCTTGTAGGAGACATTCCCCATTTCCCTTACTAGAGAACCCACAGGAATCCTTAGCTGTCCATTGGTTTCATCTGTAAAGGGCTTAGGTCCAGTCAATTAATGGCCCTTAGTTGGTGTTTCAGTTTCAGACTGGTTAGTTGGCTCTGTTGGTTCGCTCTCATTGAGTTCCTGTTACCTCCTGATCCTTTTCTCCATCCCACGACTTCTCCACAAGACTCTCAATGTTCGGCTGTGAGTTTTAGTCTCAGTTTTGGGGAGCTGCTGGGTGGAGCCTCTCAAGGACAACTCTGTTATCTTCCTGTCTGCAAGCATAACAGAGTATTGGTAATAGGGTCAGGGGTTGACTATATCCAATGGGATGGGTCTTGGGTTGGATCAGACACTGATTGAGCATGCTCTCAATCTTTGCTCTATCTTTATCCCTACACATCTGTTAAGCAGAGTTATTTTGTGTTAAAGATTTTGTGGGTGGATTGGTTTCTCTTCTCCCTACTAGGAGTTTTGTCTAGTTAAAGAGTCTTCTCTTCAGTCACTATAACCTCTGCTACTCTATATCTCTGCTAGAGTCTTTTTTTATCCTCAAAATAGCCTAGCCCTGACGTAGGATTCCAGTTTGTTTCAGAGGTGCCCCACCCATAGTTTCTCTTTTCTATGCAGGCCTTCTGTCCTCCTGCCCCCACATTCCCTAGGTCTGATTCCCACACTCATATTTCCCTGCTTTCCCTCACATACCTTGTTCTCTCTCTTAAAACACTACTTCTGTCTTTTCTATTACTCTTTCTGAGTAAAATTTGAGCATGGTCCCTTGGATCCTTTTTGCTTTGGGTCTATACACTGTAGTATGTTTATCCTGTACTATATGGCTAAAATCTACTTAACTGTGAATACATACTATGTGTGGTTGTGTAATTCAAATGCTGGTTTCTGTGCACCTCCATATCTGGTTGTAATACTCATTCTGAGAATCTTCAGTCTCAATGATGTGTAAACTCTGCTCGCCAATTGCCCCATTGTATGACAGTAAAGCAGGTTACAGCCAATCCCTGAGCAGTGGAGAGAATAGGGCTGGTCTACTTGCCAACAAGTGGAAGAGCAGTCAAAAGAGGAAATAGGAGATTCAAAAAGGAATTTAGCCACAGGCAGAGGACCAGGACAGATAAGGAAGATTCAGCTGGAACAAAATAAATATTAAAAAGCAAGTTACTTGGAGTTTTTTTGCAAAGATGGAATCAGCATAAAATAAAGAGTTAAGAACCATCTTAAACTGTTCAGTTTTATAGATAAAATAAAAGATTATCAATTATTTATTTGATAGCTGGACTAAGAGATAAATTAAGAGAAGCATACATAGTTTTATAAAAATAACTATAATACAATGATATACTAGTGTGGGACAGAATTTATAATAATCTAACAAGAGCTTATATAAAAAGTAAAGTACAGAGCTATTTCTTCTGTTTACTAAGAGAGCAACTGCAGTTTCTATGGCAAGAGCGCACAGCTTCCTGATTAAACTCCCTGCAGAGCAGCAAGGCCTTCACCTGCAGAAAAACAAAACACATATACATTCCACAGCAACAGTTGTTTTAGCCCTTGCTAATAAAGGGGAAATAGTGGCTCTTTAACACAAACAGGCCCCTCAAAGCCAGACTTTACTAGCCAAGACAAGAAGCTAAGTCCCTTTGGGAAGAGGTTCCTGCTGGCCTGACTCTTGCAGGCCAAAAGGGCAAAGACTTGTGAACCCAATAGCTTTACAGATTTGGGGAGGAGTCAACATCCAGTGAGCAAGCAAAAAATGCCCCTCTCTGGAAGCAGGTGCCAAAGACAGACTGAGAAGCCTAAAATATCTGGATTGCTAAGGACTAAAAGGGAAACTGAATCTAAGAAAGTAAAGTCCTTAAGGAAAGGTTTTGAGAGTAAATAAGATTATTTTCTGTGTTGATAATGATGGAAGTCACAGTGACATTTTTCTGGATTCCATTTGGGTTTCTTTCTCTTAGCACACAATTTTTTTTCAATAGTGATTAAAGCTTTGTATAACCTTTGAAATAAGACAGACTTGGATGAAAAAAAGAATGAGAAATTAGATGCTAAATTAAAAGCTATAGAACAAAGGATGGAAGAATCTTTGCATCAAAATATGGAAGCTTCAGAAAAATTCAATCTGGAACTGACAGTATCATGAAAAGAGGTTGTACCATATGAGAAAAATCCACAAGGGCTTGAAGAAATTGCGGAATGGTAGCCCATTCTGAGTCTTCAAGTATAGACCAGCATCATCAGACTGGATGTTGCATTTGTATTGTCAAGTTTCAATTACTGGATAAAGATTTATATGCTAACGTAGATCCTGTTTTGTGTTGCCTTAGAACAAGGGCATATAATGCCTTGTATGCTTCAATTTTTAGAGTCTGGAGAAGTGAATTCTATACACCATACCATATGTTATTGTCTATGTATTTTGGTTAGAATATAGTAAAGGTTAGATTTAGAGATTTATTTCCTTCTCCCTTCTTTCTCTCCTATAGTGTTAGAGGAAAAGAGGGGAAAAGGGAATGATAAAAAGATGGATATAGAATATAGGATAAAATGTAGATCATTGAATCTACTACTCTTAAATATTTTACATTGTTATTGTATATTGATAGAAGATTATTTTGTCCAACTTTTACTTTTGTTTAATGTATTATACATATGTAACTCATTTGAAAATGTGATGTAAAGTTCTAGTCTTATGAGAGCAAGCTATTGCAAACTGCTTAGGATAGTTGGAAATGCAATGTATTTATTAATCACCTATAAATCTTAATTGTAGGCTTGTTGTATAATACTTTAGTTAATCATGGAACTAATCTTTATCTAGTCTCTTGTTAAATTTTCAAGACTATGCAGTTAGTACATAAGTAGAAACAAGCAGTGATTGTCTATTTAGATATACTGATATAGACAGAGATAGATGATAGATAGATAGATAGATAGATAGATAGATAGATAGATAGATATGATTATACATTCTAGTAAATATATAGATGGTCTTCAAACACTTCAGAGATATACAGAATATGGCATTTAATAAGAAATGGCTTTTCTGACATAGACATATCTGCCCCTGGTAGCACCTCCAATCTACTTCAATGAAGATTATCATCATCAAACCAACAAATATGGCCAAATAGCTATTGGACAAGAAAGCCTGTTCTTATCCCTATTGCTGGTAGCAGACTGACTATCCAAACTGAACAAGCATGACATTGGGAAATTGACTGACTATCGAACTTTGCAGAGACTAAGTGGGCCAGTCCTTCAAAATTCCTACTTCAGAAAAAGTCTGTCAGATATTCTGGACTGGTAAGCTGAAAACTGGATACCCCAATAATACATAAAAATCTTTGGTGACTGTCCAGGGAGTCAACTGTCTTTGCATGTCTGTAATTTTGTAAGATGTTTGTCTGAATTTCCTACACATTAGATAATATTTCCATTTTAAGTATCTTATGGGGCTGAATACTATATAGCCAAATATTAATTAAGCTTTAGTTGTTTATGAGCTAAAACCCTGTTTTTAGGTTCATAAATGAAAGTTATGATAAGAACGCAATTTAGGAAAACTTTGGACACTAAGATAGGACTCACTAGGAAAGGCTAGAGAGCGGAATACTTTCTCCAAGATTGTCGAATAAGAATAAACTGGACCATGTACATGTAACATTAACCTGATTATTCTTTCATATATAGTTTATTTTCTTAACAGAAAGGGGGATATGTAGTGGAAGTAAACATGTTTTTGTTTTGATCCCAAGTTTGGGGTGGGAAACAGACTTGTGAGAGAACAGGTGATATTTATTCACTGGAATAGGAACTGCCTCTTTCAAGGAGGCTTAGTCTTTGCCATCTGAAAAACATCCTAGCAGAGATTCTCAGATGAGGTATATATATGAGCCCAAAACAAGAGCCTGGGCCTTTTGGTTTTGGCATGCATTCCTATTGTTTGCCTCTTCATCAATCCACTTCAAGATGCTCCTAGAGAGAACTCCTCCATAGAAAGCTTTAAAGTTCAGGTTCTGGCTGCTATTTGAGGTTCTAGCTACTGTGGTTGCAATCACCTTTGATGAATTGCTGATATGCTATTTAAAGGGTCTGCTGGAATTGTTCCCAGGAACTGAGTCTAAAAAGTTCTATTTATCCTGTTCCCATTAACCTTTTGTCTTTCTTATCTGTGATAGGTGGGTTTGAAGGGAAATATAAGCACTAAAGAACCCCAAAGATGGTCGGTTTGAAAAACTTCAAAGCCTACAACCTAATGATTTTTTTAATTTCCTCAGTGTTTGATGTTATGTCCTCTTTTCATTCCTAATTTTGTTAATTTTGATGCTCTTCCTCTGCCTTTTAATTACTGTGGTTAAAGATTGTCTATCTTGTTGATTTTCTCAAAGAAACAGCTGTTGGTTTCATTGGTTCTTTGCACTGTTAAATTTGTTTCTAGTTTATTGATTTTAGCCCTAAGTTATATTATCTCCTGTCGTATACTCTTCTTTGGTGTGTTGTTGTTGTTGTTGTTGTAGTACAGCGTTCAGGTGTACTGTTAAGTTGGTAGTATGTGATCTCTCCAATTTCTTTATGAAGGCACTTAGTGCTTTCATTGTGAACCATAAGTTTGAGTATACTGTGCCTTCATTTTCATTGAATTCCATAAATTCTTCAATTTCTTTATTTCATCCCTTACCCAATGGTCATTGAGTCGGGGTGGTTCAGCTTCTATAAGGTTGCCAGCTTATGTTGTTCCTTTGTTTTTGATTTCTAGCTTTAATCCATGGTGGTCAAATAAGACACAAGAGGTTCTTTCAATCTTCTTGTATCTGTTCAGGCTTGCTTTGTGACCAAGTATATGATCAATTTTTAGAAGTTTCTAAGAAGAGGGTTATGTTCTTTTGTGTTTGGGTGAAATGTTCTGGGGATGTCTGTCAGGTCCATTTCAATCATGCCGTTTCTTGATTTGGTTACTTCTCTGTTTAGTTTCTGTCTCAATGACCTGTCCAGTATTTAGAGTGGGGTGCTAACGTCTCCCACTATCAATGTGTGATTCTATTTGTGATATAAGTTTTAGTAATATTTCTTTTATGAAAATGTGTGCCCTTGTAGTTAGGGTATATAGTTCAGCATTGAGAAATCCTTTTCATGTATTTTTTTTTCCTTTGGTGAGGATGAAGTATCTTTCCCCATCTCTTTTGATTAGTTTTGTTTTAAAGTCTATTTATTAGATACTAGAATGGATACTCAGCTTGCTTTTTGGGTCTATTTGCTTGGAAACCTCTTTGTTTTTCTAGCCCTTTACACTGAGGTAATATATGTCTATTGTGGAGGTGTGTTTCTTCAAGCATCAGAATAATGGATCCTGTTTTCATGTCCATTCTGTTAATCAGTGTGTTTTTATTGGGGAATTGAGGCCATTAATATTGACAGATATAATGATCAGTGATTTGTTAATTCCTGTTTTTATGATGTTTGTAATGGTTGAGTATGTGTGCTTGCTTCCCTTCTTTGGGGTTTAGTGATAGAGGGCTATTCATTTCATAAGCTTTCTTTGGTGTATTTAGACTCCTTTGGTTGGAGTCTTCTTTCTAGTATCTTCTGTAGGTATGGATTTGTGGATAGGTACTATTGATATTTGCTTTTGTCATGAAATATCTTGTTTTTTCCATCTATGGTGATTAAAATTTAAAAAGGTATAGTTTTGGGCTGATATCTGTGGTCTCTTAATGTTTGTAAGATATCTTTCCAGGTTTTTAGTTTTAGAGTTTCTGGAGAAAAGTCAAGTGTAATTTTGATAAGTTTGCCTTTACATGTGACTTGGCCTTTTTCTTTTTTATTTATTTATTTATTAATTTATTCTTGTTACATCTCAATGGTTATCCCATCCCTTGCATCCTCCCATTCTTCCCTCCCTCCCATTTTCCCCTTATTCCTCTCCCCTATGACAGTTCCTGAGGGGGACTTCCTCCTCCTGTATATGCTCATAGGGTATCAAGTCCTTCTTAGTAACCTGCTATCCTTCCTCTGAGTGCCACCAGGTCTCCCCTTCCAGGGGACATGGTCAAATATGAGGCACCACGGAAGCCTTCACTTACCAGGAAACTGGGACAGAGGGGAGGACATCCTATTGGGACTCTAGATGAGAGAAGCATGGGAGAATAGCAAAGTAGAAGGATCCAGAGGGTCCTAGAAACCTACAAGTAGAACATTATGATTAGCAGATTTGGGCCCAGGCGTCCTGCTCAAACTAAGGCACCAGCCAAGGACAATACAGGCTGTAAACTTTAAACTCCTACCCAGATCTAGCCAATGGGCAGAACATTCTCCACAGCTGAGTGGAGAGTGGGGTTTGACTTTTCACGTACTCTGGTGACTTGGCCTTTTTCATTGCAGCTTCTAATGTGCTTTTTTGTTCTATACATTTAGTGTTTTGATTATTATGTTGTGGGAACATTTTCCTTTCTGGTTCAGTCTATTTCATGTTCTGTAGGCATCTTGTATATTTATAGGCTTCTCTTTCTTTAGTTTTAGCAAGTTTTCTTCTATGATTTTGTTGAAAATATTTTCTCGGCCTTGGTGCTGAGAGTCTTCACTTTCTTATCTTCCCATTGTTCTTAGGTTTTTGTCTTTTCATAGTGTCCAAGATTTCTTTGTTTTTTTGTCAGGAACTTTATAGAGTTAACATTTCCTATGACCGATATATCAATTTTTTCAATCATATCTTCTACACCCGAAATTCTTTCTTCCATCTCTTATATTCTGTTGGTGATGATTATGTCTGTCATTTATGTTCTCTTCCCTAGGTTTTCCATCTCCAGGATTACCTCAAATTGTATTTTCTTTATTGATTTTATTTCCATTTTTATGTCTTGAATAATTTTATTCATTTCCTTCCTTCATTTGATTGTATTTTCCTGTGTTTCTTTAAGGGATTTGTTCAATACTTTTACCTGTTTGATTGTATTTTTCTGTATTTCCTTTATGGATTTACTTCCCTCCATGAAGGCCTCTATCATTTTCATAACTTCATATTTAAGGTGGTTTTCTTGTGCTTCAGGTGTGATAGTATCTCCAGGACTTGCCATGATAAAATAGCTGGCTTCTGGTGGTGTTATACGACCTTAGGTTTTATTGCTTGTGTTTTTAATCTGACCACGAGGCATATGGTTTTCTCTGGTGTTAACATGTCTCATAATTGCTCGGTTGGATTTGTCTTAGGTGGGTCAGGCAGATCATGAGTTAGCAGTGGAAAGAGTTCTAAGCTGAATGTTGCTCAGGCCCACGCAGGCCTCATTAGAATGGAGGACAATAGAGGTTGGGACCTGCATACAACTCACTTCTGCTTCCACTGTTGCCTCTCTGCTGCCTGTGCCCCAGGTGGGTCAGACAGATGAAGAATTAGAATCAAAGAGGGCTCTAAGCTAAACTTTGCTAGGGCCCAAGTCAGGCATCCTGCGGGAAAGTTCACTAACATTCTCTCAGTATCCTGTTATGACAGGGGACATGTGATGTTATAAATCTGACTCTCTACCTGCCTTCCTTTCAATGACTCAGGATCAGAAGCTTACATCATCACCCTCAGCTGCTCAGTGCTGCACATTTCCAATGTTGCTATACGTTGCAAATTTTCCTATGTGACCATACACCCTTTATTATGTCCCTTTGTACAATGCAGCCCACTCTCATTCTCTCTGTGTCTTGGCTGTCTGGCTGTCTGGCTCTATCTCATGTCCCTACTTAGAAACTGTCTTTAACTCCACTCTCCCCAATAAACTTCTTGCATTAAAGCAATTATTGACATGCTATATGAAGCATACTTTGCTGCCTAATTACAACAAATAGGATGATATAAAATATACTTATGCTTTCCCAACAACCTTTTTCTTACCTCTGGCTAGTGGATTGCATTAGAAGATGCATCAACTACTACAGGAATCACAAGAGTTTAACAGAGTTCTCTTCCTGCTAACTGTATCAGTTCATTCCTTATTCTGTAGCTAGACCTGGTTTCAGCTTTTTGTACTCTCAGAATAAGCTTTTTCATATCCATGGAGAGAATATGGAGCTTCTGGTTCTTCTAAGATTCTCAGGCAGCAAATTAAATCTTCTTCCCACAAAGGTGACTTTTATGGCTTATAATGTCTTCCTTAGAGTTTCCTTTATTTTCATTACAATTCCTTTATGTTTGGTTAAAATTTTGTATATTAAATCTATTTTTAAACAATAATATTGCCTTGATGTCCTGATTGGAGTAGTCCTGATATTCCAATTTTTCTTTCAAGCTGTCAGTTCCTAGTTACTGGCAGTTAAGTGGAAGATGCTGAAAACATAAGCTGGAGACTCATATTTGCCCTCAACCTCCTGCGAATGTGGTTTTATTTATAACACACAGGATTATGGAATTGATTTGTATTATTTTACTGAGGTTAAAAAACAGTGTCTTATTGGTAGTCCACTGGTTCTTATTTCACTGTTATGCTGAAAATGGATCATTTTCATTATAATCTACTTGCAAGTAAGTGTATTTTCAAAAAGATAGATTAAAGTTCATAAAGTTATGACACTATGCTATATCTAAGTAGTAAGAAAGCTATAAACATTCTCTGAACAAGGCCCTTAAGCAAGAGAATGTTTAAATCATTCATTTATTCAAAAATAAACATTGATTATGTGACAAATATTATCCTTTAAGGGATAAAATCACTGTTCTTATGTTCAGAAATTTTATATTCTCTGCAGAGGAGAGCTTGACACCAGATCACATAAGCCTAGAAATGTGTTAAATATATACTATGAGATTTTCTGAAGCTTAGGAAAAGTAGTATATACAGGGTCTGCTTTTGAAGAGGAGTACACATTGACATCAAGAATGTCAAGTATCATTCAGCACACACCTTGGACTTCTAGTAAGTTCTAGTTGTTGCAATTTTTTAAAATTGACACTTCTACCCCAAAACACAGAAATATATAAAGTAATTTACAGGGAAATACATTTATCAAGAACAATCTAGTGCTGTCTAGTAATAAAATCCAAGTGACTTAGAACAAAAAGAGAGACTAGATTAGTTAATTTAGAAGCCACAACTTAAAATAACTTATTTCTCTGTGTTCACTCTCATTTGGGTAAAATCTGTTCATTTGGACTGGAGATCTTCTCAGATGATTCTTTCACATACCAGGAAAATAGGGTCAGAAAGTTAGCTAAACTCTTAACTGCAGCTAGAGGTAGTTTTTCGATATCTCTTCATACTTCTTGAAGAAACTGTTTTAACTTCTTAATAGAATGATGCTTGGATTTAGCAAGTGAGTATTATTCTAATAAACAAGAAACAGAAAATGTCACCCTTAAATACTAGACAAAAGAAGCTTTACTTGTATATTTTGTGTCTTCTGGTCGGTTATTTGTAATTTATAACATATTCTCTATTAACTGAGATTCCATACTATAAATGTCAACATTAACAAAATAAATTGATAATTAAAGACTATATTCAAGGATTAAATTACTCAGTTGAAATCTGCAATAAATTTGTAGATATATAGCACCTCCAAAACTGGACATAATAATTTGCAGGTATACCACGAGCAAGTAATTTTTATGTATATTGCCCACAAAAAAATACAAAGATTTGAAAGAAAAAAATGAATTGAAATTTTTACATTTAATTCTTCATTCCTTAGTATTCATAAATGCCACTGTATGGGTTTTGTACAAGATGTATCAATGATGCTGTTATTTCCTTTTATTCTTTCCTTTGTGTAATGAAATCTCCAGGATTGCACGAGTTGTTTGAAATTATTCATCAACTAAATCATATTAAGATACAACAGGATTAAACTTAATACTTGTGATTTATGACAATTTGATGATACATTAATTATCTTCAGTTAGTACTCCAAGGAATACATATAAAGTATTGTTCATGTGTATTTATCTTTGTGTTTAAGTAGATATTGCATATATTTTTGGGGGACTTTTCTGAGACTCATTGTCCTTCATATGATAATTGTACTCTCTTCAGTGATTGATTCAATGTAGTTTCATGAGCAGTACATTTGTAGCTTTACTCATTGTTAATTTATCTCAAATTAACTCAGGAGGAAAATAGGAAGGTTATTGACAGAAAGAAACTGTCCTTGAACTGGTCCTATTCGTTCCATGGGTTTTGAAGGTATTTTTAAAATATTTTTCATAATGGAACATTAAATTAGAAAAATTTTCTCTCTTCAGTCTCCATAGCCCTTGCTACTAGGAGGCTCAGATAGAGTCTCTCTCATATCTAAGACTCCTAGTGGAGGGAGGAGTATACCAACCAACCCAAATAAACTTTGACCCTAAAACTACCCTGCCTTCAAGATGTGCAAGAGTAAAAACAGAGCAGATAGAGAAGAGATTGGAATCTCTAACCAAGACCGAGTCCAAACCAAGACCTACCTCATGGAAAAGAGCCAACCCTTGACACTCTTAACAATACTCAGAGTTTTCTTCTGAGAGGCTCAACCCAGAAGTAGTTAGAAGTGGATTGAAACTCACAGCCAAACAGTGGTCAATGGGTAGTGTTTGGGAAATGTGGGGGGGGGGATAAAAAAGGACTTGGAGGTTACAGGAGCTCCACAAGAAGACCAACAGAGCCAACTAACCAGTATATAGAGTAGTTTGTGGAGACTGAAGCACAAACCAAGGAACCTGATGAACTATACCTAGATACTATATACAGATGTAGCAGATGGACAGCTCAGTCTTCACTTGAGTCCTCTAGTAAGCAGAGAGATGCTCTTCTTGACACTGACTCTGTTTCCTATTTTTTGATCACTTCCTCCTGGCGGGACTGCCTTGCCAGGCCACCAGGGAAAAGGACATATTCAGGCCTAATGCAATTTGATGAACTAGGGTGGATGGGTAGGGAAGATCTCCTTTTGTGAGGAGTAGGGAGGAGGCATGGAACAAGGGGGAGGGAGGGTGTGACTGAGAGGAGAGGAAGGGACTTATGACCAGGATATAAATTGAATAAATAAATAGATTAATTAATTTAATATGTATAAATACAAAAGAAATTTTACTCTCTTCTTAAAATGCCTATGAGTAATACTATTGGATTAAAATTTTGGTGACACACGCCTTTAATCCCAGCACTCAGGAGGCAGAGGCAGGTGGATCACTGTGAGTTCGAGGCCAGCCTGGTCTACAAAGCGAGTCTGAGCAGCCAAGGCTACACAGAGAAACCCTGTCTCAAAAAGCCAAAAAAAAAAAAATGGTGAACTACTTGTTAACTGTCAATAATCCTAACAGTTTCAGTGCATTGCTTTTTAAATTTTTGCCACATTAAACATGTCCCCTGACAGTTAAGGAGCATGAGATATGTAATCCTAAATCAAAGACAAGAAAGTCCCCAGGCACTAACATATTTTATATTCAAAATCCATTTAAAATATGTGGTTCACACCTATTTCTTCTCATTTGTGCTTCTAAAACCTATATTTAAACATACACTTTTATTTTTCTTTAGGAGTACAAATTAGTCTTTAGTAATTATGTATGCAAGTATGTGTAGAAGAAAATGAATGTATGTCTTTGGTCAACCTACTTGGTATATGGCTCTTTAAACAAGAAGCATTACACACCATGTTGTTGATGTTAGAACGTTGAATTCTGAAATAGCACTAGTGGCCGGTAGCTAAAGTGTGTATAAGACTGTCCTTATCTCCTTCAATTCCCTTCTTCCACATAGAGACTCTGGTGATATGAGCACCCACTGAACAACCTGAGATAATGTGGTAACCCTTTGCAGTTGATAGACTTCCATTATGTAACCAATAAAGCAGATGTTGCATTACAAAACCATCTATGGAGTGGCTTACTTCTTCCCCTTCCTTTATCAACCCATACACTTTGCTGTGTTGGGGGCTGAATACCTCAGTAATGACAGAAAATAAATGCAGTAAACAAGCAGCCAGATAGAGTCAAATAGTATTACCAGGGTTACTATTGTGTTTCATAGATTAATAAAGTGTTTCTTGAGGAATAAAGAATAATAATAATAATAATAATAATAATATATATATATATATATATATATATATATATATATATGAGAACCATTAGTCCAGTGTATCAAAATCAAATCTTTATTTACATACTTGCTTAATGCACAAGTATATAAGCCATTAGATGACACATACCTGTCTTCACTGAAGGATTAACATTTGAGATGGTATACAACATGAAGATGGAAAATGAGAGTTTTTATTTTCTTCTCTGAGAGGGAAAATAATACATTATACACTAATTTTAAAAACAGAATCTCCTTTTCCCATTTTCCATATGTTTATAATTATGTAATTTAAGTATGTCTAAGCTACTTTCATTTTATGGATATTGAAAATAAATGAGATATTAATATAGATGAGCAAGTACTCCTGTAGAAGCAAGAGTGCTATGGATGAATTAAATGATAGAACTTTTTATAGCTTTTTGAGGAAACACCACAACAATATCCATTGTGAATCTAACAGTGAGTGACCAACAATGAATAATACTATCCTACCTCTGAATTCTAACCAGTGTTTGTTGTATTTTCCAATCTCAGGAATTCTAACTGAAGTTTGGTAAAATGTAAAGCATAATTATCATTTGTTTCTCACTTCTGGCTTAGGATGTTGAGCATTAAAATATATATATTTCTTGACTTTTTAAATTTCTTTTGGGGTGGATACTCATTTTAGTTTGAAACCACATTTTAAACACTTTTTTTAATTGAAAATTGATTTTTTTCCTCAAACAATATATCCTGAATACAGTTTCCCCTCCCTATTATCCTCAGTGCCTCCTTACCTACTTTCCCATTCAGATCTGCACTCTCTTTGCCTCTCATTATCAAAGAACAGTTTTCTAAAACATGAAATTTAAATACAACAAAATAAAAAATAAGATAAAACAATAGCAAGGAAAGAGACAGTAATCAAAGACCTACTTGTTCACACATTCATGATTCCCATAAATACACCTGTGTGTGATATACACACAGGTGAGGTCTGCATCGCGTGATGCTTCAGTCTCTGTGAGTAAATATGACTTTTCCTCATATTGATGTACAGGGGCATATTTTCTTGAAGGGTAGATTTTTTGGTGACTTTCCATTTAACTATTTTTTTATGAATATTGTGCTTCTCTTCTCCTCTCTCTCTCTCTCTCTCTCTCTCTCTCTCTCTCTCTCTCTCTCTCTCTCACACACACACACACACACACACACACACACACTCTTGTGTGGGATGTGTGTGTGTGTGTGTGTCTGTGCAAAATCTTAATGTGGGTCTTTATATTTATTTCCATGTACTGCAAGACAAATCTTCACTGATAATAAATAAGGGACTGGTTATATATGTCTTTCTGAATCTAGGACACCTCACTCAGAATAATTTTTGTCTAATTCCAACCATTTGCTTGAACATATCATGTTGATAAAAGAAAGAATAATACTCCATTGTGTAAACATACCACAACTGGGGAGAATGAGCTGTCCATTGGCTAGATCTGAACAAGGGGTCTATGTTCACTGCATGCATTGTCCTGTGTTGGTGCAACAGTTTGTGCAGGCCACCCTTGGTCCTAATTTGCCACCCTGCATGGTCTCCTTTCAGGCTCCCCATCCTCTGTAGCTGTTGTTTTTTTCCTTTGTCATTTAGATGCTTCTCTGCTCCATGAAGAGGTTCTATTTGTTAATTGTTAATCTTCAGTTCTCTGTTCACAGTATTCTGTTCAGAAATTCTTTTCCTATACCAAATGAGGACAAGGCTATTCTCAATTTCTCTTCTATAAGGTTTACTGTTTTCTCTTGAGGTGTTGATCCATTTGGAGTTGAATTTTGTGCAGGGTGATAAGTATGGGTCTATTTGTATTCTTCTATGTGCCAAGCAACAATGTTTAAATTGATTGTTTTTATGTAGTATTTAGTTTTGTTTATTTTTGTGTGTAATGTATATATTTTATATATCTAATATGTTTATTTACTATAATATATATTTATATACACATTATATATTAATCATACAATATATTATATAGAAATAAAGGTATTAAATGTTTTCCCCAATCTGTACGGGGTCTCTTCATTCTAATGATGGTGTCTTTTGCTATATGTAATCCACAAATAAGGGAAAATTTGCAGCCTTATTTTTCTAGGGTTGTGCTACCTCACTCTCAGGGTTTTCCATTTCCTTCCATTTATCTGCAGGTTCCATTTTTTCACATCTAAAAAGAAGTCCATTGTTTATGTATATTTTCATTAGATGTTCATTTGTTGAAGACATTTAGCTTGTTTTTATTTCCTGGCTATTATGACTAAATTAGTAACACACATGCCTGATTAACCTTCACAATGCTGTATGGCTATTATCAGGGCAAAAAAGTTTTCAACATCCTTACCTACCTATGAATTCAGTTAGCTATAAGATGACAGGAACGGTAAGATATGTGCCTTGGTACAATAGAAGCCCTTGTGTTATGCAATAACTAATTTATTTCTAGTTGGGCTTAAGCCCACTCCAATTTGAAATTCATGTCTTGCTTGTACTGTTAAGTTGGGCAAAGCCTAGGGGAGAACACATTATTATTTTGGTGAATTGATATAGTATTAAATTACTCCCTAAATGTTTATCTGCTGTTCAATGTGTAGAGAATAAGAAACTGTGAAGGTCACAGTTCTAGATAGAACATTTATGTCACAACAACTTTTCCTATTATGGCTCAAGAATTATTGCAGAAGAGGGGGTAAATATGATAGGAGTCAAAGAAGTAGATGACTGCAACAAAAATGTTTTCTGCACATGACAGGACTATTGTAACCATGAATTCACAGTGATTAATAGTGCATAAACGAGACCTTCATAAGATCAAGCCAACCACAATTCCATGGTAATGTATTACCTCTCCTAGAAAAAAAGCTGCAAAGTCAGGTAAGTTGATAATGATAATAAATGATAATAAAATATAGACAGTATATTTCTTCTTCATTCTTCTCATATATTACATAAACATTCAGGTTCTCTTCCACTCCTCCTTGTAGTGGATATAAACATTTTTTTTGTTTTGATCCCAAATGTAGATGTGAAACTGACTTGTGAGAGAACAGGTGGTATTTGTCCACTAGAAAAGAAACTGTCTCTTGTATTTGCCAGTTGATAAACATCCTATTAAGGACTCTGAAAGGATATATGCCTCAAAACGAGATTCTTGGCCTTTTTTTTCCTTTTAGTTTTGGCATTGCTTATTATTGTTTGGCTACTCATCACTCCACTTTGAGATGCTCCTAGAGGGAACCACTTCAGAGAACACTTCGAGATTCCGACTGCTGTTCTGGGATCCAGCTGCCACAGTTGCAGTAACCTTTGTTGAATTGCTGGTTTGCTGTTTAACAGGTCTGCTAAAATCTTGAGTACAAAGAATGGAATGGGCCCAAGGAACTGATTCTAAAAAGATCTACTGTCCTCATTAACCTCTTTTCTCTCTTATCTAGGGTAGGTGGATTGGAAGGGAGGTATAAGCATTAAAGGATCACAAATAAAAGAGGGTTGAAAAAGTTCAAAGCCTACACTTTCCAGTCTCTCTTAACCTCAACATCTTGCTCTCAGATTGACTCTTCCTCTACTTTCCCTCAGAAAAGAACAGGCATCCCTGGGATATTAACCAAACATGACATAATAAATTTTAATAAGGCTAAGAAGATACCCTCATATCAATGTTGGAAGGTAGTACATTAGGAGGACAGGGGTCTCAAAAAAGACAAAAGGAGTAAGAGACAAGCACTGTTAAGATTATCAAGCTATATAACCGTAACATATATGCAGATGCCTTAGGTCAGACTCACACAGGCTCCCTGACTGTCTTTTCATTCTCTGTGAGCTCCTATGAGTCATACTTAATTGATTCTGTGGGCTATATTCTTGAAGTGTCCTTGACCACTCTGAGTCTACAGTCCTTCCTCCCTTTCTTACACAGAATTCTCTGAGCTCTACCTAATGTTTGGCTGTAGGTCTCTGCATCTGCATCTTTCAATTGCTGAATAAAGCCTCTCTCTGTGATGACAATTATGCTAGGATTCAGTCTATGATTATAGCAAAATATTATTATGAATCATTTCATCCTGCAAGTGTAACAGAATATCATTAATAGTGTCAGTTATTTGCTCTCTCTCATGAGTGGTTTTTGGGTTGGGACAACCATTGGTTGGGCATTCCCTCAGTCTCTGTATCATTTTTACCCTTGCACATCTTATAGACAGGGTAAATTTGTGTTGAAGTTTTTGTGGGTGTACTGGCATCTCTTCTTTCTATTAGGAGTCTTGTCTAGTTAGAAGGTATGTTGTTCAGACATTATGGTGCCAGCTACTAGGAGTCTCTGCCAGAGTCCTCCCCATACCCTGACTTATGTCTCCAACATGTCACCAAGATGCCCCTGTCCACAGTTTCTCTTTTTTCTGCAGACTTTCTGTCTTCTAGCCCCCCTCTCCTCAAGTCAGATCTCCACCCTCATGTCTCTCTGTGCTCCCACGTACCTTGTTCCCTTCTCTTCTACCACTACCTCTGTCTTTTCTATTTCCCCTTCTGAGTGATATTTGAACATCCTCTTTTGGATCTTCTTTGATAATGTGTCTTCTTTGGGTCTGTGCATTGTACTATGCTTATAGAGTACTATATAGCTAAAGTCCACATATAAGTGAGTACATACCCTTTGTATCTTTCTAAGCCTGTGCTACCTCATTCAGGATGATATTTTCTAGCTCCTCCAATTTGCCTGCAAGTTTTATGATTTCTTTGTTTTTAATAGCTGAGTAGTATTCCATAGTGTAAATATACCAGTATCTTTATCCATTCTTCGAATGAGGGACATTGTTTCCAGATTCTGGCTGTCACAAATAAAGCTGCTGTCAAATACCAATAGCCAAAACACCATGAATGTAACATTTATATAATTCCTGTTTGTTTCATGGTTCTTTTTGCTATAGTTTATTTTATATGTGTATAATAAGATAGATGTATATGTAAAAAATAAAAAAATAAAAAAGAGGGAATTGAAAACAAATCAAAACAAACGAAAAACAAAAAAAAAGTTGCTATGAATAGAATTATACAAATTTACTTGTTGCATGGTGGGATATTTTTGAGTATATACTCAGGTGAGGTATAGCAAGGTCTTGAGATAAAACTATTCCCAGCTTTCAAATAATGTGCTGGGTTAATTTCCAATGGGATTGAACAAATTTGTCCTTGCACCATCAATGGAGGATTGTTTCCCTTTCTCCACATTCTCACTAGCATGTGCTTTCACTTGAGTTTTTGGTCTTAGCTTTTCTGACAGGTGTAAGAAAAAAATCTCAAAATAATTTCACTGATAACATTGAGCATTTATTTAAGTGATTCTTGGCCATTCCTCAGTTGAGATTTTTCCATTTAGCTTTGCTCCCCATTTTTAATTGGATTATTTTGTTTATTGCTGTTTAATGCTGCAGAGCTGTCACCTGAGAAGCTCCACCCAGTAGCACCTTAAAAACAGATGCTGATGTTCACAACCAAACATTGGAAAATACATAAGGGAATCTAATTTTAAAAAATGGGGAGGGTAGAGAGAGAGAAAAGGACCTGAAGGTGAAACGATCTCCACAAAGTCACAACTATTCAGGGCCCAGTGTAGCTTGCAGAGAGTGAAGCACCAATCAACCAACAACCATACATAGACTGGTTGTAGGCACCCTGCTCAGATGTGACAGTGAGCAGCTCAGGCTTCATGTGGGTCCTCTAGTAAGGGGAGAGCAGGTTATCTCTGCGATGGACTCTGATGATCACTTCCCTCTGGTGGGACTCCCTTGCCAGGCCATAGAGTAAGACGACATGTACAGTGCTCACATGACTTGATGAGCAGGGGTAGACAAAAATGAGGAGCTCCTGTTTTCTGAGGAATAGGGCATGGGAGATGGGGTTGAAGGAGGGTGGGTGGAATTGGGAGGAGAGGAGAGGACAGTTTGGGCTATACCCAGGTTGTAAAATAAAAATAAATAAGTAAAAATTTAAAGTTTTGAGAAAGAGAGGGGTGGGGGAGAAAGAGAGAGAGAATAATTTCATTGACTTTTTTTCCCAGTTATATTTAGTTCTCTGTGCTATGCAGCCTCTGGTTTCTGCCTATTCATGTGGTGTCAAGCATGTGCTTCCTTTTGTGGCTTGGTTCTCAATTTGGAACCAGTAATTGGTTAACAACACATAAATGTCCTATGCCACAGTTACCCCAGCACATTTTTTTAAACTATATTTTCTTTCTCACTAGGCAAGTTAAGAATTTTTTCTTTTGAGGATTAGAATGTTAGAAAAAGAAATGTAATGATGTTACGATAAATCTGCAATTTGACTAAATAATTATTGATATTTCTTAATTTCTGAATCAAAGTTTCTCATAAAATATTACTTAGATATCAACTTTTCAATCAATGAACCCACATTTCTTCTAATGATGAATGAAAGCATAGCATGAAGACATTGAGTCCTCTTTTTTTTTAAATTTTGCTTGAAACATTTTGTGACTTTTGAAAGAAAGCAAAGATTTCCACAGTACACACTTGGAGAAAAAGTTTCTGATGGAACAAAATTACGTATGTAATATACTAATTAATTAAAAGACAGAAAGAAGACAAAAAGCAATCATACTCTCTTAGCAGTATATATTTAAAAGAGTTTAGTCTATTACTTTTTCTTTTCTTTTTTTAGCCAACAGATTGTAGTTTCTGACTGACACATAAGAGAAATGAAAGCCTATCATTTTAACAGAGCAATTGTATAAGCTTCATGGTTAAATGATTATAGAAAATGCATACTGCTCTTAATTTATAGTGGCTCAATGTTTTTCTAAGTTTTAAAATATCAATATATTTCATATACGATTTAGGAAGAAGTTTGAATTTTATTTAAGAAATTTATATAATATAATCAGAATTAAATGTCCAAACTGGACAAATCCAGCTGAAGGAGCATAATTAAATTTTTTATATTGACAATCCATAATTCTGTGCACAAGCTGTAACTTGTGAATCACAGTGTTTGATGGTACATTGTTGTTCTGTTCTTTAAACAGTTGCTCTAAACAATAACTGTGAATTCTGACTATTGTAAAATATATTGCACTATTTTGTTCCATAATGCTTAATTGTTTTAATTAAAATTATGAACATGGGGCTGGGAAGATGGCTCAGAGGTTAAGGGCACTGACTGCTCATCCAGAGGTCCTGAGTTCAATTCCAAGCAACTGCATGGTGGCTCACAACCATCTGTAATGTGATCTGAAGCCTTCTTCTGGCTTGCAGGTATACATGCGGGCAGAGCACTGTATACATGATAATAAAATAAATTTTAAAAATATTATGAACATGAACAAAATACTAGTTTTAATAGCCATATCTCATTTTTCTCTATGCTTACTGCTGACCAATCCATTTTCTTTTACAATAGAAATGAGAATTTTAAAAAGATGATATTGTATTATAACACAGTGATGTTACATTGAATAGATGTCTAAGTGTTTCCATTTTCTAGTATTTCTGACAACCAATGTGGAAAGATTATAAAATTGAAGTGATTTTAGGCCTGCTATCCACTCTAAAATCTGTTTAATGATACATTTCTACTGAAAAAAAAAAGACCTCTAATGTTTTCGAATGATATTTGAGTGCCTTTATTTTTAAAAATGGCATAGTTATTAGAAAAGCATGAAAAAAATAAATGGCCAAAAAGGTATTATAATATATCAAATGTATCTGTATTATCACAGTTCTCAGGTGGGATGGAGAAGTGCAATTTAATATTTATACCAGCAGGAGAGAGCTACTTAGGAAGCCCTGGAAATGATCCAGCCCCCATGAGTCATGAGCAAGACAGCCTTATATCTGAGGTAAGGTCTCACTACCTGGAGGCTGACTCCTAGATGTAGCGTGAGCTCTTTTCATTATCTATAACAGGTGATGATTTTATAACCTTCCCATGTCTTATTTTCTGTGCTATAAATCCACTGAATCATTGCAAATTCCTCCAGGGAGAGCTACACATACACCGTATATAAACAATTTTTCAAAATTGTACAGTTAGTAGTTGAGCTGCAGTCAAAATAAATGTTATTAGTCAGATACCAGAACTTTCCTTTGGCATCCACTAACTGATATGCTTTCTATAAGTTTGAAAAAGCAAAGTAAAAGAATACCAAACAATTAAGACTGTAGTATTTAGTTAGCATTGCTAAATGTTTAAAGATATCCCAGACCTCTCTTAGTGGATGAAAGAAAAGTGTATGTATGTGTGTGTGTCTGTGTGTGTGTGTGTGTGTGTGTGTGTGTGTGTGTGAGAGAGAGAGAGAGAGAGAGAGAGAGAGAGAGAGAGAGAGAGGGGAAGAGGGAGAGACAGAGACAGAGACAGAGACAGAGACAGAGACAGAGAAACAGAGAGAGACCAAGAGACAGAGAGACAGAGAAAGAGACAGAGGGAGAGAAGGGAGGCAGAAGAAAGAGAAAGGGTATATCACTAAAAAGAAAGGTTTTGTTTTTTATTCAATGGATTAACTTGATTGTTAGCCATTTTATGGTTCATACTGATCATACTGCCAAACCCAAGTTCTCCTATAAGTAAAAAATAATTCAATAGACTCATAGAAAACCATGGCATGTTTTTTCAACTGTGTGTTGAGAAGATATAATGAATATTTAAAATTACATGAATGCTAAATCCTCTCTTGTAACCTTGAATACCAGATATAAAGACACATAGATCCAGTACTGGTTTTAGTTTATCCTAATTCTTCTTTTATACAGAATGCCTCACTAAATAAAAGTACAAGTTAATAATATAATGATATATATTTAAATATATATGTGTGTATGTGCACGCGCACATGCATGTATACTTTATTCTTTCTACCCTTGGCATAGTGAAAAAGCAAATTAATATAAATAAGTAGTTGCCCATAGTCAACCACATTTCGGATGAATTTTGTCATATGCTCCATGGACAACTTACATAATAATTGGAAGTGTTTGCTAGTTTTTTTTTTTAATCTAAAATGTACACAAAAATCTGCTCCTTTGAAACTTTGGAAAGTCAAAAACTCCTTTCATCAATTGCATTATGTACTTAAATATTTTAATATCGGGCTTAGAGGTTAAGAGTGCTTCTTGTTTTCCCAGAACACTGATTTTAAATTCTAGCCTCAGATCCTTGGCTAAAAGCCATCTGTACTCCAATTCTAAAGTTTCTAATAATTTTCTAGCCATTGCATCCATAGTACTATATGCAAATATACCCACACACTAGCACACACAGACACACACACACACACACACACAACCACATGCACATACACCATGCACACACATTCTCAACAATAAATATAAATAAACACACTATACAACAAAAAACTTCATATTTATTAATGTTTAACTTTAGTAAGATGAACATCCTTTTAAATTTTTAAATTTAGTATAATTTATTCAGATTACATTCCTAATGTTATCCCCTCCGTATATCTTCCTGTTCCAATCTCCCTCCCTCTTCTACCCTACTCCCCTCCCCTAGATGTCTAACAGAAGGGAAGCTCCTCCCTTATCATATGGGCACAGCGTATCATGTCTCATGCTGGTAGTCTGCTTCCCTTTCCTCTGTGTGCCTCTGGGCCTCTACACTAGAGAGAAGTGAGCCAATTAGGGCACCAGAGTTCATGTCAGAGGCAGTCCCTACTCTCGCTCCCCACAACCATGGAAAAGGAGCTGTTCTTTGAAGAGATGTGAGCAGGGTCTAGATTTAATGTATGTATTGTCCTTGGTTGGTGCAACAGTTTGTGCAGGATCTCCCTGGGGCCAGATACTACATTCATAGCAGCCTTATTCACAAAAACCAGAAACTAGAAACAGCCAAGATGTCCCTCAACTGAAGAATGGATGATGAAACTATGGTACATATACACAATGGAATATTACTCAGCTATTAGAAACAAGGAGTCTTGAAATATGCAGCCAAATAGATGGAATGAGGTGAGGTAACCCAGACCCAAAAAGACACACAGGATATATACTCACTTATAAGTGGATAGTAGTCCAACATAGATGTCTTCTGAGAGACTGAACCCTGTTGGGGGATGGTTGGATGTCTTTTGATGCTAATTACTGCTTGCTGTCTCTGTGACACACCTTTTAGTTAATAAAAAGCCATCCCACTTGGGCAGGGCAGATGAGATAGGCATGGCTAAGGGTTCCAAGAATAAGAGAGAGGAATCATGGGAAGAAGAAGGAGAAGAAAGGCAGGCATGAGGAGGAAGGAGAGAGACCTGAAGGGAAGAGAGAAAGGTTGCCATGGGTTAGATGGAGGAGAAACACATGGCCGGCATGGATGGAGAATCCAGCCCAGATGAAAAACATTAGCAAGTATTTGAGATTACGGATGGGCGGTAGATTGATAGAAGTTATTAGAAACAGATGATATAGGATTGAGGGAGGTATCACATACCTGTACCACTATAGGAAGTAGTTTAAAGGATTAATGTCTGCCCTTCCCCAGGTTAATTAGGGATATTTAAAAATATAACAAATATCAGTGTCTTAATTGACTCTACCTGGGCATATTGATAATACAGGTAAATTAAAAACAAAACAAAACAGTGGGGGATCTGGACCGATGCTGGAACTCCCTGCTGGGAAGAGCTCTGTAAGTAATATGGAAAAGTCGGGAGACACAGAGAGTTCAGGAGACCATCAGGTTGAATGCTTTGAAGTTGATGAACAATTATAGAACATTTCAAAGGCTGGGAGACACTGTACACTGAAACATACCATAACAGAAAGTTGGTATGTCCAGTTATCAAGTATTATTCATAATTTTTTCAAAATGCATGTGATATTTTGGAATGCACATAGTTGAGAAATGATTCTTTCAGCCAACTTAAATAATACTTCTTACTTTATCTGTTTCTCTTATTTCTTTCAAGCATGCTTAATACCACCTATCTTAGTGTCAACTATATAATACTTTTATAAAACTAAAAATCATCATAGGGCAAGGCTGTAAATGTTGATTGCATATGACTTTGTACAAACCAGTACCTCTCAACATATCTAATCAATTTAAAGTACTAAGTACATTGTGTTTCGTAGTTGCTTGAATTATAGGAAGAATTTCAAAAGAGCTTGGGAGCTATTTACAGTATGACAAGAATAAAAAAAAGGCAGTTAAGCATGCAAATAAAAAAGAATTTAAATCTTGTTGTTTACTTACTCATAAGCCTCTAGGTTTTAATCAAATCCATTTTTAAAGAATATTAAGTTGTTGCTTTTGAGTAACCACTGTCTATAAGAACGTGTTGTCTTAGAGTATTTACTCCCAAGGTAATCTTCCAACTGAGAAGGTCACTGGGGAATTAGGATCTAAGCTTCCATTAGCCCAAATACGTTATCTATTCTTGCAGTAAGTTGTATTTGTTGTGATCACTCTGACTGCTTAGATAACAGGTCTCTCTCCATTTTTATGCTCTGCTTAAATATCTATGTGTCACCTTCTCCACAGAATGTCAGTGGTTGAACTATCAGAAACAGAATTTTTTTTTTAAATCAGAGTGTTCTGATATAGTATTAGTCACTATGAAATATTACATTTGAACTTAGTGGTCTAAAGCAAAGGAAGCTGCATTAGCTATTTCTTATCTGGTTTGATATTTACACCCATGATTGGTCAAGCTGAATGTTAATATCACACAATACTAAATTTGGTAGTAAGGATACAGGATTTGCTTAAGCTGGCACCATTAGATAAGAAAAAGAATAATAAAAAGTTCAGTGTAAGAGAGGTCCTTCTTTGCTCCTGGCACTGGTTTCTTTGTTAATAGAGTTTGTAGAAGTTAGAGAAAAGAACTTACTAATTCCTGCAACACATTTTTGTATGCCAGGGTCATGTTGCTTTCCATTCTTCTTCCATTTGCATACTCAGAATGAATTTCCAAAGTCTTAACATATTAACCGCCAGATTAATGTACACCAAAAAGTACATAACTTCTGAAATTCTTACTTATTTATTTTTTGGGTGGTTGCATTTTTTTTACATATATTTTTGTATAATTACACACACATACAGTAAACTACGTACAGCAGGAAGAACCATGAACCAATCAGAAATTACATAAATGTTACATTCATAGTGTTTTGGCTATTTATTATTTTTTTATTTTAGTTTTTATTTTTATTTTTCTCCTTTTTTAATTTATTCTTGTTACATCTTAATGGTTATCCCATCCCTTGTATCCTCCCATTCTTTCCTCCCTCCTATTTTCCCCTTATTCCCCTCCCCTATGACTGTTCCTGAGGGGGATTACCTCCCCCTGTATGTTTTGGCTATTTATATTTGGCAACCATGAAGAAAACATCTTTCCTGTCTTGGTGAGTCTAAAATTCTGAATCTAAATCAATATCTATCATATCTTGCCATTATCAACTTAGAACATCTATCTAGACCTAAAAACACCTTAACCCCTACACAATTAAGCTTAAATGTAAAACTAAGCTATCTGGTCCTTCAACCCCATCAGATGCTTTAGAAGGAATAAAACTCAATTACTTGTTTATACAGGGAGTGCGGGTGAGTAGCTTCCTAAATGAGAAGATGACTGAGACAATTTGCTGCCTGAGCAGTCACCCAAAACTCTCTATAATGTTGGACCATCCTCTTCAGCCTTCTGGCTCAATATATTTGAGAGAAATAGTTGTAAGTCAGGAACTATTGAAGACTTGCTTACCCTGTCTTGGCAGAGTTTGGCTTTCAACTCTACATAGGAAAATCACTTTTCCCTATACTCTCAAGGACAAATACTGTCATGTTTCATCTCATGTAATAATACGAGTTGAAAGAAGTTTCAATAATACTAATTTCATGAATAAATGTTTCTCAGCTGTGAAATATATTATTTTAGCTGCTCTGACAATGAAACAGTGTTTTGTTTTTAGGGATAAATTATTGAGTACAATTCCCTGTCCATCTCATAGCTATGCCCTTAAACCATCTAGCAAATTATCCTAGTCACTTCCATAAACCCCTACCATTTCATGTCTTCCTCTCTTTTTATTTATTTGTTTTACTACATTTTAAATTTTATTTGAGATTGGGTATCTCTGTATAGCCCCGACTTTCCTGCAAATGTTTCTTTAGACAAAACTGGTCTCCAACTCACTGATCTACCTGGCTCATATTTGTTCTGTTTTAAGGACTCACGAGTCCAGTTAGTATTGCCCATGTCTGTATAGGTATAGGGCCACACACTGGAACATAAGCAAACTACTTACCACAGGTCACATATCTGATTTAAAAAAAAAAAAAGCAAACAAACTTCTCCTTACCCAGTAGCCATCAACTGCCAATAACACCTCAGGTACTGCTGGATCCCCATGAGACCTTCCCCACCCACAATGGCATGTTGAATGGCTTCATCATGCATTAGTAAAAGTTGAGAAAGTGTAACTGTCAGGTATTACCTTTTATTTTTTTCCTACACATTTATTTATTCATTTACCGTACGTCCTGATTGTAATCCCCCAACACCTTCCTCTCTTTCCAGTCCCTCCTTCTCACTTCTCCTCTACCCATGCTTCCTTGCTTTCACCTCAGAAAAGGGGTAATACTCTCTAGCATTTACATCAACCATCCCTGGCATATCAAGCAGTAGCAGGACCAGGCACATCTTCTTCCACTGAGCTTAGACAAGACTTTCCAGTTATGGGAAAGGAACCCAAAGAATCAGAGATAGCCCTGCTATCTCAGTTATAAGTCCCACATAAGGACCAAGGTGCACCTCTGCTACATGTATGCAGGGTTCTAAGTCTACCCCACACATGCTGTGTGGTTGGTGACCTAGTATCCATAAGCCCTTATGAGCCCCAGTTAGTTGACTCTTCAGCTTCTCTTCTGGTGTCCTTGACTTCTCCTGGTCCCTCAGACCTTCTTCCCATTCTCCACCCACTGTTGGCCTGTGGGTCTTTGCATCAGCTTCCATCAACTGCTGGAGGAAGCCACTCAGATGACAGTTAAGCTAGCCTCCTGTCTGAAAGTACAGCAGAATACCATTAATGGCATCAGGGGTACCTCTTAAGAGAACAACAATACCATAGCCTGGTCCTTTCAGTGTCAATACAGCAAGGAAGAATTAGTAAAACTATTATAAAAGTCCAAGATTTGGTGTTGTGCAGTAGTGTCTTCTGCACATAATAGGGCCATTGCATTCATGAAATCACAGACAAAAGTTTTATTTCAACTGTTTATGTACTATATATGGACAGAAAGTAATCAATACTAATTTTTAGGAGATGCTTAGTATTAATGGAATAATTTGTTGCAAGTGCTGTTATGATATAAACAATTTTACCATTACCTAATCCTTATTTTCATTTGTGATATAAGAAAAATTTTTTCTCACACTAATTCTTGTGCTACAATAAATCTACATAGAGAGTATGATGACAAGTGTTATTTCCATTGCTTTTTTAATCCCAAAAGGGTTATAAGAAACAGATCAGACACAGATAAGAGTAAATTGCTCTTCTATACTATTTTTGAGAGCTTCATTCATGTATGATATTTGAAATTACATTGTCTGAAAAGAAACTCAATTTAGCCAATAGAAATCAGCTTATCAAATTACTGAGACTTTTGAATGATAGAATTTGAAACCTGTACTTAAAATAAAGTAAAATTCAATATGGTGACTTAAAAGACAGGTCTAAAATAGAATCACCTTCATCTAGTTTGCTATATTTTCTGCTTATGGAACAAATATATAAAGAAACTGGAGCAGAAAATCGGTGACATTAAATTTACTACCATCTGAAAAAACAAGGTAAGCTAAAAAAATCTACCTTTGGCTTTCATATATGGCTGTTTCACAGGTTAGCAGAGGCACAAGAAAATTATTGCTGGTTCTAGGAAAAGATTCCAATCAATATGGCATTTGTAGATATGTTAGATATTCTTAGAAGTTTTAAATTTATGTTCCTATATATACATTTAATAAGAATATCATAAAATAATATGTAGTATTTTCTTTAAAAATTTTTGCATTGGCTTGGCAGGCACAAAGAAATTTAAGTGAAAATATTAAATATTTTTACAATATTTAAAGTAAAATATTATATTTATTTTCTTCTGTATAATACAGGGCAGGTAGGTGACCATATATTTAATAAAATATGCATTATATATCATTATATATATACATATATAAAAGTATGCATATACACATTTGGAAATTTCTATAATTTTTCCACATATTAATGAGAGTAGTCAACTTGGCTGAGTAAATGTGTCTGTTCCAATTAATAACTACTATGGGAATCACACAGATAATGGTAATGTTTGTGATGGCTAAAAAAAATCATTACTAAATATAGAATAATGCAAACATATTTTCTCTATTAGTAAAATGTTTTTACATTGCCCACAATCCAGAAGAGACCTGAGGGATCTCCAGGAAGGTTCAGCTTAGAGACCTCAATGCCAACTCTCTTTGGGATTGCTCTACCTAGGACACAGCCAGAAGAGGGGAGCTGCACACTGCTCCAGGTCCCCATCACCACCATCTGGAAAAGACCTGTGAGGAGGACCAGGAGCATCCAGCATAGAGCCCTCCCTGCCTATCCCCTACCTGTCTGCACCAACATATCACAGCTATCCTCCTCCAACAAGGCCTGGGTATCTGACTACAGCTGAAACACAAGAAGATAACCTTAAATCCAAATGTACAAAGATTACATAACTCTTTAAAAAGGAAATAAATGAATCCCTTAGAGAAATACAAGAAAATACAAATGAATAGAGGCCTTTAAAGAAAAAAAATGAATAAATCCCTTAAAGAAATACAAGGAAACACAATTAAACAGGTGAAGGAAAGTAATTTAACAGTTCAAGACCTGAAAATGTAAGTAAAAGCAATAAAAAAAAAAAACACAAACTAAGGGAATTCAAGAAATGGAAAATGTGGAAAAGAGAAAAGGAACCACAGATGCCAAGCATCACCAATAGAATTCAAGAGATGGAAGAGAAAATCATAAGCATAAACGGTGAAATAGAAAAAAAAATTCCAGGCAAAAATCATCCAGGAAATCTGAGAAACTATAAAAAAATTTAACTTAAGAATAATAAGAATAGTAGAAAGTGAAGATTCCCAGCTCCAAGGACCAGAAAATATAATATCTTTAACAAAATCATAGAAGATAATTTCCCAAACCTAAGGAAAAGATGCCTAAAAACATACAATGAACACACAGAACACTATTGAAGCCTGCTTTTTGTAACAGAGATGTAGCCAATGTGTATCCATCTTTGTTCATAACATGAAATTAAGTTAAGAAATGTTTATCTCTGTTTCCTAGAAGTAATTTTCCATAGCTGACACTAACAGACCCTGCCAGGGGTCAAGTTAACCTACACTAACAGACTCTGCCAGAGGTCAAGTTAACCTACACTAACAGACCCTGCCAGAGGTCAAGTTAATGTTGTATTTCACTATGACTCAATGGTGCCATAATTCTTCCTCTGTTATCTCCACACCTGGCTACACTCCAGTTGCACTCTATGTTAACTCTGCACTTGGCTGTACTCTGGTTGTACTCTGGAAGATCCTAACCACTACCTCATTTACCTCACTTAGGATCAACCAGCTTAAAGATTAGCTGATAATACTTTGTCTAGATAGTCAAAATTATTATACTAACACTCATCTTCTGAACTTAGTTTTGCTATAAAAAAAAAAGTGTGCCGTAAGAGCAGGTCGATGTCACTGTTAGGCTCCCAATTCGTTTCTGTGGCCCTGATCATGATCAGCTTGGAAAAGGCATATAATAAACTATCAATATCTATCTGAGACCTGTCTCTGAGTGATTTCAGTGGCAATTCTTCAGGTTCAGCAAAAACTGATTAGATTGGAACAGAAAAGTAAATTTTCCTACCTCATAATAGTCAAAACACTAAATATATAGAACAAAGAAGAAATATCAAAAGCTGCAAGGGAAAAAGTCCAAATATGTTACAAAGGCAAACCTGTCAGAATTACCTAACCATTTAACAGAGATTCTAAAAGTCAGAATGTCCTAGACAGATGTCTTGTCACCTTGAAGAATCCACAGATGCCAATCTAGGCTATAATAACAAGCAAAACTCAATGAGTGGAGAAAGCAAGGTATTCCAAGACAAAAACAAATTTAAACATCGATCCACAAATCCATCTTACAGAAATGATTACAAGGAAACTCAAAACCTAGAAAGTTAACTATATCCAAGAAAACACAGGAATGAAATAATTTCACACCAGCAAAAACAAAAGAAAGGAGGCACATACTAATATGACCAACATCAAAATAACAGGAATTAACAATCATTGGTCATTAGGATCTCTCAACATCAATGGACCTAACTCACCAATAAAAAGATATAGGCTAACAAAATGGATGTGTAAATAGGATCTTTCATTCTGTTGCATCTAAGAAACATACCTCAGCAACAAAGATAGACATTACCTTGCAGGACAGACCTGGGAATAGGTTTCTGAAGCAAACACACTCAAGAAGGAAGCTGGACTAGTCATTATAATATCTAATAAAATAGACTTTCTACCAAAATTTATCAAAGCTGCTATGAACATAGTTGAGAAAATATCCTTAGAATATGGTGGAACATCTTTTGAGTATATGCTCAGAAGTGGATAGCTGGGTTTTGAGGTAGTATTACTTCCAGTTTTCTGAGTAAGTGACAGATTGATTTCCAACATGGCTGTACAAGTTTGAACTCCCACCAGCAATAAAGCATTGTTCCTCTTTCCTCACATCCTTCTAAGTATGTGCTGTCACTTGAGTAAGATAAAATCTCAGATTCCTTTTGATTTGCATTTTCCTAAGAAATAATGATGTTGAAATTTGCAGGCAAATGGATGGAACTACACATGATCATCCTGAGCAAGGTCACACAGACTCAGAAAGACACACATGGTATGCACTCACTTATAAGCAGATATTAGCCTTATATTAAAGAATAATTATACTAAAAGTCATGGACCAAAAAAGGCTAAGTAAAAAGCAGATCATTATGGGAGGCCTACCTCAAATTACATTCAGATGGGGGAAATAAAATAGACAATATAATAAAATGTAGACAGGGAACTGGAAGTAAAGGGTATGGAGAGAGAAATGAGGGGGAATCAGATGTGGAGAGATTGTGGATGGGAGGTTTGAGGGCCTGGAAAAAAGGGAAACCAAATGTGGGGCATCATTGAGAAAATGTGTAGACCTTAAACAGAGTACGCTACAGGGAGAGTATGGGAATACCTCCAGCTGAGCTCTTAGCAGCAGGGGACATGGAGAATGAGGAGGCCGCCACCTAGCCAAGCAGGACCTATAGTGGTGAGACGGGAACACCAACCCACCTACATAGTGTTTTAATGAAAATTATGCTACTTAAAAGATGTGCAGAGAAAAAGCTAGAATAGAGACTAAGGGAATGACCAAGCAATGCATGGCTCAACCTAAGCACCAACCATAGGAGAGAGCCAACCCCTGACATCATTATCAATACTATGCTATGTTTACAGACAAGAACCTAACTTAACACTTCTCTGAGAGCCCCACCTCAGCAACTGATCAAACCATATGCTGAGGCTCTCAGCCAAGCATTAGGTAGAGCTGGGGGAGTACTGTGGAATAGTAGGGTGGAAGGAAAAAGGTCTTGAAGGGGACAAGAATGCTGCAAGAAGACCAACAGAGTCAACTAACCTAGACTCATGGGGGCTTACAGAGATAAGCACCAACCAAAGAGCATGTATGGACTGGACCTAGGTCTCCTATGCATATGTAACTGATGGGTAATTTGATCTTCATGTAGATCCCCTAGAAAGTTAAGAGAGTGCTGTCTATGACACGGACTCTGTTGCCTGCTTTCAATCACTTCACCCTAAGCAGGCTGTCTTTCTTGGCCTCAATTCATGAGGAGGAGCTCAGTCCTGATGTGAATTGATGTATGGGGGAGGATTGGCGAGGCAGCTCCTCTTTTCATCAGAAAAGGGGGGAGAAAAATAAAGAATAAGACAGAATGAAGGGACTTGGCTCAGAAGGGGGAATGGCCATAGTCTGGATGTAAAGTAAATACATGTTAAAAGTAAATTTGAAAATGGAAAGTAAGATAAAAAGTACAGCTGTTCACAGATGATATGATCATATACTTACGTGATCCCTCAAAGTCCTACCAGAGAATTCCTACAACTGATAAACACTTTTGTCAAAGTAGGTGAATGTGAAAGTAACTAAAAACAAAAATAAAAAACAAAATAAAACAACAAAATAGTAGTACTCCTTTAAAAAAATCAATAAACGGGTTTAGGAAGAAATTTGGTAAACAACACTCTTCATAATAGTCACATATAATATAAAATGTCTTGGTGTAATTCTAACCAAGCAAGTGAAAGACCTATATGATAAGAACTTCAAATCTTTGCATAAAGAAGATATCAAAAGATGGGAAGTTCTCCCATGCTCATATATCAGTAGGATTAACATAGTAACAATGGTCATTTTACTAAAAGACAATCTATGTATTCAATTCAACTCCAATGAAAATTCCAGTACAATTCTTTACAGACCTTGAAAAAGCAATCTTTAACTTCATATGGAAAAAAAGGATAGGTAAAAGAAACTTTAACAATAAGGAGTTCATGGGTTATCATCATCCCTGAGTTCAGGCTGTGCTACAGATCAGTATTAATAAAAACTGCTGCATGGTACTGACATCAAAACAGAAGTTGGTGAATGGAATCAAATCAAATACTGAGAAATTAACCCACACAAATAAGCAAAGCTAATTTTTGACAAAAAAAAAAAAAAAAAAAAAAAGCCAAAACTATACAATGGAAAAAATAAAGCATAGTCAACAAATAGTGCTGCTCTAACTGGATGTCTGCATGTAGAAGAATGTAAATGAATTCATATTTATCACCCTGCACAAAACTCACATTCAAGTGGATCAGGTGTCTTAACTTAAAACTGAATACTCTAAATTAACAGAAAAGAAAGTGGCAAATAGCCTTGAACTCATTGGTATAGGAGACAACTTTCTGAACAGAACATCAACTGTTCAGTCACTAAGATCAATAATTAACAAATAGGACCTCATGAAACTGAAAAGCTTAAGTAAAGCAAAGGACACTGTCAATAGGACAAAACAGCAAGATACAAAATTGGAGCAGATCTTCACCAATCCTACATCTAACAGAGGGATAATATCCAAAATATATTAAGAACGTAATAAATTAAACAGCAACAAACCAAGTAACCCAGTTAAAAATGAGGCAGAGTTTACTTCAGAGGCAGTCCCTGCTCTCCCCACAGCCTTGCAGTATGAGCTGTCCACTGGCTAGATCTAAACAGAGCATCTAGGTTTACATTGTCCTTGGTTGGTACAACAGTATGTGAAGGCTCCCCTGGGTCCAGACCCACCAGCCTAGATGGTCTCCTTGTAGGGCTTCTGAAGCCTCTGCCTCCTTCCATACCCACATTCTTCCATATCACTCTCACCTGGAGTCCAACAGTGAGTCTCAGCATCTGTCCAGATCCCCTGAAGAGTGAAGAGTCTCAGAGGACATCTGTTTTGGGATTATTGAGGAGGGCTGGAGGCAAACAGAAGGAGAAGCAGGATAACAGGGTGAAACCTGATAGGCTGTGGTGGGGGAAGAGGTCCCCTTCAGTCAGAGGTCTAGGGGAGGAGTATAGGGCAAAAGGGGGGAGGAATGGTGGGAACGAGAAGATACTGGGGCATGTAATCTCAATAAATTATCATAAAAATGGGCAAAAAAGAATTCTGAATCTAAAAAAAATGAGTACAAAGCTAAAGAGAAAATTCTCAACCAAGGAATCTCTAATGGCTTAGAAACACTTAAGGAAATACTCAACATCTTTAATCATCATTGGAATACAAATCAAAACAACTCTTCAGATTCTATCTTACCCTATCAGAATAGCTAAGATCTAAAACTTAAGTGACAGCACATACTGGCAAGGACGTGGAGAAAGAGGGACTCTCCTCCATTACTGGTAAGAGTGCAAAGGTGTACAACCACTCTGGAAATCAATCTGGTGCTTCCTCAGAAAGTCTCAAGACCCAGCTATACCACTTCTTGGCATATATCCAAAAGATGCTCTACCATACCACAAGTACACTTGCTCAAGTATGTGCATCGCAGTTTTATTTGTAGGAGCCAGAAACCGGAAATATCTGTGATGTCCCTCAATCGAAAAATGGATAAAGGAAATGTGGTACATTTACACATTGGAATAATATTCAGCAGTTAAAAACAAAGATTTTATGCTAATTTTAGGCAAATGGATGGAAGTAGAAATGATTATCCTGAGTGAGGTAACTCAGATCCAGAAAGACACACATGGTATGTACTCACTTTTAAGTGAATATTAGCCATAAAATACAGGATAACCATGATAAAATCCACAGATTGAAAGAAGCCAAGAGAGTCCAAAGACAGGATCCTTGAATCTCACAGAAGAGGAAATAATATAAGCATCTTAAGCTGCTTTATGGAGGGGGGATGGAGGGAGCTTGAGGAGAGACAGGGCGGAGAGGGTAAGGTGATAGGGAACTGGTGTACAAAGAGTAAACATGGTGTGTAGGGATGTAGAGGAATTTTCATTGAGAATATGGCTGCTTTGGCGAGAGATAACATTCCAAAGACTTAAGTCTGTGTGATCTGGATAGATTACCAACATGCTTTTATTCCAGGTGACAGAGGCAAGCAGATCCGGCTCCAAGGCCAGCCTGGTACAGAGCAAGTTTCAGGGGGGCGGGGGGGGGGCGAACTTTATGATCAGGGCGGGTTGTACATGCCTTTAATCCCAAACAATGAAGGTAAAGTTAGTTTGTAGAAAGAAGCACCCATGTTTGAAAGTGATGTCTTTTGAGGGACAGAAAATGTTACAAATCAGAGAATCATTTGACAGAATACAATACCCCTGAATCTTACAAGAAAAGAGAGGAGAGCCACTTGAGGTACAATGCAGAAATGAGGGAAAGGCAATTTTTTCCAGGATAGTAACAGAGAGCCAAGTTACAAAGAGAGAACTCAGGTAAATACTGAAAGAGCCAGAAAATGAGAAGGAGGGAGGACAGGAGATTAGACCAGATTGTTAGAGTTAGTTTCAGGCCAAGCCAAACAACTACAAGACTGAGAGAAAAGCCAGATTAAATAAGTCATCTGGCAGAGATGTTTCAGCAAGCGCAGCTAAGTTGAGCCAACCAGCTATGAGCTCAGAAAGAACAAAAAAAGGTGATCTTATTAAACACTCAGAGGCTGAAAACATTCCAGGACTATGTTAGATTACCTGGAGGCTAGAAGCTTCCAGGACTAGGCCTAAGTTAGAAGACAGAGGCAGTAAGCCTCCTAGACAACAACTGAAATAGGTGAAAAAGAGTTCCTTTTACAGGGGGAGGAAAGAGAGAAAGAACATTTATCAGTGGAGGGGGCAGATCTCTGGGATAGCAGTGGCTCCAGGGAGTCTATGAAGGTCACAATAACTGAGACTCCTAGCAGTGGGAGTTTAGGAGACTGAAGTTGACATCTGTACAGTGGACGAAAGACACTAACCCACCCATAAAATCTTTGGCCCAATATGTCTCTTGTCTACAAGATATGTAGCGATTGATATGGAAAAGACATTGAAATAATGGAAAATCAGTCCCAACTTAAGACCCACTCCATGGGAGAGAGCAAACACCTGTCATTATTAATGATCTACTGATATGCCTGTAGACAGGAGCCAAGCATAACTGCCTTCTGAGAGACTTCATCCAGCAGTTTATGGAAACAGATGAAGAAACCCACAGCCTAACAATAGGCTGAGCTCAAGGAGTTTTGTGTAAGAGTGGGAGGAAGGAAAGAGCCAAAGGAGCAGTCAAGGATACCACAAGAAGACGTACAGAGTAAATCTGTAAATCTGTGCCCATGGGGACTCACAGAGACTGAACCACTAACCAAAGAGCATGCATGGGATGGGCCTATTATTTTACACATTGTAGCAGACGCACAGCTTAGTCAACATGTGGGACCCCCTAACAAGGGCTGTTTCTGACTCTGTTGCCTGCCTCTGTATAACTTTACCTTTCCCCTAGCTAAGCAGCCTTGTCATTCCAAGAGATGATGCGCTTAGGGCTTCTGCGATATGAGGTGCCAGGGTGGATTGGTACCCCTTGAGGGACTCCCCTTTTCAGAGAAGGGAAGAGAATTGTGGGAGTACAGCATGAGGAAGGGTCTGGGAGGAGAGGAGAAGAGGGAGGAGTCATGAATCCATCTGTATAGTGATTAAAAACATTAGTGAACTAAAAAGGTTTTTGTATTTTTAAATTGTTTTGTAAATACAAAGAAAACACAAAACCATTTTTTTAATCTATGAAGGTTGGGGTCAAGAGTACTTAGGTAGTCTACCTCCATAACTCCTCCCTCAGGAAGGCATTCAGGTGCATATCTGTGGATTTTCTCTTAGGATTCCAGTACCACATTCCACAATCTCCCATGCAGACCTACCTGAGATTCTTCCACAACAGTAGGCACAGTTCTCATCAACGGTGAGGTTAGTCTTAATGAAATGATCAGCTTGTCAAGGACTTGTACACGTGTATGAAGACCTGACGATCCAACTATGAGTATCAGTACCCACTTTGAAACCTGGAATCTGAGACACTAATGTTGGAAGAGGGCATGGTGAAGAGGGAAATAAAGGAACAAGGAGAGAGCAGAGCAAGGGTGCTGACAGGCATGCCTAGGAAGATCTCTTGAGCTAATGAGCTAGCAATTCTAGCTAATAGGTAATATTGTGGCAATAGAAGAAGAATTTTATCATCAACTTCCTGCCTGCATGAACCTGTTCGTGTGCATACATGCACACTAGCATACACACCTACATACACTTTCACACTTATGAACACTTATTTAGCTTTATAAATTATATCAACTTTATAAATGTTTATAAACTATAGTGTTAAATGAACACTATACTTATTGCATACTAAACAGAGAACAGAAAGTCTTTGGTGTTTAAGTATTTAAAACTTTTAAGAAGCTCATTGTATTCATTAAAGGCTTCAGCTAAACTCTTTATTAGGACTTTTAGAAAAGATTTTCTTTCACTTCTCAGTGTCTTTGATTCTTGCTTCCTTAGCAAAGAATTCATAGGAGGAGAAGGATTTAGAACTGTGCATTGCAAGGGACTATGAGTCACCAAACTATGTAAATATAAATATCATGCAATTCAGATTCTTTGTTTTCTTGTTTTCAACTTTATTTACAATGTTCACCATATTCCTTGAGAGAATATTTCAGTAAAAGTAAAATATTAAAGGCAAAATAATAAACATTACTGTAAAACAATTGTCAAGAAATTATCTCTACAAAAATGCAGTGCATACTAATTTAATTAAAAATGTTGATATAATGAAATTGAAAGTGGCCTGATACTGTTAAAAATTACTTAGCTGAGGAGCTCATTCCTAAAGAACACTTAAAAATAAATCATAAATTATACAGAATTATCTGTTTTCAGGACCAAAGTGTCAATTTATCACTACTTTAAACTCTTTATTTGAATAGTAGTTCATTTTACCTCTGTAAAAAGCTATTTTGTAGTAGAATTGTAGAACATAGATTAAAGATATATTGAAGTTAATAGGTAAGGTTAAATTTAGTTTTTCCAGTCAAATCTTAGTGACTAAATAATAATACTTCAATGAATGTTGAATTTATTGGAAACGTTTAGTGTAGTCATACGCAGCCCATAAATTTCTTCTAAAAGTATCAGATACTTTCTTCAAATATCATCATTTTCTAAATGTATGTAGAAAATGAGGCTATTGTTAGTAAACAAATTTCTCTTATTAAGCTTTTGCACCACTTTGTATAATACACTTTAATAATATTGCCATATATTATCTCATTTGCTGACACTGATCACTAGAACTAATGCCATTTAATTTAAATAATAGTCCTGTAAATCACTAAAATGTACATTATTTTGTATCTAATCTTTGGCAAATAAAATTATTTAGTTCTTCTAATATGACCTTCTGAAGAAAGACCATAGTAGAATTTCTCTAGACTTCTATTCATAGTCCATAAAATGAGTATTCATGACTTTTGAGTCTTGGTTTGAAAAACATATTGTTGACACTAATAAATTCACTAGTTCATTAGTACACATGAAGACATCGAAATTGATGATTAGGCTACAAAGACCAACAACTAATATACATTTGCTTTCCTTAAAGGCCTATAAGAAAATGTAAAAGAAGAAATTTACACAGATAATGAGAACTGGTGGACTTACACTTATTCTAATATTAGTGATTTTATAGAAGGAATTTCCTTGACAATGAGAAGACATACAATATTTCAAGTCATCAAGCCATCTTAGATTTATAGAAAAGAAGAGAGGTAAAAGCAAAGTTTGAGTAAGAACATAAAATCTGAAGTTCTATTCAGGCTCTCATTATTACTAAGAATGTCATAGCCTCTTTGTTTAGGGCAACCAGTAAACTAGAAGGATCCTGGAACATGTCAACACGAACTGAGGAAGGGAACAGGAGAAACACATACAATACAGATAAATAAAAAACTTACTTGTTGGGGAACATAAAGTCTGGGTCTCTGGAAAAGTTGAAAATAGACACAGGAAGTAGAAGACTTTCATGGAGCTCCAAGAGAACTTCAAACTAAAGTATAACTTTGAAGATTAGACAGACAGAATTGAAGATCACTGGCCTTTCATTATTTAATATGCCAGAACAAGTGAGAAATGCTGTAAAATTGAGCACCTTCCTTGGATTGGAATCATGCAAATCTTTATTCTCACGTTGATTCTTCTGCTTAACCACTGTGATCTCAACATTTCACACTTTTAAAAATATTTTTATTCATTTACTTATTTATTGACTTATTGGCATACCAATTTATATTATTACACATAAGTAGAAAAATTATATACTGCAAGAAGAACCATGAAACAATCAGGGTTCATATGAACATTATATCCAAGGCATTTGGTTAAATACATTTGGCAACATTGTAGAAAACATCTTTCCTATCTTGGTGAGTCTACAATTCTGAATGAGAATAAATATCTATCCTCTTTCATCTCTGCCAACTCAGAACATCTATCTATACCTGAAAACATCTTAACCATTAAACAACTTAGGTTAATTTCAAGACTAGACTATCAGGACTTCAACCCCATCAGAGACTTAAGAAGGAATGAAAGTTAATTATTGGAGTGAACTGGAAGTGCAGGTCAGCAGTTTTCAGAATGAGAAGGGGGAAAAAAAAGGAAAAAAAATGACAGAGACAGTTTACTTCCTGAACAGTCATACAAAACTTTCTATAAAGCTGAAGCATCATCTTCAGCCTTCTGGCCCAATATAGCTGACAGACATGTTTGTGAGACAGGAACTATTGAGGACTTGCTTTCCCTGTGTTGGCAGAGTTTGGCCGTTGACTCTTCCTTTATCCAAGCTTGCCCATTTTTTAGGCAGAACTCTGTCTGTGGCAGAAATGAGGATGTTTCACCCAGTGGCTATTTTGCCAAATTTGAAGCCATCTCCATAAGGAGCATCTCTGATGCTCATCATATTCTTGATGTAGGCAGGGTGTTACCAGGAGTTAGCTTGTCTTGTTATCAAAGAATCTTTAAGATATTAAAAGCTTCTTAAGTGCCATATTCTGTAGGTCTCTTAGGCTTTGAATAATTTATCTATTTTACCTTATCTATCTATAGGATCATATCTATCTGTTAAACCTAGGATGTATATTCTTGTGATTAAAACTAGACTGGTAGTTGACATGACCATAATTTGATCAACTAACAAATGGATTGTATTATTTACTTATCTTAATCATCCTGCAATAGCACTTTCCAGGTATTGGAAGTAATCTTTAGATTATAATTGAATGTGTGTAGAGAATAGTCTTAAGTTTGAATTGTATATCAATGTATCAAAGTTAATCTTATTTTGTATCACTATACAAAGTTCTATTGAAGAGCCTTTTTTGTTAGTAACAAGTAAGACCTTAAGTTGAGGAGTAGGTTTAATAAACCTGTCAGGTCTGATCCAGTTTCAGTGTCTGGTTTTTTGGTTCTGAAAACATAAATTCTCACAGGCAGTATACTATAAATATATGAACTGTGTGTGAACAACTCAGGTTTGCTCTCAGCTCTTAGTATAAGCAGAAGAGAAACATCTGCTAATCTTCATTCATGTCATATGAAGAATGGCATCTACTAATAAGTCACAGGAATTCTGTGACCAATAAGAATCCTTGTCTATGCATGTACATTCATGTATCAGCCAATCTCGGAGCCGTTCCAATGTAATGAGTGTAATACTACAAGTTACCTTCTTGTTTTACAGTTGGAGTTCTTTTCATCCTAATTGTAGTCCCCTTCCCTCATCACCTCTCTTTCCCATACTCCCTTCCTCATCTCCTTTCTGTCACTCCCCTAGTTCTCTGATAAGGGAGCCCTCCTCCCCTAACCTTTTACCTCAGCCTATAAAGTCTCATCGGAAATACCTGTGTCCTCTTCCTCTGTGGCTTGGCAGTGCCACTGTGCCAGAGGGGAAGTGATGAAAGTTGGAAGGCAAAATCTATACTAGAGTAATCCCTACTCTCCTGATTGTAGGACCTACAAGGAGATTTTTGTGCTTATCTACTACATCTGAACAGGAGGTATAGATCCACATCATGCGTGATCTTTGGTTGGTGTGTTTCTGATCACTGGAAAATTGAGATCTTGACAGATAACATCATTGCACTTTTGTAATCATATTAGCAGAGAATACATATGCAATATGCGTTGCTTCTTTTGTCACCAATTTCTTTCTCTAAAAGTATTTTAATATTTTTGAGAATTTAGTATATATATACAATATTTACATTATTTCTCCTTTCCCTCTGATATTCCCCCACACTGCCTTAAATTCAAGACCTATTCTGTTCTTACTTAACATGTGCACATACACACACATATATGACTTGCTCTCCACATCAATGAATTCTCATTTATAATAAAAGAAATTTTAAAAGTTTTTTAGCAGCAATTAATTACATGTGTTTCATGTTGACCTTTGGAATTAGATAATATATGAAGGGGCTTGTCCTTGTAGAAAACTTATTCCTTCTTCCTCGGCAGCCTTTGATTTCATGTAGCACTTCATCTAAAGGTATACCCTCATCAAAGTTACCTCATCCACATAGATTTATTCAGTAGTATTGTCATTATGCAGTCCTTATTTGGGTTAAAAATATTACTGCAATCTAGTGGGTGCAACATCCCTATGGCAGCATGTTTTAACAGCAGACCTCCATGTTTTCTGCTTCTTAGAACCTTTCTGACTCCTTTTTCTCACTGTTCCCTCAACCTTAGGTGTTATGTTTGGGAGTAGAAATTCCACCTAGGGAAAGGCATCCCATTTTTACTTGTTCTTTGTATATGGATCTCTGTAGTAATTAATGGCTCCTAAAAAATTGTCTTACAGTTTCGTTGATTAGAAATGAGAGATACATTGATGTGGAGAGCTAGTGAATACTTATAATAAGGTTAAAATTATACTTTTCTAAGTCAGTCAAATCACATTTCATAAGCTAACTACATATTTATTGTTATTAAATTTTTCTGTGTTGTATTCAAGGGCCTTTATCTTAATGTTTATTGTCATCATACAAACTTTTATTATGTTTCTGATTGACAAAATAGTAACTAGTTATATGTATATTTGTAGATGTGACTGCCATGATGATTTCTTGATAATTTTATGCTTGATAAATTTATGCCAAAGGACCAGTGACATTTCTTTTGTCTCCTTCAAAATCATGAAAATTCTGATTCATTTGTCAGTATTGCACCTAAAATTCTTGCCTTAAGAAACGTTACTCATTAAAACCTCATCTCTCTATAATATACATGAGGCATGATGTTATTTCTATGATCCTAGAAATGAAATATTTATGAAGATAACATTTCTTAAGTCATCCTATTTATTGATTATGATATCAGTCTTCTGATTATGGGTTGTGACTTCTTTAAAGGAAATTGACTTATTTGTTTCTTAGACTTTTGTGAATAATAGTGTCAATCCAAAGTTCCAGAGAAGAGCCAAGAATATTCTTCCTGTGCTTATGTTCTTTGTATATAAAATATTCAACTGTTATACTCATTTCCATAGTAATGGATGTCCAAAATACTTGGAAGTTAGACATGTACCTTTTGTCTTCCTAGTTGCTTCTGAAATTACTTGTACCTAAGGGAAATTTTCTACTAAATGATTTTCTGAATAATCACTTTTCCAAAATGCATTTTCCTCACTTACTTTTCCCCTGGTAGTTCTAAAAAATGGAAAGTGCTATCTTATTAAGAACATCTTATTACTTTTATTTTTCAGACATTTAAAATGCTTAGATATGATAAAGATAGTATCATTATTTTCTTTTTGGGAGCACTCTATATGTGAATTTCACCTGAATCATTCTGCTATTTCAAGAATGGAATTTGTTTTCTTCAGATTTTCAGAGAATGTGATATATAACATGGATTCTATGTCAGAAGCATTCCCCAGAGATAATTTTCATTTAACATCCTACTGTTATATATATATATATATATATATATATATATATATATATATATATATATATTGCTCATAGAATAATATGTTAGTACAATTTGCCATTGTGTAAAAGAAAATATACGTATGCTTTAATAGAGGTTAAAATCAGGAACAGAGATAGATTTTGATAAAATAAATTTTATCAAATTTTGGGTATTCTTGTTTTCCAGTCATTAACTAAACAATCAGTGATGATAGAATCATTATAGTAAACAAAATGGAAACAAACAAAGAAAAATTTTCCTGTGCCCGTCTTATTCGAAGACAATGGTACTGTGTTTTGACTCATATTTTTAGGGGGTGTGGAATGCAAGCACCTTCATCAGTAAACTCTGTTTCCTATCTACACTGCACAATCACGACTATGAGATTTTTATTTGATATGCAAATGCTGTCAGCAGAATCTAACACTGTTTGTAACTCTGCCTCTTAGCCTTACATTAGCCAAGAAAACCCTAAGTTTTGGTTGAAAACAAGCCTGACTGCTGTGACCACAGTATTTTTTAAGATAATATATATATATATATATATATATATATATATATATATATATATATATATATATATATTGGTATATATGTTAAAGTGGATGGGGGAAAAGACCACAAGGTCTCAACTTTACACAGAGAACTTCACATAACTAAGGGAGAAATATTCTTCTATAGAAAGGAACAGAGCAATGATTATCTAATATTAAATTGTCAGCCCTGAAAACATACATAAAATTTACATTATACCTACTGAACAAGTTATATTTAGAAATATATCTGTTTATAAAAATAAATAGATGAGGCAGGGCATGGTGGCACACACTTTAAATCCCAGCACAGGCAGGGAGATCTCTGTGAGTTCCAGGCCAGCATGGTCTACAAAATGAGTCCAGGACTGCCTAGGCTGCACAGAGAAACCCTCCCTCAACCAGTGCACCCAGGCATTTAAGTTTTATTCCTTCTCAAGTCTCTGAAGGGGGTTGAAGACCATATAGTTTAGTTTTACAATCAAGTTTAGTTGTTTAGGGTATAAGATCATTTTAGGTCAAGATAAACGATTTAAGTTAACAGAGATGAGATATGATAGGTATTGACTTTCATTCAGAAATTTAGACCCAACAAGATAAGAAAAAGGCTTATTTCAAATTTGACAAATACTAATAGCCAAATCACTATGAATGTAAACATTTATATAACTCAAGATTGTTTCATGGTTCTTCCTGCTTATGTAGTTTGTTTTATTCATGTGTAATAAAATAAATATATAAGTTTAAAAAAAAGAAAAATACATAGATGCATGCAATAACAATTAAGAAAAAAGGCCATGAATTTGAAAAGAGTAAGTAGTGATATATAGGAGGATTTGAAGGGAGGAAAAGGAAGTGAGGAATTATATAATTTATAACATAATCTCATAATATAGAAAAACAAATTGGAGAAAATCATAGAAAACTATTCCCAATCCTTAAATCTGTGCCATTTCTCTAGTCTTTTCATCTATCCCCTAAAAATTATTGGGATGAGGTATTTAAAAAAAAGACCTTAAATTACATCTATGTCTTTTCTTCAATTTATTCTCTTTACATACCAATTATATACACTTTCTTTCCTCCTGATTCAACCCTCCCTCCCTCTTCCACCTACTCCCTCTCCCCTGATCCTCCGAAACAGGGGACCCCCTCACCCCAACCCACCACAGCAAATTAAGTCGCTTCAGGACTGAATGCATCCTTTTCCACTTAGGCAAGGCAAGGCAGCCCCGCCAGGGGATTGGGACCTGGAAGCAGGCAACAAAATCTATGTCATATACTGCTCCTGTTGCCCTTACTATGGGACGCACATGATGAAGAAGCTCCCCATCAGCTACATGTGTGAGTGGAGCCTAGGTCAAGTCATACCTCGTCCTTGTTTGGTGCTTCAGTTTCTATGAGCCCCTTGGTTCAGCTTATTGCAATCTATGGGTCTTGCTGTGGAGTTCTTGTCCTCTCTTAAGTCAGCTTACATTTGTGGCATTTGTTACTTAATTGGAAGAAAAAAATTAATGTCAAAAGTAAGATTTTCTTGTGTTAAAATTGTACTTACTTGAAGTCTTTGTTTAACTTTACTTTGATTATGTGACTCTGTATCTGTCTCTCCCTCCTCCCTCAACTGGGGAAGGGTTTTGCCTGAATTGTCCAGGGAGAATTTTAACTTGTCTTCTGTGCTAGTCTCTCCAGTAATTAGTTGAGACTATAGACAGATATCTCTGTACTAAGAAATGTACAAAAATTAGTTATGGCAATATGCAATATATATGGCCTATTCAGTCCATAAACACAATTAAAGTGTGTTTTATTATTAAATGTTCTGACATTTCCCAAGACTGGGAAAATGTGTGAGGTAATTACACATTTATCAGCATAATGATAGAAAACATCTCTATGAGAAAAGGCTACAAGATCATGAAAAAATAATGTGTACATTAAAAGAGTAGATTTTGTTACTTAGAGTGTTTGAATTAAGATGAGATTTAAAATGATGTATAAAAGACAATAAAAGAATGGAGATTTATTTACACAACTGACAACTTTTATGGAATACACATGAATATAAATGTAAGCTATATAGGTAATAGTGAAATGTCAACATCAGTCTTTTTAGTTATGACAACCATATCATATCATGGGATGGAAAATTGATATCAGAGGAGTCAAAAAGGGATATAACAAATCACTGGAATTTCTGATCAGTTTTCAATTTTGCAATAAAGTTACAATTGCTATGGGATATAAGCCCAAGTAAAACAAACAAACAATAAAACAGTAAATGTATTTGAAGTTGAAAATATAAGATATGTAAAATACAAGAAAATATGATTATGCCTAAGAATTGAAAAATATTAAATAGTATAAATATTTAAATGGTAAGCATAGGAATCTACTTCTATTTTATCACTAATTGATGCAATCATTACATTCTTTCTATACTTTCATTGTTTCGATTTGTTTTTTAAAGTATGCTAATTGTTGGGTTTTGTATATGTAAGGATATGAGTTCTCCAATTCAAAAATACATTTATCTTTTGTATCTGTGAATTACATAGAATTGTGTGGCTCTATATTCCATTATATTTATATTTTAAGTATTTTTACACATACAAAATGTGTATTATTACACATATATACGATAAATTACCTATAGCAAGGAGAACCAGGAAACAATCAGGAAATATATGTGTATATGTGTATGTGTGTGTGTGTGTGTGTGTGTGTTACATTCATAGTGTTTTGAGCCCATTATATTTCAACACATTTGCTTTTTCTAATTTTCTCATTCTGTAACAATTCTGTAACAATATAGAGTGAAAAGTAACCCTGAGTTAACCTTAAAATAATTGAATGTAGGATTGACCAAGTATTGGTAAGAGCATGAAACAGGCGAAAAAACTAAACTAACAAGAAAAGCTTGGAATGAAAAAGGGAAATCACAGTTTACATGGAAAGCCCAAGGCCCACAGATTAATTTTAATACAAAATGTACTTTCAAACGTTATTCTCTTATTACCACAATCTGAAAGATGACAGCACTTAAAAAGACAAGAATAATCTCTAGGCAAGTTTGTGGGACCCTACTCAGTAATGATATCAGTAGGCCTTTCATCCATTCCTTGGAATTAATATCACCCAGGTATTTTCTGCTAGATCAAAGAAACATTTTTGGTTTAGCTTGAGGCACAGTTTTCACATTTTTTCTTCACTTGTCTTGTAGTTCAGTATACCTAACACAAGTACACACACACATCATGTATGTGCTCATGTCCATGGGAAACAGAAAATCTAGGTCTTATCTTGAATTGAATCAATATATTATGTATATGTATACATATATGTGTATATACAACATATGTATATATGTACATACATGTATATATTAATCATATCAATCAGACAAAATATCATATATGTTTATATATGTATATGTGTATATATGTATAGGTATGCATATCTATGTTTATGTATATGTATGTGTATTTGATGTATATGTATATATAGGACATTTTATCTGAACTATGTGATTTATATAAAGTGTTCTGCCAAAGACAAAATAAATTTAGAAGTAATCAAAATGAACAATTATTGTAAAACAAGTATAGAAACAGAAAATCCCTGCTAGGGAAGTAGAAAACTAAAAAGAAAAATAAAATAAGGTGAAAGCATGGGAAGGAACAGGGAGAGAGAATTTAAGTGTTGGGTAAAACCCTGCCAAGTTAAGTCAGGTGGGTTCAAGCTTTCTTGAAAGATCTCTATGGAGTATTAATGACAAAATCATAAAACATTTGATCCTCATGCTTACTCTCATGTCGACACTTTACCATATCTACCAAAGGTGTTATGAGGGGAAATTAACCAACCTAGATATTTGGTTTTGCCTTGTTTCTAATGTGACTCAAGTGGCAGCAATTACACAGGCAGATTGCAAGGACCATGTCCTACATTTAGAGCAAACATGACACTCAGTAGATGTATAGACACTCTGGGAAGCAATTCTGGGAGCTCATATTTGCCTGCCATGAAGACCAGTAGGACATGACTTAAAGTTCCTATAAATGTTTTTCTTAAATGCCTAATGGCTAAGGCCGTCTATAAAAACAATACTGAAGAAGACCAATGCATTCATGTTGCTTGAAGCTATGAAATTTAAAAGTCATTTTTAATACTTAGATTTATTAAAAAAATAGGAAAGTGACAAAATAATGAATTTTAATATGAACTCAATAGCAGTATTGAATTCATTTCATCTACTTGCATTCATTAAAATGGTAAGATGCTGATGGTGCAGTTGTGAATTGAATCCATGCATTCTCTTTTCTCTTAGGATGAAGAAAGATAAAAAAGACAGACCTCAAGGATAAGATTCAATTTATATTAGAGAAGAAATGGTGTTTAGAGAAAGCTCTTCTGAGCAATACTGCATCTATAGCCTCAAGGTTTTGTGGGAGTTAAATGTAAAGGAGCTGAGGCAACAGCATCATAATCAGAGGTTAATATCCACACAAGTTTTCAGTAATGTTGAGCTTGTGACACAACTCAATGAAACTAAGTCAGCCTGACTGGAACTGAGTATTTTAAAGGCTTGGCCTGGACTTGGAACTTGAAATTATTCAAGCGTTGTTAGCCATGCTAAACCCTAAAGCCCTATATTAAACATAATGATAATAATGAAAGTTTAAATTCCCCATCTAGAGCTACAACACTATATAAACTTTTGTTCAAATCTTAGCTTCAAATCTGAGTCATTGTCCTGTGCTAAATGCTACATATCACATGGGCTTTCTCTGAGCAGTCAAAGATAATTATACTCATTATTGAGGGAGTGATTTGAGTGTTAAATATGCCCCTGTACTTTCAGGTGTATGTTTGAATGCCTGATCTCTGGCTGGTGACATTATTTGAGAAAGTTATGAAAATTTTATGAGGTCGAGCTTTAGTGGAGCACTAAGCAATAAGCACCAGGATTTGAAGTTTGCAGCCTGGCCAACCTAAATAGGACAAAACAAACAAATTAAAAGAAAAAAAAAAGAGAGAAGAATAAAGAGCACAAGAAACACATAAAGACACACACACACACACACACACACACACACACACACACACACTACACACACATTTGAACACACAGAAATACCATAACAGTACAAAATTGGCAATATGTAATCAAAAGGCCTATAGTATGAAATAAAAACAAGCAAACAAAGAGCAAGGACAACCACCACCACAACAAAAATCCACAAAAGACAAATCATTATGGGAACAAAAAATTTCAAAACCAAATTAAAAAAAATTTCTTTTGTCTTAACCATCTACTCCTAGGTATGAGGCCTACCTTTAATGTGGTTTGTGTCTACCAAAAGACTCCATTGGTGGTTGAAGAAAACATTTTTTTTCAATATTTATCAATTTGAAATAGCATGTTGTTGGCTCTGTTTCTTAACAATTAAACTTTATTATACAACCCAACTAGCTTACACAAGAAGGAAAAAAAGTTAAAGGAACAAAAGAGTGAACCTTTCGGTATCTGTTCTACGGGATGGGTCCTTAGGTGTCTTTCTGGCCCACAAGTGTTGGTCCAGCCTGTTCGCAGCTCCCCACCTGCTCACCCCCCCCCCCAGGCTGACCCTGTTGTTCTCTTCTCCCCACCTGTCTGAGTCACATGAGAAGGGCGGTCTCCTTCTCCCTTTGAGGGTCAATTAGAAAAACAATAGCCCAGTTGGGGTTCCCAGGTCTGCTTCTTGAATTGCAGGCCCAGGATGGCTCCACTCAGTCTGTCACAAGGTATTCATGGGGTGCCCCAAGAGTAAAGCCCGCCAAGACTGCTTCCACCTGTGACAAAGCTTAATCTTTCCCACAGCATGTAGGTTCAAAACTTTATTTTAAAAAATACATTTTTAGATAGATTATAAAGTAGTAAATTTCCATATGTTTTATATATCTTTAGTTTTTGTTGATTTTACTTTTTGCCTATTCTACTACTCAAATACTGTTTAAATATTTTCATGCATAGGGACTGCTACCTCTACTTACATATTAAACATATTTTAATCTCTTCCCAGGAGCAGATGTGGGACACTTCCTTGTAAGGTGACTGCCTGAGGACATACAGAGACTCGCAAAAGCAACATAGAGGGTATTGCCATTGCTCTTAACTATACACCAAAACTAGATGACAAGGCTTCCTTGCTGAAGTGCCCATATTCCTCGGGTTCAGAAAGTGAAATATTCAAAATAGAATGGTACTATTATGGTCTTTTCTGTCTAGTTTTTATACTGCTGCAATGTGATATACAACTGCTAGGGGAAAAAAGTCATCTCTGGTCTTGCCTAACTGTTGACATTGCTTGTTATCATAGTAACCACCAGGAAATACATGTCCACTTCTACAAGAGTGGCATTATAGCTTTGAACATAGCCCAAACTGGAACATTGGCCATAACAACTGTGTCCAATGGGAAGAATCTGGATCACAGATAAATGAAATGCAACATTATTCACTTCTAAATAATTTCAGCCATGTTCTTAGCATCGTGATGGTTAATTGTTGTTGTCAACTTCACTTTTCTGTGTGGGTCCAGCTCCGGGTGAGATCAGGACCTAAAGAAGTGTGCATGCCAGAACAACAAGGGAAGAATGATGAGCCAGGCACAGGGATTGGGAGAAGTTTTAAATCCTGGCTGATTGGCAATCAGAGTGCTTCTTTATTTATACAGAACTCAGTAGGCAGGGACAGATGCATGTTGTTCCAAAACACAGATAATATCATTTTTGTCCCTGGACTCATATTTTAATGTCTGATTGATCACAAGTTTAGTCATTATTGATAAACCATTCTATGACAGAGTTACCTTTTACAAACAATTTTCCCTCATCAACACCACAACTCACATTTTAATAATATTGCCAATTCAAGGGCACATTTTGCCAAAGCATGACATCCCAGTTCTCTGACTGTTATAGCTCTTGTGGTTTCAAGGACAGTAGACAAAGAAAATCTCAAAGCCAGCCTGGGCAGATGGTAGTGTTCTAAGCAGTGTAGTATCAACTTTTAACAGTAAGAGTGTAAATCGTTATTAGGGCCAAGAAAAATCTTTATGCAAAATCTACTGCAGTTATTTTTTAAATTATATATTTTATAAATAATAAAAGCCCCCATAAGCATGCAACACATGGAGATCAAGCTGAAAATCTGGGAGACTACACCATAGCTTTTACTTCACTCAGCTTGGCTTTGGTGAAGCTTTGTGGAACAGCTGTGTTGGCTTTACAACATTCACTGTTTCCATTCGATATAGATGTTCCACTTATCCTACAGAACATGGAGTTTTAAAGAAACTGAATATATAATTACCAAGAGGTAGATAAGTGAACATGTCCATGGTAGTTATTTTTACTACTTTAGGGAGACAAAACATCTCATGAAAAGAACTTAAATATACGATAATTTACTTATTTAGTTCACTGATTGAGGTAGAAGGTGAAGTAATGATAACAGGGGCATGAGTTGGTAGCCACATTATATTATTAAATTTCACTGGCAAAGACAGACGTTTACTGATGATCAGCTTAGTGTTTCATTTTTACTCACCTCAGCTGGAGCCAATGTGATGTAGTTCCATACATTCAGGGTACATCTTTCCTCAGTTAAGTCTTTCTGGTAACATCTTCACAGGCAAGGCAAGAGATACATTTCCATAGTGATCTATTTCCAGTCAAGATGACAATTGATACTGGCCATTAATTGGCCCTTCAGTAGATAAGCATGGAATCTGTAGAACATCAGCAAAATCAGACATTGAGCACAGAAATGGCACGGCCTCTCAAGTCAATGGAGTTCATATCTCCAGACACACTTACAAGTGTAGGAAGTCAATCTGTGGCTACTTCACTATGTAATTTCAACTATGTTTTGATAAAAGGCAAAACGGTGGCTATATTCAAAGACAAGTGGTAGTCATGAATCCATGGTAGGGATAAATGAATTTTCAGAGCACAAAGGTTTAGGACAGTAAAACTTTCCTAACTTTGTACAATGCATGGAAATTCAGATCATGATAAACTTGTGAGAATTTATAAAACATAAACATACAATATCAAGAAGAAAAGCAATAGAAACTGGACTTTGGTTTATTGACTGCAACTGTGTGCCACTCTACAGTGGAAAACTAACAGAAAAGGGGGCCAATGCTGATAGCTAAAAGTGTAATTCTCTGTATTCTGTGCTTACTTTGATTTGAGCTTAGTATTCATCTAAATATAACATCTGCTAATTAACACTAAAACTGGTATACAAGTATTAAGAAATATGTGACTCATAAACTTAACAAATGATTCATAGAACATAAATCTCAAAAACATTTTCAACAGCATCCACAATATTTTATAGACAAAACATAGAGGAACAGGTACCTAAACTATATGAACAGGCCTACCTGGAGCCCCTTGAGGGGGAATATTTATATATATATATATATATATATATATATATATATATATATATATATATAACTTATTTTACTCATCTCATGTTAAATTTGTAATGTCACGATTACAAAATTACAGAATAAAGCTATTGACATTGAGAAGTAAACTGGACATAGCTGGTATAAACAATTTCATGAAACAAAATTTCACTTAAGATGCGCAGTGCCAGGAGTAGTAAGGATACTATGTACATTTCAACCAGAATCAAAAACAAGCTTTAAAAAATTGGGTCTGACTTTCACATGTACTCTGGTGCCTCATATTTGACCATGTCCCCTGAATGGGGAGACCTGGGGGCACTCAGAGGAAGGATAGCAGGTTACCAAGAAGAGACTTGATACCCTATGAGCATATACAGGGGGAGGAAATCCCCCTCAGTAACAGTCATAGGGGAGGGGAATAAGGGGAAAATGGGAGGGAGGAAGGAATGGGAGGATACAAGGGAGGGGATAACCATTGAAATGTAATGAATAAATTAATAAAAAAAGAAAAAATTACTGAGATATGCAATGACAGAGAATCACAGTCACATTTATTCACATAATGTAAATCAATAAATCAGCACCTTAATGAAGATTACCACTCTTCCTATGTCTCCTTCCACATTCCCTTTCATGGATTTATGTATTTTAATTCTAAAATAAGGGCATCTAAACCCCATATAAATATAAAAAAAACTAGGAAACTGGAAAATTATAGCTCAGCAGCTCCTCACTATTCTCATACTATTTAATCTATACACTATTTATTTTAAATTTTTACTACGTTTTTCTTGGGGGAGAAAACTCCAGTTTTAGAACCTTTTCAAATAACAAAGGGCATAAGGTGTTTGAGGCATGCCTTTTTGCTTAGTATTACAGCAATAACTTAGCCACTGTTTTATTTAATCTTTAGAACGTCTATGTCATTACCTGATCTATTACAATAGACTTGAATGTTTATTTATCGAGTATCGCTGAGTTGTGTTCAGCTTTTGTTATTGTGAGCATTGCTACTATAACATTCTGTCTTTTTTTATATGGCACAAGAATGACCCCCAGCATATACCCAGAAATTCTGTGTTGTTGAATGGATAATTTAGCCAGGTTAAGGAAAACAAATAATTACAAAAGCATCAGTTGCATGCAAGAAAATCTATAGATATTAATTATACATAATAGCAGTAAAATTTTTCAGTAAAAGAAAATGTAATAATGGTTTTTATGTGCACTTCACTGATTATAATAAAGATAAATATCATGTCTGCTCATCTCTTGTTTTCATTTCTACAATTTTCTAGTTTTATCACTTAATTGCAATAAATATTTTATTTATAAATTTTATAATAAAAATATTTTATGTATACATTTTAATAAAATGTTAAGATGCATTCTATTAGTACGTTGTTGCCTTTTTACTTAAGTAAAACACAGTCAGTAAACACCATCAAATAATATTCATAATAAAAATTGTTGAATGTTTTATAAAAATAATACAATTTTATGCAATATATAATTTCCGTAGAAGATGCCAAAATAGTTCTGACTTTTAATTTTTTAAATTTCCTTCTTTCTTTTAATCGTATTTAGGATAGTACATGCTTGAGCAGATGCGTGTACATTTTCCTACATAAATGTAGAACCCATGATGGCTGTCTTAATGAAAAATTCTCCATCTTATTTGTTGGATATAAGTTCTCTCACTAAACCTGGAACTCACCAATTCAAATAAACTCAGTGGCCATCAAGCCCAGGATCCTCACAGATCAACTTTCCAAGCACTGGAATCACAAATGTATGATGCCATGTCTGATGTTTTGCCTAAAGGTATGGTTCTAAACTCAGGTACTAAGGCTTAGACAACTGTCAACTGAGCAATGTTCACAGCTTTCAAGTTTTTAATCTACTAACAAATTTAAAGTTTTATAGTTTGACATTTGATCTATCACCTGTCTTCTATGTTTCATCATTTTCTACTTGAATAACCAGTTTGTTTTTTATCAAAATCACTTTTAATTTGAGTGAGAGATGTATGTAATTTGCGTTACTGTACTGTAATTTTATGAATTACTAAAACATTGTTAGCCCAAAACTCCAAGCAAAATTATGATCTACAGACCAATGTCTTGCTAGAATGCCAAAGTACATAATATTCTGTGTTGAAATTTTATTAATATTTAATATTGATTTATAATTTTAGTATAAAATCAGTGATTATTCCATATCTAGCTCTATACCTAAATAACCACACAAAGAGAATAAGATACATTTAGTTAGTCTGGAACACAATATTAAGCAATACTCCTTCCTCAACCTCCAGGTAAGTATAGCTTTCTCCCTTTCAAATTTCCCACATTATACTTGCCTTTTGCTGATCTCTTTCATTCCTCCTGGTGCTCTCCAATCTTCTCCCTATAAATCCCTTCTCTCTTTCTCTTTCTCCTCCCACACTGCACCAGTATATCCCACCCTGTTCTCTGTCTTGCTCAGTGTTGTCTAGTTACCTTTTATTGGCAACACAGAGAACAAATGGTGACATGTTTACACAAACTTGAGACAGAAGATACTTAGTATAAACATCATAATGCAATGTCTGCAATGAAACCATATAGTGAGGTAGAGAACTCAGCATTTGAATGAATAAGGGTAAACTGTACAAGGTCCATTAGAACATTAGGCCAACAGTACTGGGTATGTGAAATAATATGCAAAAGAAGAGAAAGCAATAATAGAAAAAGCTAAATGTATTATGATTCAATGTTGTGAATTTGTTTCTCCTTTTTCCAATTTTAAATTAATTTGTTCACAATACATCCTGATCATAGCTCCATCTCTAAGTCTCTTTCCTATCCCACCCTACCTCCCTAGTTCCCTCATCCCCATCTGCTAGTCCTCAGAAAAGGGGAGCTCTCCTTCCTTACCAACTGATGCCAGACTATCAAGTCTCTTCAGGCCTCCCTGCATCCTCTTCCTCTGTGGCCTGGCAAGGACCCCTTGCCTGGGAGAAGTGATCTAAAGCAGGCAACTGCACTCATGTTGAAGACAGTCCCATGTCCCCTTATTCGGTGACCTACATGGAGACTAATTTGCCTATTGGCTATATTTGAGCAGGGTTGGTGCTCTGGATCCTTGGTTGGTGCATCAGTCTATGCCATGCTCCAACCCTGGGCTCAGATTTGCTAGCTCTGTTGGTCTTTTTATGGAGGTCCTGCACTCTCTGGGTCCTTCTATTTCCCCTATTCATCCAAAAGACTCCCTGTGCTCTGGCCAAAGTTTGGATGTGATTCTGAGTCTTTGCTTTTACTCTTTGCTGGGTGGAGTTTTTCAGAGGACATCTATGGAAAATCTCCCTTCCTGCTCCTTGTCTTCTGCCATTTCCAGTGTCTATTCTATTTGAAAGTTTTCTCTGAGGTCTCACGTTCTCGTTTTTCTTCTGAGTGGAGAGTGGGATATTACTTTCTCACATACTCTGGTGCCTCACCTTTGACCATGTCCCCTGGAGGGGGAGACCTGGTGGCACTCAGAGGAAGGACAGAGGTTACCAAGAAGAGACTTGATACCCTATGAGCATATACAGGGGGAGGCAATCCCCCTCAGGAACAGTCATAGGGGAGGGGAATAAGGGGAAAAGAGGAGGGAGGGAAGAATGGGAGGATACAAGGGATGGGATAACCATTGAGCTGTAACAAGAATAAATGAATAAAGAAAAAAAAAAGAAAAAAAGAAAAAAGAAAAAAAGAAAAAAGAAAGTTTTGCTGCATATAGTAGTCTAGACTGTCCTCTGTGGTTCTTAAGGTTTGTAAGATATCTGCCTCAGGCCCTTCTGGATTTTATGGTCTTTGCTCAGAAGTCAGGTATGATTCGGGTAGGTTTGCCATTATATGTTGCTTGCCCTTTTTCCCTTGTACCTTTTAATGTTTTCTTTGTTCTGCATATTTACTGCTGTTATTATTATGTGGTGGGAAAATTTTCTTTTCTGGTTCAATCTATTCTGTGTTCTATAGGTCTTTTATATGCTTATAGGCATCTCTCTCTTTAATTTGGGGAAATTTTCTTCTATGGTTTTTGTTGAAAATATTTTCTGGGCTTTGGAGCCAGGAATCTTTTATTTCTTCTATTTTTATTATTCTTAGGTTTTGTCTTTTCATGATATCCTTGGTTTCTATGATGTTTTGTGCCAGGTAATTTTTAAATTTAACATTTTCTTTGATGGATGCATCAATTACTTCCATTGTATCTTGTACACCTCAAATTCTTTCTTCCATTGCTTTATTCTGTGTACAAACCTTACCTTTGTAGATCTTGCCCCCCCCCCACCAATGTCTACATTCCAGGATTTCTCCAGTTTATGTGTTCTTTATCAAATCTGTTTACATCTTCAGATATTAAACTATTGATTTCCTTCACCTGTTTGTGCTTTTCTGTATTTCTTTGAGTGGTTCAATCCTTTCCTCTCTATAGGCTTCTCCAAATGCTTCAATCTGTTTGACTTTATCTTCTTGTGTTTCTGTAAGGATTTCATTCATTTCCTGTTATCACCTTCATAAGCAAAGATTTAAGGTCATTTTCTTGTGTTTCGGTTATGTTAGAAATCCTGATCTGCTTGCTCTGGGAAAACTGGGTTCTGGAGGTGCCATATACCACTTGCTTTTGTTGATTGGGTTTTTATTATAGTCTTTTCCCATCTTGTTGTCTCTGGTGTTGGCTGGTAGATTCTGGTGCCCAATGAAGTTCTAGGTGGGTGATGCTGGAAGAACCCTAGGTAAGAAGTTGGATGTTCCTGCAGGAACCATCAGATTGGTTGGCATGGTCTTGGACTGCTGGGTGGTTCTCAGGGAAATGCCCACCACTCTCTTCAGACGTATGGTCCTGTGCACTAACTGGACTAACAAGGGGGAATTGACAGAGACAGCTGACCCACCACTGGCTTTCTTCTTCTGAGGTTATTGAGCATTAGCTGCCCAGACACTGTGCTCAGACACTGTACTTGGAAGGCACAGCCATATTGGGGAACCTGGGACCCCAAGGACAGGTTGGTCTCACTAGATAGACAGATTGAATTTTTGAATTGAGCACACCTGATACCAGGAAGGATATTCAGGGGATAGTAAAAAGCAGTGCACAGGCAGAAAGAAACAAGGCATCTCTTCTTGGTATTATCCAGGTGACTTGATGTTGGACCTGCTAGTTTTTCCTCCCTGTGGACTCTCCTCTGACCTGGTATACACAGAAACTGGTAGTTTGGGCCCCACTGTTCGGTGTGTTGGTAGCTCTTCATTCAACTGCTGCTCTGTGATGAGACATACGGTGTTATCAGCACCACTATCTTAGATTTCCATTAATTCATTAAAATTTTTAAATTTATTATAATTTATTCAGATCACATCCCAATTTTTATCCCCTTCCTGTATCTTCCAATTCATCCATCCCCCTTCCTCTTCCACCCTATTCCCTTCTCCTAGATCTCTGACAGAAGGGGACTTCTTTCACTACCATGACCACAGCCCATCAGGTCTCATCTAGATAACCTGCTTCACCTTCCTCTGTGTATTACCAGGCCTCTCCTTCAAAAGGACATGATCAAATCTGGGGCACCAGAGTTCATATCAGAGGCAGTGCCTACTCTCCAGACAACTGTGGAGAATCAGCTGTACATTGCCTACATCTGGACAGGTGGTCTAGGTATACTGCATGCATTATCCTTGTTTGGTGCAACAGTTGTTTTGATGAAAAAAATTACAATGATCTAGAGAAGGTTTACTTTTGTTTAACACAAGGTCTTTTGTTTTATAATTAGAACATCTGTTAAATGTTCAATAATTATTTTAAATATATTAACTTATTTTTTCATGTACTCTAATTGTTTTAACTGAGTAAGACATTTAATTAAATAAAATGTTCAAAAGAAGTAAATTAATGTATACTACTAAATATTTTACACTACAAATTATTGTTATATAAATTAAGACTTATTAATCAGGATATAACAGACCTATTTTTCTTGACAAGAGAAAAGCTAGTCAAAGACATACAGAGCAGACAATGTGTATTCTTTCTATAAGACAAAATAACTATTTGATATAAATGCAATTTAGATATATGCAACAATGATAAATTTTTACTTCTATAGAGCAGTGAATTTTAACAAGGTTTGGAAAATAATTAGCAAATCATATACTAAATAGAACTGGCTTCGTTTTTTTTTAATTTTTATTTTATTAATTTATTCTTATTACATCTCAATGGTTATCCCATCCCTTGTATCCTCCCATTCCTCAATCCCTCCTATTTTCTCCTTACTCCCTCCCCTATGACTGTGACTGAGGGGGATTTCTTCCCCTTTATATGCTGATAGGGCTTTGTTTTAAACAATAAAAACTACCAATTTTTCATTAAATTTCAAAACTAAAAGTACTTGGTGATACGATTTATGAAGTAGTATTATTCCACATTAAAGCAATTTTGTTAATGCTAGAATTTTGTATTATACTTTATCCTATATGTCAGATGAACAGAATATATTAATTGAAACACTGCTTTTATCTCAATGAATGTACCCGTATTCTCAAAGCCAGACTATTCTGCAACTATTTTTCCAGAGTAACGTAATGTTGCTGAGACCCATGCCCTTGGGTACAGGATGGAGAGGTCAACTGGTGCAAAGTCAACAACACAGATTCTGGGAGTTAGGCATGAGGCTGAAGCTGATGCCTCCTTCATTGCTGAAGTAGGGCATGCCTTTACACCCTCCTCTCAGTGTCCCATTGGCTCCCAAACTGTCAGCTGTTACTGTGGCTCCTCCTCTGTGTTTCCCATTGTGACATCATCAGTCTCTGGGCATGCCTGGGTGTGCCCAGGTAGGTCTCAGGTGGACTCTACATGCATTTTGCCAGGTGATCCTTGTTCCTGTTCAGGCAGGTCTTGTTCCTCCTACAAAGTAAAATAAAAATTTAATGCCCATGTATACCCAATTTTGTAATATACTGTAATGCCTCAGAAAAGAAGTTTAACTGAGTTATCATTTGGAAATTTAATGTTAACTAGTCCAAGTGCTCAGATGTGTACAAGGATACTAGTTTGTCTTTTGAAATACTAACGTGAACTCGATACTGATGCAACAAACACAGGGTCCTGTGTTATGGGCTCAGAGCTTCAGATCATCATCTTTCCTGACACAGCAGGATAGATGAATGATACCGGAGCTTCAAAGGGTAATGGGTTTATATGGAAAAACTAATTAGGAGTGGAGGTCACAGGGAAGTAAGGACAAAACCATAGGCGATGGTCATGAGTCTCAGGAATATAGTCCTTCAGGCAGTTTAGGTGGAGACAGGATCTCCAGGGAAAGTTGTGAGTCTAGGAATGCAGACTTTCAAGCAGATTGTATGGAGGCTGCATCTCCAAAGAAGTTCTTTTGTCTCAGAGAATCATTGGGCATTAATTGTATCTAATTGTTCCTGTGCAGTTTCTGAAGAGTGTTGGCAGACGTCATTCCCAGAATGCAGGGGGAATGGCACATGGAACACAAGTTCTCATACAGACCATCATTAATTGTAGAATTTAAATTATATATAATATATGGCATTAATTTTGCCCCTACAAAATGACCAATTTATTATTAATCAGATCTCTGGCTTTGAAAACAACTATATCTACTGTTATTAATAAATAATGATAAATACTTTATATGATAATTATTTTAAATATTTAACTAATTTTTTCATCCACTCCAATTGCTTTAACTGAGTAAGATATTTAATTAAATAAAATATTTAATTAAATTATTCTATTATTAGCATAACACATGTTAGAATTCAAGACTAAGCAAGATACTGAATACCCATCAGTAGAATTCATTCAGAGAATTCTACTGACCTTTATTTTTTGTTAGTGCACATACACAGAGTACTATGCAAATGCCGAGAAACAAAACATGAACTGACTTCATAATTTAATTATACTCATGATGTCTGATGACAATCAAGACCTAATTGAACAAATTGAAATAAATATTGTAATTTAATACCTCTTTCAAAATAATCAGTTATCTTTTAAATCTCCTATATGAATGTTCTGCCATTGTTGGTTAGGTTCCTTGTCTTAGTTATGGGCTACTATTGCTTTGATGAAATACCATGACCAAAGCAACTTGAGAAAGGAAGTATTTATTTGATGTATACTTCCTTACCACTATTCATCCTCAAAAGAAGTCAGGACATGAACTCAAACAGAGCAAGAACCTCTAGGCAAGAGGTAATGCAGAGCTCATGGAGGTGTGCTGCACACTGGCTTGTTTCTCATGATTTGCTCAACTTGTTCACTCATCCTGAGTGAGGTAACCAAGACCCAGAAAGACACTCATAGTATAAAATCACATATAAGTGGATATTAAGCCAACATAGAGGTTCTCTGAGAGACTCCACCAAGCAGGAGATCAGACAGATACTGGGACCCACAGCTGGATACTGTGCTAAGCTCTGAGAATTATATGAAAGAGTAGGGGGATTAAAGGATCGGGGAAGCATGTTCTCAGGGACTCCACAAGGAGATCATCAAGTCTGGTAGATTAGACCCAGTGGGGCCCTGTATAAACTGATGCACCAAAAAAAAGGAGAACCTAGATCCCATGTTCAGATATAGGCAAAGGGCATCTCATTCTCCATGTAGGGAAGAGGAAAGGAGAGATGGGGGATTACCTCTGACAGGAACTGTGGTGTGGTTTAATCACTGCTCCTTAGCAGAGAGGCCCTGAGGGAACACAGAGGAAGGGGGTGCAGGCTATCCAGATAAGACCTGATAGGCTGTGATCAGATGGTAGGGGGGAGGAGGATCCAACCTGTCAGAGGCCTAAGGAAGGGGAATAGGGCAGAAGTGGGAGGAAGAATGGGAACAGTGTGGGGAATTGTGCATAAAGCTGCATGGTGTGACCTTTGAGTTGTTGACATTTGGATTTTCTACTGCTGAGAAGAGCAAAGAAGTTCTGATAGGGATCTATTCAGAGGAATGTATTCTTTTCAGCCTGCGGGGGTGGGGGGTGAATTTGTAACAAGAGCTTGTGATATTTTCTGATATATAAGCCATGCTAGTTTACAGAAAGTTGAACCTTGATCAGGACTTATCTAGGCTCCATTGTTCACATCTCTGTCCTCCCTCAATCCCCACTACCTCTTTCAGAGACTCTGTTCAGCTTTCCCCTTGGGACAGGAGACAACAGTAAGATAAGAGCAAATGGATTACATCAGGATGTATTGAGAATAAATTTTAAATTTAAAATGGTGAAAAAAGTAAAGAAAAAAACCAATTTAAAACTGACTATAGATTTGAATACAAGGTCCTCAAAAGAATATATATATATATATATATATATATATATATATATATATATATATATATATATATATATATATATGACTAAGATATATTTTAGAAGTTTTCAGTGTCCTTAACAATTTGGAAAAGTTCAAATTAATCTTATGACTACAGAATTGATAATATCAAGAAAAAAAGTTACTAAAAATGCTGGTGAGGATATGGAAAAGGGGAGGCTTCAGTCATCATTTCTGAGATTGCAATCTTGTATAGTCAACATGGTAAGAGGTGTGAAAAACTACAAAAGTTAAACTTACCACAAGACCCATCTGTACAATTTATTGGCATATGCCCAAATAACTCAATATCCTACTCAACAGCAGATACTACTCAGCCATGTTAATTGGCTCTCTATTCACAAAAACTAGGCAATGGAACTTAAATGTCTTTCAACTGACAAATGGAAAATGTGGTAAATATAAACAATGAAACAGTATTCAGTGACTTTTTAAAAATTGTTAATTTTAATTTTATTAATATATTCAGATTACAACTCAATTGTTATCCCATCACTTGTATCCTCCCATTCCTTCCTTCCTCCCACTTTCACCCTATTTCCCTCCCCTAGGTCTATGACTGAGGGGGATCTCCTCCCCCACTATATGGTCATAGGCTATCAAGTCTCATCTTGGTAGCCTGCTTATTCTTTCTTTGAGTGCTACCAGGCCTCTCCACCAAGGGGAGGTGGTCAACTATGGAGCAATAGAGTTCATGTCAAAGTCAGTCCCCACTCTCCACATAACTATGGAGAATGTCCTGTCCATTAGGTAGATCAGAGCAGGGGTTCGATGTTTACTACTTGTATTGTCCTTGGCTAGTGCAACAGTTTGAGCAGATCCCCCTGGACACCGATCCACCTGTCATGATGTTCTTCTTGTAGGTTTTTATGACCCTCTGGATCCTTCTAGTTCTTCATTTCCTATATTTCTCTTTCCTCAGTAGGATGTTCTCACATCTATCCCAGTCTCCTGGTAAGTGAAGACTTTTTTGAAACATACCTTTTGGGCTACTGTCCAATTATAAGTGAGTATATACCATATGAGTCTTTCTGCTTCTGGGTTAACTCACTCATTATGATCATTTCTAGTACCATTTATTTGTCCACAAATTTTGGGATTTCCTTGTTTTTAATCTCTGAGTAGTATTCCATAGTGTAAGTGTACCACAGTTTCTTTATCCATTCTTCAACTAAGGGACATTTAGCCTATTTCCAGGTGCTGGCTATTACCAATGAGGCTTCTAAGAACATGGTTGAGCATATGGTCCTTGCTATGTGGTAGAGTATTTTCTGGGTGTATTCCAAGGAGTGGAATAGCTAGGTCTTGAGGAAGCCCTACTCCCAGTTTTCTGAGAAAGCACCAGATAGATGTCCATAGTAGTTGTACAACTTTGCATTCCCACCAACAATGAAGGAGTGTTCCTTTTTCTTCCCATCCTTGTCAGCATGTGGTGTCACTTGAATTTTTGATCTTAGCCATTCTAATGGGTGTAAGATGGAATCTCAGAGTCATTTTAATTTGCATTTCTCTGATGCCTAAAGACATTGAGCATTTATTTAAGTGTTTCTCAGCCTTCCAATATTCCTCTGTTGAGAATTCTTTTTTTAGTTCTGAGCCCCATTTCTCAATTGGGTTATTTGGTTTGGTGGTGTTTAATTTCTTGAGTTCTTATATATTTTGGATATTAGACCTTTTTCAGATGTAGGATATATGAAGATCTTTTCCCAGTCAGTAGGCTGTCACATTGTTCTATAAAAAGTGTCTTCTGCCTTACAGAAGCTTCTCAGCCTTATGAGGTCCCATCTATTAATTATTGTCCTTAATTCCTGGATTGTTGGAGTTCTGTTCAGGAAATTGTCTCCTGTGCCAATGTGTACCAAGCTCTTCCCTACTTTTTCTTCCAGAAACATATGGAACATTACCAAATTCATTCTATGAGACCATGGTCATGTTGATACCTAAACCTCAGAAAGACCCAACAAACAAATTATACCAGACAAATTTCTCTTATGAACATTGATGTAAAAATACTCAATAAAATACTCACAAAACGAATATAAGAACACATCAAAAATATCATTCACCATGACCAGGTAGGCTTCATTCCAGGCATGCAGGGATGGTTTAATATACGGTAATCCCCAAAAGCATTTGACAAAATCCAACATCAAATCATCTTTAAAGTTTTGGGGAGATCGAGAATACAAGGCACATATCTAAACATAATAAAGACTTTATACAGCAAGCCAATAGCCAACATCAAATTAAATGGAAGGATACTCAAGAAAATTCATCTAAAATCAGGGACCAGACAAGGCCGCCCACTTTCTCCATTCTCTTCAATGTAGTTCTTGAAGTTCTAGCCAGAGTAATAGGGCATCAAAAGGAGATCAAGGGGATCCAAATGGGAAAGGAGGAAGTCAAATTATTTGTAGATGATATGATAGTGTACATAAGTGACCCCCAAAATTCCATCAGAGAACTCCTACAGCTGACAAACACCTTCAGTAAATTGGCTGGAAACAAAATTAACTCAAAAAAGTCAGTACCCTTCCTTTATAAAAATGACAATCATGCAGAGGAAGAAATTAGGAAAACTACACCCTTCACAATAGCCACAAGCAATATAAAATATCTAGGAATAACTCTAACCAAGCAGGTGAAGGACTTGTTTGAAAAATACTTTAAATCTCTGAAGAAAGAGATTGAAGATGACTTGAGAAGATGGAAGGATCTCCCTTATTCATGGATCAGGAGAATTAACATAGTAAAAATGGCCATCTTACCAAAAGCAATTTACAGATGCAATGTAATCCCTATCAAAATACTTACACAATATTTTAAAGACATTCAAATATCAATTCTCAACTTATATGGAAAAACAAAATATCCAGAATAGCTAAAATAATCTTGTACAATAAAAGATCCTTGGGAGGAATCTGCATAACTGATCTCAAGCTGTACTATAAAGCAACAGTAATTAAAACAGCATGGTACTGTCACATCAATAGGCTGGTTGATCAATGGAATTGAATCGAAGACCTGGAAATGAATCCACATGCATATGGTCACTTGATTTTTGACAAAGAAGCCAAATCTATTCAATCAAAAAAGGATAGCATCTTCAACAAATGGTGTTGGTCTAACTGGATGTCTACATGTAGAAAAATGCAATTAGACTCATATTTGTCACCATGCACAAAACTCAAACCCGTGTGGATTAAAGACCTCAATATTCAGTGACTTTTAAAAGGAGCTAGAATGACAAATGATTCATGTTCTCTCTTATTAGTGGACTATTTACACATATGTTATAACCTTATGTCAGCGCACAGACAAGGAAAGGATACACAGACCATGTGAGAAGTGAATAGTGAACTCTGGAAGATGAATCGTCACATAATTGTAAGAGACATCTGTAAAACACAGGCCATTGGTCTTGTTCTTGAGTCTTTTCCTAAAAGTTGAAATTACCATTCCATTGTTGAACACACCACAAACTTGAAATAGAGAACTTAAAAATAAACAAGTAGGAAGTAATCTGGAAGTTCTTTCCCTGAAAAGAGAACTGCTAGTATCTGAAAATGCTATACAAGCTGGCAAATGATAGGAGTAGCCAAAATCTATGGCTAGCTGCAAAGCTTCCGAACCACAACAACAGACATAATTCCAAGACATCTACAAGAGTATCATAATGACTCTTATGTTTGGGGGATACCCCACAACTGTATACTTAATGTTAGGGTATAGTTTAGGGTAAGATTTCATGTCCATTACTAGATATAAGCCTACCTATGGAAAGTGAGATTATGGACTTGTACAGCCTTGTTTGAGGGTTCGTGCCTAGTCATGTTGCAATTTGTTATTCCATATATGGTTGATATACCTGAGAGATCTCTTCTCTCTCTCCCTCCCTCCCTCCCTCTCTCTCTCTCTCTCTCTCTCTCTCTCTCTCTCTCTCTCTCTCTCTCTCTCTCCCCCTCCCTCCCTCGGGAAATATGTGAGGAGTGGATTTTAGGGGAGAGGGGAGGTCTGAGGGATGTACAGGGAAGTAAAACTGCAGCCAGGAAGCAATATAAGAAATATTAAAATAAGATTAAATAAAAAATCCAACTATAGACACTCTCCTAAATAACATGATTTATAACTGCTTACTAAGTACTTAGCATTATATCCTAAGGTAAGTGCATATCTCATATCTCATCAAAGAAACTTTTATATTTTCAAGTGGGTAGAACCATTACAGAAATTAACAACTTGTCAAAATGAAGAGAACAACCATCACAAAATGATACACAAAAATATAATCTATATGTGTAAGGCTCTGTATGGCTCAGGGAACACGACATGCGTCAGCACAAAATGATTGTAAGAGAGGGAGGAAAAGTATGTCTGCTAAGAGCAAATGGAAGCTATACCCATGAAATCATGGCAATAAAAACAGCAGTACCAAGTATAACACTATTCAACCAGCCAAAATGAGTGGGAGAAGTATTAAAAGGCTGCACCCCTAGAGCGGAACTTCAGACAGTTAATAGCTACTGAGGGAGGAAGATCCAATATTCTCTAGAGAAGATATCTGATAGTTATCCAATAGCAAGTGTTCCATGTTCATGTATAAATTCTCCAAAAAATCATATTATCAATGGAAATGCCACAAATTATATATCTAACCTTCGAGAAAACATATTTATATTGAAGTCAAAATAGGTTTTCTGTAAGATATTGATTCATTATGAGAGATATAAATTCTGAATAGTTGACACATGTTAATTGACAAAGGGATAGATGTCTTTCTTTGTTAGGAATAGAATGAAAATATATTAGTATAATTATTCAAATAAATCAGCTGTCACACCAAAACCTTCAATGTACCTATTGGCTCATTAATTTTTGAATGACATAATAATGTCAAGAATTATAATAGTAACTTTTCAATTTATTAAAAATAATTCTTAAGGGTAGTGATCCTATATTTTGATATTTGTCTTGTTTTCTTTTATAGTTGTATTTCATGGCATAACAAAATCAAATTGTTTTGTCAAGGTGAAAGCCTATAAAAATCAGAAACAGAAAAAAGTAAATAATAGAAGAAAAAAAGAATAAAAAGTGCATTTTTTTCTAAACTAGTGCCTTCTATTGTGAGTAACTCTGCTATAACCCCTGGTTCCGTAAAATGCTCCAGTGTGCAATACAAATGGTCCTCAAATTGTAGGAGTGAGCCACAAATGCCTGGACTCACTTAACAGAAACCCCCTGTCTTTACCTTTCACTTTCCACTATCAGGGCTGCCTTTTACTGAACTGAGGAGAACATACTCTGGAAGCAACACACAGAATTTCTTCCCTAGTCCTGTCAATGCATGCGGCCCCTCCGTTCTCTACCGTCACTCCTGCTTATAGCTGTTAGATTCCGCTGTTATTTATTGATAAAAATGGTCAGCATATATGAGTTTCACTAAGAGACAAAACAAGCTGGTACATAATATAACCTAAAAAAAATAATAATGGAGTTTTTTCACTATTTTCCAGTTATATATTGTGACCTTAGAAATTTCGCTTGAGGGCTAGGCAGGTCCTCAGTGGTTAAGACCACTAGCTACTCTTCCAGAGGACTGAGCTTCTTGTCTCAGCACCCACACAGTGGTTTATAGCCATCTCTAACCCTAGAGTAAAGGGCTCTGACGATCCATCTGGCACCTGTAGACACGAGACTTGTGCATGCTTGACAGACGTAGACACTTGCAAAACACCCATATATACAAAATAAAATAAATACTTTATTTTCTAATATGCTTAAAAATAGGGGCTTCTGAATGAATAATATTAAGGAAAATTATCCGTTGACAAAATTCTTCATCCATATGAATGCTAAAATTCACAAATGAGTGTCCCTTGTTGCTTGATACCAACACACTTTCAAAAAAGCATATAATGTTGGCTAGGAGATGGCTCCAAGGGTAGGACTTGTCCTTCAAGCCTGATTACATGAGCGTAGGTCTCCAAAACTTGCATAAGAATCACATGCAGTTTTCACATATTTGTGATTAAAAATACACTGTATGAAGTTTCAAAGAGTTATCAAAAATACAAAAATAACCAAATAAAATTGATAATAGTAAAGTAACCAATTTTAAAAGTCTAATAAGCAAATTTTTACCAATCAACACATTAGTGTATATGCTTAATACATGATCCATTTGATTTAGATTCATAAAATCTGACTGAGATGTTATCTAGGAAACATTAGCCCAACTCTGCTTTCTCAAGAATGTCTCTCGTGGTGCAGTAAGGCAACTGACTTCTGTCATTTAATAAAGCCTCCATTTTTTTCATCATATCTTAGTTTCTTGTCTCTTATAGGACAAGCCAGTATATTACCTATATAATAGTCAAATGATAATCGCCATCAGCCTAGCCATACTTATCCTGAGGGTATCACTAATTTCTTCCATCTCTGTACCAGAAAGGAAGCATTTTGGACCTATAGTTCTTTAAAGTTTTCAGGTAAGTTAGGCCCACATTAATATTGTTATCATGTTAAAATTGATCTAGATTGCTATAAAACAAGTGTTTGACTTATAAACAGGCTATTCTGCTGTTTTAACTACATGCTTAAAAGAGAAAGCAGAAAGCATTGAGAGCATATGGTAGATGGATAGAAAGCCCTCAGCATAAATTTCCTCTTCCAAGTCTTGTTGTAAAGGTCACATATTGTTGTATATAATTGTCACACTGAAAAGTTCTTTGATAGCCTAAACTTTACTACTTGCAAAAGGAAAAGTGCTAAGGAGCCAAGTAGAGTCCATTTTCCAGGTTTCTGAGTCCACATTTGGGCCAAATAAAGTATGGCCAATCCCTGGAGGGCAAGCCAGGATATTCATGCCATAGGCATCACTGATTCAAATCTGTGAGTCTTAAAGTAATAGAAGATTGTACAGCCAAACACTGAAGTTGCTAGGTCTTGGAGAAAAAAAATCTGAGACTGTGTGTCTACCCGCCATCATCAAGTGCTTCAGAAGTGACCATAAAATACAACCCATTAAGAGACTTAAATAAAATACTGAGAACATGAAATTTTTTCTTCATTTTCATGGCAAATTGTCTTAGCTGCCATATATAAGAAAGTTCTGAAATGAAATGATGACTCTAAAAAGATAATTTTTTCCCCCAGCGGGGTTTCACTGTGTAGCCTTGGCCGTCCTGAACCCACTTTGTAGACCAGACTGGCCTCAAACTCAATTGTAAGTGATTAACAAGTGTTGGGAAATGACCTGCCCACATTTTAGATTGTCTGACAGAAAAAAAAAAGTTCTCAACTTTAAGAAAATTAAATCATGGACATACTTCTTAATCCTAATTTAAACACAACTTTACTTGTGATATCCTATTTTACCTATATAATGCCTACATTTTTTCTCCTCTTATTCCAAGTATCAAAAGATGGAGGGAAGTTTAGCCGATTATTACTGAGGACTGATGAATACCACGGAAAGTAACCAGTATTAAATCTATCACAGTGTTTTGTGAAAATTATGCCAAAGTATTTGTGCACAGACCAAGTATTCTCTTTAGTCAGGAGAATATAATGACACAATAGAAGTCAAGGAAAAAATACTTTTCTACTGTTACTCTTGTATTTTCTACCTACTTCTTATAAGGTGGATAACAAATCAGCATTCTACTTTAGGCTGCATTTTAAATATGTCCATAGTCATTGATATTTCATTATATTGCCTAGCCCCTTAATTTCCAGGAAAGTCCTCAACCTCAATGATGCCAAATAAAGGCTTTGTCTATCTCCCTGCTGGAAGAGTGTCCTGTATATATTTACCTTGTGCTGGGGTTATAGTATGTGCCTTCACTAACGCTCTTTTAGATCTGTACTGGTGACTCAGACATAGATCACTGTTCTTTTGCAGCAGGCTGTGATAAAGCTTATCTACATTTTAACCAAACTGAACTCACAGAGATTAGTGGAAAGTAAAACAAAACAAAAGACACACCAGAGTACCCAGGAGCTGTTAAAGAATATCAGCTGGCTTAAAATGTTCAAGTTTGACTACAAAAAGAGAAAAAAAAGAAACAAGAAAGAAAGTACTTAAAGTTATCATACTTTATGAAATTAATTAAAACATCAAACACAAATCAAAGAGATTCTGACATAAAGCTCAACAGGGTGGAGGTGAAGAGGGTACTGCATAAAGGGTTGGAGGGTGATGAACCAAAGCAACTAGTACTTGAAATAGAATAATTAAATCTCCTGCTTCTCATGTAAATTAAAAAGTAGATTATAATAAAGACAAAACAGGATAAATTAAAAGTATACAAACATTCAAACAATTGAAAGTAAAGTCACAGAAAACATCTTACCAATAGATTAAAAAATATTTTCTTGTAATAGAGATGTGAATGCGAACACATTTAGAGAGATATTTATTATACTGACAGTTACAGTATTCTTCTCACCAGGATATGAATATTAATTAATTGTCCTCCTCTGAAAGCAGTTGAGATTCAGGAAATAATTTATGTTAATAATAAAAAATATTTTAACAAATAATATCACAGCAGAGAAGTGAGACCGAAACCACCAGAACCAAGCTGTGAAGTGGGGCATCATCAGTAATGAGCTAGGTGTCTAAGTGTGCAGCTTCACTTCTGGACCATTATTTTTAAAATCACTTACCATCAGTTTGACAAGTTCAAAGTCTGAGTTGAGGAACACGCTGTACAATATTTTACCAATATTCTTTAAAATAACCTGTGATGTTGAATAATCAGAAGGATTTAAAATCATGCACATTTTCAGGGAAACAATGAATTAATGACTACATTCGATTTTGAAATAGGAGTTTTTTTTTTTTTTTTTTTTTTTTTTTTTTGAGAAAAGGTCTCTCTGGGTAGCCTTGGCTGTCCTGGACTCTCTTTGTAGACCAGGCTGTCCTTGTTATTATTTGTTTTTATGAACAAACCTAGTAAAAGTCAAATGATGTTTGTAGATTTGGTCCTGGTAACACAACAATGTCAGTTCTAAGTTCTTGATTCTTAAAAAAAAAAAAAAATCATAGTTCTGTCTTAGAACTAACTTTAGGGAAGATTGTAACTAAACACACTTTAAATTCTGTGTGTTAACTCTGTTAACAAAAAATCTAATTTTTTTTCTCAATGAAAAATTAAAAACAGAGGCAGTTACTTAATCCTCCTCCTGTCATACTGAATGGAATCAAGAGCAATTGCCTTTGCATTTCTCTCTCTCATATTTTGGTTTAGAACCACAGTTCAAGAGAAAGATGATAGCTGTGAGTATATTTTTGTTCTCCCCTTCAGGATTCTCTATTTTAAAAATGTATCAATGTACTGAATAAGAAAAAAAATGAGAGTTCATAAGTTCAATTAATTATGAGTAGGAACTTTCATCTCATTCCTTATTCATCTGCATTGCTGAATATCATCCAGCATGTTGTACCCTTACTGGTAACATGTTTCTTTTCTATTCAAACATACTTCTGCAACTTGACATTTCTCTTTCTTTGCACTCTTCTCTTCTTGTCCTAGTTTTAATATTGTATGTTTTCCCCATCCTTTATAGTAGTGTTGTTTAAAGGATTTTGAATGCTCCTGTACTATACCATATACTATAAGAAGGGCCAACTGTGGTGTGTGTGTGTGTGTGTGTGTGTGTGTGTGTGTGTGTGTGTGTGTTTAACCTGCTACAATTAAATTTTAAAGCTAGTTACAGAAAGGCAAAACTTAGTGGTACTTGTTTAAAATCCACATTTGTTTCTATTATCATAGTTTTCTTATTCCTTTTGGAAAAATATATTTTAGATTGAAAAATTGATACAAGGCTTGAAAACAATCAGTCTAAATCTTTAAGTTTTGGATAAAGCAAATATAAACGAGAACAAATTTGTCAACTGAAAATTGTGTGGTTAGTAACCACAAAGGGGATGCATTGGTGAAAAACACCAAACTAAAGAGTCGCAAACTTCAAGATAGATGTTTATTTGTTTAATATAATAGACATATTCTCAAGATTATTTTGGAGAACAAAATGTTTACGACTGAGCAGTGGTGATAAGATATCTTTTATTTCTCTGAGGTAATTGTTATCTGTGAGGCTTACTGCCTCTCTCTGCTTATGCCTCGTCCTGGGACCTTCTACACTAATACTATCTAATGTAGACCAAGAATACTTTTAGCCTCTGAGTCGTATCGCTAAGTAAGTTCACTCTTTATAGTTCTTTCAGAACTCTGGCTAACTGGCTCAATTCAGTTCTTCTGGCTCAAATTCCCTTTCATGATGACTTCTCCATGATGACTAAGGACATTGATTGTTTCTTTTCTTTTCTTTCTTCTTCTTCTTCTTCTTCTTCTTCTTCTTCTTCTTCTTCTTCTTCTTCTTCTTCTTCTTCCTTTTACCTGCTTCTTTGCTCTGCGTTTATAGCCTTTTTCTTAATTATTTTTTAAGTTTTAATTTTTATTTACTCACTTCACATCCCTATCACAGTCTCCTTCCTCCTCTCCTCCCAGTCCCCTTCCCACATCCCTTTCTCCTCAGAATAGTGGCACCCTCCCCTCCCAACCCGCCCTTGTACATTTAGTAACATCACTGAGTCCCCACAAGGCAGCCCAGCTAGAGGAAACTGGCTCAAAAGCAGGAAACAGAGTCCGTGTTAGAGACAGCCCCTTCTCTAATTGCTGGGAGACCCTCATGAAGACCGAGCTGTCTACCATCTACATACATGTAGGGGACCCTGGGTCGACTGTGGGTATCTGCATGTGTTTTGTTCCTCTGCTGAGTGTAGCCTCTCAGAGGGCAGTTATGCTAGTCTCCGGTCTACAAGCAGCTCTCTAACCTTACTTCCCTATAATTTCCCCACCTGATCCCCATTTTCTTTCCCCTACCAACCTCCACCTCTACCCAGTTCTCTCTCCTTCTAATGGAGAGTTAAGCATCTTCCCTTGGGCCCTCCTTGTTATTTACCTTCTTGGGTCTGTGGATTGTAGAACGGTTTTCCTGTACAAAATGAGTATATGCCATGTGTGTCATTCTAGGTCAGAGTTACCTCATTCGGGATAATATTTCCTAATTTCATTTTGTAAATTTCATGATTTTCTTCTTTTTCATAGCTAAATAGTATTCCATTGTACAAATGTACCACATTTTTGTTTTCCATTCTTAGGTTGAGGAACACCTGGGTTTTTCCCAGTTTCTGGCTATTTAAAAAAAAAACTGCTATGAACATAGTTGAGCAGATACCCTTGTGGTATGGTGGAGTATCTTTTGGTATATGCCCAGGAGTGGTATAGATGGGTCTTTAGATAGACATATTCCCAATTTTCTGAGAAAGCTCCAGTTTGATTTTCAAAGTGCTTGTACAAGTTTGCTCTCCCACCAGCAATGGAGAAGTGCATCCCTTACTCCACATCCTCGCCAGCCTGTGCACTTCAGTTTTTGATCTTGGAAGTTAGATGGAATCTCAGAAATATTTTGATTTGCATTTCACTTATGACCAAGGATATTGAGAATTTCTTTAAATGCTTCTTAGCCATTATATATTTCTCTATTGAGTATTCTCTGTTTAGCAATGTACCTCATTTTTTAATTAGATTATTTGGTTTAGGTGTTTAATTCCTTGAGTTTTTTACATATTTTGGACATTAGCCCTCTGTCATAAGAAGGGTTGGTGAAGATATTTTCTCATTCTATTAACAGCCATTTTGCCCCATTTATACTGTCATTTGCACTGCAGAAGCTTTTCAGTTTCATGAAGTCCCATTTATTAATTGTTGATCTTAGTGGCTGAGCTGTTGATGTTCTATTCAGGAAGTTGTCTCCTTCGCAAATGAGTTCAAGGCTATCTCCCACTTTATCTTTAATTAGATTTACTGTACTGGTTTTATGTTGAAATTTTTGATCAGCTTGGATTTGAGTTTTGTGCAGGGTGATAAAAATGCATCTACTTGCATTCTTCTGCATGCAGACATTCAGTTAAACCAGTACCATTTGCTGAAGATCTTTTCTGGCTATTCCATTGTATTATTTTTGCTTCTTTGTCAAAATGAGGCATTCATAACCGTGTGGATTTCCTTATGGGTGTTTGATCTGATTTCTTTGATCATTTTTTTTGTTTTTATGACAATACCATGCAGCTTTTTAATTACTATTGCTCTGTAGCCTAGCTTGAAATTAGGAATAGTGATACCTTCAGAAATCCTTTTATTGTACAGAATTCTTTTAGATATCCTGGGATTATTATGTTTCCATATGAAGTTGAGGAATGCTCTTCTAAGGCTTGTAAAGAATTTTATTGGAATTTTGATGAGAATTTCATTGACTCCATAGATTGCTTTTGATAAGATGGCCATTTTCACTCTACTAATCTTACCAATTCATTAGCATGGCAGATCTTTTCATCTTCTTCAATTTCTTTCTTCAAAGATTGAAGTTTTTATAATCCAAAGTTCTTTCACTCGCTCAGTTAGACTTATACCAAGACATTTCATGTTATTTTCAGCTACTGCAAAGGGTGTTGTTTCTCTAATTTCTTTCTCATCACATTTATTGCTTCTAAAAATGAATGTTACTGATGTTTTTTAGATGATTTTTGTATCTATCCTCTTTTCTAAATGTATTAAAGGTTTAGGAATTCTCTGGTGGGAATTTCTGGGTCACTTGTGTATACTATCATGTGATTTGTGAATAATGATATTATTGTTATTATTATTATTATTATCAGTAGTAGTAGTAGTAGTAGTAGTAGTAGTAGTAGTAGTAGTAGTAGTAGTAATTACATTTTATTTATTCACTTTGCCATCTAATTGTAGTCCTCTCCCTGGTCTTCTCCTTGTTCCATCCTCCCCCCATAGTCTTCAGAAAGGGGGCGCCCTCTTCTTCTATCATCTGACCCCAGACCATCAAGTCTCATCTGGACTGCCTGCATTTTCTTCCTCTGTGGCGTGGCAAGGCTACTCTGCCATTGGAAAGTGATTATCAAGTGGGTACCAGAGACTATTTCGTAGGTATCCCCTATTCCCCATATTATGAAACCCACAGAGAATGTGCTGCCTATGGACTACATCTGAGCAGGGGGTCAATGTCCTTCCCATTCATGGTCCTTGGTTGGTGCATCAGTCTCTGCAACCTCCCACCTCCTCTGGCCAAGATGTGTTGGCTCCATTGGTCTCCATCTACAGCTCCTGTCCTCTCCATTTTGTTCTATCCCCCAAAGCTTACATAAGACTGCCTGTGCTTCAAGCCAAAGTTTGTCTGTGAGTCTCAGAGTCTGCTTTGATCCCTCCTTGGGTGGACTCTTTCAGAGAAATAAGAAAGAAAGAAAGAAAGAAAGAAAGAAAGAAAGAAAGAAAGAAAGAAGAAGGAAGGAAGCTAGAAAGGAAAACAAGGTGTGGAAGCTATAGGACATAAGCCAGTAACCAGTCATGTTCTATATTAATATTTCTCTGCACAGTAGTATTAACAACTTCTTGAGTCTTGTGAGAAGTAAAACCCTCATAACCTGACATGATTAACTGAAAATTAACATAAAAATAAAATAAATGATTAAAATATAATAATAAAAGAAACTAAGTAGATCATATTTGAATCAGGTTTTATACATACTCTGATTCATATTTCTATTCTTATTATCTGTTGTATCATGATTTGTGTAAGAAAACACAAGACATTGCTGAGGAAGGGTTGTAAATAATGTGTGTCATAACAGAACTGAGAGAAAGAATGTAATTGTTTTATGAGACAGATACTGCTTTCAGTGAGAATGCTTGGGCTTGAAGAGGGAAAAGACAAAAAGAACAAGAGGAGCTGTAATAATGTAAATGTAATGTAATGTTTATTTCACCTCTAAGTTAGGATGATCTATATTGAGTCCTGGTACAAAGTCTATGAGGGAAGCCCATGCTAGAATCTTAGGGAAAGGCCTGATATGTGAACATACATATGGAGTATTTTATACCTTTCAATATACAAAGAAATGCAATTCTGTTACAGAAATCTAGATTCAAGGCCCTACATACTCTTTATAGGTAGAAGTAACTTTCAGTTGTAACATAAGCTGCATTGTACATTGAAGTAGTATCAGAGAACAGGGAAATCCTTGAAATAGTCCTAATTGATTTTAATAGACCATGTTGAAAGAGATTTCCTGACAAAATTAGAGTAAACCTTAAAATTAAGTGTGGATTTTAGTTACTAGGAAAATCTGTTGGCTTAGGGAGGAAATATGTCTCTAATGTGGCTCATAAAAAAAAAACAACACATTTTGCTACTTACTTTTCACAGGACTTTGTATAAATGGAATAGAGGAAATCAAGTCAAGAAAGAATGACCTAGGTTTCTCTCAAAGATGTGTTTCAACTTGGTGGTACAGGAAGCTGTAGATTTCTACAGGTAGAGGTACAAATGACAACATCAGAGGTGAAACCTGGCTACTGAATGTTGTGTAAACTTCAGGATAAGCCAGCCTGATCTTTCAGATTAACACCATGGCACTCAGTGTATGGTGTCACTTATAGTCTACCCAAGAGTTGGTTGCTCTCAGCTGACTATTTGACCTAATACTGTTTGCCTCCAAAAGATTTAAGAAACAGTGGGCATCCTTATTTATTTTAGAGAGTGAAGAGGAATCTTCCACGGTTTGCAGGGTCAGGAGGAGGATGCTTCATGATTGATGAATGATCTGTTGGAAGTAACTCAATTAGCATGATTTAATTTTCACTCTTTCATCGTTACTAAACAAATTATATGTATGTTGAAAATGAATCACATACCATCTTTATTCTAGATAGTAATTCCATTATGACTCGAAACATGAATCTTAAGCAGTGTTTTGGAGAAAAAGCTGAACTGTGAGCCAGCAACACTGGCGTTGCTACTGTGCTCCAGGGCATTTCCCTCATTCTTTCTTAGTGTCAGTTCTCTCATCTGTTAAATGAGCAGGTTGGGCCAGACAATCTCTGAGGCCTATTCCACATCCATAATTATACAGATCCATCATTATTAGTACTACTTACTCTGGTCAGCTATCTTTTCCGTGTGTACCGTCACCATCTCAATGATTCTGCCTCGGTAATCCAACTTTAAAAAAAATGTCTATTGAATTTTTCACGATGGGGGAAAATACAACAACTGACTAAAAAGATACTTTTAAAATTATACTTTATACTGCTGACGCTTTCCTTAGAATAGAGAATGATTGTTTTCTTTTATTATTTCCTAGAATCTAATTCAAACACGCTTTTTAACGAATATTTCTTTTTCCTTCTTAAAAAGATTTTTTCCCCTGCCAATAACAGTCACCAACTTTAATTGAATGGAGAGAAAACAGCTCTGATTGTCTATGTCATTCTTTTGGATTTTATACCCGTGAATTTCAAACTGGCTTCACAGAGAGCTGCCAAGAGTGACTTATGCCAACCTCTGAGTCTCCTTGCTATACTTCCCTCCTGGGTAGCATTGTTTGCCTTTTTGTCTGCTCTCTGATTAAACTGACATCATTTTGCCTTTCGTGACTCTGGTGTCATTTTCTGTTGACAGTGTCTAGTAATGGTAACAGACCAGTGTCCTTGAGGAATGGGTAGAAGCCATTGATTGGGTAGGTGTATTAATGCAGGCCTGTTAAATGACATGCAGGCTTGTCTTTGTGCTAAGTGGCAGGTGAACCGGTGCCAGTGAGAGAGGTTATTAAGCACAGATAAGAGTCAGAGCCTCTATTCACTGGCAATGTCACTTTCTCCCATTTGAGGAGAGACATTTGTTCAAGACACTCTTTTCCTTCTCTCACTGACAATATTTAAGGTGGAAAGTTGCTGTCTAACTTGCTGTGTAGCTGAAGAATACATCACTCTAAAAAGGTGAACTTTAGAGAAGTTCAACTTGAACAATTTTTCTAAAATGAACTATTTTTTATTGTATATAGTCTCTTAAATTTAATTATTCATAATATGAAAAAGAAAAAGAATGCAGAGCAACAAGATGTTTAAATGATATCTAACATTTGTAACTAAGAACACATTTTAATGTCTTCAAATAATCATTTTTATTCTTCTGAATATTTTGAAGTAATGATATAAAATTATGAAATTTTAACAATAAAATAAAATAAAAATACCTAACTTGGTTTTAAAAACATTTGCTGGAACATACTGAACATGTGCCAAAGTACTTAAGTATACCTTGCTTAATATTATTTATCTTATCACAGTCTTTCTGTTCATAAGTACATGTCTTCAGTGGTTTCTTTCCCTTTATAAATTCTGAAATGCTGACATTTCCTGTTCAGGCTTAACTGATGCTTGCTAAGCTTATTACTTGTGATTTTTGCTTTACTTTGAACTATTCCCTAAATTCCTAAGTTAAAATCAATCATGCCCTTTAAAAGTTTAGCCTGTTTCAGTGATTTACCATTTTGGCTGTCTTCCTTCAGTGTGCACTTTCTTAGGAATGTACTCTTGTTACCTCACATAAAATGGTTTTTTGTACTAAAGACATAGATTAGTCACAAGAATATTAGACCTTGACAAAAGATGCCTAATAACCACATAGAAATGTAAGCAGGATGATGCTTGTAATCCAAGTGCCTGAAAGGTAAAGACATTTAGAAATCTCAGGCTTGTTGTTCAGGTAGTCTAGTCAAACTAGTAAGTTCAAAGTCCAGTTAGATAACTTGTCTCCAAAAAGGTAAAGTGCAGAGGAGATTGAGGAAGGAACTAACAGTTGATCTCATTCCTCCAGATACATGCACACACATGCACATGTGCATGTACATACACACACCTACACACCCATTTAAATACAAGAACACATGAGTACACTTACACAAACTTATAACACATATACATGAACTCTAAACACTTTTTTAAAAGTTTTTTTTACATAATATAATGAACATGATTCTTAAGGTTAATGTTCAGTCCAGGTACTGAAGGCAATAACTGCTATTATAAATGTCTGACTGCTGTTATGACTCTTCTTTGAGCCTTCCTCTTCTGTGAAAAGAGGATTGTGCTGTAAGGGAAAACTGTCCTAAGAGTATTTGAAATAGTGCATAGAAAAAAAAAACCTATGGCATTGCTTGATGCTGTGCTGGTGATTGATAAGTATAACATTTGCAACACATAACCACCTTAATTCAAACATGAATGAGATTTGTGCAATCACTATACATTATATGTGGAAATAAAGAGCTCAGAGATAAGATAAAAGTTCAGATATCACTTATTCTTAACTAGAACAAAAGTCAAGTCTAGAACATGCATGTATAAGTATAGTTTAGTCTTATTCATATTTCTTATGCACTTATTTATGTGAAAAATTAAACCATAAACAATTTCTTGATTTGCTGAGAAATAATATACTGACAGTGATTTTATTCTTCAAATATCACAATACAAATAACAGCCCCTTAAGAAACGTAAAAAATTCTGTATATACATAAAATTGTCTGAAACCAAGTAGTATTGAGTCTAAATATTAGTGAGGAGATCACAATAGAAGAGATATTACACTGGATTCAAGCCACTATGTATAGTTATAGTTATTAAAAATAAAAATGTATTTTATATAATATAGAATATATAACACTCATTAAAAATTGACACAAGTTAAAGGACTACAATAGAGAGCAAATAAATACACTCACATGTTCATAGAAAAGTGAAAAAAAATTTACAGGTGTTAAGAATGAATATTGTGTAAAGCAAAATCATTTTAGGAAAGGCATTGGGTAATTGTGACAATCCACCCACCAAGAGATTAATACAGATCTTTCCTCAGCAGTTACAGAAACTATTCAAATTATTTATTGTATATATACATATTTATGTAAGTGCATGTGCCCATAATAATTAGGAAGATGTTATGCATTAGAGAGGGACTTTGGGGATACAGGAGGAGTTAATGGAGGGAGGTGGATGGACGGGAACAATCAGGTACACAATAAACAAAACATTTTAAATTAAAGACTTAAATATATGAACTTAACTTATGAAACCACAAGAAGTAAGCAGGGTAATGCTAAACAATAGGGTCATACATAAAAGATCTGACATCCCAAGAGAAATTGATTCAATAACTAGACAGGCCACCAAAGAGGAACATTGTAAGTTACATGTATGAAAAGGACAGTTTTCCCCCCAAAATATGAGGAACTCCAAAAAAACTAAACAGAAAAAGTAACACACTTAAAATGCAAGCAATATATCTAAACAGACATTTTCCAAATGCAAGCATACAAGTGGAAAATGCTAATGTTTTACTATCTCTAGTCATCATGAATATACAAATTAAAATCACAGTGTAGTGTCATCTCAAGTGCCATAGCAATGGCTATCATCAATGACAAAAGACAAATGTGCTAGACAAACTGAAGAGCAGGGGATATTCTTGTCTATGTCTGGAGAGAATGTAAATTATAATAGTCACCATGAAAAATGGTAGTGGAAGCAATACATAATGCAGAAATACGCACTCCCGTTACAATTAGAAAAAAATGAAATTAACATGTTAAAGGGAAATCTGTACTTGTGTTTATTGTATACTTTGGACATCCTGTTTATCAGGATCGTTGTAATTATTAACAATGGTACATAGTCTAGTGTAAAACAAATCTTATATATTTCAGCTTGATACTGGTCACAGTTTTCGAGGAGTTTTGAAATATAAACATAAAATTATGTGCCTAGGAGGACAAATTTCATCCTCACCAAGAGATCTTGCAGAATTTTCCTAATATTCTTCAGCCATTGGATTATTATTGCTTTGTATAGTTCATACATTTTAATAGTAGCTAAATCATGAAAAAGGATGTCTGTGTATTTATCCTTTCAACTTCTTTCCCCACATTTTTATTATGTTTATATTTTTATTAATTTTATGATACTAGTCTATATAATTATATTTTATCAGCAGTTGAAAAACCCTTGACTTGTTATTTTTCAAATTGTATACTCCCTCTGTATATATTTATCAGATAGAATTATAAAATCTATGAAATTGTTTTCCATTGTGAATAAAAGTTAGTCCATGAATATTCTGTCTTGTACCTATCTTAGGAAACTTTCAGAAATCCTCATTCCACATGTTACTTTTGACATATTATTTATTACCTTTACTATGTTCAGATATGTTTCTTGTATACTAAATTTGTTCAGGACCTACCGTTAATATGTAGAAAGTGATTTTTCCCAAATATTTTCTTGAATCTTTTTTTTTCTGGAAATGAAAACTTTTTTTTTGTTTTTTATAAACATCTACTTTGTGTGTGTGTTTTTTTATTTTTTCTTTTTTACATATAAATTTATATTATTACACATATACACTATTAAACTACCTACAAAAAATGAACCATGAAGCAATCAGGAATTTTGTAAATGTTACATTCATAGTGTTTTTGCTATTTGTTTTGTCAGCCTTGAAGAAAGTCCCTTTCCTATGTTGGTGCATCTAAAATTCTGAATGTAAATCAATTTCCTGTTTGAAATGATTGCAAAGATTCCATTTTTAAGGTCTTGTTGTGGTACATCATATCTGCAGGGATCCCTGAAATGATTCTCACTTTGTCATCATGGGCAATTGTAACCTGAGGTCAGAATTTTGAGCCTGCTATACTACATACCTTCAGGCTTTCTGGGCACATATTCCATGGTCATGGAAAATCCAACATTAGGGATTCATAACTGAAGCTTAAAGTTTCACCTTCCCAGATTCGTGCAGTGGCCTCCGGGATCTCCTTGGAGGAATTCCAAATATGCCACACATTGCCTGGAATTAGCATGTCTCTGAAACCTTTGCAAAAAACTCCATGAACCTCTCACCTCTCCTCCCCATTAGAACAGTACCACATGGACAACTCTGTTAAATTACACTGCCAGTATGGACAGAGGTCCTTCCATGTAATACATAGCATGGACTATGTGTACTGACTCTCTGGAAAGACTTTCAAAATTTCTTTTTCATTGAGAAACCCTTAAATGAAAATTTGACTATATAGTCTCTTCTTTCATATACATGAATATGGCATTTCACAAGATGAGTAGGATACAGAGCAGGGGTATTCTTTTTATTGGTACACACACACACACACACACACACACACACACACGTAATCATAACTGACTTCTGGGTACCCAACATCTTTGTATCTTTAAATATTTCTTACCACTTTTCCTCCCAAATTTTAGGCAGTTTGTTTATTTATTTGTTTATAATTTTTTCACATGGCATCCTGACTGTAGCCCTCTCCTTCTTCATCTCCTGGTCCTACCTTCTCTCCCTCATCCCATGTACCCCCTACCTTAGTCCTCAGAAAGGGGTGCCCTCCTCTCCTAACATCTGACTTCAGCCTATAAAGTCATATCTGGACACCTCTATCCTCTTCTTCCGTGGTCTGTCTCTTTTTCAAGTCCTTATCACATAAACATTTTTTCAGATTATTCTCTATCCTTATTGTTCTTTGTGATCTAGACTGGGATAAGATCAATGAGCAGCAAAGTGTAGAGATCTTTAGTTAATATACTGAGACATGATTTGTGGTTTAGTCTGTAAGTGCTGACCTGGAGATAGAATCAAGTTGCTAAGCCGAGAACTGAGCCTTACCACCAAAGATTTAATCTGTTTCTTTCTTCCACACAGTGGACATTTGTCGCACCATGACGTGTTTAGCATTCAGTTAATGATGGTGCAGGCAACAATTTCTTTCCTGCACATTAGTGTATTTCCTTTATTACTACCCAGGGCCAAAATTCTATTGTGTTACACCTAAGCATAATTGTTGTTGTGACAGCATATTAGCATATAAGAATCTATTCAAGTTGATGTATCTGGGAGAGACATTTTTTTTTTTTTGAGATTTTACTTTGCTATTCTCTTGTTTCAGTGTCTAACCTGTGCCCTAGGGAATTAAAATGATAAGGCTGAAAGAATCTCCTTTGTCATTTATATTTTTAACTTTTCTGTGTTTTTGAGAATTTTTCCCGTACTTAGTGTGAAATGTTTAAAATAAACTACCCTCTCGTTTGTCCCCCTTAGAGCACCTCCTATATCCTTACCAACAAGTTCATGTATTTCTGTTGTTTGTGGGGTGTTCTTTGAAAACCCACTTAGTACAGTTATTTCTGACCTTAGGGATGAAGTGTGCTATCTGATGAAGTAGGGAAATTGGGAACCAACCAGTGGTCATAGCCTCAATAAAGAATGATTCTCGGTCCTCTAGCCCATATCCACCAATAACCCCACAGTATAAAGTATGTCCCCCCCATTAAATTATTTTTAGTGAACTATTAAAAGACTGGCTGATTCAGGTCTCTTAGGAGAACTGGGTGGAAGCATTGCTGATAGTGTAAGGCCAGCACGTGCTTTTTACTGCAAGCCATCTCTCCAGTCCTCCTTCCTAACCTCTGGAGTATAAAGCTTTGGAAATATTTTGATCATAATGTCTTAAATACAAGCTTAAAGTGTAGCAAGTTCATAACCATTCATTTACTTCTAGTCTAAATGTGATGTAAACTCAGTTATATTACTGTTTCCTATACCTTAATTTTGAATGCAAGTGTTTTAAGATGTATTAGTTGCTTTTCTATTGCTGTGATAAAATACCACAACCAAGAAGTCTTATAGTAGAAACAGTTTATTTTTCTTAATCTTTCAGACAGATATATTCCCTTATGTCAGAAGCATGTCAGCTGTCAGGCCTAGTGGCTGGAACAGAGGCTGAAGGCTTACATCTGAGACTGCAAATAGAAAATGGAGACCAAAGTAGAAATGATGGGAATCTTTAAACTCTCAAAGACCTTCCCAAGAGCAAGCCCACACTTGCTAAATCTGCGCAAACAGAGCTGCCAAACCAGGACCAAGTATTTAAATGCCAGAGACTATGGGGATATTTATCATTCAAACCATCAAGTAAAGTAAAATAGATTATCATTAGTTTAGTTGAGAATATACGTTTGGTTTTGAGAAAGTACAATTTATATTTATACAAACAAATTAATAAGATTAGTGATGTCTTCACAGTATTGGCAATATTTAATATTTGATAAAAGTTTTTAGAATTGCTTTGTTTTTGTTTTTTTAAAAAAATTCCCAAATGTGCTCACATTTTAAAATGTTTTAGATAAAATAATCTCCTTAAGGTCATAGTTCATTATTATGTTTAATAATCTTAAGCTCAAAGAGGCCTGCTCTGGACTTTACTAAAAACAGAGAATGGTGGGGCATTTTATGCACTCTTGATGATTTTATTTTATTTCTTTTATTTTAAGAGTATGCAGGTTCACCTGGATGTATGTTTGTGTACCATGTACATGCCTAGTGCACAAAGAGGCCAGAAGAAGGTGAAAAATCCTCTGCAATTGAAGGTAGTGAAAATTTTGAGCCATTATGCCTGTGCTGGGAATTGAACTTGGGCTTCTGGAAGAGCAGCTAGCATTCTTAACTGTTGAGATATTTCTCCAGCCCCAAGATCAGGTTTTAAATATGCTTCTTTTCTATTTAATGCACAAACCCTCCAGTAATGCAGAGTGATAGTCATTTATTTTGATACTTAACTTCATTTAATAGAATTTCATCATTATTTTAAATCTTGTCAGAATCTAAGAATAAAATATGTTTTATATCAATATTTAGTTTCGTGAGAATGTTCAATATTATTTTATTACTTATAAATAATTTAATAATTATATTACAGTAAAAAAACTGATTAATTTCACATATGTAGTATAATTGTTATATAAATGTGAGATAATTGTCTCAGCTCTGTTATAAAAATGTTTTAAATTTTTAATTTTTTTTTCCTTTTAAGGCCCCTAAATTATTGTACAACACACAAAGGAAGTACATAAAACTATGCTATCTTATTTGATGCATATTACTCAGTTTTACACATTTATTTCAGTCTGGTACATTTGCAAAATGCCTATAAAATATCAGTTTGAGACCCAGCCTGAATGATATCTCCATGCCATCTCATTACAGGTAATGCTAGTGTCTGGGTGACATGAATGGATCGGCAGCTGTTTCTTCGATGTGTTTGATATGTACTCTCAGAATAATTTTCTGATGGTTATTTTGGTTGCAAATTTTCCAGTTGTTGTGAGAGCAGTGATGACTCTGACACTCTTCTATAGAGTTAATTAAACTTTCAGCCCATCTGTGCAGTAACTTTCATAATATTTTCAAAGGGCACAGAATGCTTTTAATATTTGTACCACTTCGTTTTTGCTTGCTAAGGGACCTATTATCTAGCTGAACATTGTTGAAACATGTTTTTAAAAAACTGGTTAGAGAAAAGGAACATTAAAAAATGTCACACTAGCAAAAAAGCAATGTAATAAATGGTGAATTTAAAAATAACCTGAAGAATGTCTTGTTTACCAAAAATCCACTTCACATCCTTATTTATTTTATCATCGCTGCCATGGCGTTTAATCCCAAAGGAAGATAACCAGCTTTGATGTAATCTCTGTTGTCTAAGAAATTCATTCTTACAGCTTGTGTAGACTTCAATAGCAGAAAGTTGAAAGAAAGTCATATTAAAGTAACCAAAACAATTACAGTGGCAAAGAAGACATGACAGTTTTCAAAGACTCTGAGTGAGCTAATTGTGTCAAGAGCACAGAAGAGAATAAGAGTAATTGTTATTGTTGCTAGAATTTAACTTCTAATTCATCAAGACTCGATCTAATGGTATCTTGATGCACATAACGTTATATAGAGAATGGTAACACTTAGATTCTGTAATATCCATTTATTTTCATAACTTCTTATAAATGTTTACTATACTAATAAAACTTAATGATAAAGACAGATTCATTTGCAAAAGTGGTTGTGCATTTGCACTCCCACCATCAATGGAAGAGTGTTCCACTTTCTCCACACCCCTGCCAGCATGTTTTGTCACATGAGGTTTTTTTTATCTTAGCCATTCTGACAGGTGTTAGATGAAATTTCAGAGTCATTTTAACTTACAATTCCCTGATGACTAAGGACATTGAGCATTTCTTTAAGTGCTCCTCAGCCTTTCAAGATTTCTCTGTTGAGAATTCTGTTTACCCCTATGCCTCATTTTTTAATTGGGTTATTTTGTTGTTTGGTGTTTAATTTCTTGAGTTTCTATACATTTGGAATATTAGCCCTTTGTCACATGTAGATTACTGAACATCTTTTCCCAATGAGTAGACCATTGTTTCCTTCTATTGGCAGTGTCCTTGGCATTACAGAAGATTCTCAATTTCAAGAATTTCCACTGATTAATTGTTGATATTAGAGCCTGAGCTATTGGTGTTCTTTTCAGAAAGTTGTCTCTTGCTCCAATGAGTTCAAAGCTCTTCCCCTCATTATCTTCTTATAGATTTAGTGTATATAGTGTTATGTTAAGTTTTTTTGATCCACATAGACTTGAGTTTTGTGCATAGTGATAAGTGTGGATTTATTTGCATTTTTCTACATGTAAGCAAATATGATCCTGGGTGGAGTAACCCAGAGCAAGAAAGACACACGTGATATGTACTCACTTATAAGTGGATTTTAGCTATAGAGGACAGAATAAACATACTATAAAGCACAGACTCAAAGAAGATAAGTAATAAGGAGGACCTAAAAAGGATGCTTAGATCTCACTCAGAAGTGGAAATGGAATAGACAGAGGTAGTATTTGAATAGAGGTAGGAGAAGAAAGAAAGAGAGATAAGAGGTTGGAGATCAGACCTGGGGAGAACATGGACAGGGGGACAAAAACGCCTGTAGTGAAAATAGAAACAGTAGGTGGGGGCATCTTTGTGGCAGAGACCTAAGTCAGGATAGGCTCCCAGGGCTATATGAGAGGAACTCTAACAGAGACTCCTAGTAGCAGGGACCATTGATACTTAAGAGGACACTCTTTAACCAGACATGTCTCCTAGTAGAAGGAGGAGAACACAATCCACCCAGAAACTTTGACTGAAAAATCACCTTGTCTATAAGATGGGCAGGGATAAAGATAGAGCAGAGACTGAAGAAATTTCCAACCATGCCTCGCCAAACCAAAGAGCCAACATATGGAAGAGAACCAACCCCTGACACTGTTAAGGATACTCTGCTATGCTTGCAGACAGGAGCCTATCAGAGTTGTCCTTTGAGAGGCTTTACCCAACAGTGTTTTGAAACAGATGTTAAGACTCACAGAAACACATAGGGTAATGAATAAGGAGCCTTGTAGAAAAGTGGGGGTAAGGAGTAAAGGGCCTGTAAGTTACAGTAGCCTAACAGGAAGACCAACAGAGAGAAATAACTGGAGTCCAGAGGGGCATGCTGAGACTGAAGCATCAATCAAGGACCTTGCATGGATTGGACCTAGGGACCTACAAATATTTAGCCAATGGTCACCTCAGGATTCACGTGGATCCTCTATTAAGGAGAGTGGGGACTGTCTCGCACGTGGACTCTCTTGCTAGTTTTTCGATTACTTCCCGTGGTGGGTCTACCTTGCAAGTACATAGGGGAATATGACAATATCAGTCCTAATGTAACTTGATGAAATGGGGTTGATGGAAAGAAGGGCTCTCCTTTTATCCTGATGAGGGATAAGGCTATGAGCAGAATGTAAAGTGAATATACCAAAAAATAATTAAAAATCTTAAATAAGGAATTATTTATATAAGTAAAACCTTGCTAACAGACACAAATAACAATCATCTATGTATGTCTGTATTTTGAATTACTTCCTGATATTTTATGTCATGAGCATTTACAAAGTTAACTGGCATTTTACTCAATGTTGCTGTATTATTTTTACCAATTGTGGACAATATGTGTACCCTAGGTAATCACTTTTAACTGGCAAATAGTGTGTGTTTTTCCAATGTCCTTTTCTAAAATATATGTGTGGGTGGGTGGGTGTGGGTGTGTCTATGTATGTGTATGTCAATGTGCTTGTAGATTTCCTATGAAATTTTGATAAAATAAGGACATAGATCTTCAGTTATGTATGAAAAACATTATTCTGTGCTGACTTTTAGTATTGTCCAGTGCTTTGAAACAGGCTACTTGCCACAAGAGAGTCTTTTTATCTTAATTTCCCTTTAAGTTTATACATTTTATATAGATATGAAATTACCACCTAAATGATTTCACACATACTTTCTTCAGTTTTAATATTCTTGTTACTTAAGGAAAAAGTATTTAATCTAGAATTTGTTTGTGCAGAAAATGAATCAGTGCTTGATTTATTTTTCCCAAAAGTGTTGTAATCATCTAAATACCATTTATATTAATCTTTCCTCTGCCTCTAATTTCTCACTATTTGTGGTTAGTAATAATTTCAAACTTTATCATTCTCCTTGAAACATTCCTCAATGATTTATAAATTCATTAGCATCTAAATACAGCTTCCAAAACTTTCAAAACTGGATGATTAAAGTTCTATAATTGAATACTAAGTTGCTTTTAATAAAAGAACACAAGAATTCAACACCCAGTGGTTTCTAAATTGCCCTAAGAGGCTTTAAATGAATATTTAAATTATGAAAGACCTGTTAAAGTCTAATGAATTTAATGTATATTAAATGCTTGTAACATCATGTGTTTGAGTCCATGTGTCTCAAAACTGAAGAAACTAAGTTTTTTCCATAAGACACATGAAGATATAACATTATGTGGAAAGATTATGATGGAATTTAAGGTTGTATAGGTTTATGTGCAAGGGTACTTTAACAGATTTTGAATTTTAGAGGATACAAGAGACAACATGTACAGATGTGTGCACATGGATGAATAAATATTTTCAGGCAAATAAAAGAAACACAGACATGACTGAGAATGAGAAAAGCTACAAAATATAAAACAAGAAGTTTATTACATTTTGAATCCCCTTGTTTGCTTTGAGGCTGTTTAAATTAGTTCTCTCCTCTTAGTTTAATGCCAATGGCTCAGATATGTCTGAGAAGTCCAGATTATAGAATATGCCACATATTTTTGTCACTGGATATAGAAAAGTCAAGCTGTTATTAACCAGGGATATTTCTACCTTATCTCTAGATCTTAGAGTTCTAGAAGGTGTTTTGTGGGCTGCCTGAATCATCAACAATCTTATATAGGTCGACACTTTCTAAGCCACAATAATGACTTGCTTATCAATATACTCTCCTTTATAAATGGTGCTATGAGTGAACCATCAGTTTCATAATTTTAAATAAGACTTTTTATACCACAGAGAATTTATTCCTGGTACTGTAATCTTGAATAAGAACCCCTGGCTTGGATGGTCGTAGGCATGCTACTAATATTTTGCTAAAACAACTTAGTATAAAATTGTCTTCCCAATAATTTTCACCAAACCAATAGACTAATGAAACTCAACTCTTCAACAATCATAATTATGGAATGGATACTAGTTTAAACAGACAAAAACAATTAGGACTTCACAGGGAATTTACAAATGGGGAATATGTAGGACATCTCTTCCTCTTAAGGTTCATGGAAAAATCATGTAATATTCAGTGTTTGAAGAAAATTCCAGAAATATAGTGTCTCCTAGGCATGACGTAGCCAATGCACCCAACAGCTCATGGTACCTATATTTGCAGGAACCAATAACTGTACAATATAAGGTCAGATATCATGGAAGAATCAAAAGGGAAGGCACTCATAGGGCCTCACATATAACTGCGGAATCATTGAGAGTTAACAATCACAGTGAGAGGGAGCTTCCGGTTTCTTCAGTGGTGTGGCCTCTGGTAGGTGGCAGAAGCTCCAGTGAGTGGTTATTTCTACTTCTGTATACAGAGTAACACTAAAACGTCTTGGGTAATTAAAAATATGTAGCCAACAAGAGTGTGTGTGTGAGAGAGAGAAGGATAAGTAAACTTAGGAGGAGGAAGTGGGAAGGAGAGTCCAGAAAGAGTTGCAGCAAGAGAGAAAGAGTAAAATATGCTCTAAATACATTGTGTTAATACATGAAATAGCAACTAATAAAATAACTTTTGAATTCTTTAAACAATAGAAATGTAACATTGAAAACAGTAAGTGTCATTTGGTCAATAAGAGAAAACCATTTTCAATATGTCACCTAATTATCTATTCACAAAACATTTTCTCTGAAATATTTCAGGGATTAGAGAACTAGAAAAAGAATAATAGAAATGTGGGAAAACAAGAGAGATTGAGAGAAAAAGGGAGAAAGAAAAAGGGATAGATAGAGAGGATAGACTCACTGGAAATATTGAAAAACACATAGAAACTTATGCTTTTTTAACTAGTTTAAAGGTTTGTTTCAACTTCACAATTGTGTTTCACATGTATTTACATCAGCCCTGGGATATTTAGAATTGAATCAAAAGCTAGGTCGAATTCCTTGACAATGAAGTTGTTCATGTGTTATTATTCACTCACATGGACTTGAGTAGGATTAACTATGTAAAATAATCTTGTCTCCTGCTACAATTTACTTTCTACTTATTGACTAACCATATAGACACCTAAGAGGAGTTCCCTTTGCTTTTCAGAACTTCGCTACAGTGCCTCATGCAGAGAACAGAGCAGATTTTTCACCAGATGCCTATAACAGGTCTTTAATCCAGTTGGACTTTAAAGACATGTTACAGGTCTAAGGGAGAGGACTAGGGTGGAAGATGGATGATGGGTGGGAATAGGAAGATACAAAGAAGGAGATAACATTCAGAATATAGTTTGAAAATGATAATAAATTAAAAGTTAAAAACAAAAATATAATACCTGTAACAAACATAGCATTCTTTGATAATGAGAGTTTTTCTGTATTCCTATAAATCATATAGAAAACTAGAGGTGACAAGGACAAAATAATTGAAGTTACTAATACATAATTTTATACTGTCTTGGTGAAGAAATTTAAGTCACTTATGAGCTTGTGGAACTTAGTACTTAGAAATAGCAAAAGGTGACTTTCACTTTACAAATATTGACCATATACATGATTATGAGTTTTAAATTTTATATGATGTTTGAATTTCTTAATAGATAATTTTGTAATATGATATATAATACTTTAAGTCATACCAAGTAACAAATCTTCTAAAAATCTGTATGAACCTCTCAACTTCATTATAGATTTTTCATGATTCCCTATTTGGAAACTAGCAATAAAGACATGTAATAATATAAATGTATAAATTAAAAAGAAACATAATAAAATATTATGATATAAAAAATAAAAGTAAATTAAAATTTTAAAAAAGATACTTTCTAGTACAATCAAGACATATCCATTTTTATGGAAATAGTTTTTATTTCCCTTTACAATATGTGTAATCTGTAAGTATATTCTTACATACTATATCTGTTCTGCTCTACTTTTTCCTCAGGATTCACACTCCAAGATGTAAAATGTAAAAGATCTAGTTTCATATTAAAAATTACACAAAACAGGAAAGGTAATTGTTTTTACCAGTTTACCAAAATCATATGACAATAGTCCAATTAATTCCTTATATGGGATGGATAAAATAAAAATTAAAGTAAATGCTACATCACTTGGTTTTAAGATGCAATCTGTTGTCTTCTGTGTCTTCCTCTAGCTGCCCCCTGGAAGCCAGTGTGATGTTCTGGAATCGCTGATATTACTTAAAGCCATGGTTATAAGATGATTTTACTACAAATAAACACCTTGCTCTCATTTAAATTGGTAATCAGTTCATGAAATTGTAATTACTTTCTGTTCTTTTTCTGGAAGAGGGGTAAAAATCAAAGAATGTCACAAAATATGAATTTAGAACAGAATATTGCTGAATTTTAGGCTTTATATAGCAACAAGCACGCCTGCACTTCATGACAAATTTAGAAGGCAGGACATCAACTCTTCCACTTGCATGTATTTAGTTATGTTGCCCAGAGAGCAAATTAAAGCTGTTCAAATGTTTATTCAGGGGGGGGGGATATTAGAAAGAAAATCATAGTCATCATGTTACCTCTTCTTTATCAAAATGTTTACAAAGTTTCTTGATAAACCAAATGGATGGATGCTCAGGTTTTGAAGAAACATCCTGTGCTCCAGAGCATTAGTGTGAAGTTAAGCTGTTCTTTAACCTTCCCAGTTCATTTTCTGAGTAGACTTAAGCAGTAGAAAAGGCAAACCAGCTTTGGCAGGACTCTCACTTTTGAGTGATTACGAATATTAACAAAATTTACCTTAATTACTTTAGCATGTTCCAAGATTAAATGCAATTCATTATTTGAATCAATTTTCAACCACCTGCTAGTTTTTGTTCCTTATTCTCTAAATTTGACTTAACAAATTTAGCCAAGTTGACAGAAAAGAAGTCCCCAGCAGTGCCTGGCTTTTTTGAAAAAGGAAACTTACTTTATTTCTCCCATGGAGATCTCACTAGAAGTTCAGCAGTTGCATTCATCAGGAATCTTAATATTCCCAGCAGGGTGAAAATAATTGTTTTAGGTATTTGTCATTACAATAAATCAATGTTGGCTTGTAGTAGCTTACTGTGTGTAGAAGTTATACCCAAACAGCAACAGTACCATCTTAACCATCTTAACTTTTAGACAAATTGTTGTTCTACTTACCTCACCAAAAAACATAATAATAATAATAATTAATGATGATGAGGAGGAGGAAGGTGGTGATGATTCTTAGCTCAATGTCAGTTTTGTAAATTGACTTTCTTTCGACTTGTCCTCATACGTAATATATATAAAATGCAAATATCAAATATTACAATTTAAAGTATGTGTACTTACAATTTTCAGTACAATATTTTGGAAAAGGTTTTCAAAGAATAACCTGTTAGATGTATTTTATTTGTATGTACCATATTCACAGTGGGACATCTAAATTTGGGTCTTATAATCAAGTCCCTTGCAAATGATCAAATTCTGTGAACATAACTCACCGTCGAAAGGGGTACGTCAAACGATATGATATTTTACATAGAGACATAAATTATATTAATGAAAAAGTACAATATTCACCTATGATGTTGGTTATACATTCATTGCTATGCGGCTTGTTCTCCTCAGTGTTCTAACTGACAGGTATCAGAGAAAGGTACAGACAATGAGGCACAATACAGAGAATAGAGAGAGCAATACAGATAACTCACAGTTGTCAATCTGAACATTTAAAAATGTATACAAAGGCAACACATAGGACTAGGCAGGAAAATAAGGATAAAGCTGATTCAAGACTTCTGGAGTAGCACACTGAACCTGTAGCTAGAGAGCCATGAAAAGGGAAAAACAAAACAAAAACCCAAGGAAGTCTGCATGATTGGACATGTATATGAAAATGTTATGCCAATGTACATTGTTTATTCAGTTAGAATTCGCTAATTTAACAGAGGCAGGAACGGGAGGATACAAGTGATGAGGTAACAATTGAGTTGTAATCTAAATAAATTAATTAAATAAAAATTCTTTTTAAAAGTTATATAGTAAATAAATAAAACCAAGGATGTTAAGTGCATTCTAAAAAGAAAAATAAAACAAATTTATACTTTGTTTTCACTCGATAACTAGATCAAAATACAACTGTTGGTCAAACTAAATTAAGAAAATAGGTAGAATAAATATGACAGAGTTTTCTCCAGCTTCAGAACTCTACTCAGAAGAGTGAGATGGGGCTCTTATTTCACATATGTCTGTGTCTGGCACTGAGAAGACAGAGATTTAGGGGTTGTGGAACATAAACATACATGAGGAAGCGGGAGAGACAGAAATAGAGAGAGGTGTACACCAAAAATTAAAAATGAAATAATATCTGTTATAAAGTTATTCTAAAAGTATACCATGCTGTATTTTCTTTGCTATGGTGTAAATGAAACATCGGTGAAAAGAAAAAAAAAATCATGTGATTGGAATAGCTTACTTTACATCAATATTAAAAAACATCCATTTTTATAAACAACAGTCTTTAAGTATGCTTCAATTTACTTTTCATAAACACATCCTTTATTTATTCTTATGAATAACAAAATTATAAAGTGAAAGACTTATCTACCTGGCATATTCTCTTTGCTTTAAAACCTGCTTTAAACCTTAGATATATACTTGATAGTCTTTATTAAAGCTACTTGATATGACTATATACAGCTTTAACTATAAAACTGTGGAGAAGCCTTATAAAAATTGGGAATGTTTTACTGTAATTATCATTTCATATTTCTAAAGTTTGAAGATTTTAATTTTTGAAACATCTAGAATGAATGAATTATAGTGTTTTATAGCTCAGTGGTATGACAGTAGTTCAAAGTAGCAGGTTATATTATTAGAAATCAATACTGATGAAGGTAAGTATTGGCCACCCAAATTTCCTCAACACACATGGTAAAGAGCTTTAAATAGCTCACTATAATTCATAAATATGTACAGTTATTAAATGATATTTATTTTGGTTTAAGAAGATGAAAATGTTAAACACCTTGGTTTAATTATTACATGATATGTATATGTATTAAATTATCACATTGACATTATTAATTTATACAATTAAAAGCAAACTTAGAGGAATTGCCATGGGTCACAGAAATAATTAATCAAATAGTTTAGTATTGAAACATTGCAATCTTTTTTCAGAGTACATTCTCTTGCTTTGGAACTCTTACTAATGATCTAAAATGATTCTGTGTATAGTTTTTAGTTGCTGAGTATGATGCACCCGCTCAGTGAATATTATTTAATGTCTATTTTCACATCTAAGAAGTTCTCCATCTGCTTTCTGATATTTCCAATTAAAATCACTTTAAAGTCCAGCCATTTTATTTCTATAAAATTTATTAGGATTTTCAAGGACATGCCATTGGAGTACATCAGAATAACAGTAATAGTTGGTATCCTACAAAGCATGCAGGAAGCAGTAAGACCAAGAAGAAAGCTGTCTGAATTTACTTTGTCTGATGCTGTTGCTGTTGTTGATGGGCTGGTTAATTTCCAAAGCATTTCAAATACATATAAGGAAAATATAATAGTGGCAAATGGAATTTATCAACATGAAAGAACAAAGAGTGTATATCTGCACTTTTATGTATTTTACTTTCTTTTGCCAAACTTTTTTTATTGAACAAATCATATAATACTCTAACTCTCTCACTAGTAATATATTTCTTACATCAATGATCTTGAAGTGTTTGAAATAACTTATAGTCCCACTTTGTCTAAAATCCATGAAATTAAGATATGAAATTTATAGACACACACAAATATTCGTAATATATTCATGCATATTAGTTTAGTGCCTGTACATATTTAGATATCATGATTTAAATGGTACAAAAATAATCACATAGTAAGCAAGATCTAAATTTGAAGCATACAACTCTCTCTGGGTTACAACTAAATTAAGCATTCATTTCACTTGCACTCCTATTAACTAGTCTATTTTTCCTGTCAAGTTATTAACTCTTTTTCAGTACAACTTAAGGCTAGAAAATGTTTTTTCTATTGCATTTATGGATAATTTATATTCTCGTGGTTTGTCACATTTGCATATCATATGTTTATAGCTATACTCACAAACCAAAGGAAATAAAAGATGATTGCTTGAGATGTTAAAAAGTTTGTGAAAACTTTGTATTAAAAGATTTACTTATTTCTTACATTTAATTTACCTATTTTTCTTACATGTCCCATGAGCAGTACAGTCACATTAAGCTGATAATATGCAGTTCTTTTTTATTACTATTATTATTTTAGTTAAAAATAGACATTTTATACAATGTATCTTGATTACTATTTTTTTATGGACTGTACTTTTTCCAGTTCCTTCCAACTTCCTTTCTCAGCAAGTCCCACCCTTTTCTGTCTCTCATTAGAAAACAAACAGCGATTTAAGAAATAATAATGAAATAAAATAAAATATAAGCTAAAGAAAAGCAATCATACTGGATAGAATAGTACATAGACAAACATAGGAGAAATAAAAAGCCCAAGAAAAGCTACAAGAAACAGATGACCCACTCATTTGCACATTCAGAGAAATAATAAAATTACAAAATTAGACATAATAATATATATGCAAAATATTAATCAAGGAAATATTGAAAATTAAATTAAGAAATAAGACATGACAATTTTAAAAATGACAAGCCTTATGAAACCAAAAGATCTCAAAAGATGCCACTGAGTTTGTTCTCTTTTTGTCATGTACTGATGGCCATGAAACCTACCCTTAAAGTGAGGAGAGTAGGGAATGCCCCCAACGTCAACACTTGTGTCCCAATTTGATAACTTCCTTTTGATGGGGAGGCCCAGTGGCATACAAAAGAAAGGAAAGCAGGCTATCCAAATGAGACCTAATAGGCTGTGGTCATGTGGTAAAGCAAAATAGGGAAGGAATAGCATTTGTGAGTACAGATTCTAAATGTTGAGAAATTCCAGGCTTAATTAGAGTCCTGTGTGGGACAGTCTGAAATGCTGGACCAATTGGGATTATAAGATTTCTTTGAAGGTGTCCTGGGAGTAGTTTTGTTCTGATGAGGAATAGCAATTGAAGCAACTTAAGCACATGGAGCTGGACTATGAAGAATGCAGAATGTCAGTGTCCCGCATGCTGACAGGAATTAATTCTGTCAGGTTTGATCCACTGTCAATGTCTGGTTCTTTTGTTCTGAAAACATATAATTTCTCACGAGCATTATACAGTTCTAAAATTATGAATGTATAAGGTGTGTATGATGCACAGAAGAAAAAGGCTGGTTTTCTGCTCCTTGTAGGAGCAGAAAAGAAAAGACATCTGTAAATCTTCATTCATACCATACAAAGAATGGCATCTAATAATAATTCAGAGGGGTTCTGTAACCAAGAAGAAGCATTGTCTATTAAACAAGCCACTGGGCAAAATGTCCTCATTTCTACCATAGACAGAATTCTGCTAGAAAAAAAAAAGCAAGTTTAGATGCATACAGAGTGAACAGGCAAACTCTGCATGACAGGGTAAGCAACTCCTCAATAAAAATAAGTAGTTTGCTTCTCCAGTGAGACTCCCTTAGAGAAAACTAATTTTTCATTTGCAAGTGGTTATCAATTGCAAGTAGCTTCGGGGTTATGTATGGGGGGATGTTTCCACTTCTCTTTTTGTTCCACTTCCCCATCTGGTACAGACCCATGCAGGTTCTGTGCATGCTGCCTCATTCTCTGTGAGTTATAAGTGCCAAGGTTCTCTTGTGTTTACAAGGCCTCATTTCCTTGGTGACCTATATTCCCTCTGGCTCTTACCTTCTTACCGTCTCCTCTTTGGCAGTGATCACTGAGACCTGAGGGGAGAGATTTAATGAAGACATCTTATTTGGAGCGGAGTGTTCCCAGGTCCCTAATTTGCTACATATTGTCTAGCTGTGGGTCTCTGTATTTGTTCCCATCTGCTATAGAAGGAAGCTTCTCTAAAGATGGCTGAGCAAGGCACTAATTTAAGCATAACAGGATGTCATTAGAGGCCATTTTAATGCTATGTTCCTTTAGTAAAACAGTAGTATTTTGATTCCCCCTATAATCCTGGGATATCTAGTCTCAGATTCTTGGTGAAATAAGCAGCACTGTGTGTGGGTTCCATCTTGTAGAGTTGACATAATATTAAATAAGATATTGGTTGGCTACCCCCTCAACTTTTGTTCCATATTTTCCCTATCATATATCTTGAAGAAAAGACACTATTGTTTTTTGTTTCTTTGTTTTTGTTTGTTTGTTTTGTTTTGTTTTGTTTTGTTTTTAGATAGGGTTTCTCTGTGTAGTCTTGGCTGTCCTGAACTCCCTTTGTAGACAAGGCTGGCCTCGAACTCACAGTGATCCACCTACCTCTGCCTCCCAAGTGCTAGGATTAAAGGCATGCACCACCACACCCGGCAAGACACTATTGTTGATTCAAACATTTTTAGCTGAGCTTACATTTTTTTCCTTTGATACAAGTTCCAAGGTGCACACTGTGTCTGATCAGCAGGACAGTAGCCACTGCACAGCGACTGCACAGAAACCAACAAACCATGCTATGTGTCCCCAAAAATGAGCATTTGTGTTTCCTAGGTGAGAGAAGACCACACAGAAAGGAAAACAAATAAGTTTAATGTCAGGTCACCAAACTAATCCACTAAAAGTTTGTGAGTTCTCCTTGGTGTGGAGTCTCCAGCTTCTAACCATATGCCCTCATGCTGTGTTTACCATGCCAGACCAAACTGTGGGCCCCATAACACCACTGTCTGGGTCTCCCAGTTGAGAGGAGACCCCACAGTGAGGAAAATAGTCTAATAGTCTGGCACAACCTCTGGGTATGCAGATAACCCCAGAAAAGTTCCTGGGTTCCCACTGAAATAGGGTCTGGTTTATAGCTGGAGATCATATTCAGCAATTTGAGGAGGGTTTCTGCTGGAAGATCCAGATTCCTTCACAGGACTCTTTCCACCCTCATGCCCAGAGCTCTAGTTGGCACCAGGCCAACTCCAGAGACACCCACGTGGCTAAAGGCCAACATAAAAATACAATCAACAAAAGCCAAGGCAATATGGCATCTCCAGAACCCAGTAATCTCAAGGTAATCAGCCTGAGACAGTCTAATACATCTGAAACACAAGACAATGACCTTAAATCTATGCTTATGAAGATGATAACAGAGGAAATGAATAAAATCCATAAAGAAGTACAGGAAAATACAGTCAAACAGATTGAGCCATTTAGAAAGGCCTATAGAGAAGTAATGAGTAAATACCTTCAGTAAAGTGGGTGAATACAAAATTAACTAAAAACAAAATAATAGCCCCTCTTTATACAAGTGATAAAGGGAATAAGAAAGAAATTAGGGAAATGACACCCTTCACAATAGCAACAAATAATATAAAATATCTTGGTGTAAATATAACCAATCAAGTGTATGACCTCTATGACAAGAACTTTAAGTCTTTGAATAAAGAAATTAAATGAAATATCAGAAGCTAGAAAGCTCTCCCATGCTCATGCATTGGTAGGATTAAAATAATAAAAATTGCCATTTTACCAAAAGCAAAATTCTTTGTTCGTAACATACACCTTTAGAAATTTTACTTAATAAATTGAAAATATTACATTTAAATTGAACTGTAATAAATAATATTAAAACAAATTTCAATTAAAAGAAATATTATCTACTACAAAATATATTGTATTAATATATAAGGACTTTTAAATATTTATTATATTTAGATAATGTTATAATTAAGATGCAAAATTGGAGAACAAAAAAAAGTGTTTACAATTCTTCATGTAGGTCTCCTACTTGATAAGGAAGAAGTCAAAGTATCTCTATTTATAGACAATATGATAGCAATTATCATGGGGGTTTTCTCTGACTGTTGTCTGCATTTGGATCCCTTTCCCCTAGCTGGGCTGCTTTGTCTGGCTTGGGCAAGAGAGGATGTTTTTAGTCCTTCTGGGACTTGATGTGCCAGGTGGGATGTTTTCCATGGGGGTCCTGCCCTTCTCTAAGGAGAAGCTGAAGTGGGAATGGGAGAAGGAGGAGGAGAGGGGTGGACTGGGTGGAGAGGAGGAAGGTGGATGCAATTAGGCTGTAAAGTGAATAAATAGATTCATTAATGGAAAAATTTATTAAAATAGAGTTCTGTTTCATTTTTAATTAAAATGGTTAAAGATTGCAAACGTGTGGCAGTGTGAATCTTTTTTTTTTCTAGTTTAACATTTTTGAATTAATTAATTTATTTATTCACTTCACATTCTGATCCTAGCCCTCTCCCTCGTTGCCTGGTCTTACTCTCCCTCCCTCTTCCCCCTCTCTCTCCCCTTCCCTACTCCTGAGAGACAAGGAGCCAGGAGCAGACCCTTCACACCAACCCTTCACCACAGCACATCAAGTTGCTTCACGGCTGAGCACATTCTCTTTGCCTGTGACCCGGAAAGGCAACTCAGCCGAGGTAAAGTGATCAAATAGCAGGCAAGAATCCAAGTTAGAGACAGTTCCCATTCCCCTTACTATGGTACCCACATGAAGCTTGAGGTGCCCGTAGGTTACATCTCGGTAGGAGGTTTAAGTGCAATCCACACATGGTCTTGGTTGGTGCTTCAGTGTCTGCGAGCTCTTCTGGGCCCTAGCTAGTTGGCTCTGTTGGTCTTCCTGTGAGCGTTCAAGAAGGCAATGTGATTCTTTAATCTCAGCACAGACCAAGAAGAGGCAGGTGAATCTTTGTCAGACCACAGACTGGTGTACACAGAGAGTTCTAGCCAAAGTAAGAGAGTGAGACTGTGTCTCAAGAAAAGAACAAAAGAACTAAGACCTTTACCCCGGTAGTAATTTATCATCAGGGCTTTATTCTTTTAGTTTTGATGTTCGCTGTGTTAGAGTTCTGTTTTCTTTCATCTTAGGATAAATGTTTTTATTTCCTGAATGTTTAAGGCTTTTACTAATAGAAAACATGCTAAAGGATTCTCTGAACTTTGGGAATCTTTTTCCTCTCTCACCCTTGAGCAGGTACCTTCTAAAGGAATCCTACTCTGTGTATAGGCTGCCTGTGACGCGTCGTGAAGAGTTCCGGCTGCCTGACCAACTTCAATTTCAATCTAGTTTATTCCAGCTGGACCTGTTCTTCTGTAACTCTGTTTATTTGAAATATATTTTGCCTGTGATGCTGTTTGGAAACCAGCCTGCGGGAGCAGCTGACATGAGTATGAGAGTCACCTCATACTTTCCACTTATAACTTGCACAGCCCTGTGTTGTTCACTGTGCAATCTATACTTCTTTATCTAGTTTTGTATCTGTTTACAGAAAGACTGCAACTCCAGTAGCAGATGCTCTGTCATGGCAAGGAACTAGAAGTCTCTATTTGAATTTTAATTTCCCAAGGGAATTGTGTTTAATAATCATTCCTTTTCAGCAGTGATCAAAGCATCAATTTCAGTGAAAATCTGTCTGAGGAACATGCATTTGCATATCTAGCTATTCATCTGAATTCTAGAGCCAACTAGAAAAGCCTGAATCTTTCTTTGAGCTGTTCTTTCTTAGGATAAATACTATATGATTCCTGAAATACAGCTGTCTTTCATCTCTATCTTATTAACAACTGTCAGTGATTTACTAGGCTCTTCTTTTCATGTACTAACATACAATGGTACATGAAAATCAATCTCCGTATTGGTACTTAAGATATACTTATAAAAGACAAGATGTAGAAACAAGAAAAAATACTCTAACAAACACTAATGAAGATGATGGCACAAACCTGTGGTGATTGCATACCAATCTCTTGTTTTTAATTTTTTGAGATTATAACACAAAATTTTTATATCCCCCTTCCATTTTCTTTCTCAAACACTCCCATATATCCTTTTTCTTTCTTTTAAATTATTGTCCTCTTTTTATTAAACATTGTTACATATATATGAATGCAGGCTTACATGCTTATATTCCTAAGTGTACAAAGAGAGCCTGCTCAGTCTGTATAACGTTATTTGTACGATGTGTTCCCATACCTGACAGTTTAGTTTTGGATAAACAATTGGTATGATCTTCATTGGGGAAGACTATTCCTCCCACTCTCAGTATTCTTCAATAGCTAGGTTGTCTTTTTTTTTTTGTCTTTTTCTTTTTTCTTTTTTTTTTTTTACTTTAAATTTAGTTGTTTTTGTTGTCATTGTTGTATTTTATTCACTTTACATCTGATTATAGCCCTTTTTCTCTACCAACTGACCCCAGCCTATCAAGTCTCATCAGTACTACCTGTATCCTCTTTCTCTGAGGCCTGGTATGTCGCTCCACCAGGGGGAAGTGATCTAAGAGCAGGAAACGAGGTATAAGTCAGAGACACACACCCCACACCCTTTATTAGGGGACCTACATGAAGTCAGAGCTGTCTATTGGCCACATCTGAGCTGGGGGCCTAGGTCCTGTCCATGTATGTTCCTTGTTTGGTGCATCAACCTCTGCAGGGTCTCCTAGGCACAGATTTGTTGGCACTGCTGGTCTTCTTATGGAGTTCCTATCTGCTCTGGATTTTTCTATCCCCCTACTCTTCCATAATATTCCCTATGCTGTGCCTACAGTTTTTCTGTGAGTCTCAGCACTTTATTCTATCCTCTGCCGGAGGAGTCTTTCAGAGGACATTGATGGAAGGCTCCCATCCTATTCCCTCTCTTTGACTGCTTCCAGTGTTTATTTTGTTTGCTCTTCTGAATGAGAATTAAGCATCCACCATAGGGTCCTCCTTGTTATTTTGCTTCTTTAGGCCTTTAGTATTGTTATCCTGTTTTATATGGCTAATATCTGCTTTTATGTGAGTGTATAACATGTATGTCCTTCTTGGTCTGGATTATCTCACTCAGATAGATTTCCTATGCTCAAGAATTGGTAGTATTAATGTAGTAAAAATGGCCATCGACCCAAAAGCAATCCACAGATTCAATGTAATCCCCATCAAAATAGCAATACAATCCTTTAAAGACATTGAAAGAACAGTTCTCAACTTCATATTGAAAAAAAAAAAACAAGAATAGCTAAAACAATCCTGAATAATAAAATATCTTCTGGTGGTATCTCTATCCTTGTACCAGAGAGCAACAGTAATAAAAAACTACATGGTACTGGACATTTGATTTTTGACAAAGAAGCTTGTTGTATTTTATGTACAGTTGAGGCCTCCTGAGCTTTCCCGTCCATGCTAGCATGTATACTAATGCTGTCCTAGTTCAGTTCATGTTTAGGAAATCATGTTGGAGGCTGAACCTTTATAATTGCAGCTCCTTACAACTCTAGGATGCAGAATCTCACAGCAAATCCCTAATCCTTGGTCTCTGGTCTCTTACAATCCTTAAACTTAAGGTTTAAGTTTAGTGTTATAGATGTATCATTTCAGATTGGGCTCAAAAACTCTTCATTTTAACTGGTTCCCTTTGTTTGTTTGTTTGTTTGATTGATTGATTTTTGTTTCTTGTTGTTTGTCTGTTTATTATTGTAATGTTCTCTGCATATTGCAATGAGAAGTTTCCTTGATGCAAGGCAAAGACTACATTTAGCAGTGACTAATAGGAAAAATATTTAGAAAGGAGTGAGGGGTTATACTGCTATTCAAGTGAGGATTGGGTGACTGTAGCTCTGTTCCAATATCTATGACTTCATTAGCCCTGCTGTATCAGCACTCTTACAGAAAATGATTCATGAAGTAAGTTGAAATCCAGTAATACTAGTTTATGAATGAGTACCATGTGTTAGAGAGAAAATAAAATTTGAAATAGATTGTAAAGTGAATGAATATTAAACTTCATTTTGTGAAAAATTGATTATTTAAATTATGCATATTAATAGACACTTTATGATGTAATAATTGTTATAAAATAGAACTTCAAAGTGATTATCATTTAATGTAAATTACTGATTATTGAATTTTGCATATCCTCATAGAATTATATCAATAATTTAAGCAGACTGATGATACTTATTTTTTCAGTTATGTTAATGTTTCTTATGATATATTTAATCTATGATTAAGTTCTATGCTCAATTAGACTGATAATATCAATGTTAAAAATTTTTTAAAAGAAACTCAATTTTTCTTAATATTTTAAATAAAGTATTTGGTTTATCTATTATGCAGTCTGTATGTCTCACCCCACCCCCATGAGCCTGTTTATTTGCTATGAAAAATTGAAGACGTTAGATGCTATTTATAAGCTACAACCCATGGCTGAGCATAAAACCCTCGGGGTACTATCATTATATACTTGTCATTCATGTTACAGTTGGCACTGTGAATCACCCAGTGACTTACCATTTCCTGAGTACCTACCATTTGCCTTAGTATACTATACAGAAAAATGAAATTTTCTTTTCCTATGAGTTTATAATTTATGTGAAGGAATCAATATGTAAATGGGAAGTTGAGCTTCATAGAATATATTAATACAGAGAAACAAATGAATCTCATTGAAAAAAAGTTGAAATTAAAATCTGATGTGGTTTTTATTAATTTTTTATTAATTTATTCTTGTTATATCTCAATGGTTATTCCATCCCTTGTCTCCTCCCATTCTTCCCTCCCTCTCATTTCCCCTTATTCCCCTCTCCTATGACTGTTCCTGAGGGGAATTTCCTCCCCCTGCTCACAGGGTATCAAGTCTCCTCTTGGTAACCTGCTGTCCTTCCTCTGAGTGCCACCAGGTCTCCCCTCCAGGGGACATGGTCAATTTTAAATTCAAATTTATAAAAATATGTTATTGTTTACAAATCTACAGTTTTCTTAGTAGCATGGTTTGAATTGATGAATGGGTGTAGCAAGTCAGTGTCCTCATTTAATTACTTCTACCATGGGAATATGGTATACTGGTGAGGATGTGGGGAGAGAGGAACACTCCTTCACTGCTGGTGGGAACATAAACTTGTACGACCACTGTGGAAATCTATCTGGTGTTTTCTCAGAAAACTGCAAATAGGGCTTCCTCAAGACCCAACTATTCCACTCCTTGGAATATATCCAGAAGATACTCCACCACACAAAAAGAACATATGCTGAACCATGTTCATAGCAGCCTTATTCATAATAGCCAGAACCTGGAAACAGCCTAAATGTCCCTCAGTTGAAGAATGGATAAAGAAACTATGGTACATTTACACTATGGAATACTACTCAGTTATTAAAAACATGGAATTCCAAAAATCTGTGGACAAATGGATGGAACTAGAAGTGATCATAATTAGTGAGTTAACTTAGAAGCAGAAAGACTCACATGGTATATACGAACTTATAATTGAGCACTTGCTCAAAAGGCATGTCCCACGAAAGTCTTCACCTACCGGGAGATTGGGATAGATGTGAGGACATCCTACTGAGACTTTAAGTAAGAGAAATATTAGACATAGAGAAATAGAAGGATACAGAGGGTCCTAGAAACCTACAGGAAGAACATCATAACAGGTACATCGGGGCCCAGGGCGGTATGCTCAGTTATTGCACTAACCAAGAACAATTCAAGTAGTCAACATCAAAACCCTACTCTGATCTATCCAGTGGACAGGACATGCTACACAGTTATGTGGAGAGCAGTGTCTGACTCTAACATGAACTCTGGTGGCCCATATTTGACCACCTACCCTTGGTGGGAAGGCCTGATGGCACTCAAAGAAAGAATAAGCAGGCTACCAAGATGAGACTTGATAGCCTATGACCATATACTAGGATATGAAGTCCCCCTTGGTCATAGACCTAGAAGAGGGGAATAGGGTGAAAGCGGGAAGGAGGGAGGAATGGGAGGATACAAATGATGGGATAACAATTGAGTTGTAATCTGAATAAATTAATTAAATAAAAAATACAAAATGGTACAAGATGGAGCTCATGAGAAATAAGGGAAAATGCAAGAGTAATCACTGACACCAAGAGCCTAAACTCTAAAACAGTAAGTTGGAATGAGTGCAGGCAAAAATAAATAAATAAATAAATAAATAAATAAATAAATAAAAATAAATAAAAAGTAGAGCTGAAGAACTTTCAGTTCCAAAGACTTGGTCACCTATATTTTATGCTTATACTGAGTAAAGTACTAGTCCTTATGGCAATGGTTCTCAACCTTACTAATGCTGCAACCCTTTAATGCATTTCTTGTATTGTGGTGATCCCCAACCATAAAAATGAAAAGATGGCAGACAGTTTTCTACCTGAAGAGTCACCAAAACTCTCTATAATGTTGGAGCATCATCTTCAGCCTTCTGGCCCAATATAGCTAACAGACCTATTTGTGAGGCAGGAAAAACTGAGGACTTGCTTACCCTGTCTTGAGAGAGTTTGTCTGTTGACTCTGCCTGCATCCAAGCTTCCTCTTTTTCAGGCAGAATTCTTTCTATGGTAGAAATGAGGACATTGTGTCCAGTGGCTTGTTTGCAACATTTGAAGATATCTCTACAAGGAGGTTTTTTGGTGCTCTTCATCTTCTTTGTGATTGTCTTGGTGTTGTCAGGAATTAACCTGGCTCATTGTCAGTGAATCTTTAAAATACTAAGAAATCAATTTAATTACCATATTCTGTATATCTCTGAGGTTTTTGAAGACCATATTTACTATTTTGTCTTATCTTTATATGGCACCATATCTATCTGTTGCACCTAAGATGTATATTCTTGTGGTAAAAATAGACTAGTAATTGTATGATCATGATTTCATCAACTAAAAATTAATTTGTGTAACTTATTTATCCTAAAGAGCCCGCAATAGCACTATTAAAATATTTGAAGTAAACTTTGTGTTATAATTGAGTTATACAGCTACAATATCTCATATTATAGTAGAAATACATATAATGTGTGTGAAGAATAATATAAATTTGAATTCTATACTACTGTATCAAAATTAAACTTATTTTGTATCTATATACAAAATTCTATACAAGGGAATTAAAAATAACCTTGTGAGTGACAAGTGAGACATTAAGTTGAGGAGTAGATTCCTTATTCTAATTTTTGTTCTAGCTCCTATACATATATCTATATTCCCTTTTCTTTCTTTTCAATCCCTATCTCCAAACCTCGGAATGGAAGATTAAAAAAAAAAAAAGATACATCTCAGGGTCGAAGCTTGTTTTCTCTCTAAATAAGACCAATAATAACTTATAACCAGCTCCCATTGAAAATAATCCTCTATAGCACAAGAAAGCAACCAAAAACCTACCCAACTCCCCTTAAAGTGAATGGGGCATAATTCTCTTAAGGTTTATTCTGGCTGCTTTGGGATGAATAACACCATTGTAGGGGCCAAAATAAAATTGAAGAAATGGTTAAAAAGCTAAGAATAGAATTTGTGATACAGTTTCTAAATGTTGAGAAATTCCAGGCTTAATAAGAGCCCTGTGTTGGACAGTCTGAAATGCTGTACCTATTGGGTTTGGAAGCTGTCTTCAAAGGTGTCCTGGGAGCTGTCTTGTTCTGATGAAGAGCAGCAACTGAAGCACTTGGTGCTGGAACATGAAGGTTGCAGGATGTCAGTGTCTAGCATGTACAGAGGAATTAATCTTTTCAGATCTGATCCAATTTCAATGTCTGGTTCTTTTGTTCTGAGAATATATAATTTCTCACAAGCATGATACAGTCTTAAAATTATGAATGTATAAGGTGTGCATATGTCACAGAATAATTAAGATTGGTGTTTTTGCTCTTTGTATGAGCAGAAAAAAATCCGTAAATCTTCATTTACACTATATGAAAAATGGCATCTAATAATAATTAATAGAGTTTTTGTAGCCAACAGGAAACATTGTCTATGCCTAAACATTCATGTCTCAGCCAGTCTGAGAGCTTTTCCCATATAGTAGGATTAGCATTTTAAATTACCTACTCGTTCTGCAGTTTAAATTCATCTCAAGTCTCTGATGGTGTAGAAGACCAGATAGTTTAGCTTTACAATTAAGCTTAGATGTTTAGGCGTTAAGATGTTTTTAAGTATAGATAGATGTTTTATGTTGATAATGATGAGACATGATAGATATGACTTATATTCAGAATTTTAGATGCACTAAGATAGAAAAGATTTTTTTCTTCAAGGCTGTCAAATACAAATGGCCAAAACACTAAGAATATAACATTTATATAATTCCTGATTGTGTCATGATTCTTCTTGCAACAGGTAGTTTATTGTATATATGTGTAATAATATAAATGTATATTTTAAAAAATTAGAAATATTTAATAAAATAAAGAAGTCATGAGACATCAAATATTTCAACTCTCTCTGAAATCTTGTTTTATAATATTCCTTAAAACAAAATCTATTATAAAATATAAAGCTATCAAATTTAAACCACTAAGGACATACAACTATAACCAAATTTTAATCATACAAGAATCCACACTTGTATTCTCACTCTCTTAATACCTGCATTATCACATAAATACATAAAAAGTGTGCTATCTTCTTTAGTATCAAGGACACTGAAATGAATCTTGGGGTAAATTTGTGAATTTGCAAATAAAAATGTTTAAATAATTTTACAAAGTAATGGGACATTACTAACACCAACTGAAAACCACAAACAAATGCTATCAATCTATATCTACATATTGCTTCCAACATTAATGGTAGATTCTTGTCTTCTTTAAGATTGATTCCAACCTATTAAATGTTTTCAGTAAATTATAATCAAATACAATCTCTGTCTCTGTCTCTGTCTCTCTGTCTCTCTCTGTCTCTGTCTCTGTCTCTGTCTCTCTTTTTCTTCTTCTCTCTCTCCCTCCCTCCTCTACCTCTCTTCCTATCTCCCTCTCTCTCTCCTTCCATAACTCTGTCTCTGTCTCTCTCTATATCTTGCACACACACACACACACACACACACACACACACACACACACACATAATTACCACTACCACACATACACACACAATTATGTATTCTGTAGGTCATTAAAGAATACATAATTTAAGATAAAGTTATGTATTCATTTTCACTTGTAAATGTAGATTATTTGGGAAGTCTAAGACATAAGGTTGGTTAATTTGTTTTCCTAAATACAAGATAAACTTAAACAGGCCTAATACATAGTGAAACACAGATTTAGTACATCCTTGTAAATGACATTAAGGAATATTTTCATTGGTTGCATAATTTGGCAAAAGTTCAGTTTGTGCAAATCAGAGGTATTTTTTAAATCTGTTTCTATAAAAAAGCAATAAATTAAAGTCATCTATGCATTATGACTGTGCACATTGCTATTTTATATTTTTCAAAAAATATGTCAATGCAAATGTGTTTAGGCAGCTTTTTAAAAAATCTGATGAATATGAAAGTACGATAAGAAAAGAAGAAATGGTTCAAGGCAACGGAAGAGATGGCATATGAGAATGTAGTATCACAAAGAAGTGCATAATTCCTTATAATAAACATACACTAATACAACTTTTATAAAAGTCCTTTAAATATTTTATGTACCAATTTCTAGGTAAGGTACAGAAATTACTAAATCCTAATTCTCCACTCATAGTCAAACTGCCGGTGATAGTATTTACTACTAAGACTCTTTTCATTCACATTCATATTCATATAGGTGTGTGATCATTCACCAGTTTCAAAAGTCTGCCCCTTAATATACCCAGTTCTACTGAAACAATTTCATATGGGAAAAGCATGCAGAAGTTTTGGTTGAAAACATTATATTAAGATACAAGCCCACCTCCTATATTTCACATTAATTTTCTATTATAGAATGAAGCAGAGACCATTTAGAGTTTATGCTAGTAAATGCCATGTTGATGGTGAAGATCAATTACTTCTAAAAATTTAAAACTCCTAAATCTCTCAAAGTTTACTGAATTCTTCTTTCTAAATCTCATTATTGGTACTGCTTTGAGTTTATGCTAATAGGCATTGCAACATACAGAAGAGTATAGGCTCTGCAAAATTTTAATGCACTGCATTGCATTTATATAAGCACATAGGCATGACTATGTGTTTGCACACATTACAACCATTGCTTTTTCTGTAAATAAAGTTTTTTGTCAACCCAATGCCTAATAATCATTATAATTAAAAATGGATAAATTTATCACAAAGCTAAATAATATTGTTAGACTAAATGCCAAATATTAAGAAATAATACATTTCCCTCACCCTTCTGAAGTCTTTAATTTCTGACTGGTATGTAACATGATAAGCAGTATCCCTGCTTTTGAAATAATTTCATTTCAAATGCCATCTTTCTGGAGAAAGATGTGTGTTAGCTTTGGTTCAGAATATTAACATTTCTGTGAACAAACATTTTCATAAACATATTAAATGTATTAAAATTTTATATGCAGAAAAATAATTTTGATCTTGCTAAATGTCATTTAGGGTTTTTAATGGATTCAGGAAATAATTACAAAAATAATTCCAGAATCCTCTATGTTCCTACCACGTTCCAAAAGTTTAAAGCCACCAATCAGTAACACTGGTTGTGTTTCATCCTATTCAACACAGTTTCTTGTAATGCAAATGCTCTAACTAAATCTTTAAAAAATTTTATTAATGTCTCATTAATAAAGTTAAATTTTAAGTACTTTATCTTCGTGGGTTTTGAGTTGAAATTTTATTATATGCTATGTTTTAAATGTGTTTTCTTCTCTGAAGTTTGCATTTAAATTAGAGGTATATTCAAAATGTAAACTGATATTCTGCTACACTCATAGAACAGTGCCTTATCTAGTCCTTATCAGAGTGGCTTCCTCCAGGAGCAGATTCAAGGACCCTCAGCCAGACATTATTCAGAGAGAGTTTCAAAATTGTAGGCCTTCATCAGATCCCTCTCTTCAGAACTCAGTGGAAGAGGAGGAAGAAATACTGTAGGAACCCAAGGGACTGTAAAATACTAGGAGAACATAGCCCACTGAGGCAACTAAGCCGAGCTCTTTGGAATAGAGATTGAAACAGCAAGCACGGTTCCTCCACATACAAGTTGTGGCTTTTGGTTTGGTGTTTTTGTGGGACTCCTAACCATGGAAACAGGTGTGCCTTTTGCCTACACTTGAGACTCATTTTATCCTGTTGTGCCTTATCTGGCCAAGGTATTATGGCTTTTACCTTGTATATTGAATTTTTTGTGGTACTTGGTTAAGTGATGGGCCATATGTAAATGAAGGGAATTAAACAGACACGTCCATTTGATTTCTTATTGTTAGCCTCATCCAAGAAAGTAAAGCGTGTGCTACCTTGTATACTGGGATTCTATGAACAAGAATACCAGGTAAAAACCCCATAACCATTAATCTGGAGAACTACGAGAACGTGAAAATAGATGAGTGTTTCATACTATATACTATTTGTTTAAATAGAAATCAAGCAAGATTCTTCTCTTCTTTTTCTTCTTATTCCTTTCTTTTCTTCTATATTTGTCTCCTTATCAATCAGTTTTACATATGTTAAAATTGTGCCTATGAAATCCAAGAGTCCCAGAAATATTTAATATATCTAGAGAAAGCATTATTCTGAATAAATATATACGAACAAAAGAATATAAATGTCTGACATTTAACATATTTACACATAATTTAGAACTATAATGGTTATTTTAAAACTGTCTGCTTCAGTAACTATAAATATATAACTAAAAGAAAAATGTAAGTAAATGAAAGTTAATTCCAATGCTCACCACAATGCTGACATTGCCCTGTGCGTTCTGTTTCTCTATGAGGTATCTTTTATGCTCCTCATATTAGATATACTTTTGACATTGCTAAGTTGCATTTTGTGGTTTATAATAGTCAACATTATTACAGCATAGTTAATAGAAAACAATTTTAGTCTTTCATTTAAAAACTTATCATTTGAGTAATTAAAATCACACACAAAACTTCAGGTACCGTAGACTCACACTTTTCTTATTTTCTTGAGTTATTAGTCACATATAGTTTACCATAGAAAAGAAAATCCCCTATCTTTTATTCTGAAAACCCACAATTTCTCACAAGAATTATAAAATCCTAAAATTATAAATGAATGAGATGTGTGAGAACAATTAAGGCTGGCCCTTTGGTCTTTGTACGGGCAGAAGACACTTGTAAATCATCATTCATGCCTTACAAAGGATGGCATCTAACAATAAGTCACAGGGATTATGTAGCCAACAAGAAGCATTGTCTATGCATAGATATTCATGTCTCGGCCAGTCTCAGAGCAATTCCCATGTTGGGATTAGCAGTATAAATTACCTGCTTGTTCTGCAGTTTTAATTCTTTACATCCAAATTGAAGCTACCTCCCTCACTATGTTTTGATCCTACTCTTCCTCTCTCAACCCCTCTATCTTCCCCAGTCCTTGGAAAAGGTTAGGGGTGGTGGGTTCCCCTTTCCAACCAACAAAATTTTAAATGTGTTTATTCTTCTGCAAATTATATCACATAGTTTTACAGGAAAACGCTCTAGAAACACAAAATAGTTCTGTAAAAAGAATTTTATATCTAAGCTTCATTTCACTCACGAATAAAATCTTTCTACTCAATTATATTTACACAGCATCAATGATATTAGCATGCTTAGTGGCAGATTGTTGATGAATTAAACGTTTTTATCTCCTCATTATCTACCCCAGTTACATGATCCGATCTACACTAAACACATGGAGTTTCATATCACAGACGTTGTGAGGGGAAAAGGCATAGACCACTTAGGAAACAGAGAGGTGCCTCTGCCCATGTGGCATGACTTAATCAGAATTTAATACCAACACCTGCCACCTGGGAGCTTCACACCCTTTTGTGAGTGCAAGTGTATTGTAAACAGGAGCATTGCAGTCTCATTTACATACTCCTAGTTTTTGCAAGTAGTTGCCATGTATCATTTAGTCTGTGCTTTTGCTGCTAAGCTTTCCTAAAATGTTTTACTGAACATGGGCATTTTTAACTACATTCAGTCACCATCTACTTAAAGAGACTTGATTATGAACATCAATTCATTCTCCAAGATTGATGGGAAGAAACAGCAGCTAATTTGTTTGTTTTACAAGACAGGCTTTCTCTATGTAGCCTTGGCTGTCTTGGCTGTCAAGGATGGCCCTGAACTCACAGAGATCTGCCTGCCCTTGCCTTCCCTACAGGAGTTCCCCAGTGCACCTGGCTAGCTACATTTTTAATAATTTTAGAAAAGGAGCAAGTGAAGGACTTTATCAGAGTTGTACATTAGTAAGGACTGGAATGCAAGGGAAGCTAAAACTAAGCAAGAAACCGTGAGAACAAAATGAGTTGCTTTATTGAGAGACCAAAGAACACCTAAGACGTGTTTAAAAGATAGAAAAAGCAACTTAATATTGGGTTATTGACTAAGCTGCAGTTGTTTTAAATCTATGTGTTATATTCCTAATATTTGAGGTAAGTACATTTTGAGAAAAGTTATGTATAAAAATAATAAAGTTAAATGAAATCATGAGTGGAACACTTGAACCTATAAGAGTACCTATGGAAAGATGTCAAAAACTGTAGCTAACTAATTTAAATACAGCACAATAAAATAACAGCCTGCCAGCCTAGGAGTAGACTCTCACCAGAAGCCAAACATGTTTACATTCTGAATGTAGACTGTAGCTCCAGAATTATGAGAACATAGATATCTGTCGTAAAGCCCACAGTTGTGGTATTTTTTTTTATGACATCCCAAGTTAAAATAAAGCATGAGACAAGGAAAATAGATTTAACATTAAGTAGAACATTCGGATACATTTACATTAAACCCTAATTAATACATTCCGTGTATGCATGCAAACATAAGAAAGCAGAAAGAATAATCATTAAAACAATAGATAAATGGACAAGTGCTCCCTGTATCTCACAGATACAGTGAGAGAAGGTACCATGGAAAACCCAGAGACAATATCAGGACATGGAGAGAGCAATGAGAAATGTCAAGAAGGCTATCTTGAACAGGTGTGTTTCTTGTAGAAGACATATGGCACTGGCATAGAAATCAGATCTATCTCATTGTGAGAGACAAAAAAAGAGAAAGGAACATTTTACAGGTTATCTGATGTTGTCCCTCCCTTTTTTATGTGGGACTGATGGTGTTAGCATTCAAAGAGAATTTAAACAAACCTCATGTGCAAGTTGTCTGTATACTAAAATCATGGTAATGCAAAATCCTTAAGTGGATGAGGAGATAAGAAAAAAAAATATAAGTTTGAGCTGCCTTAGTTAGGTACTTTACCTCTCCTCTATACATATCTAAGCCTTAAGAGCAAGGATATGGGGCTTGCATCCTTCACTTTGGTAAACATAACACCCTAATCTGAGGAGCTGATCCTGTTTTCTGATGTTGAGCTTTCCATATTTCATTATATCCATCCCAAATTATACTATTCAGAGTTCAGTAGCAGATGTCATGCAAGAGGATCTTCAGTGAGAAGGTGAACTTCCTGGAGATAAGGCACCTTCTGGAATGGCTGCAGTGGGTATACCTTGGAGAGAAAACCCCAGGGGCTTCCTCTCCAGATTGCTTCTTGCTGCTGACTTGCCTTCTCATGTTTGTCATTGCTATATTCTTCATATATCTTGCATGATGTTCTTGGATGTGGGGAGATGCTCAATGCCTCTAGTTAGCAGGGCTTGTTTCCTGAGTAATAGCCCATTCGTTTGGTCAATTTTCCTGCAGATCAATAAGAAGATGAAGTTTCATAAAATAATATAGTTTAGATGGATTAATGACTTCACAGAATTCCTGATTTTATTTAAATAGTTTTATAAAGTTACATTAGGATGTTATTGTCACTGGCTCTGATGTAGGAAATTTTGAGAAACAATCTGAAGTTGAGAAAAGAACATTTTTTGTAAAGTTTTAAAAAGATTTATTCATTCATTCATTCATTCATTCATTCATTTCCTTTACAACTAGAGCATAGCCACCTCCCTCCTCTTTTCCCAATCCCACACTCCGTGTTCTCTACCCCTTCCCCTACTCTTCAGAAAAGAGGATTCCCACTATCCGCCCACACCAGCTTATCAAGTAGTATCAAGACCGAATTCTTCCTCTTCTCCTGTGGTCTGTAAAGGCTCTCTCATTAGGAGGAAGTGATCAAAATCAGGCAACATGGTCCATATCAGGGCCAGCCCATGTTCTCTTTACAAGTGAAGTCACATGAAGACTGAGCTGCCCATAGGCTACATGTATGTAGAAGTCCTAGCTTCAGTCTGAGCATGAATTTTGCTTGTGTTTCAAACTCCACTGGCCTCTCTGGGCCCTGGCTAGTTGGCTCTGTTGGTCTTAATGTGGAGCTCTTGTCACCTTTAGGTCCTTTTATCCTTTCCCTAACTTTTCTACTAGACTCCTACGCTTTGTGTGGTGTTTGACTGTGAGTCTCATGACCAATTTCAAATCTCTGCAGGGTGGAGCCTCTCAGTGGACAACCTCCATAGGCTTCTGTCTGCAAGCATAGCAAAGTATCATTATTAGTGTAGTGTCAGGGAATGCCTCTCTTCTGTGGGGTGGTCCAAGCATTGCTTGGACATTCCCTCAATTTCTGCTCTATCTGTTCTATCTTTATGCCTGCGTGTCTTGTAGACAGGGTATATTTTGGATCAAAGTTTTTATGGGTGGGTTAGTGTTCTCCTCCCTGCATTAAGAGTCTTGTCCAGTAGAGGGTATCCTTGTCAGTCTCCATAGCCCCTGATACTAAGAGTCTCAGCTTTAGTATCCCTAATATGCCCCCAGAGGCATATTCTGACTCAGGTCTCCAATTTGTCACAGAGATGGCCTAACCCATAGTTTCTGTTTTCTCTGCATGTCTTCTGTCCTTCTGTACATGCTCTCCCCAGGTCTGATCTTGATCTTTATTTCTCTTTGTGATACTTCTCTTACTTTCTACCATGGAGAGAGGGGAACACTCTTCCATTGCTGATAGGAGTGCATACTTACTCAAACACTTTGAAAATCAGCCTGGCACTTTCTCAGAAAACTGGGAGTAACTCTACCTCCATACCCAGCTATACCACTCTGGGTTATACACCCAAAACGTGTGCCACCATACAAAAAGGACATTTATAATAGCTCGAATCTGGAAACAACTTGCATGTCTCTCAACTGAGGAACGGATAAAGAAGCTATATTTATACAATAGAGTAATACTCAGCCGTTAAAAACAAGGATATCCTAAAAATTTCAAGCTCATGGATGGAACTAGAGGAGCTCATCTTGAGTGAGGTAACCCAAACCTAGAAAGAAACACAGGGTATGTACTCATATAAGCAGATTTTAGCCATTTCGTACAGGATAAACATATTCAAACGCACAGACCCAAAGAAGATAAGTAACAAAGAAGACACAAGGGAAGATGCTTAAATCTCACTCAGAAGGCAAAGTAGAACAGAACAGAATAGAAAAAGAATAGAAAATACAACTAGGAATATGTTGAGGTTGGGTAGCAATAACAACAGCCCAAGTTAGCACTGGCTGTCATGGCTTTCTTCTGTAAATGTGAGGTTGTTGAAGCTTGTTGGAATTTTCTTATTGGAACTTTTCCTCCCTCATTCATCTGGTGTGTATGTCCATACAATCCATTTTCTCTTTCCTTCCTTTTTATTAGTTGCTGGCTACCATCAGTAGCAGTTCATGCCAAGAGCCATCAGCTCACAATTACAATCACTTCAGGTCTAAGATGGTTGTCACCAATACCAGTTTCTCCTTCCTCTCCTTCCCCTTTTTAATTACCTGTTGTCATCAGTGAAGGCCAACACCAGGTGCTATCAGCTCCTATCTCCCACCCACTCTAGGGACACCTCCTCAGTCTACCCTGACCTGTCGAAGCTGGCCTTCAACAGTTCAATTAAGAAAGGAAAAAGAAGCCAGGAGGTGGTGGTGCATGCTTTTAATTCCTCTGGAAGCAGAGTCAGGTGCATCTCTGTGTTTGGGGCCAGCTTGGTCTCCAAACATGCTCCATGACAGCAGAGCTTCATAGAGAAATCTTATCTCAACAAAAGGTATGTTATTTTAATTTATTATTTGGCTTTACTATGACAAAATTCCCAAATAACTGACATAATAAATGTGGAAAGATTTATAAGGCTCATGGTTTCTGGGGTTTCAGGCTAGTCCTCAGTTTTGCTGATTCTATGTCAATGGTGAACTAGAACATTTGGAAGTAGACACATGGGAGGGGATACTAGTCTATAGTACACCTCACACTATGTTGTGAAAACAATGAATTCTTCAGATTTAAGCAAATCTAATAAAGCAAGGACGTTACCATAAAAACAAATGTGTCATTTTGTTATTGTGGTTGTAGTCCGCTGCACATGGGTGAATGCATAAAATGTGTAGGAAACCAGAAACATTTTAGTGATACAGGATGTCCACAGACTTTATGTTTCACAGTTTGGTGTGTGCTTCAACTTACTGGACTTTTGCTATCAAGTTCAATATCTTGATGCCTTAAATTGTATATATAAAACTATAATTTATTTTATAGTGTGTAATATGGCATTTGCAAACAAATGTGTTATTTCTGTTCTGTATGCAGGTGACTATCTCTATATTTTGAAATAATCAGTAGAAAAAAGTGTAATAGATTAAATGAAAGTTTGTTAAATCAGGTTCACATATTTTAGATTTGGCAGTCATATTGTGCTAAGGATTTATAAGGCATATATTATAGGTCTTAAAGAAGCCTTATTCCCAGTGTTCTGAGATAGCGGCAGATAGATTTCCAAAGTGGCTGTACTAGTTTGCATTCCCACCAGCAATGAAGGAGTGTTCCTCTTTCTCCACTCCTCACCAGCATGTGGTGTCACTTGAATTTTTGACTTACCAGGAAAGTGGGACAGAGGGGAGGACATCCTATTGGGACTCTAGGTGAAGGAAGCATGGGAGAAGGAGGAAATAGAAGGATCCGGATGGTCCTTGAAACCTATAAAAAGAACATTATGATGGGTGGATCTGGGCCCAGGGGTCCTGCTCAAACTATAACACCAGCCAAGGACAATACAGGCAGTAAACTTCAAACCTCTACCTAGATCTAGCCAATGGACAGGGCATTCTCCACAGTTGAGTGGAGAGTGGGGACTGACTTTCACACGAACTCTGATGTCCCATGTTTGACCATGTCCCCTGGATGGGGAGGCCTGGTGGCACTCAGAGGAAGGATAGAAGGCTACCAAGAAGAGACTTGATACACTATGAGCATATACAAGGGGAGGAGATCCCCCTCAGTCACAGTCATAGGGGAAGAAGTAAGGGTAAAATGGGAGGGAGGGAGGAATGGGAGGATACAAGGAATGGGCTAACAATTGAGATGTAATATGGATAAATTAATCACGTATATTTTCTAAAATTTTTGCTTAATTTTTTTTACTTGCAGCTCTTGTAAGAGTCAGCATCACTCAGTAAAGCAGGCTTTAAGTAAAATCGAATTGAAATAACAATAAAGGTCTAACTATGGTACTAACCACTGTCAAACGCTGTTTGTGGAGCATCAGTCTTTAAAGATTAACAAACGATAACACAGATGGGGAGAATACAACTTAGCATATCTTATGTATGAAAAATAGAGTTGAAACTCAATCATCTTGGGCTGGACAGATCAAGGATATATTAAAAGCAAGAGGATTCTTCTCTACTTTGTTCTCTTTGCGAGCCCATTTTACGACATTTCAATTTTAGTTCCATGTTTGCAAATGGACCCTGCCTGTTGGCACTGAAATGGGTTCAGTGGTAGATATCAGCAAGTAAAACTCATCAGTAGCTTTTAATAAAGGATCACAATCTGAGCAGACCCCTCAAGCCACTGGAGAGTCTTACATAATGTGCAGAATGAATTTTAAATAAGGATACCCACTGTGCAAAGTAATTCTGGATAGGCTCTCATTATCAACTTAAAGATGTCTTTCGCCTGAGGTTTTGTAATATGGTCATACTTATAACAAAAAGATGTTGAAATTGTGGTAAGTCCTGAGAATGGAAGCCAATTTACTGTTAGATGAGTCTCTACATTCCGGGCATCCCTGCTGTTTTACATTGGACCAGGAAGAACTTCCCTTATGATGCTAAGAAAGTAGATATTTAGATATGGTCATATGTGGACAATTCAGTAAATGATGCCCTCAGGAAAGACCACCAAGAAAGATGCTTTCCCACAATCAGGAAAAAGCAGGTCAAATTTAGATGTGGGAACAGACAGGAAAAGCTACTTCTGGAGCACTGTCAACTGTCACTTTTTTGATGCTGTCACAAACAGCAATACAGCTTCTGTGGGTGAGTCCACACTGAGGCTTGCCTGAGAAAATACAGAGCTAATGCCTTGAGAGAAGTCAAGTGGCAACAAATAAATTTTAGAATGTACACACACAAGGATCTCCCCAAGGGCAGAGCAGTGGTGATCTGGGATAGAAGGAGTAAGAGAGAGAAGAGGTACTGCGTGGCCTGTTTGCAGTCTATTGTCCTTACAGACTTCAGCTAAGTCACAATGATTTCATTATATCCAAAATGTCAGGGAGACTTTAAATACTCTTTTTCTTAGTGGTTCTAGAACTCAGACTTGTTTCTTGAGAAGTGGCTTAGAGTTATCATGCCAGAATCTCTGCTCTTTTAGGGTAACTTACTTCAGTGATACAGGTAGAAAACATGCCAGAAGCATCATTATAAAAAAATGAAAATAAGGAAAAAAGGGATATTTGTTTTCATACTGACTCTAAACAGTTCATTCTATCAAAAAATTCTTCTCTAACACTCATGTTTTTCATGTTTCAAGGAAAAATTATTTTTCTCTTTTTGTTTCAAGATGTTTTTCTGTGCGTCATGATAAATCAGATTCAAAATTTAGTGACAAGTCTGTGCTTCCTTCTTTCCAAAGGAAAACTTCACAGATTTGAGGGTATAGTTTGTACAGGTGCTTCATATATCATAAGAACAATGTTCTTGATTTCTGGAGATTGAAATATTTAAGACTTCACTCCCCTAGCTATACCTAGCTCCTCATTTATTAGCTGCGAGATAAGCAACATATTTATTTTCTTTGTCTGGCATGTCAGTACTACATTACAAGACCATACTATGGATGAAATAAGCAAACCCATTAAAGATGTAGGAAAACCGCATGCATTGTGAGTAGTACTGTAAGAACCTATCTCTTAATTTTACAAGTCCTCTGTGTTCAATGCTACCTATGGATACAACTTAAAATATCTATCGTAAGTATATAATGTCACAAAAGATGGAAAAAGAGAAAGAATATGCAGATTGTATATAAAAAGAGAGAAGAAACAGGAGTTTATAACTTTATTACCAAGTAAATTTTTCCTAGGTTGATGCTGATAGTTTCCTCCATCATTTGAATATAAATTATATCATTTGGAAACTGATCATTTATGTCTTATTTGTTTGCTCAGTTGAAGTTGCATGGTGACGACGGTCCTCTTTCTGAGAGAACCCAAGATCTTAAATACACAGTGTCTTGATGTCAGTGATATTTGACCACTGAAAACTTCCCTGAATAAAGCTCTGGTAGGAAACATTAGAAACTTGTACATTTTTCTTTCTAAGAGGCAACTGTTCCCAATTATTCTTCCTACTGTCATTTATAAACAGTGAGCGTGTACAGAAATTTCCAGGGAATGAACATGCTGACATCCAACCTTTATGGCTGCATTCTATTTTCTGATTCTTCTTAGAGACAGTCAAAAAATTGCCATGATCAAAATTGTGAGAGTTGGGGATGGTATTTTTCTTGGTCCCAGGAATAGTTTATTGCCACTTAAATTTTTTTCTTTGGATTATACAAGCGCTTTGCCATTAATGTGAAAACAAGAAATAATGCCAATATTTGTTTTAAATCTAGTTATTTATGATCACCATATGGGTATGAATGAATTATTTTATACTTCCTATTATATGCATTTTAAATAAATACAAACAAAATTAATTATGTACCTAATTGGAGAAAGTAATTTAGATTATTGTGAACGTTAAGGTGGTGTGGTGGTTTAAATAGGTATGACCACTATTGATTCACATGTTTGATTGTTTGGCTCATGAAGAGTGGCATTATTAGGGGTTATGGGCATGTTGGAAGAAGTGTATTAGTGTGGGATGGGCTCTCAGGTCTCCTATTCTCAAGATATACCCAGTGTGGCACAGAATTTCCTTCTGCTGCCTTTAAAGCAAGATACAAAATTCTCAGCTCCTTGTTCAGCATCATGTCTGCCTACATACTGACATGTGAACCATCATGGTGACAATGGACTAAACCTGTCAAACTGTAAGTCATCAACAATTAAATGTTTTATTTTTATATGTGTTGCATTGGTCATGATGTTTCTTCACAACAACAAAACTCTAAGATGGTGTCTTTTGCCGGCTATATATTAATATTATATTATGAACATTTCTGTGTATTTGGGTTTCCATTAACCACATGATTAAGAGGTCTCAAGGCTGATGAGATGGTGCAGTTGATTCAAGTACTTGCTGCCAAGCCTGGTTACCTGACTTGATTACCAGAACATGAGAGTGTAAAGAAAGGAGTCCACTAGCCTCCATCGGCATGTTGTTGTATGCATAAACACATACATACACACATAAATAATTTTTAAATATAAATAAATGCAATAGAAACTTTTAAAATGAAATGGGTGTTGTTTTTTGCTTATCTTGATTGACACCAAAAAGTCATTCAAGCTAAACATTTCTGCTCAACTTATCTGATGTCTTATTCAGTCTGTTTTGCATGGCATAAGCAACACTTGTAAGGGAATTTTATTGAACTGACTTTCAAAGTATCCTCCTTCTCAATGATTTAATAACAGCCACAATGGGTCTCATCAGCTCATCTGTTGCCTCTTCTACAATATTTATAATTGAAGTACAGAAAATAAAATTTAGGAATATATGCTTTGATCTATCTATTAATTAATTTTGTAAAAACTGAAATACTCTGTATTTCTTTCAATTGTATTGTGACTTGTATGAAATGTTTTTCATTGATTCAAAGATATATATGTTCACTATCAAATTTTATTTTAATTTTGTTACTTTAGATGTCCAACTCAGATGACTATAGCTGCTTTCAGTTATTTGGCATGTTACAGGAAGAAAGAAAGAAAAAAGAAAGAAAGAAAGAAAGAAAGAAAGAAAGAAAGAAAGAAAGAAAGAAAAAAGGAGTGCATTCTCTGTTATGTTACTATAAATCTGATAAATGCTAATCTATTCAGCATGGAGAGTATGTATTACATATGCATGCTAGGTGGTAAGGGAAGATGTCACTGAAAAAGAGACACTTTATTAGAAGTCATAAACTGAGAAAATAGTAGCTAGTCATGTATGTGAAGAAGAGAAATTCGTAGCAGAGGCCAGGAAAACTTTCTATTTTATTGAAAATAATAATAATGATGATGATGATGCTTTTTTCTTCTTAAAATTATTTTGATATATTTTATATTTTTATTGTGAAGGGAGATGATTTTATGTATGTAATTATTTCATAATTAGAGTCATTATTGCACTGGCTAGATTACTGCCATTGTACAGAACAGGAAGCAATTTGTTTTCTATTTCTATTCAGCACTATTGGTGTTGAAATGCCATTTAAAATGAGTCTGCATGACATGTAAGTGAATAAAGAAGTCCTGCTGACATGGCCCATTCCCAGTTCTCATAACAGAAGTAGAAACTCAGTACAATTACTGTTAGTTACGTAGATGTGAGCAAATTTCTCAAATTTCTCAGGATTCTGTTTTCTGAATTGCAGTTTTTGCCTATTTAATAAGAAATCTCATATACACTCCTATTAATCCCTTAATTCCTTATATTATAGTTTCATTCTTTCAATATTAAGTTTCTGAGCTATTACTATAAATAAGTGTTTAGATCCACATAACTAATGTGTGCTGCAAATCTTGTTTTGTGGCTGATATTTTTCATCTGTTTGTTTTAAGTTTTTAATTTTTTAATCCAGGTATCTGTTTTGTTGTTGTTGTTCGTTTTTTATTTTTGATTTTTTTGTCTACTTGCTGTAATCTCTTCTTTGTAAGATGGACAAATCTTAAAAGTTCTCAGCATACTGATTATCTTGGAAAATCTACTGGTTTTATCTACCAGGGCTACTGTCTGTGCTTCCTTTTGTTGTCTTTGTTGACAGTCCTCTGGAAAATTCTAGTAATATTATTTTAATTATCTTCTGCTCACCTTCACTGGCTTTACATTGAAGAAAATTTCAAACTAAAGTACACTAAAAGAGAAAATAAAATAAAGTAGACTATGCTTAGGGGTGCTTGTACATAAGTGTGTATCTTTAAATAAGATTAAAGCACCACACTCTTTCTGCTCAAAATTAAATATTTTCCACACAAATGACTGAGTAAAAATAGATTGACTCTTTTTCAGTAAAACCATTTAAATCATTGACCTATTTACTTTTCAATTTTCTACTTTTTTAAAAAACTTAAAACTAGTTGGTATTGATTCTTTTTCTTTGAATGTTTCTAGAACACTTAAATCAAATCATTTCCTTTTTTTTCACAATTACCAATTATTTTTATAATAGTTTCGTTTTGTTTCTTAAGACAGGGTTTCTCTGTGTAGCCTTGGCTCTCCTGGACTCACATTGTAGACCAGGAGGGCCTCGAACTCACAGAGATCTGCTTGCATCTGCCTGCCTGAGTGCCTAGATTACAGATATACACCACCACTCTTGACTAATATTTTTTATAATTTCAATGTCTCTTTTTACTTTGTTTGTACTTTAGAGGTATTTTATTTTTTAACAACAACAACAACAATAATAACAATAACAATATATTGGACATTTGATTTTTATTTATAGTTTTGATTCCATGTATTCCATCTGACAATAAATTAATCTTGTCATTCATTTGTTGAAAGTCTCCAATTATAAGAAACCTAACATTTCTAGGATTCATAGAATGATCTAAAATTTTCAAATACCCATGCTTTTCAGAGGTATATTTCTGGTTTCAAATTTTAGTGTGACCTTATCTTTTCTTCATTGTGCACCATTACAAATGAATGTTTATCATCAATAGTTCTGGAATGAAAAGAGATATTTCCAGACATAGCCATGGACTACTGAAGTGCCCTATGGGATGACAATGATATTTATTGTCAGTGGAGATTCTGGTTAAATCTTTTAACCTATCTACTGTTATTGAGTTGAAATGTGCTTTATATGTTAATATTTTGAGTGCTTGTTTGCTAACCCAGATGGCACTACCTTGGATAGTCTGAACTTTTGGTAACTAGCTTCTGCATGATTAAAAGTGATTAATGGGTAGTAGCACTTTAAATGTTATATTAATAGCTCCTGCCTTAGTATTTGCTTCTAGTCCATTATATAACGTGAAAACTCCCTGCCACATGTTTTCAATATCACATTTGTAACTCCTCTATCATGCCTTTCCTTCCAGCGATGGGCTGAAACCCTCTGAAACCCTGAGCCCAAGTACAACTGTGGCCTCTTATGTGGCTTCTACAATGTGTATGACACAAAAATAAAGAATTATATGCATGCTTCACCAGATACTGAAGAGCTCCTTCTATTTAAAACTGAAATTTCACTTTAAAGTATTATGTTACTAAATTTTATTGATATTGCACACGTATCAACATAATCGAGTGATCTCCAGTTTCCTCCTTAACTGCAGCCATATATTTGGCACCGGTACTGATTTTCTGCAAAGACAGCAGAGCCTTTTCCGTTGAGACTTTGCCTGTGCTTCATAGATCTTCATCCAAATAGCTATCTGAAAGAAAACACTGTTTCTTCTTAACAAAATAATTACACTCAGCTTTGTACCATCAGGGATAGTAAAGGGACTGCAAATAAACAGGAAATATTATGTTATTTTTTTTTCCACCGTGACACATTATCATTTCGATTTGTCAACCTCCTACCCTAAATTTTAACAGCTAATTAGCACATCATTTAACTTGTGAACAAGAAAACGCTTATTAGAATGGCAGGTGGCTGGGTCCTAAGTTATTAGAAGTGTGTGCCATTTCTTTGGAAGATGAAAAGTAACAGATGAAGGAAGTGCAAGTGATGCCAGTTTGGAATTCTGTTTCTAGAGATTTTAAAATATTTTTCAACCAAATGGACTTATCCAACATGATTTTAAAATGCTTGCTTTGCTCTGGAAATCAAATATTTAGCACAGACTAGCAATTATTGTGACTATTATTTCCAAATTTTCTATATTCACCTTGGACAAAATACATTTCTAAAGGGGATATGGTATTATTTTAATGATTGCCTAATGATACATTACAATGAAAGCAATAATCTCTCATATTTTCAGTTTACTACTAAGACTGTTTAAAATGGTGCTTATTATAAAGGAATTATAAATCAACTGATATCAAAGTTGAAAATTATTTTCTTGTCAAATGAACTTAAAATTATCAACACACTGTGCAGCTCTCCTATCTTAAAATATACCTATGCCTGTAAGGATCATGCCAGTAAACGTCTACATTTGAGGAAGTTGCACTGATTTGCATTGACATTCAATAGCTTTCCCCAGGCAAATGCCTGAAGACAGTCATCTGTTGATGCCTGTCTATAGACAGACGAAAGCCACAGAAGAGTAGTGCTCTCAAAGCAATTATTTCCCTGACTCTACCAAGAAGGGCATTATAGAACAAATGAATACTAGCTCAGGTTTTAAAAGTTATTTACAATTCCTATACTTTTGTAAATTTCTTATTATTTTTAATACAATTTAATTGAAATAAGTCACTAGTGTCTTTCTGAGCTCTAGGATAAAATATACATTCATCGGTATGACTTAGTTCTGACATCAAGCATTTAGCATTAAATGAGTACTGTATTTAGCCTAGTAAACATTTTTATACAAAAATTTTTAGAAAAATAAGTATAAAATATGAAATATAGTAGGGTTGTAGCTCTGACTTTGTCAGATTACATAGCTTTAGGAATTAAATTTTATATATAAAATGGAGAAATAATATCAAAATCCTTGAGCAATTGTGATAATTAAATTTAACAACACAATGGCTAATACTCTAAGGAGAGTATTGGGTAAATGCAAGTTCATTATTTAATAGCTAACATATATCAAAAATCTACGTGTCTACTCTGAAGATCTGATTATACAGTTATTACTTTAATTATTGAGAGATGCATAATATATTAAAAATGGAAAAATCTGAGAAAGTAAATTTTTATCATTTTTGGTAATGACAAAAATAAATCGTAAATTTAGACTAGTACCTAGGAAGTATTTACAAATATATTTGATATCATACCTCCAGAAAGACAACATGTTCAGTATATAAAAACATTAACAAATAAATGTGCTTAAAGGCCCAAATTTCTAAATATAAAGGTAATGAAACAAACTGAAAAGTTTGGCATTAGCCATTCTTTAATTGGAAGAAAAATATTAAAAGTAAAAAGGCCAAAATCAGCCTAAATTGAAGGATTTTAATCCAGGAATATAGATTACTCTGATCTCATCCAGAGACCTTCTAAGTCTGTGTATTCTGACTGAAATGTAGACATGCCTTTTTATACAACCTTAATCCAAGATGATGAAAGTAAGTCTAGTTTGTAGAAAAAAAGCATCCTTGTTTGAAAGCAATGTCTAATTGAGAGTCAAACAAAGTAATCATCAGAGAAAGAGTTGGCAAAAGAGGATATGACCAACTCTAACAAGAACAGAGAGGAAAGAGAGGTGACTGAAAAAAGAGCTGCACAGAGGCAGAGAGAGAAGAGGAGACAGTTTTACCAAGACAGATGTACAGAGACAGGTTGGAGAGAGAGAGAGAGAGAGAGAGAGAGAGAGAGAGAGAGAGAGAGAGAGAGAAAGCTCGATACTGTGAAGACAGAAGTAACCAGAGAATGAGAAGGAGCCAGAGATTAGAAAACAGTGCCAAAGTTAATATGAGGTTAAGAAGCACAATTCAGTCAGAAGCTGAGAGACAGCATTTTTCGTCAGTCAGCTTGGAGAGTTTAGGCCAGAACATCTGAGGTGAATCAGTCAGCCAGAGTGCAGAAGGAACTAGAACGAGTGAACTTATTCAGCGTTAGTCTTGGAGGCTGAAAAATTCCTTGGCCTCAATTAGATTCTATGGAAGCTAGAAGCTCCCAGGACTACACTGAGATTAACAGATGGAGGCAGTAAGCAGCTGAGATGGTAATTACATCTTTTGGCCATAAAAGTTACATTTATAATAAATTCTGTACGTTGTTGGGTACTGAAAGTTTATATTCCCAGGTCTCGGGTGTCAGTGTAAGGAGAAGCATGACGTCAAGTCTAGCTTTGGCTTCATTGGAATTCAAGGGGAACCTATGCTACAAGGAAACCATTTTGTAACCAAAATTTCTGGAATAGATAGGGAAGAGCCTCTGGGTGAAGGGCAGCCCATCCCCTGGCCTGGAAGTTCAGGGTTGTGGGTAGTGCCTGGTAGCCATACCTTGGACCAGGTAGGGACTGGGGGATGTTGGGTGAACCTGGAGGCCAGATTCAATTAGATATGTTAGGTAGGTACCACAGCCGTTTGTACGGGGGGTTTGAGATTTGAAAAAAGGAGTACAAACATGGTTAAAATGACTTCTTGTAACTGATGAAGAAGCATAAATGTTATTCAATTATCTTATTCAAATATCTAAATAATGACAATTAAGTGAAAATTATAGGCAGCACTTTCCTGTTGTTTTACTATTCCAAATTTCCAAGCTGGTTAACCCATGATATCAAGAAACATAGGACAATATAGAACAAATCTGCAAAGCTCTCTATGTAAGAATATGTAATTTTCAAAAATGCATCACAATTATTACAAGAAATATTAGAAAATGAAGTGTCTCACTGAGATAGGGAACCAGGATCACAGTGAACAGTGAGAGGAGGGGAACCTGCCAGAAGCAGAAAAAAAAAAAAAAACATCATGATTAAGAAAACAAACAAACAAACGTAAAGAAGGAAGGGTTTATTTGGGTCCTAGAGGTGAGAAGGATAAACATTCACCACAAGGAAGTGTTGCAGTAAGCATTAGCCCCGGAGGCAGGAATAACTGGGAGCTACATTTTCAACCCAGTACAGGAAAAAAAAAATATTCAAGATGTACAAGCATTTAAGCTCTCAAATCCTGATGTATCTTTTCCTGGAAAGCCATACCTCCTGTCCCTCCCCCAAACACCAACAACTGGGAATCAGCCATTCTAATGCCTGGAAGACTGGAAGACATTTATCATTCTGACTACTATTCAGTGATCATGGTGTGAGACCAGAGATTCTGGTCCTTTAAGTTAACAACAGTGAATGAAAAGAGATATTTTCTCTGATAGTAACAAAGAGGAAAAGATCAGTTTGTGATAGTGATTGTGACTGGATTTGAACTTAAGGTCTTGAGTGGAAGAAAAAGTCTCATTTCTGAATGGGAACAATAAAAAGATGCCACATAGTATTTCACATTTTCTCTCATTTCTGCCACAATCTGGTTGTATTCCCTAGAGATGAAGGTACAAAATATGAGCAAACAAGAGTCTTGAATTGTCATGTACAACGAACTGCCCTGAAGTGTTTCCAACTTGTTTCAGAAGTCCCTTGAATCAAAGATGAACCTATTTTAAGTTAAAATCTTGAAATTTGGGGGATCATTTTTTGATATTATACCTACTGCTTTTATTATATATAAAATATATAATAATATTATGATATAATTTAAATAAAAAGAAACTTAAATACATAAATTCAAAAGGAAATTATATTGAATTGGGTGGTCTGTTTTTATTTATGGATCATAGAATTGTAGAAGTTATTCTTATAGGATAGTCTATCTGTTTGGAAATAAAATATAAAGAAGATATATAAATGCTTATAAAAAAGCATGTATCAGCCGGGCGTGGTGGCGCACGCCTTTAATCCCAGCACTCGGGAGGCAGAGGCAGGCGGATCGCTGTGAGTTCGAGGCCAGCCTGGTCTACAAAGTGAGTCCAGGACAGCCAAGGCTAACACAGAGAGACCTTGTCTCGAAAAAACCAAAAAAAAAAAAAAAACAAAAAACAAAAAACAAAAAAAAAGCATGTATCTTACTTTGATTATATTTTTAAATATGTTATGCCAGGGCAAAGTTTCCTCCATCTTGTCTCACTCACATGGTGCCATCTGTGCTTTATCCTAAAACCCACAGGAAGAGTACCATGAGAACGTATTTAACCAGCTAACTGTATGTTTTGGGCTTCTGTTAAATAGCTTGCCTGCTTTACTTCCCACTGCATCTGCCAAGGAGGGTGTGTTTTTACTGTGAATTTTGCCATGTAAAGCTCTCTGTAAGGCTAGGCGATGGTGCTGTGTACGTAAAATGCAACACTCATGTGGCAGAAACAGGTAGATATCTGTTCAAGGCCAGCTTCATCAACACAGCTAGAACCAGGACAGCCAAGGTTACACAGAGAAGCCCCATCTTGAAAAACAAAACTAAAACTGAAGAGGGCAAAGACATAACAAAACAGAAAGCTCCTGTAAAATGCAGCATAATACAGACTCTCAATCTGGTCCCTGAGGATGTGGTCTTTGGAACTCTACCCTTTGACAATATAACTAAATTATTGTTTAAAATTTTCATCTAGATGACCCATAAAATTTAAGAGTAAGATAAATAGATATTTTTCTGTAATTAGCTAGTTATATAATTTATCACCCAAAACCATAACATGTTTTAATGTGAAAGGGGTCACAATTAATTACTATGTCAGAACAGCGGATGTAAATCAGACTCTTGTGGAAAGATTATGGCATATGGTCACCATTCCCAGAAAAGTTTATTTTTGAAAATCATGCCTCCACTTTTCTCCTATTAAAAACAAGATTAAATGAAATAAGAAAATAAAAAAGCAAAAGCTTATTTCTTCCTTTCTATACCGTACGACTGATGAAAATTACTGAGGCTAGAGACATATCTCAGAGATCAACAGTACATACTGCTATCTGAGAAGACTGGACTTCAATTTCCAGCACCCTGATAGAGTGATTGACACATACATGTAATTATAGGTCTCAATTATTTAACATCTTCTTTTGATATCTAGAAATACCCATCATCATACATCTCCCCAGCCAGTCACACATAGAAATAAGTAAAAATGAAACAAAGTTAATTGTTAGTTGATCAGATCATGGTCATATCAATTACTAGTCTATTTTTATCACAAGAATATACATCTTAGGTACAACAGACAGATATGATTCTATGTAAAGATAAGATAAAATAGTTAGATACGGTCTTCAAAAACCTCAGAGACATATAGAATATGACATTTAAAAAAGTTTTTTATTATTTTAAAGATTCAATGACAATGAGCCAGGTTAATTCCTGACAACACCAAGCCTACCTCAAAGAAGATAATGAGCACCAAAGAACCTCCTTTTGGAGATATCTTCAAATGTGGCAAACAAGCTACCAGACACAATGTCCTCGTTTCTACCACATACAGAATTCTGCCTAAAAAAGGGCAAGCTTGGATGAGGGCAGAGTCAACAGCAAACTCTGCCAAGATAAGGTAAGCAAGTCCTCAAGATTTCCTGCCTCACAAATATGACTGTTAGATATATTGTTCCAGAAGGCTGAAAATGTTACTGTAACATTATAGAGAATTTAGGGTGACTATTCATATTCTCTGTCATATTCTCATTTGGAAAGCTACTAACATGCATTCCCAGTATACGCAGGTTTTCATTTTTAATCCACCTAAAGTTTCTGATGGGGTTGAAAACCAGATAGTTTAGTTTTATAATTAAGCTCAGTTGTTTAGGGGTTAAGATGTTTTTAGGTCTAGATCGATGTTTTAAGTTGAAATGATGTGATATGATAGATACTGATTTACATTCAGAATTTTAGATTCATCAAGATAGGAAAGGTGTTTTCTTCAAGGCTGCCAAATACAAATAGCCAAAACACTAAGAATGTAGCATTTATATAAATCCTTATTGTGTCATGGTTTTTCTTGCTCTAGGTAGCTTATTCTGTATATGTGTAATAATATAAATGTATATGTAAAAATAAAAATATTTAATGAAAAATAATAGTGACCAATTCATTAAATTACTGAATAAGCTAAGTAAGATGAATACTTGCAAATTGCCTGCATGAGAGTTAGCTCAAAAAGTATTGTTATTATTACTTTTGGATTTTATATCATTACTTCTCAAGTAAACTTCACAAAATTCCATTAAAACAAACAGGGTCAAATAAGAAAAAAAAAGATGAAAAAGAAAAGAAATAATTTTTTTGTTTTGTTTTTTGAAACAGGGTTTCTCTGTGTAGCCTTGGCTGTCCTAGACTGACTCTGTAGACCAGGCTGTCCTCGAACTCATATAGATCCACCTGCCTCTGCCTCCCGAGTGAGTGCTGTACCACCACGCCAGGCTAGGAAGTACATTTCTTATAGGGCAAGACAGTATAAAAGTTTCTCCATCTTGTATCCTTGATAAGGCCACTTTAGATTTAACTAGAGTTTGTTCTCCTTGATAGAGAAGTTCTTGAAAAAAAAAAAAACTACGCAAGTTTGTTCTACGAACCTGAAGTCATGTTTTCCCATCTGGTTTCATACAACTCTCTCTAACTGGCCTTATCTTTGCTTCTGTTAAATTGCCTGTTTATGCAAATTGCCTGATGCAACTGGAAGAGACACCAGGATGTAGTTCTTCCTTTGGTCTAAATGCTTGGCACTGTGTGTGTGTGTGTGTGTGTGTGTGTATGTATGTGTGTGTGTGTATCTCTCAGCCACTTTTTTCTGAGTGGTCTTCTCTGGTGGATCCCTGTTAAACTTTCTACTAATAGAGCTTAAGTTTAAAAGTAAGATGTCTTTGGTGAGCCTCTGTTCCAATTTTCTCAGCACAGGGAAATTGTGAGGAGTATGTTTGGAATAGCATGAATTGGAGAACAATAAAGAAGAGGACATGGGGAAGATATTTCTGTAAACTAAAATAATAGATGTTCACTAAGGATTGAATGTATTAATGACAAACTTCTTTCCTTCATATTATAAAGAACTAACTATGCCTGAATATATAGTTCTTAAAGCTGAGTTATCATTAACCTTGAAAGATTTCATGGTCCATGTTTTACTGTTCTTTTATTTCTCACTTCAAACTAAGCTCTACTGAAAACCAACTTTTTTATCCTTCAATAATTATATGAAATCTAAACTTCTACTTGAAGTTTTCCATGATTCAATCATTTAAACAAATTAAACAGTCTTGCACAATAATCAGTCAGAGCAGTTACCCATTTTAGATGAGTCATCTGAATAATAAATGTCTAAAAAATCCTTTTCAATAGCAGTTGCAGTCTAAATTTTTCTGTAATTGCCTTAATCCCTCAGCATAATAACTAAATGTCCACACACTCATTCTATAATTTTACTACCCAGCGAGTTCTTGTTAATCAGTGTTGCAAATTTACAGTATGTTAAATGCACCAAGGTAGCATACTTTGAAGTACTTCTAAACTGAATTTCTGTAATGGCTGATAAAAATGTTTTAAAAGATACTAAGTGACTTGAAAGTTTCTTATTGCAGAGGAAACTTGTATTTCTTTTTAAACTGCTGTTTTCACACACATAAAAGGTCATTAATTTTAAACAACAACACAATTAATAATGATACTCAACCTCAACTTAGGGCTAGTACTAGGAAGTTAGATGCATCATTTTGCAAGTTCATCATTTAAGTATGTAAGCTATTGTGATCTTAATTTTAAATTTCAAATCTTGTCTACAAATGCGATTTATCTATAATGACTACAGAGACATATGTATACACACACACATGCACACACACACACTTTTTCAATTTTTAAACTCTTGGAACAATATGCTCTATGAGTTCAACAAATGTATCAATGTTCCTTTTCCATCCAACTAATTAAAAGACAACCAAGAATTAATTTTTGGTAAATTCTCTTAATCAAGCATATTAAAATTCTAACAAAATTACTTTCAATAAAAAGGAGTATGAATAAAATAAAATAAAAAGAAACAGACATAGTTACCAAAAAATGGGAAAGGGAATGAAAAGATGAGCTAGTAGTTAGCAGTGCATGTTTCTCTTGCAGCAACTGTGAGATCAATTTTCACTTCTCAGCTTTGGTAGTTTACATAAAATGGGATTTGATGCCCCTGGACTCCATGGACACTTACACATATTCACATACATACCCACCCACTCTCCTCACACACATACTCATAATGAAAATAAAATAAATATTTTAAAATATTTTGTTTGGTTTTAATTTAGTGGCAATTATTATACAGTGATTACTTATTTATTTGCTCATCTTCAAAAGCAGAATAATAATGACAGATTTTCTATCACATCCATATGGAAAAATTAAAGGAAAATTATTAAATAATCGTAAAATAAGATAACAGTTCTATGACACATATGAAAACCAACAGTCAGTTCACACTAATTTCTTGTTAAAATGCCTTCATTTGTTCTGTGAGTCTGTTACAGCTTGTAGGGGGAAATGACTTGAGAGGTTGTAAAACATTATCAAAACATGGGTTTCCTTTGTTACATCGGTGCTTTCCTAACCTTATCTGACATTAATGATTGCCATGGAAACACTTTGGCCAAGTGTGATTGGCCAAGTAGGATAACCTTAGTGCAAGAACTTTCATATACATTTTAAGGTATACTATCTCATAGAAGAGTAAGGCTTATAAACCAGATTAAAATGCAGATCATATATATTATCAAAGCACAGTTAAACACCATGAGAAACAAAGTGGTGAAATAAGTTAATAAGATTAAGCTAGCGTGTAAGAAAGATGGAAGTACCGAATGGCCTCATTTCTGACCACACAATACTTCTACATGTCCTCTTTCCTTCCTTTGTTACATCAGTCTTTTACACTGATGGTAGCCTTATAAAAACAAAAGTCTTTCATTTGAACAGCAGGACTAATAGCCATAAGTAAGGAGAGACTTTGGCTTTTGATTTATAGTACAAATCTAGGAATAGGTTTAACTTGGCTAAAGCAGTTCTACCATCAATTATCAAAGAACAAAAGAAGAAAAAACTACCCATAGGATATATACTATGACATCAACATAAAAGGTAGGAAACCTGAATAGGTTGTCCAAAAGTTTTTTAATCATACATTTTGAATTTTTACTTCTTATTTGAGACCTATATATGGAATCAAATGACTATTTAGTATATCACAAATACATATAATGCAAAACTGAAATGTTACAATGTCATCTTAATTGAAGTCTTCCAACTTAAGAGGCCCATTAAGGCTTATAACACAAAGTAGTAAACAAAGAGGATAGTCTTTAGGAAGCTACTAAAACTTGTGGAATTCACAGGCACCTTCTCTCATCTGAGGTCATGCAAGTAGTAAACAGTTGCTGCATAGGACAGACTCCCCAATTCTCCACTATTGTCTGGAAGGTGTGCAAAGAGATGTAGGCCTCTATAAGACACCAACCATTTGGTTATGCTGCCATCATTGAGTCATACATGCTTTTGTACATAACTCAAGTCATCTCAATAAAAGTATTCATTCACTGATCTATATTCTTGCTCTGTCATTGGTTTCCTAACTGAGTAATAGAAGAAACTCATTTGGCTATGCTCAGAACAATTTAAACAACAAGATGATTCAAAAAGGTTTAATGTGTTTTCATTCTGCACACTCTTCTTTGTGTTACATAAAACGTAGTATACTTATCAACCTCATACAATACGATGAGTTTGACCAGTGACCAATAAACCCTTTTTTTTCTGCTTATTTATATATAATAAAAAATGTCTCAAGTAGTTTTGCTTATGTTTTATAAAACTACAGGCATAAGCAGCTAAGAATTTTAAAACAGACATAAAAATAAGTGTGTATGTCAGATGCAAGAGAAAATATGTGGGGCAGACAGAGGCTGTATTGTTTCTGGTTTTTGGAAATAGTCTCATCATGAAACCCATAGCATTTCAAACTCAGTATGCAGTACATTCTGAACTACAACTCAAAATCATAGTGCCCGATCAACTTATAAAATTAATTACAGCTGTATATCACAATTTCCCAGCTACACATATATGCATATTGTTACAGTGAACAAATGGCAAATTTATGCTTTTGTCCAACTTACGTCCACCTTGGCATGTTCACTCATGACATAATACAGTTTGCTCCTAGAATCATCCCGCTTTCATGAGGAAGAAAAACAAAACTGAATGTTTATACTCTGTAGAGGAATTTTAATTCAGAGCATAGCTGCTCTAGCAAGAGATCACATAAAAAAACTTTTTAGGTCTGTATGAGGTGGCTGAAGTATAAACACACCTTTAATGCACGAGATAGGCAATCAGGTCTGAGTTCAAGGTCAGCCTGCTATAGAGCAAGTTTTAGGTAACGCTGGAGTACAGGAATGGTGGTACAGGCATTTAATTCCTAAACAATGAAGGTAAAGTTAGTGTGTAGAAGGAAGCATCCATGATTAAAAGAGATGTTTAATTGAGTGGGAGAAAAACATTGATAAATCAGAGAATAATTTGACAGACTAGGATATGCCCAACTCTCCAGAAAAGAGAGAACAAAGGGAAGCTAATTAAGAGGTAGTTTTACAGAGAGAGGAGGCAATATTACAAGGACAGTAATAGAGAGATAAGTTGCAGAGAGAGAGCACTCAGGTGAAGACCAAAGAAGCCAGAGAATGAGAGGGAGCCAGAAGGTTGGAAAAGATTACTGGAGTTAGTTTGAGGCCAAGCAGAAAAATGTCAAGGCTGAGAAAGAAGACAGACTGAATAAGTAAACTGGGATTGTAAGCTGAATTGAACCAGCCGGTTATGAGCTCAGGAAGAACAAAAAAGGGTAAAGTACCTCCCCTTGGTGAGGAGGCCTGATGGCACTCAAAGAAAGAATGAGCAGGCTACCAAGATGAGACTTGATAGCCTATGACCATATAGTAGGGGACGAGGTCCCCCTCAGTCATGGACCTAGGGGAGGGGAATAGTGTGAAAGTGGGAGGGAGGGAGGAACAGGAGGATATAAGTGATGGGATAACAATTGAGTTGTAATCTGAATAAATGAAAAATAAAATGTAAAAAGTTAAAAAACTTACTAAGCAGTAAGTCTCAGAGGCTGAGAGTTTTAATCTGAATAAATTAATAAAATTGGAATTTAAAAAAAAGAGACTATTCTATGCCTAGGATATATTGTATGGAGGCTAGAAGTTTCCAGGACTAGGTGTAGGTTTGAAGACAGAGGCAGTAAGCTGACTAATAAAGCAGACTAATAAAAGTTTCTTCTACATCACTCAAAGTTTTGTGGTGTCAGCAATTCTGTTCTAATGCTAGGTGAATTCAATAAACTTTTTCCAAATCAAGAACTAAAATATTTAAAGACATATATGTAGTAGAAGTTTTTGTCATGTTTTGTGATTGTGTCATTGTTTTGGTCCCAGTGTGGGAGATAAAACTGCCTTTAGTTGGCCCACAGCTGAAAACAGCTTTGTGAGATGGGGTGTGATCTTTGTCAGCTGGGTACTCCATCCTGTTAGGTGCATGTTTTTTTGCCAGCTGAAAAACATCCTGTTGGGTACAAATAGAGCCTGAAAGGCAGAGAGAGAGATTGCTTTGCATGCTTTGCATGCTTTGCATTGCCTGGCTTTGCATCACTTTGTTTTGCTTAGCTTTGCTTCGAGATACTCTTAGAAAGAAATGCTCTGGAGAAAATGGCTAAGAGGCTGCTGATGTTGCTGTTTCTGTTTCTGGTTTTTTTCTTTGTTTGTTTGTTTGTTTGCCATTTGCTGCTGCTGTTTGCTGTTTGACTGGACTGCTATAATCCTCATGGTGAAGAGTAGTATTTTCCACAGGAACTGAGTCTAAAAAGATTTACCTCCTCTGCCTCTACTTTCTTTCTTTCCTACCTTAGGTTGGTGGGTTGGAATGGAGATAGAGGCATTAAAGAACCCCGAATAAAGTAGGTTTTAAAAAGATCAAAACCTATAGGTGGCAACCACATAGGCATGATGGGGAAAGGAGGGAGTTGAGGAGGCCAGCACCATGACAACAGCTTGGCCACCACAGTGGAGCCTTAATTCATAGCTGAGAGACCATCACCTCAGCAGCCCACAGTAGCTGGCCTGAGTCAGAGAAGTATCTCCATGCTGGACCCCAAGAGAGCCTGCCACTCCCAGCCATACTGGCCCTGCAGTAGAGAGCCTGAGCAGCCCACCTCCCACTCCCACCCAAGAGCTTTGTTTAGTGGCCACTTAAAAACATAGTAGCCCTTGAGCAAAATTCAAATGCTTCCAATCAGTTCGCTTCCAACCTCAGAGCAGTCAAGTCAGCCCCTCCTTTCACACCGGCGCTATTCAGAGGAGAGACAAAATGGAGGCTCCTGTCAGACCCTCAGCAAAAGCTGCCCATAGTGACTATTCCTGCTTGAACCCACTGCTATGGAAACTGACACTTCTCCTGCCTCAGAATGCCTACAGCCTCTGCCATGGGAGCTGTCCCTGATAACAACTTTCCTGGCATCAGCCTACTGCCTTCACAGCAAACTCTTTGTAAAATTTGGACTCTTTGTAAACTGTATACTCCTTCAGGGCAGAAAAATGGCCAGACCTCTGCCAGAGAAAACTCCAGCAGCCCAGCTCCTCCTGTGAGACCTCTGTAACTGCCATCTCTAGGCCCTCAGTAGCACTCATCCCATATTATGCTAATTTGAGATGAAAAGTGTGGACAAAATCCCACCAATCCCTGAGTTTCCACTAAAACCCACCAATTCCTGAAAAGGAAAGCCTATCAATCCCTGAGATCCCCTTCAAACTCCGAACTTGAAATCCCACCAATCCACACTCTGGAAATCCATGCTGCATAAAGCTTTGCCCCCTAAGAAACCCTATATAAAGGTTGTGTGAGCCCAGTTCCCTACTGTTATTTCCTAGGAGCACAGGCAGCCACTCCTAGATTTGGCTCTCCAATAAATCTCTTTAAGAGATTTACTGCCTGCTGTGACTCTCTCTCCATGAAAGTAGAAGAGAAGAAAGAAGACAGGAAGAAGGGAGTGAAGCTCAGTCTCCAAAGCTCCTAAGATCCTTAAGGTTTGGAGTAACCAATGCCTGGGAACTGCAGCAGCTGGAGGAGCTGAGTTCAGGCTCTAAGGCTCCTCAGATCTTCAAGGCTTGGGTCAATCCTCCCTGGGAAGTGCATTTGCTGAAGAAGGAGTGGAGCTCAACTAGTAGGCACCTCACCTCCTCAGGGTTTGAAACAACCCTATTCTGGAAGTAGCTGTGTCTGGAGAAAGAGCAGAGAGCTCAGGCTCCTAGACTCCTCAGTTTCTCAGGGTTTGGGGCAACCCTCCCTTGGAGGCTACAGCATCTCTTTTGAGGAGGCTTCCTCTTAGAGCTGTGAGGTTCCTGGTCTCCTGTGCCTGAAGAAAGCCTTGAGACACTGCCGCACTACTGGCGTGGGATACCTTCCCAGCCCTCAGAGTTGTGGACATCCTAACTCCCAAGTACCAGAAAGCAGACCAGCCATCCATAACACTAAGTGTGTGTCTATATTTCAGCCAGAGGCATTAGTTGTATATTCTACACAGAAGGATTATAAAGGTATATAGTCTAGCCAGATAACACAAATAACAGAGCATCCATGTTGCTGGATTAAAATTCCTCTTAAAAAACTTAAGTATAACAGGAGAAACATGCTACAAGCACTATAGTCAGCAGAAATCTAGAGTTGATTTATAGATTAAGGATAAGAACTTCTTGACCCAACTATGGCAGCAATTATACAGGATGTTTCACTGTGATTTTATTTTGTGTGTGTGTGTGTGTGTGTGTGTGTGTGTGTGTGTGTGTGTGTGTGTGTGTGTTTGATTTCCTAGTCAAATGTTATTCTTTGTTTAAAGGATGTTAAATTTACATGGGGAGCTCAGTAGTATTTCCACTTATTCTGAGAAAGACTGTAAAGAGACTTTTAGAAAAGTGTGTGCAAATTTTCTCTGTGATTGAAACCTTTCATCCTGCAGGGACTCTCTGTAGACAATGAAGTAAACAGCCCAAAATAGCTCCAGGAAGTCTGTAAAACTGACCAGATTAACTAGACCAGAACATTTGCCTGGAAGAAAAAGAAATCTGCAAAGTTACCTTGAAAGAGTTTTGACAAAATTGATGCATCAGGAAAAGGCACACTCCAACCTTTTGATATGCTTGCAGGCTGTGAAGTATACTCCAGGTTCCTAGTTTTGTGAGCTGTCACCTATGCTGGGGTAGGCTTTGGTGATGCAATTGTCTTTGAGTAAGTAACCTATTATTCATATTCCTGTAAATAACTCCAATAAAATATATCATTTCACCAAGTTTAGTGGTTCTGTACTTTGAAATGTGATGTATTCTTTCTCTCTCCTCTATCTCAATGGGTAGACATCTGTACTTCATCTCCCCAGGAAAAGTTTCTGTCACACAGCAACACTTTTGAGCCCAATCTTCCAAATCAATACCCTTCTTCTGACAATAATTACTAAGTAATTATAGGCAAGTCATTTAAAATCGTCATGTACCATTTTTTTCCAATCTGAAATGCTTAAGTGAGCCAATAAAAAAATAGGAATAAAATTGAATCTGCTTAAATAGTTTCAGTAATTATTAATAATAAAATAGTATTAATTTTTTAATGTATCTCCCTGGAGTCATACTGTCAGATTAGTGATAAAAAGAAAAAAAGTAAATTACTTGATCTTCTAAGAGGACTGACAAGAAATAATTACCCACAGTTCTCATGATAAGTACTACAGAAGTCCCTGCTCATTCTAACTAAAGAAATTAAAGGGTAGTCTGAAAGGTAAAAGAAGAAGCAGACCTGCCAGGACTTCCATTATGATAAATTCATCAGTGATGAATCTCCAGGATTTTCTTTTAATTTTGTATTTCCAGAATTAATACTGAGTTTACCACTCAGAAATAGCATTAGGAACATGTAAATACGCAATACCCAGGAATGTCTCTTATTTTCAAATAAAGCACAGGGAAGGAGTAGGCTTTAAAGATAGCTCTTTGACTATTTTTTCCTACATTACCAGCCTAGGAAAGCTCTGTGTTTTTGTCTTTATACATTCCAACACCATTGCCCTTGACGGGCAGTGAGAATGTAGTTCACTACATCGGCCACTGCAGTAGCCAAAAAGCTGTGGGTAGAGCTTAAAAATTCTCATCCTCTCCAGGTGCCAAGAAACTCTTCTTTAATAGTTCAGATTCCAATAGGATATCATAACACAAAAGGAAACTTCTATTCCTACCCACCAGCAACTTTCCCTTTTTCACATTCACAGATGCCGTTTAAGAGGAGGCTCATTATGCAGTTAGAATTAAGGATGCCATGTCCTCATGTCATATCACTGGTGGTTACACGGGAACAGTAATGGGCCCTCTTAATACACACAACCTAGAAGATTCCCGGAAAACCTAAGGCAGAACTAGAATTCTCAGACTCTGCTATAGTAATTACAGTAAAGACCATAAATGTCTGCAGAACTCAGGTGTGATAAGTGGACTGATGTGTCACTTTGCAGTCATGGACGAAGCTATGAACCTTTTATGTCCTGATAGCTTCAGAGAATGCCAAGTAAACTATGTGTAAACTGAAGTATAGAAACACACAGTAATGTCAATAGTCTTATTTATGATGAGGCAAGGCCCTAAGCAATGCACCACAGCTTTCAAAATGACCATTCTGTACATAGAATTTCAATAAAAATTATAGCATTTAGGACTTGTGATGTTTTGATTTGTGATTTTGTTTTAATAAGCTAAAACATTAAAGGATGAGAGAATAAATTTGACAATTTTTAAAATGTATGCTTGAAAATACTGAATGCAAAGTAACAGAGGTTTAATTTGCTAATTATAAGTGACAGAAACAGACATTTGACATCTATATATTCAGGTACTTATAAAAAAAGTTTGTCTATTTTGATAGAGTCCCATAGCATAATATTTAAAATGTTTATTTTTATAATTTAATATCATTCATCAAGTATAACTATGTCTGTGGGACAGGGGAGGATCTGTGGAGACTATGTGGTGGCCTTAGCTGAGACTCCTAGCAGTACCAGATATGGGGCTTGAAGTCACCACATTGTGTACCTAAGTGGATCTTCCAGTGGAGGAAGGTGATACCAACCAAGCAATGAAACCTTCAGCCCAAAAATTTGCCTCACATACAAGAGGTATAAGAATAAAGATGGAGCAGAGATTGAGGGACTGGCAAGCCAATGACTGGCCCAGCTTGAGACCCACCCAATTGGAGAGAGCCAACAAGGAATGTAAAAAGAGTCTGTTCAAATAAGATAACCACTACATGGGGATGGCTGTGGGAGACACTGGTGTAGAGCCAGGCTGTAAGATAAGGCCTGAACCAACAATTGTACAACTATGTTGTCAAAGTCATTGGAAATATCATGAAAACTACACAAGAGAAGGGGAGAACATAGCCCAGACAAATGAAAAAGTGGAGGAAAAGATGGCAGGATTCAAAAGATGAACAGATAGAAGATTGTATGATATTTTCATTGGGCAGTTTTAACATAACAAACTGAGCTGAGCTACAGTCCTTGGAGAGTTGGTTATTCTGTGTTTTGTGGTCCCTTGATAGATACATATGTAGGGTCGGTACAAGATGATGAGGCCATTAACATTAGAGTTAACAGACTTCCTTTTTATTCAGTAAAAATGAAAGTGTTGAACTATATTTTTGACTGATGTGCTTAATAAGATTTTAGATAATTGTCTTCCACTCTAAGGAGACTGGTAGGGCCATCAGAGCAGCTCTCTGCTTGGATATCTTTCCATCTACTGCCCAATTGCCAGACTCACTTGAGTCAGAAACAGCAAGCAAGCAGAGGCAGGGGTCCCAGTGTGGGTGGCTTGGGCACTGAAACAAAGCCTCATTGTCCACCTCCCTGAGGAGGCCAGCACAGAAACTGAAGCAGCTCTCTGCTTAGATATCTTTCTGCCTGATGTCCAGATGCCTGGCCCACCTGGGTCATAAACAACAAGCAAGAAGAGTCATGAACCCAGAGGAGGCAAGTTGGGCATGAGGCTAAAACAGCATGGTCTACACCAAACTCTCAGACTATCAAAAACCACCAAACCAGCTAACACAAGAGACATCATAATGGGAATAGATCAGCATAAGAGCATAAGCAACAATTGCCAGGGCCATTTGACATCACCAGAAACTAGCAGTCCTTTCACAGAAAGCCATAGTGATTGTATCACACCAGATACACAAGAGAAAGTTTTCAAATCTGAGGTTATGAAAATGATAAATTCTTTATAGGAGGAAATAAATTCCTGAAACTAGAACAGGAACATGCAAAGAAAGAGGTGAAAGAATTGAAGAAAGTCTTTAAAAAATTAGTGAAAGACAGGAAACTACAGTCAAACAGGAGAACAACATAAAAAAAAAGCATTCAAAATCTAAAAATGGAGATAGAAGCAATGAAGAAAACACAATCCTGCAAACAGAAAACTTAGGGAAGAGGACAGGATCTATAGACACAAGCATCACTAGCATGATACAAGAGATGGAAGAAAAAACTCTAAGAGGGAGAAGATATGACTGAAGAAATTAATACAACAGTTAAAGAAAATGTTAAATCTAAAAAGTTCCTGACACAGAACATCCATGAAATCTGAGACACTATGAAAACACCAAACTTCAGAATAATAGGAATAGAAGAAAAAGAAGACTCCCAGCTCCAAGGCCTAGAAAATATTTTCAACAAAATTATAAAAGACACCTTTCCTGACCCAAAGACAGAAATACCCATAAATATACAAGAAGCCTACAGAACTCCAAATAGATTGGATCAGAAAAGAAAAACCTCCTGCCACATAATCAAAACAGTAAATGTACAGAACAAAGAAAGAAAGCTGCAAGAGGAAAAGGCCAAATCATGTATAAAGCCAAACCTATTTGAATTGCAACTGACTTCTCAACAGAGACTATGAAAGCAAGAAGGTCCTGGATAGATGTCATGCAGACACTAAGAGACAACAGATGCCAACCCAGTCTAGTATACCAACCAAAACTTTCAAGCACCATAGGTGGAGAAAACAAGATATTTCATGGCAAAACCAAGTTTAAACAGTACCTAGCCAAGAATCCAGCCATACAGAAGATCCTAGAAGGAAAACTCCTATACTTAAACCAGGAAAACAAAGGAAATAAATAACTCCACAATCTCAAAACCAAGAGAAAGGAAATACACACGCAGTCTCTACAACCACTAACATAAAAACAAAAAACAAAAAACAAAAAACAGGAACCAAAAACCATTGGTCATTAGATCTCTCAATATTAATGTCCTCCACTCCCTAGAACAAAGACACAGGCTAACAGAATGCATGTGAAAACAGGATTCATCATTCTTCTACATACAAAAAACCACACCTCAACAATAAAGATAGATAATACCTCAGGAAAAAGGGCTTAGAAAAGTTATCCCAACAAAACAGACACAAGAAGCAAGCTGGAGTAGCCATCTAATATCTAAAAAAATAGACTTTCAATATAAACTAATCAAAAGAGGTGAAGAAAGATATTTAATTCTATCAAAGAAAACATCCACCAAAGATATATCCCAATCCTGAATATTTGTGCCCCAAACTCACCCATATTCATAAAAGAAATATTACTAAAGCTTAAATAACACATCAAATCCTACACATTAATAGTGAGAGACTTTCACACCCCACTCTTGCTAAAGGACAGACCATAAAGACAGAAATTAAATGGAAAAATAATGAAACTAAGAGACATCATGAATCAAATGGACCTAACTGATATCTACAGAATATATCACCCAAACACAAAAGAATATACCTTCTCAGCACATCATGGAACCTTCTGAAAAATTGACAATACACTTGGTCACACAGAAAACCTAAACACATACAAGAAGATCGAAATAATCCTTGCATCTTCTCCCACCACGATGGATTAAATATAGAACTCCACAGTAACAGAAACTCCGAAAACTCATGGAAACTGAGCAACTTCCTACAAAATGACCTCTGGGTCAGTGAGGAAATAAAGAAGAAATTAAGGACATCCTAGAATTCAAGGAAAACGAATCACAAGTTACCAAAACTTATGGGACACAATGATAGCAGTGCTAAGAGGAAAGTTCATAGCTCTAAGTGCCTTTATAAAGAAATGGAAGAGATTCAGAACTAGCAACTTACTATCACACCTGAATGCTCGACAAAAATAAGAAGCAGACATACCCAAGATGAGTAGATGACTGGAAATAATCAAGCTCATAGCTGAAATCAATAAATTAGAAAGAAAGAGAACAATTAAAGGATTGATGAAACCAGGAGCTGATTCTTGGAGAAAATCAACAAGATAGACAAACCCTTAGCCAAACTAATTAAAAGGCAGACAGAAAATACTCAAATCAGTAAAATCAGAAATGAAAAGAGAGACGTAATAACAGACACCCAAGAAATGCAAGGAAAGATTAGGTCTTACTTAAAAAGCCTTAAAAATGTCACAAAATTTGAAAATCTAAATGAAATGGACAATTTTCTTAATAGCTACTAATTACCAAAATTGAATCAATTTAAATTGTTCTGTATCTCCGAAGGAAATAAAAGCAGTCATAAAAAGTCCCCCTACTGAAAAAGGCCAGGGCTAGATGGATTTATCACAGAACACAGGCGACCCTGCACAAGCTGATGTATCAGCCGAGGACAATGCATGCAGAGAACCAAGACACCCTGTTCAGATATAATGGATGGACTGCCAATTCTTCATGTGGTCACTGTCCCTTGGCAAGATGTCCAAGGGGAAGTGGATGCAGGCTATCGTGATGAGATCTAATAGGCTATAGCCATACAGTTGGCATAGGAGGGCCCCCTAACAGAAGTGTAGGGGAGAGAAATAGGCAGAAGAGGGAGGGATGTTGGGAATGAGAAAATGATTGGGAGAGGATAACAATAGTGATGTAATGTGAATAAATTATAATAAATAAAATATACATAAAAATGAGTCTGAGCTTCCATTTTATACCTATCAGAATGGCTAAGATAAAAAACTCAAGTGACAGCACATGATATCAAGGACATGGAGAAAGGGGAACACTCCTCCAATGCTGGTAGGAGCGTACACTTTTACAACTACTTTGGAAATCAATCTGGCACTTTCTCAGAAAAATTGGACTACTGCTACCTCAGGAAACGTGATTTAATCACTGCTTCTTGGTGGGGTGGCCTTGTGGGCACACACAAGGAGGGGATGCAAGCTATTCTGAGGAGACCTGATATGCCATGGTCAGAAAGTAGAGGAGAAGCCCAATCCAGGCAAAGGTCTAGGTAAAGGGAATTGGTGAGGAAGAAGAATGGAGCATTGGAACAGGAAAATAAGAGTGAAGGAATAACAATAGGGATGTCATGTAAATAAATTATAATAATTGAAAAAATTAAGACATATATAAGGATTCACGAGAGATGGAAGATGGCGGCGAGCAGTGTGGACCGTGTTTGAAAGCTCCAGTGAACAATTCAGGGAATTGCACAGATTTCTGAGCCAGGAACACCAAGGTCCCCCACCACGAAAGCAGAAGTGCTACAAGGTTCGGAGGGACCAGGGTATGGTGGACCTGCTTGCCCCTGCACATGGGAGGAGCCCGGACTTTCTCGGATCAGAGCAGCAGCGGCAGAGACAGCAGTGCCACCAGCGGCACCAGCGGCTCCAGCGGCACCAGCGGCGGTGGCTGAGATTTGCAGCTCAGAGCCTTCCAGTGGAGGCAATTGGTGTGCTGGACCGTGGGAGTTGCTGTGGGAGAGGGGACTCTGGACAGGATTTGGGTCGCGTGGTGCCTTGAGACCCAAACTGGACTCAGCAGACAGTTCAGCCCCAGAGTCCTGGGTTTGCTCAGTGAGCTGTGCCGTGGAGAAGCTGGCTCAGCTCAGCAAGCAATTCTGCCTGAGGCACAGCTCCCCTGCTGTGCCTAGACTCCAGATCAGCGCAGTCGCAGTTTTCTGTGACGCAAGCTGGGCAGAGCGCTCAGTTCAACCCTAGGCGATTGCTCAGCGCAGTCGCAGTTTTCCTGCTGTGATGCAAGCTGGGAGGAGCACTCATTTCCACCCTAGGCACTTGTTCAGCACAGTCGCAGTTTCCCTGCTGTGACGTAGGCTTGGTGGAGCGCTTAGTTCTACCCTAGGCACTTGCTCAGTGCAGTCGCAGTTCTGCTGTGATGCAGGCTGGGTGGAGTGCTCACTTCCACCCTAGGCGCTTGCTCAGTGCAGTTGCAGTTCTCCTGCTATGGCAGACGGTTCAGGCCCTGAGAAACTAGCTGAGCTCGACACGTGGTTCGGGCCCAGTATCCCTGGCTGGACTTGGCAGGGAACCCAAAAGGCTGTTGATACCTTGGCCTGAACCAACGCTCATTCAGAGACCCAGAACGATTGCAGGACCCACAGCAAAGGGGAGTTGAGGATCACTGGCCGTGAGAGCCCAAAACGACAGGGCTAACCTCCTGACATCCACACCAGTGAAGTATCAGGGTTTCCAGCATAAGGAAATTGTGAGAAAACAAGTGAATCTATCATCAGATTCCCTCCACCCAACTCTGGAAGTTACCCAACAAAAACAGAGACGGCAAGATGTCTAAAGGACAGCGTAAAAGCATACACAAAAAACCCCAAAACAACATGGCGTCTCCAGTTCCCAGCTATCCCAAAGAAAACAACCCGGAGAACTCAAATACAACGGAAACACAAGAAAATGACCTTAAGTCCTTGGTAATGAGGATGATAACAGAGGAAACAAATAAAATTCAAATCAGATGCAGGAAGACACAGCCAAGCAGGTGCAAGACATAAAAGAAGCACATAGAGTAGAACTGGAAAAATTTAAGGAAAATGTAAACAACCAGATGAAAGAAATAAAAAAATCTGTTCAAGATATGAAGTTGAAAATGGATTCAATGATAAACACACAGACAGAAGAAAAACGAGAACGTGAGGCCTCAGAGAAGAAGGCGAATGACACAGTGCTGAGCTTTTCTAACAGAATCCAAGAGATGGAAGAACGAATCTCAAGTCTAGAAGATACAATAACAGATCTTGAAGCAACCATTAAAGAAAATGCCAAATCTGGAAAACTCCTGACACAAAACATCCAAGAAATTAAGGACACCATGAAAAGAAGAAATCTGAGGATAATAGGCATTGAAGAAAGAGAAGATATCAGACTCCAAGGCCCAGTAACTATTCTCAACAAAATCATAGAAGAAAATTTCCCCAATCTAAAGAAAGAGATGCCTATAAACATACAAGAGGCATACAGAACACCAAATAGAATTGACCAGAAAAGAAAAACTGCCCGTCACATAATAATCAAAACACAAAACATACAGAACAAAGAAAAAATATTAAAAGCTGCAAGGGAAAGGGCCAAATAACATTTAATGGCAAACCTATCAGAATTACACCCGACTTCTCAGCAGAGACCATCAAAGCCAGAAGGGCCTGGACAGAGATCCTGCAAACCCTAAGAGACAACAGATGCCAGGCCAGACTACTTTACCCAGCAAAACTATCAATAACCATTGATGGAGAAAACAAAATATTCCATGACAAACCCAAATTCAAACAGTACCTACCCATAAATCCAGCTTTACAGAAGGTACTAGAAGGAAAACTCCATCCCAAAAGGTCAAGCTACAACCAAAACTACTCAGGAAATAGATAACTATACCATGGCAAAAACACAACTACACAAACGCTCTACTGGAACCAACATCAAAATTAAGACTCTTAACAGTAACTGGTCATTAATATCTCAACATCAATGGTCTCAATTCTCCAATAAAAAGACACAGACTAACTGAATGGGTGCATAAACAGGATCCAACCTTCTTCTGCATTCAAGAAACACATCTCACCCATAATGATAGGCATTTCCTCAGGATAAAAGGTTGGAAAAAAATATTCCAAGTAATGGTCACAAGAAGCAAGCAGGTGTAGCCATTTTAATATCGAACAAAATAGACTTTCAACCAAGATTAATCAAAAGGGATGAGGATGGACACTTCATACTCATCAAAGGTAAAATCAACCAAGATGACATCACAATTCTGAACATCTATGCTCCCAATACAAGGGCACCCACATTTGTAAAAGATTTGCTAAAAAGGCTTAAACCACACATCGATCCCCACACAAAAATAGTGGGAGACTTCAACACTCCACTCTCACTGAAGGACAAGTCATTGAAACAGAAACTAAGCTGAGAAATAACATCATTAACCAATGCCATGGGTCAAATGGATCTAACAGATATCTATAGAACCTTTCACCCAAACAAGAAAGAATATACCTTCTTCTCTGCACCCCATGGAACCTTCTCCAAAATTGATCACATCGTAGTTCACAAGGAAAGCCTCAACAGATACAAGAGGATTGAAATAATACCTTGTATCCTATCAGATCATCATGCGCTTAGGCTGCAATTCAACAACAGAAATAACAAAAAGCCTACACATATGTGGAAACTAAACAACTCTCTGCTAAATGACACCTGGGTCAGGGAAGAAATAAAGAAAAAAATCAAGGAGTTTCTGAAATTCAATGAAAATGAAGGAACAACATACCCAAATTTGTGGGATACATTGAAAGCAGTGCTAAGAGGAAAATTCATAGCACTAAGTGCCTTTAAAAAGAAATTGGAAGCATCACACATAAACACCTTAACAACACAACTGGAAGCCCTAGAAAAAAAAAGAAGCAGAAACACCCAAAAGGAGTAGACGTCTGGAAATAATCAAACTCAGGGGTGAAATTAACAAATTAGAAACTAAGAAAACAGTCCAAACAATCAACAAAACCAAGAGCTGGTTCTTTGAGAAAGTCAACAAGATAGACAGACCATTAGCCAAACTAACTAAAAGGCAGAGAGACAGTATTGAAATCAACAAAATCAGAAATGAAAAGGGAGACATAACAACAGACACTGAAGAAATACAAGAATCATAAGATCCTACTTTGAAGGCATATATGCCACAAAATTTGAAAATCTAAGGGAAATGGACGATTTTCTGGATCAATTTCACTTGCCAAAGTTGAGTGAAGAACAGATAAACAAGCTAAATAGTCCCATTTCCCCTACAGAAATTGAAGTAATCATTGATAGTCTCCCAACCAAAAAAAGCCCAGGGCCAGATGGTTTCAGTGCAGAATTCTACCAGACCTTCAAGGGTGAGCTAATACCGATACTCTTCAAGCTACTCCAAAAGATAGAAAGGGATGGAACATTACCAAATTCATTTTATGAGGCCATAGTCTCATTGATACCTAAACCTCACAAAGACTCAACAAAGAAAGAGAATTTCAGACCAATTTCTCTGATGAACATCGATGCAAAAATACTAAATAAAATACTTGCAAAACGAATACAAGAGCACATCAAAGATATCATTCATCATGACCAAGTAGGCTTCATTCCAGGCATGCAGGGATGGTTTAATATATGGAAATCCATCAATGTAATCCACCACGTAAACAAACTAAAAATAAAAAACCACATGATCATCTCTTTGGATGCAGAGAAAGCATTTGATAAAATCCAACACCCATTCACGTTTAAAGTTTTAGAGAGATCGGGAATACAAGGCACTTTCCTCAACATAATAAAGGCTATATATAGGAAGCCAATAGCCAAAATCAAAGTAAATGGTGAGATACTCAAGGAAATTCCTCTAAAATAAAAAACAAGGCAAGGCTGCCCACTCTCTCCATATCTCTTCAATATAGTACTCGAAGTTCTAGCCAGAGCATTAAGACAACAAAAGGAGATCAAGTGTATTCAAATGGGAAAGGAAGAAGTCAAATTATCCCTATTTGCAGATGATATGATAGTCTACATAAGTGACCCTCAAAATTCCACCAGAGAACTGTAAGACCCCCAGCACAGTGGTCTTAACGTGGAGACCCCCACCAAGAACCAGCGAGACCAAGGTTTCGGTTGCAACACGCAAGAGGCTTTATTGCAGGGGGTCGGGTACCTGGGCGTCTCAGTCTCTGGAGAGGCTGGCGCGCCAAGCGAGTCTTTCGGGGGCCCTTTATAGGGATTTTAGCGGGAAGCGCGGGTACAGAAGCGAGAAGCATAGTTACAGGGCTCTGATTGGTAAATTTAAATGAGGCGAGGTTATGGCCCGGTCATCAGATGGGCTCTAGGAACAGGGGAGTTTACCCATTCTCTGGGCCAGGTGGCCGACCATAAATATCTTGTTTGACAAGGACAAACTGTTTCTGTTATCTCAGCATGCTTTTATCTTTCTCCGCTGGGCCCCAGGCCTCATCTTATCCCGGGAACCTATTATTCTAGTCTTGCCTTGCAAGATAGCGTTACTGCTGCTATGCTTGCTATGGCGGGTGCACAGGGGAGAGGGTCTTACAGAACTCCTACAGCTGATAAACACCTTCAGCAAATTGGCTGGATACAAAATTAACTCAAAAAAGTCTGTAGCCTCCCTCTACACAAATGACAAGCTTGCAGGGGAAGAAATTAGGAAATCTACACCCTTCACATTAGCCACAAGCAATATCAAATACTTAGGAGTTACTCTAACTAAGCAAGTGAAGGACTTGTTTGAAAAAAATTTCAAAACTCTAAAGAAAGAAATTGAAGATGACATGAGAAGATAGAATGATCTTCCTTGCTCATGGATCAGGAGAATTAACATAATAAAAATGGCCATCCTACGAAAAGCAATCTACAGATTCAATGCAATCCCTATCAAAATACCTACACAATTTTTTAAAGACATTGAAAGTTCAATTCTGAACTTCATATGGAAAAATAAACAACCCAGAATAGCTAAAACAATCTTGTACAATAAAAATTGCTCCGGAGGAGTCTCCATACCTGATCTCAAACTGTACTTTAAAGCAATAGTAATTAAAACAGCATGATACTGGCACAGCAACAGGCTGGTTGATCAGTGGATTCGAATCGAAGACCCAGATATGAATCCACACACATATGGTCACTTGATTTTCGACAAAGAAGCCAAATCCATTCGATGAAAACGGGATAGCATCTTCAACAAATGGTGCTGGTCCAACTGGATGACTATGTGTAAAAAAATGCAACTGGACCCATATTTGTCACCTTGTACAAAACTCAAATCCAAGTGGATTAAGACCTCAACATAAAACCAGAGACACTAAGTCACTTAGAAGAAAAAGTGGGGAAGAGCCTGGAACATATTGGCACAGGAGACAACTTCCTGAACAGAACACCAACAGCCCAGACATTAATGTCAACAATTAATAAGTGGGACCTCTTGAGGCTGTGAAGCTTCTGTAAGGCAGGAGACACTGTCAAGAGAACAAAGCGACAGCCTACAAACTGGGAAAAGATCTTCACCAACCCTACATCTGACAAAGGTCTAATATCCAAAATATATAAAGAACTCAAGAAATTAAACACCACCAAACCAAATAACCCAATTGAGAAATGGAGCTTGGAACTAAACAGAGAATTCTCAACAGAGGAATATCAAATGGCTGAGAAACACTTAAAGAAATGCTCAATCTTCTTAGTCATCAGGGAAATGCAAATCAAAACAACTCTGAGATTCCATCTTATACCCATCAGAATGGCTAAGATCAAAAATTCAAGCGACACCACATGCTGGTGAGGATTTGGGGAGAGAGGAACACTCCTTCATTGCTGGTGGGAATGCAAACTAGTACAACCACTTTGGAAATCTGTCTGGTGCTATCTCAGAAAAATAGGAATAGGGCTTCCTCAAGACCCAGCTATTCCACTCCTTGGAATATACCCAGAAGATGCTCCAGCACACAACAAGAAAATTTGCTCAACCGTGTTCATAGCAGCCCTATTCATAATAACCAGAACATGGAAACAGCCTAAGTGTCCATCAGTAGAAGAATTGATAAAGAAACTGTGGTACATATACACTATGGAATACTACTCAGCTATTAAAAACAAGGAATTCCCGAAATTTGTGGATAAATGGATTGAGCTAGAAATGATCATAATGAGTGAGTTAACCCAGAAGCAGGAAGACTCAAATGGTATATACTCACTTATATCTGCATATTAGCCCAAGGGGCATGTTCCACAAAAGCCTTCACTTACCAGGAAACTGAGACAGAGGGGAGGACATTCTAGTGGGACTCTAGATGAGAGACGCATGGGAGAATGGCAAGGTAGAAGGATCCAGAGGGTCCTAGAAGCCTACAAGTAGAACATTATGATAGGCAGATTTGGGCACAGGGGTCCCGCTCAAACTAAGGCATCAGCCAAGGACAATACAGGCGGTAAACCTTAAACCCCTACCCAGATCTAGACAATGGACAGGACACTCTCCATAGTAGAGTGGAGAGTGGGATATTACTTTCTCACATACTTTGGTGCCTCAACTTTGACCATGTTCCCTGGTGGGGGGGACCTGGTGGCACTCAGAGGAAGGACAGCAGGTTACCAAGAAGAGACGTGATACCCTATGAACATATACAGAAGGAAGTAATCCCCCTCAGGAACAGTCATAGGGGAGGGGAATAAGGGGAAAATGGGAGGGAGGGAAGAATGGGAGGATACAAGGGATGGATAACCATTGAGATGTAACAAGAATAAATTAATAAAGGAGAAAAAAATTTTAAAAAACTTGAAAAAAAGATATATATAAGAAATAACATGATAAAAAGAAAAAGAAAACATACTTTTCATTACTACACATTTGTTCTCCAGTGAATCTTTTGTTGATTAACTTTAATTTATAATCATTTTTCTGCATATTTTTGTTTATGCTTTAATAAAAGTTGTTGCAGAAAAATTTTCTTAGGCCTATTCACTCTGATATAATTTTTGGTGTGGCATAGATTGATACATTCTTGCTTATATTTTAGATTTTATTTTAACTATAACATTTCTCCTATTCTTTGTTTCCCTAAACATCCCTATATCCTCCTCCATGCTTTCTTTCACATTCAGGGCCACTCGCTTCACTAATTGTTTATTGCATGCATATGTGTATTTTTAAATCTATACTTAACTGTAAACCATGGAGTCCATATAGTATTAGGTCCATGTATGTTTTCTGGAATTGCCATTTGACTCAGAATGCCCAAGCACAATACTCCTCTGGGAAGGACCAACTCTCCTTTTCCCAGCTTTGGTTGCCTTCATGTGGGATTGAAGCCTTGGTCAACTTACATCCCATCCAATTTGGCTTGTCTGTTGATATCTTACCTATTCGCTTCATGTTTGGGCAGTCATGTTGCTGAGATTTTTTTGTGTATAATTTCTGCTGTTACTAGGAGAAACAATCCTATGAGCAAACTTCCTGATTCTTATGCCTCTATGATCTTCCTTTCTCACTTGTACAGTCTTCCCTGAACCACAGATGTTGAGGTGTTTTTAGACATATGCATTGGACTGGGCTTCAAAACTCTGCATATTGATTGAATATCGTTCTCTGTAGTGATTTCTGATACAATTTTAAAAGGACTATGAGTTTATACAATTCAATTTAATGTTATACATCTATAGAGTAGCATGCTTTTATTTTTAGGAATAAGTTACTCATCACTTTGTGGCTTGTTGGTAGATGTGAGCAAATGGTGTTGCTTATATTACCACCTAAGGTGCAGAGTGATTCCCTTGAACTCACAATGAAGTAAAAAGCTGCTTATAAATTAGAATTTCTCAAAACTAAGCGTATTCTGAAATAAATCACCATTTTATGTAAAAGGCAGAGTGTAGACTGATTTAAACTATGGGCTAAAAATGACACCATAACCAGAACAATAGAAAACATTCATCTGAAAAACAAAGAATAAAAAAGAAAAGCCAAGAAATAGGATCTACGGATCAATAATGTAAATCTTTCCTAACTCTTTACTGTTCCCAAGAAATGAAACAAAGATATGTTTAAATAAGCAGTAGCTAAAAATACCTGAATTTGAAAGTGACACATACCTAAGGATTCATAATCTGAGTGATCTTCAGTCAAGACAAACTAAAAAAAATACACATCATAAAAATATAGTAAAATTTATGAAATCCATAAATTTATACAATCTGTTATAAAACAGTATATACTTAGGTGAGAAAGAAAAAGTAATTAATAGTACATTTCTCATCAGAAATCATAGAATCAAGCATGAAATGACACATTTTTCATGTTTCAAGAAAAGAAAATGGCAAACTAAATGTTTAGTGTCTTTCCCTGTTACTGTGATAAACAAAACAAGAAAGAACAAAAGAAAGGAAGAAAAGAAGGAAGGGAAAGGGAACAAAAGGAGGGAGGAGAGGTCAGAAAGGAATGAAAGAAGATACAAAGAGGAAGTAAGATAAACTCTGACCAAAACCACCTAAGGAAGAAGGGTTTATTGTGACTCCACAGTTTAAGATGCAGTACATTACTGTGGGCACGCAGGAACAGTACAATCAAAACGGAGTGCTTGGTACACAATCCTCTTTTTGTACATTCCATCATATCAGCCCAGGGAATGGTGCTACCCACAGTGGGTGAATCTTCCCAACTCACTTGCCTTAATCAAGCTAATTTCAAACAGCCATGCACAGAGGCTCATGCTTGGGTGATTCTAGATCTTAGCAGTTTGACAATTGCAATTGACTTTCACACTAGAATTCTGTTTACAGCAGAGTATATTTTAGAAAGGAAGAAAAATTGAGACGTTTGGAGAAAAAGAAAAATCTATCAGTCACATAATTACCCTAGAATAATACCAAGATATTAACTTGGGAGAAAGATTATGAAACTGGAAATGATCCCTGAAATGTTAGCAAAGAAGAAAGTACAAGAGAGAGGTGTGCATATACATAATGGGGTTTCTCCCTATACTTTTGAGTTGTCTTTATTATGTCTAACAGTAGAAAAATGGTAAAGTACTGTTCAATTTCATTTTGAAAGTAAGTATAGAAAACCTTAGCAGTCAGGAAGACTTTACAAAGTTAAACACACGTGTTTCTGGAGGAAAATGGTGCTGTCTGCCAATTTCTTCTAGTTCATTAATAATCAGATAAGGGTTTCCAGGAAAGAACCAGAAAATCCTGAGAAAACCAGAGAAGCCTTTCCTCTATGTATTTAGTAAACATTGCTTATTGTTACTCTATGTCCTCTGTCCTGGCACTGTGCCCAGCAGATACCTTAGAACATGTCGTGAGTAAGGAAATATGATATTGGAATAAGTAATATGCTTTCACCTATATATGAGAACCAATTCTCCCATGAAGATTGCTTCCTTTGTGTTATTTTCCTTCTTTGGGGATTATTCTTCCTGTTGTTATTTATAAAAACAATAAACTTACTCATTCTTTTATCTCTTGGTGGTGTTGTTGAATTTGCATTCAGCAAGGGGTAAACCTCTTGTGTTCACCTGCGTAAATGTTTAAGGCATTTAAACCTTAACAGGAGAGAAGAAAGAGTGTATAAAAGAGCAAGGTTTTCTTCTTCAAAGTATCAGTAGAAGCTGTAGACACTGTCATTGTATCATCTCGGTAATTAATGCTTTATATTGTACTGTTAGTATTCATTGAAAATACACTTATGCTCACTATTCCATGGCATCAGAAATGTGTGCTTGACTATGAAACAAATAATAGTCTTAAAAGTCTGTTCTAGAACCTTAAATGATAATAGCAGCCTGACTCTGCTATCAAGCCAGAAATTCTACTGTCTTAGATTTTTCTATTATATGATTTGTTATGTTTATGAGAAAACTCTTAAAGTGTCTCAAATTCTAAATGTACAAACATTGGTGTAATTCTCATCAGGCTGATTCCTTTTAATAACTTCTAGCAAATTAATCAAGGACACAAAGAAGAGTATTAGATTGGAAACTGGTTTAGTCAATTTTTTTTTGGTGCAACCATAATGTCTGGAGTTTAGAAACACAGATCTCATGTAAAATGCTAAATATGAATGAGGGCTTTCTGTATCTCAATACTGGTAAATCAGAGGCAAGATATATCCAAAGTAAGCAGTATAGTTAGACTAGAAAGATTCCTTAAACTTGAGTTTCAGCAAAAGGCCGTGCCTCAATTAGTAAAATGCAGAAGGGTTCAAAAAATCATCTGGGCTTCCACATATGTGTACACACACACACACACACACACACACACACACACACACACACACACACACGAGACTCACTAACATATATATATAGTTATGTTATATAACTATATAACATACAGACTTTTTCACCCTCATAGGCATATGAACACAAATACACATTTAGATGCATACCGCACATATGATAATTCCATATTTAAATATATATATTTAAATATATATATTTACTAAATAATATGTATTAAATATTACAAATTTAATGTACTAAATAAATATATATGAAAAAATGGTTTGTTCTGATGTACACATGTGTATACATGTAGTGGTACACATACACTGCATAGATGGATGCACAGATATTCATTAATCTCAAGCAGATTGTTCCATTGTGAAGACACGTACCAAATCTTAAGAAAAGCCAAAAGTACAAATTAGGTGAGACTCACAAAGGATGATGTGAGGGAGGTTTTCTAGAAGTAACTTTAGGCAGTGTAATAATAATGGACAAAGAGAATAAAATATATATACTAAGTGCATGTTTAGAAAAAACTGCTACTGCAAGCATAACTCTCAAGGTATAAGAGAAAAACAGCTCTTTTATTTTTTTCCTTTCTTTGTGTGTGTGTGTGTGTGTGTGTGTGTGTGTGTGTGTGTGTGTGTGTGTGCTTTACTTTTTTTTATTTATTTCTAGAATGTGCTCAATGGGACCAATTAGAGAATCGAGACCATAGTATAAATTACAAAGACATTAATATTTCATCTCATCTCAGTATACTTATCTAAGTCTACACACTCTGCTAATGCTCCCCAAAAAACAACAAAAATTGACCATATCTTGGAAGAGTAGCAAAGTAATCTATTTAGAACAAACACCAACCCTAATTCAATAAATAGTTACACATAAAATTATATTATGTATAAGGCTTCTTCATTCAGGAATGTTCATTTTGAATTTAACAGACAGTAAAACATTATTTTAAGAATGGTTTTAATATTTCAATAATTATTTGAGTCCTTCATGATTTAAACAAAAAAAGAAGCCAGCTGAATAAGGAAGAGAGTGGAAACTGTCTATACACCAATTATACACAGACACAAGACAATTGAACAAAGACAGAGTTCTGGAAAGGCCTGGCTTGAGAGAAAATAGAACAAGTACTGTACCAAGCACCTACTCCCAATATTTTGTGATTTTATCTTCCTGAGACACTGTTCTATTATCCAGAAACTGGAAACTTTAACAAATGACTTCCATCAACTTAAAAAAAAATAATTTCATTGCCACCTTGAATGGGAATCTAAAAGGTTTGCCTGTGTGCCTTGGGCATTTCATAACAGAACAATAGGATTAGTGCTTATTATAGAACAGAAGTATTACTAAGAGCACCATCAAAATCATAGGAACATTTTGTCTATTTTTATAAGTTTTAATTATAGGTGCAATTCCTAGAATAAGTCAGTTCCTGTCACTGGCCACTAAGATCTAGATATTAGACATCTAAGAAGTCCATTTGAGCCATTCAAATATTTACATTTCTTGTGTGAAAAGGAAAATGATGACATGTTATTTCCTGTTGTCTACTGCTTTGGAGTTTGATTTTTCTCTTTTAGCTATAGATCTTTCGGTGTGCTTTTCTTGCTTTTAGCATCTCCATTGAGAAATCAGGTGTAATTATAATAGGTATATCTTGGCTTTTTTCTTCTGAAATGTTTTAATATTCTATCTTTATTCCATACATTTAATATTTTGATCATTATGTGCTGTGTGAACGTTCTTTTTTGCCACAGTCTATTTTACATTCTGTATGCTTCTTGTACTTTGGTACGACTATAATTCTTTAGGCTAGGAAATTTTTCTTCTATTGATTGTTTTGAAAATATTTTCTGTGTCTTGATCTGTATTTATACTCCGTTTTCTAATTTTATTATTCTTAGATTTCATATTTCAATAGTGTATCATATTTCCTGGATGTTTTGTGTCACAAGGAGCTCTAGCTTAAACATTATGAGTTTAGTATCTGAAATCTCTCTTCCATCTCTTGTAGTCTGTTGTACGCTTGCCTCTGTGGTTCCCATGTGAGTCCATAGATTTTTCTTCATTGATTCTATTTCTACTTTCATATCTAGAGTGGTTATGTTTCTTTCCTTCCAATGTATATATTTCCTTTTCCTTTTAATTTATTCACTTTACATTCTAACTGTAGCCCCCTTCCTTGTCTCCATCTCATCCTGGTCCATTCCTCCCTCCTTCTTCCCTCCTCCCTGACTCTCCTGGTCTTCAGAAAGGGAAAGGTCTCCTTCCCAATCATCTGACCACAGCCTATCAAGTGTCATCTGTACTGCTTGCATCCTCTTCCTCTGTGGCTTAGCAGCAAGGCCTGTCAAGGGGAACTGATTAACAAGTAGGCACCAGAGTCCATGTCAGAGGTAGAACCTACTCACTGTATTAGGGGACCCTCAGGGAGATGCTGCATATTGCCTACATCTGATCAGGAGGTCTAGGTCCTAACCGTGCATGGTCCTTTTTGTTGGATCAGTCTCTGGAGGTTGCCCAACTCCATTGGTCTCCTTTGGAGCTCCTCTCCCCTTCACATCCTTTTACCCTCCAACTCCTCCATAAGACACCCTGTGCTCAACCCCAAAGTTCGGCTGTGAGGCTCAGCACCTGGTTCTATCCTGTTAGGTGGAGTATTTTAGAGGACCTCTATGGTGGGTTCCTGTCCTGTTCCTAACTTCAAATGCTGCCACTGTCTATCCTACTTGCTCTTCTGAAGGAGAATAAAGCATCCTTTGTAGGGTTTTTGGGTTTTGTTTGTTTCTTTGTTTGCTTGTTTTGTTTTGTCTTGTTTAACTTTTTTAGGTCTGTGTATTGCAGCCTGGTTATCCTGTGTTATGTAGCTAGTGTCCACTTATAAGTGAGTACATACCATACTTGTCTTTCTGGATCTGGGTTACCCCATTAAGAATGATCATTTCTACTTCCATCTATTTGCCTGAAAATTTCAAGATTTGCTTGTTTTTAATAGCTGAGTATATGTACTTACATAATGTAGCACAGTTTCTTTATCCATTTTTTTGGGTGAGGAACACTTAGATTGCTTCCAGATTCTGGCTATTATGAATAAAGCTGCTATGAACATAGTTGACCAAGTATTCCTGTTGTATGTTGTATGTATGTATCTTTTGAGTATCAGGTCAGGAGTTGTACAGCTGGGTCTTGAGGTAGCACTATTCCCAATTTTCAGAGAAAGCACCAGATTGATTTCCAAAGTTGTACAAGCTTACACTCTCACCAGCAAAGAAAGAGTGTTTCCCTTTTTTCACATACTTGACAACATGTGCTGTTACACAAGTTTTGACCTTACCCATTCTGACCGGTCTTCTCTGTGTCTATTTACTGGGCATAGGAGACCGTTGATGTGGAGAGATATCAAAGACAAATAATCAGTGATTGTTTGCTCTTCTTATTTTATCTGTTGTGTGTGTGTTATATGTGTGTGAGCACATGTTCCTGTGCTTCTGTAGGAACAAATGGGTCCCTGTGTCTCTTTCAGTTTCTTGGGACATGCTTGACCTTCTTCCTTCTACTTTTGATGGTTTTGGTTTAGTTATTAGACTCTTTTGTCTGTCTTTGTTTGGTATATCATATTATATTTCATTATTAACCCTTAGATACCTGCTTTATTTCTATTGAGAGACAGAATGGGGATAAATCCTAATGATAGGGGAAGTAGGGAGGATCTAAATGGTATGGAGAGAGGAAAAACCATAATCAGAATATGTTGTATAAATTTTTTTAATAAAAAAATGCCTAACTAAATTGCTGTTGGCGACTATGGAGTACTCCTGCCACTGTTTCACTCTTAAGGGTTATCTTTCATGCTGTTCAGTGTTGTGGCTGGTCATTTTCCACCTTTAGAAACTGGCAGGCACATTTTGATTTTATGAAAGCTAATCAAGTCAGTTCTAGCTCATCTGAAGTTCACGGTGTCTTCACCTATGTGGATTTATCTTCCACCGGGCAATGGCAATAGCAATAGCATGTAATATATTGGGAGTCTCTTGGGCAAATCTAAATAACACTTCAAAAGTGGACTTCTAGAGCCTGGTTTGGGGGATTTTATTAGGTGGTCTTTGGTTCTTAGATGAAGTATGATCAGCCTACAAAGAAATTATATATGTATATTTGAATTTTGACTTGTGTGCATTATAGATATTTAGTTAGATATTTAATAGTTTGAGTCTCTGTCACTTTTCTGAGTACCTTTATAGTCATTTAGTCTTCTCACTTCTACCTAAGGATATATCTATTTTCCTTTTCCTAAGACCACACATCATTCTCATTTTCCACATTACATCAAATCCATTATATGGTAATATTATTTTCTTTATTGCTTCCTTAAATCCATACTGGAAATGATCCCCTTATATTTTCATGATTTCTGCAGATACTTCAGGTCATGTACTTACATCTGAAGATTTGGGAAAAATCCTTAGGTGAGAGAAAGCATGAAACATGTGTCATATTGCATTTGGGATATAAATCAATATGATTTTTTCTAATTATATCTATTTATATGTAAAGAAAGGGGAAATGCTATAATTATAATTTTAATAAAAACAATTTAAAATGGTAGATAAGATAGGTAGTGGGGAGGTATGAAGGAAGCATGGATCTCAGATAAGTTAGCAGAGCAATAAGGGTAATGATTATTAAAATGTGTTATATGAGATTCTCAAAGAATTAGTTATATATATATATATATATATATATATATATATATATATATATATATATATACATATATAAATATATGCCAGTAAATGTTTTGAAAACTGTTTTTTAAATATCCACATTATAATATTTATTATCAAAAAGAGGAAGAAAAATGCAACCATAGGCACCATTTGTGACAAAACATATTTAATATAACCACTTTGAAAATTAGTATGGGAGTCCTTAAAAAATGCACTTGGGTTTATATACAAAGAAAATTAAATCAGTATTTCAAAAAGGCATCTGCATTTTCATTTTTATTCATAACCATGATATGGGTGGAATCAATGAAGATGTTGATAAACAAATGCATAAAACATGTGGAATTCATATTTCATGAACTTTTGAAATGTATACAATTAAATGTGAAATTTCACATTTCAATAAAATTATGAAAGCATATGTGGCATGCATACTCAGTGGAATACAACTTATCTTTTACAAAGAAAGTAGTGGCCCTGTTTGTGACAACATTGATTAAACAAGAAAATATTAAGTGAAATAATTCAGGTAACGAAAGAATATTGTGAATTATTTCACTGTATATGAAATTTTGAAAAGTTTAATTCATGTGATCAGAGAGCCATTTACCAGCTCTATAGGACTGTGGTGCACAGTGTAAATCAATGCATATATAATTTTAATTTGATAGAGAAAATTTCCAGATGTCTAATATAAAACATGTTTTTTATGTTTGATAATCAATGAGCTATATGTTATAAATTAGTAACTATTTTAGGTATTCTTACCTTGAAAATTATGCACATTTGAGAAAATACACACATCTTAGACTAATTTAGCAGTTCCACATCTGGAAATAGCCAAAAATATTACATTGTATATTATATATATATATATATTTCTAGTGTCAGTTTTAATTTAGGAAAAACAAACAAAATGAACAATAGTCATATATAACTGAATATATGAATATATTTATGTCTTATACTTATATATTATGTTATATATTTATTATATTCTTTTATGTCATTTATATGTTATGCATAAATATGTATGTATTTATATGGATATTTAAGTATAACACTTATATATTTTATGTGAAATATATATATAGTAAAATAAGCTATGCTGCGAACTTAAAGACATTTTTTATGTTAATAGCTAATATTGTCCAATATATCTGGCATTTTTCTTAACATTTACACACTTGTTGATATTTGGTTGCTAAAGACAAATGCATTTTGAAATACTTTTAGACTAAAGATACAAATAGCAATGAAATTTTGAAGCTTGCCTATAATTTCGAATAAGATGACAAGAAAACATAATGCTCTTTGATGCCCATAATATTTATTCATTATCTTTATATATATGCATGTATATTCCATATTTTAAATTTAGTTCAGTTACCCTGTGGTGTGTGATGTTCATTTTACAGCAATATCCCCAAAACACTGAAGAACCTCTTTTATAACAATTTCTTTGCTTTGTGATTCTCTATGTTTTCAGAATGTTTTAGTCATATTTTGATTTGAAACTGATGTAAAATTGATTGAATTCTCTTCTTGAAAATCAGAACTCCACATCTTTTCCAAAAATATTTGTTTTTCTGATAGTTTGAGTTAAGTTTCTTTCATTTACTGTTGTTTCAGACTCCAGTATTTTAAATTTTTTTGTTTGTTTTTTGCAATCTTGTTCTTCATACTAACTACTGGTACTTTCCTAGACATTCATTTTTGTTTTCTTTGTTTATGATAATTTCATAGAAATCATAGGCTACCACAATGTCTCTTTCCATTCCCACAGTGCCACTAAATTATGGATTTTGAGGAAAACACATTTTACTGATCATACGGAGCAGTAGCAACTGTAATTGGACAAATACAACTTGTTGGACAACTTTAAATCACTGTGTTCCTGGTCTACCACCCGTGCCTCTCTCCTTAATTTCATGAAGGAGTCTTCTGAGTGGATCTCCATGCTTAAGCCATTGACTCCCTTTACATCGGGCTCCACTGTTCCAGGGAACAGCCATATGAGAAAAAACAAACAAGCAAACAAAAAAAAAAAACATACAAAAACCCACCTCGTTCAGGAAATCACCCCAATCAGACCACCAAAGTTTGTACATGGATGGTGTTACAGCACTCAGTATAGACTGGTTGAGAAGGTATAATTCTTCACTTTTAAACACCATCTTAAGTCCAAAGGAATCTCCGAAGTGTAATTTCATTGAATATCGGTGAAGAATTTTTTAAAAAGTATGGATAAATCTCTTTCTACTCTGCTTCAAAGAACAGTAAAAGAACATGCCTTAAATGAGGTATGCTGTACCACAAGTGTTATTTACCTCATCTCTTTACACAGCCAAGATGTCACTGCTTTCTTCAGGCCTTTCTTTTTCCCAGGTATCAGCAGGTCATGTCACTTTCCTCTCACTTGCTTCTTTCTACCCCTTCTACACTAGCCACTTTCAAAGGGCAACTAACTCTCTTTGCAAAGTAAACTAACCGCTATTTTTGCTAAACCATGCCCCACTTAAACTGTTTTCATAACCATGCCTTGTTAATTAAACAGAACTTAATGATTTTATTAAACAGAAGGATAACTAAGAGAAATTGTGTCAGCTTAGACCTAGCCACTTTTAAAGAAATAAGTCCTTTGTCAAAGACTCTCTCCAAAACTCTATGCCTTCTCTCCATGGTGTAAAAGATGTCATCAACACTAAAAGGTGGTCTGCCAAGTGATATATCATTTGAACAACAGCTCATCACAGTTGTGCCTGTCATTAAGAATTCTGTGTAAATTATGAGAAACTACCTGTGTTCTGTGTTACAAAACATATGCAATACTTCATTTCTTTCCTTCTCATATTTCTCAGAGTATTTTTTCCTGGTTCTAATGCTCCCAAGTATTCTCTCTTCTGATACACTTTTCAGCCCCCAAATTCTTATCTTCCCTGGTATGTGAAGAATAGATTTTTATCTCTGAGGGTTTAAGGACAATGAGAAGGGTGGTAATACATTAAAAATAATGTTTCCTATAAAGTCATTTTTAGAATAAAAAACTTCTTTAAAATATCTTTTTTGGTATTCCCTGAAGAGATTACATTCTCTGACTTATTTTGTTCCTGTTACTTCCGAAATGGTAACAAGAACTGAAAATATTCTCCCACTGTGGCTTATTAGGTAATGAATTACTTCCTGAGATTAATATAATATGCAATGCCTCAGACAGGTGATCAGCCTAATTGCTTTTCATGCTTGCTCTATACCAGTCAGAAAACAAAGAGTCAGGCATGTAATGCTTTCTTTTTTTAATTATATACCTCTTAGAATAACCATTTCAAACAAGTGAGCACATTCTCTCTTATACACTGGCCAACTTACACAGAGCAGTGGTTAAACAAGATCATAAATGCCTTCCTTCGTAGTCTACTGCATGCTTGTTCAATTGCTATTTGTGAACTTAAAAGTTACCAAATTTTACTACAAGGTATGTAGACACAGATTTGAGTACAGCAAGTGTAATTCTACTACTTTTATTGCAACTGTTTCTGACACCAATGCCCCAGTCTGCACAGAGAGCACAGTAAATTGTGTGAAGGATGCCTCTAGATAACAGAAAATATCTCCTGTCACCTCTCCTTTTAACTTAAATGGAATGCTTTAGTTTTTTTCAGAGGGCTAAATATGAAGTTCCAGGCAATAATTAAATAAGCATATGTTAAGTTTACCTACACAATAGCAAATTTCTAAAAATAATAAATATATATAAATACACAATTGCACAGGGATATAAAAAAAAACTTAGTGCCTCATAAAGTGTGAAACACCTTGCAAATGCAGAAAACAGAATTATTTTGAGGCTAAATCAATAGTTTAAAATGTGTGCAAAGCCATATTTTTTATTGGGAGTTTGTGCAAAGAAAGAGCTGAAACAGCAGAAGCGGTAATGATAGTCCAAAAGTTGTTACCCTGATCTCCAAGGAGGCAGGTAAGAAAGTCCCTTCCTTTACAGTGCAGATGTGTGCCAGATGTGGCCCACATCACCAGCCATAGGCAAAAGGAAGTAGCAGTCAGTAGGAAGGAGAGGACTCACATTCAGAAGATTTGTTCCAAGCCTATCCCTCTGTGTCCACTCTTCTGGAAGCTGACCCCACAAAGTCAGCAGCAGGCTGAATGAGGAGTGCAAAATGGATCAAAAAGTAATCTCTCCTGAGAAAGTATGTAAACACAAGAGCTTACACCAAGGTAGAACTCAATAGACACAAATCTGAACTCAGGGAATGAAAAATGAGCTGAACACATAGAAAAGATATTATCCTATAATTACAGCAGTTAAAGAAATTAATGATATGTGTAATGTTTTATTTATCAAAGGAAAGTTCCAGATCTGAATTTAGAAGTCATAAGAAATTATAAAGTAAAGCTTAACGACCACTTACTTGATTCAAATAGAAGAAAGTTAAAATAATTGACATACATATATGTATAGGCATATAAATAGACTTATGCCTAATGATTTATATATATGCATATGGGTGTTAGAATAAATAGTAGAAATATTGTGCACCTTCTATATTAATATATTTGTAAAGGAAAAATTTCAAAATCTACTTCTTTCAATCATTTAAAATTGTAGTTTGATAAAAGGTCAAACCCAAGAGAAAAATGCTTTTTTGAATAAGTGACCTCGTGAGCAAAAACCAAGATTCGGGCCCTCTCCCTTTGCAGCTAAGTAATGCGTTTACTCTCCTGACTGCAATTCCAGCAGCTGAGACATGTTTAAGGAGAATCCTTATACCTGTACCTGAAAAGGCAAACCATTTCTGATTTTATTGTCTTCATCTTTTCCTCATGATTTCTCATGTGTTTAAAATGAAGATAATCATGCATAATAAATCCATGATAATCTTTTTTATTAATTTATTAGTATTACATTTCAATTGTTATCCCATCCTTTGTATCCTCCTGTTCGTCCCTCCCTCCCGCTTTCATCCTTTTCTCCTCCCCTTTACTTGTGATTAAGGAGGACCTTCTCCCCTCTGTATGATCGTAAAATATCAAGTCTCTTCTTCGTAGCCTGTTATGCTTCCTCTTAGTGTCACCAGGTCTCCCCATCCAGGGGACATGGTCAAATATGGTGCACCAGAGTTCATGTGAAAGTCAGTCCTCACTCTCCACTCAACTGTGGAGAGTGTCCTGGAGCCCCTGGGCACAGATCTGCCCACCACAATGTTCTTCTGGTAGGTTTCTTAACATTTGCAAATTATTTTCTAAATTTGAATTCCAATTCCAATTGCCAGAAATATGTGTAAGATTAGCATAATATTTCTTTCAATCCCATGACTACTCACTCCTGCCAAAGATGGAGCCCTGCATAAACAGAATTTTGATTTTCCCCTCATACACTTGCTTCTGTATAAGTCTTCTCTTTATTTTATTAATTTTTCAGTTATTTCCTCTGATAAGACAATAATTTCTAGAACTGACAAAGCTGCAGTAATTGAACATTTAGTTAGTTAGTTAGTTAGTTAGTTAGTTAGTTAGTTAATTAATTAGTTATTCTTCTAGACAGAGTTTTTTCTTGTAGTACTGACTGTCCTAGACTTGTTTGTAGACAAGACTGTTCTCAAACTCACAAAGATCCAACTGCCTCTGACTCCTGAGTGCTAGGACTAAAAGTGTGCACCATCAACACCCAGCAATAATTGAACTTTAAAAGTAATTATTCCTTCTAATTTTTTTTTTGTTTTATATAATATATCCTGTTTGGTGTTCTTTGAGATTTTTAAAATGTATTGTTAGATTTCTGTCAAATTTTTCAAAGTGCTATTTTTCTTCATTCTCTTCTTCTTCTAGAACTCCAAGTTCACATTTATATATAATTAACAAATATCTCACACAATATATTTTTTTCATTTTCCCCTCCCCTGATTCTTTCCAGATAATCCTCAACACCCTACCCATCCAACTTTATTTCTCTCTCTTAAATCTTTTAAATATTCAAAAAAACAAAACAAAACAAAAAAGAAATAAAAATAGAAACCTCATAAAAAGACAGAAATAAAAATCAAAGAAAAATTTACACGTTTATAAAATAAGTTTCTTTAGGTTTTGTATTCTGTTATGTACTAATTAAAATATTTTTCCTTTGCCTTCTACTTGATGATAAACATATGAATAGGTGCTTAAATACTTGTGTCTAGTGTGTTCTCTCCTCCTCCCCCCACCTTTTTTTCTTCATCTTGATTGGTCTTCTTGTATTTGGTTTTCCTAAAAGTTCCTCAGAAAGAGTCTGCTCTGCAGATTTTTTCTTTTTTTTTTCCTTTTTTTTTTATTAATTTATTCTTGTTACATCTCAATGGTTATCCCATCCCTTGTATCCTCCCATTCTTCCCTCCCTCCCATTTTCCCCTTATTCCCCCTCCCCTATGACTGTTCCTGAGGGGGATTACCTCCCCCTGTATATGCTCATAGGGTATCAAGTCTCTTCTTGGTAACCTGCTGTCCTTCCTCTGAGTGCCACCAGGTCTCCCCTTCCAGGGGACATGGTCAAATGTGAGGCAGCAGAGTACGTGAGAAAGTCATATCCCACTCTCCACTCTACTGTGGAGAATGTTCTGACCATTGGCTAGATCTGGGTAGGGGTTTAAAGTTTACCGCCTGTATTGTCCTTGGCTGGTGCCTTAGTTTGAGCGGAACCCCTGTGCCCAAATCTGCCTATCATAATGTTCTACTTATGGGTTTCTAGGACTCTCTGGATCCTTCTACTTTGCTATTCTCCATGCTTCTCTCATCTAGAGTCCCAAGAGGATGTCCTCCCCTCTGTCCTAGTTTCCTGGTAAGTGAAGACTTTCATGGGACATTCCCCTTGGGCTAGTATGCAGATATAAGTGAGTATATACCATTTAAGTCTTTCTGCTTCTGGGTTAACTCACTCATTATGATCATTTCTAGCTCAATCCGTTTGTCCACAAATTTTGGGAATTTCTTGTTTTTAATAGCTGAGTAGTATTCCATAGTGTATATTTACCACAGTTTCTTTATCCATTCTTCTACTGAGGGACACTTAGGCTATTTCCATGATCTGGATATTATGATTAAGGCTGCTATGAACATGGTTGAGCAAATTTTCTTGTTGTGTGCTGGAGCATCTTCTGGATATATTCCAAGGAGCGGAATAGCTGGATCTTGAGAAGCCCTATTCCCAGTTTTCTGAGAAAGCACCAGATAGATTTCCAAAGTGGTTGTACCAGTTTACATTCCCACCAGCAATGAAGGAGTGTTCGTCTCTCTCCACATCCTCGCCAGCATGTGGTTTCACTTGAATTTTTGATCTTAGCCATTCTGATGGGTATAAGATGGAATCTCAGAGTTGTTTTGATTTGCATTTCCCTGATGACTAAGGAGGTTGAACATTTCTTTAAGTGTTTCTCAACCATTTTATATTCCTCTGTTGAGAATTCTCTGTGTAGTTCTGAGCCCCATTTCTCAATTGGGTTATTTGGTTTGGTGGGGTTTAATTTCTTGAGTTCTTAATATATTTTGGATATTAGACCTAAGAAGAAAGAGATTGAAGAAGACATGAGAAGATAGAATGATCTTCTTTGCTTATGGATCGGGAGAATTAACATAGGAAAAATGGCCATCTTACCAAAAGCAATCAACAGATTCAATGCAATCTCTATTAAAATACCTACACAATTTTTAAAAGACATTGAAAGTTCACTTCTGAACTTCGTATGGAAAAATAAAAAACCCAGAATAGCTAAAACAATCTTGTACAATAAAAGATCCTCCAGAGGAATCTCCATACCTGATCTCAAGCTGTACTATAAAGCAACAGTAATTAAAACAGCATGGTACTGGCAAGGCAACAAGCTGGTTGATCAGTGGAATTGAATAGAAGATCCATATATGAATCCACACACATATGGTTACTTGATTTTTGACAAAGAAGCCAAATCCATTTAACGAAAAAAGTATAGCATATTCAACAAATGGTGCTGGTCTAACTTCATGTCTACCTGTAAAAAAATGCAACTGGATTCATATTTTTCACCTTGCACAAAACTCAAATCCAAGTGGGTCAAAGACCTCAACATAAAAAGAGAGACACTAAGTCACTTAGGAGCAAAAGTGTGGAAGAACCTGGAACACATTGGCAAAGGAGAGAACTTCCTGAACAAAACACCAACAGCCCAGGCCTTAATGTCAACAATTAATAAATGGGACTTCCTGAGGCTAAGAAGTTTCTGTAGGGCAGCAGACACTGTCAAGAGAACAAAACAAAAGCCTACAGACTGGGAAAAAATCTTCACCAACCCTTCAGTATTTTCTTGCAGTGACAAAAAGCTACCACAAGATGTCAACTTGATAACCTGCTGTCCTTCCTCTGAGTATAGGGGGTGGTAATCCCCCTCAGGAACAGTCATAGGGGAGGGGAATAAGGGGAAAATGGGAGAGAGGGAAGAATGGGAGGATACAAGGGATGGGATAACCATTGAGATGTAACAAGAATAAATTAATAAAAAAAATTTAAAAAAGACATCAACCTGACACTTTTCACTGGTGATTTAACTTCTCCCTCTGTGCCTGCCTTCCCATCTTTTAATCTTTCCTGTAGCTACAGAAGGTTTTTTGTTTTGTTTTGTTTTGTTTTGTTTTTTAAGTTTGGCCACTGGTGACATCTTTTCTCTTTAGTGGGACAGATAAGTAATGATGTATATCTCTGTGCCAGTCAATAAAGATCTGCAGTTCTTTCCTCTAGAGAATAAGCATTTGTTACTAAGAAGGCTCAGGCTTATTCCATCTCCTGATTACAGGACAAAACAAGTAGAGAAAGGCACTGGGAGATGATGTTCGCAAGGATGTGGCACATCCAGATTGATGCTCACAGTTTTATCATACTCCTGCTAGTCAAAGTTTTTCCCTCCACATTATTCTCAATACCTATTGAGGTGCCCTGATGTTCCAGGTAGTCAGTTTTGACTGGGTCTCTGGATTTGCTTTCAATTTTAGATTTCATAATGTCATTATGAACAGTGATTATTTTTAAAAAGTAAGCAAAGAGAAATTATTGATTTTAAGTTTTTAAGAATAGAAATGAGAGCCTCATTACACTTACTGCATAATATCTAAAAATGAAAAACTTAAATTTATATAATTTCTCAGATAAATATGTATTACACATTCACTTTAATGGTTCCTAAGATACATCATTCTGCTTATGGGTATAACAGGCACTTAAATTTTGTCACTATTATTTAAAGAACACATTATTTTCAGCACCCTTTGTGTTATTTAATGTAGTTCATTCTTTTAAAAATTCTACCAAGTGAAGTCTTCCATTATTAAGTTATATGGAAGTTTATAATATATTTATATAAGAAAGAAATAAGGAAAATTTAATCTTTTCAAAAGAATAAATAGCTCATCTTTTCATGAAGATAAATTGGGCACAGAAATCCCTTTTCTCTTAGTGCAAATATTTATGTGTAGAAAAGATATTTCTGTAGATTCAGAAGCAAAATAAGTAGCATTTATTTTTAATTCAAATTGTGTCTTCTTTAATTTTTATTTGTTACTGAAAGTAAAGATATGGGAATATTCTAAGATTACAGAAGTCATGTGCGGTATTAATGAGACAGCTTTTTCAACATTGCCATCTAAAAATCATAGTTTTAAGTTGACCTCACAGTTATTGTGTTTAGATTAGATGATATATACAAAGCATCCTAGTCTTTCATATAATCGATAGAGAACTATTATTAATTGCTACATGCTTTTTAAATGTTCAATAAACAGGGTTGTTTTGTTCATGAGAGACTATGAGTGCACATATCTAGTTTCTTCTTTTGTCTTTATAAAATACAGCAAGCCTAAAAGTAGGGACAGTCTGTGTAATCTGAAAACCAGGTTGCAGGAGGATTAGTATATCCTTCCTCATTACTCTTCACAATCTGCACTACACTTTTGTTGAAGAGAATTCAAACAGCAAGGAGTTGCAACTGATTTTCTGACATCAAACAGATAGATAGCTGCTAAAATAGAAGTCCAATACACTACCATCAGGCTGCAATAACCATAGTCTTATAAGCTGTCTAGGATTTCATAAAAATACATCTTTCATATATTAATGGTGTCAGCTTTCAGGAAATAGACAGAGAAAGACTGGTCTGCCTGAAACATGATGACATACAATTCTATTTTCTGAAGCTGCATTTCAAGTTGATGAAAATTCAAAGGCAAATTGGAATAGCATATGCTTTGCATAATAAAATTTTCATAGCCAAGAGAAAAACAAGGGACTGATTGGATTTTCCTGTCACCTACATTTACATAAACAACCAAACAGCATTATTTTCTATAGTACAGGGAAGCCAGATGTATAAACAAAAAGTATTGGCTTCATAGAACGTGATTGTGATCATATTGAATGAGCCTTCTTTTTTACAGAAATTTGTTTTAAGATTGGCCAAACCAATATTGTATGCTGATTCATAAAGTTTATGCCAACAAAGTATGGAAATAATAGAAGTATATTTCAAAACATGTTTATAACAATACTTTTTAAAAGTATACATTTCAGATGTTGTACATATCGAGTGACTTGGCACAATACTACACCCAAAAGAAAAATGAAATAATGTGCTTATTTGGTTAGTAGTATGTAGAACCATAGATTTACCAAAACCCCTAATATCTATATGTGTAAAGGTATGAATTTAATATTTTTATCATATAAATTATTTTAAAACTTTATCCATTATTTAATTCTAAATTTCCTCTAACTGTAATTGGTATTTGAAATATAATTTCAATATTTGTCTCACAGCTTTATCATATGACATGCAACATTCTAGTACTAGTTGAAGAACTGTGGACTATTTACTGGAAATATAGGTGTTCTGCAAAAAATAATGAACATCATGAGTTGGGGAGGTAGCTCAGTTGGTAAAGTGATTGAAGTGCAAGCATAGCATGAAGACTTAAAATCAGATACAGAGGAACTACATAAAATAAATCAAAACAAAAAAATCATGAAACAACAACAAAACGTGATAGAACACATGTATGTCCCAAGATATGGGGAAGCAGGGACAAAAAGATTCTTAGGATCTGTTTGCTGACGATTCTAGCAACACTGACATTAATCCATGTCCAGGAAAATTATTTTTTCAAGACAATGCATCAAAATTATCACAATAAAATGTGATAAAGGAATTACTCATGCATATAGACATTGAATAAAGAGACTGTTATTCTTCCAAAAGAATCTTTTTTCTTAAATGATAATATATTCAAATAAGATTTCTCTCACCCAACTTTAGGGCATATATTCTGCAGCTTGGATAGAATAAAATTCTTCTTCCAGTTGTAGGCAATATACATTTGAAAAATTAGTTAAAATATCTCATGATGTTTACAAAAATTGAATACAGTATTTTGCTTGTATATGATGTAATAATGTTGAATATATTAAACATAATTTAATAGAAAAAATCAAAATATAAGTAGAGACTTGATACCCTATGAGCATATTCAGGGGAGGAAGTCCCTCTCAGTCACAGTCATAGGGGAGGGGAGTAAGGGGAAAATGGGAGGGAGAGAGGAATGGGAAGATACAAGGGAGGGGATAACCGTTGAGATGTAATATGAATAAATTAATAAAATAAAATTAAAAAAAGAAAGAAAAATAAAAAAGTAGTACTAATCACTAAAATTTGTAAAATATCATACACATTTTCTGAAAGAAATAAACTAAATTGAGAGTAATAGTACCCCTGCTAGGGGTAAATCCAAGTTATATCCTTTAAAATAAGATTTATAAGCTCTTCTAACTCCAACGTTTCAGTTTTCTTTGGATCAAAGTGGGAATAAAATACCTATCTTCTCTGGTTATCTAGTAAAATATTTTTTCAAATATCTATTAATCCTGACCCTGTCTGTCCACAAGCATAAAACTTTTCTCATGATGTTTAATTCCATGTTCAAGAAAATCCTTCTGAGATAGGCATCTTTATTGTCAAGGTGACTCCTGATTTTTGTGCATATCAAGCAGGATTTCAAAGAAACAACTCAGTTCTAGCTGTGCTGGTGTAGATTTCCAAGACAGGAAACAGAGTTTGGCTGTTGAAGTCCTGAATACATCTCCCCAAACAGCATGTATGTGAAAGTATTTCACTACAATTATCATCACCAGAAAGAGAACCAGGACTAAAGAGTTGGATCCCTCCAGTCTTCCTGTGCTATCTGCCAGGAAGAGCTGGATATGATCCAAAGAAGACAGTTGGGAAACTACTGACAGCACCTCCCTGGCTTAGGATATAGCATGTTGGGAGATAGAGAGCAAATTGCATTACTCAAATTGTATGGTACTTATGTTCCCCAGCTTCCTGGTGAACCAAGTTTTAAAAACAAATGACAATCTCAAACTATAACCTAACCTGTGGGAAACACTGCTAGAAGGCAAATAATATTTATCAGATATCCTGATCACAGCTCCTAAACAAGTCTATCAATTATAGAAATCTGTAGACAGAAGCAAATTGGAGAATTCCTAATTTATCATTCATTTCAGTTGATCTGTGTATTACCAGAAATCATTCACATATTGAAGATTCTAATGGGTGTTAAACAACTTCCTCCTATTATTTTTTAATTATTTTTTATTACTAATTTCATTTTACACCCTGATTGTGCTGAACTCCCTTGTATCTTCCCAGTCCTCCATCCCTCATTGGCTTCCATCCCTATCCCCAAGCCTTCAGAAAGTGGGATCCTCCTCCCCTATCATGTGACCCTAACATATTGTCTCATCTGGACTACCTGCTCTGTGGCCTGGTAAGGCCGCCAGTAAGGGGGAAGTGATCAACGCGTGAGCACCGGAGTCCATGTCAGAGATGGTCCCTGTTCTCCATATTAGGGAACCTACAAGGAGACTGTGTTGCTTATTGATTACATCTGTGTAGGGGGTCTACACCCTCAACGTCAAGTTCCTTGGTTGGTGCATCAGTCTAAGTAGCATCCACCTTCCCACATCGCCCAGATTTATTGACTTCACTGGTCTTCTGGAGCTCCTATCCTCTAAGTCCTCCTATCCCCTAACTCATCCATAAGGCTCCCTGCACTGCACCTCAAATTTGAATTTCTGCATCTGCTTTGACCCCCATTGGTGGAGTCTTTCAGAGGATCTCTATCCTAGCATCCTATCCTGTTCCTTCTTTTCCACTGTTTCTATTCTATTTGTGCTTCTGAGTGAGAATTAAGCATTGTCTCTAGGGCCTTCCTTGTTAATTAGCTTCTTTAGGTCTCTGCATTGTAGTGTGGTTATCCTTTATTATGTGGCTAATATCTGCTTATAAGTGAGTATATATCATGCATGTCTCCCTGATCTGGGTTACTTCACTCAGGATGACCATTTCTAGTTCTGTACATTTGACTAAAGTTTTCAAGATTTCCTTGTTTTTAATAGATGAGTAGTATTCCACTGTGTAAATGCACCACAGTTTTTAAATGCATTCTTCCATTGAGGAATATCTAAGTTGTTGCCAGATTCTGGCTATTACAAATAAAGCCATTATGAATATCGTTGCATAAATGTTAATGTTGTGTGGTGTAGCATCTTTTGGGTGAATTTCCTGGAATGGTATAGCTGTATCTTGAGGTAGAACTATTCCCAATTTTTTGAGAAAGTACTACGTTAACTTCCGAGCTGATTGTACAAGTTTGCACTCCCACTAGCAATGGAGGAATGTTTCCCATTCTCCACATCCTTGCCAGCATGTGCTGTCACTTGAGTTTTTGATCTTATATTTTGGATATTAGCCCTTTGTCAGATGAAGAGTTGGTGAAGATTTGTCCCAGTCTGTAAGCTTTTGTTCTGTTGACAGTGAGTGTCCTTTGCTTTACAGAAGCTTTTCAGTTTTATGAGGTCCCATTTATTAACTGTTGATCTTAGACCTTGAGCTGTTGGTGTTCTGTTCAGGAAATTGTCTCCTGTGGAAATGAGCTCAAGCCTCTCCCCTACTTTTTCTTCT